>NC_139344.1:445864384-446514384 GCF_055883805.1 Amblyomma maculatum | reverse complement strand
TCCTGCTGGCGTAAGCAATTACCTTTTCCACACCATCCTGGCGCTGTACTAACACAGCACCTAAGCCCACGTTGCTGGCATCCGTATGAAGCAGTGTAGGGGCGTCGTCATCAAAGTGCGCCAGGACAGGTGGTGTCTGTAGACGCCTCCTCAGCTCATTGAAAGCTTGTTGCTGTTCTTCACCCCAGCGAAAGACTGCGTTGTCACGAGTCAGTGAAGTTAATGGCCAGGCTATTCGTGAAAAGCCAGCAATAAACCGACGGTAATAGGCGCAAAGACCCAAGAAGCGCCGCAATGTCTTTTTGTCCGTAGGTGTTGGGAACTTGGCGACTGCGGAGAGCTTTTCAGGATCCGGCCGAACACCTTCTTGGCTGACGACGTGGCCTAAGAACTGCAGCTCCTCGTAACCGAAGTGGCACTTCTCGGGTTTTAATGTGAGGCCCGCAGATTGTATGGCCTGAAACACAGCTAGCAAACGGAGTAGATGCTCTTCAAATGTCGCCGAAAACACTATCACGTCGTCAAGATACACCAAGCATGTTTGCCACTTAAGTCCCGAAAGCACAGTGTCCATCAGTCTCTGAAATGTTGCTGGCGCCGAGCATAAACCGAACGGAAGGACTTTAAACTCATACAATCCGTCGGGAGTGATGAATGCTGTCTTCTCCCGATCCCTCTCATCCACTTCGATTTGCCAATATCCACTTTTCAAGTCCATCGACGAGAAGTAACGTGCATTTCGTAGGCGATCTAAGGAGTCGTCGATGCGAGGGAGAGGGTACACGTCTTTTTTGGTCACTTGGTTGAGCTTGCGATAGTCTATGCAAAATCGTAAGCTGCCGTCTTTCTTTTTAACAAGTACCACGGGGGAAGCCCAGGGACTCTGTGACGGCTGGATAACGTCGTCTCTAAGCATTTCGGCCACCTGGCGCTGAATGGCTTCACGTTCTTTCGGAGCCACACGGTAAGGATTTTGTCGAATCGGGCGAATCGAGTCATCCGTGATAATTCGATGTTTTGTCAAAGGCGTTTGGCCGATCCGCGATTCTGAAGCAAAACAGTCTCGAAATTGATCTATGAGATCCAAAAGGCGGTCCCGCTCTGAAGAAGACAGATTTGGGCTCACATCAACGATGGTTACGGGTGTCTTGCACACTGATCCTCTCTGTTGCAGTAAGCAACAGTGCTGCGCATTTGGGAGGCTGTCGAAAAAGGCCACAGTTGTGCCTTTCGGAATTTGCTGACGCTCGTCGCTGAAGTTTGTCAGCAGCAGTTCGGTATGCCCATTGGTCAAGTTGACCAGCCCTCGAGCTATAGAAACACCTCGGCTGAGTACCAGGGTAACTGCCCGTTCGGCGACGCCATCGCCTGTATGCGCCACGTCGCATTTCACTTCAACAAGAGAACATGATCTCGGAGGTAATGTCACCGTCTCATTGGCGACGCGTAAGGGCAATAGTGGTACTTGCGCATAACCAAGGTCTTCATGGTTATTGGTGAAGGCAACGATGCTGTCACGGATGCTGATTACAGCCCCATGAAGACGCAGAAAGTCCATGCCCAAGATGAGGTCTTTGCAGCAGTCAGGGAGAATAACGAAGCTGCCAACAAACACCGCGTTTCCTATTCCTATCCGGGCAGTGCATTTCCCTGTCGGTGCCAGTAGCTGACCCCCAGCACTTCTTATTACTGGCCCAGTCCATTCAGTTTTTACTTTGCGCAGGGTGTCGGCCAGTTTCTGGCTAATAATTGAAAAATCTGCCCCGGTATCCACCAGAGCATGTACCGCCAGCCCATCAATGGAAACGGCGAGGTCAGCGCTAACAAAATTATCTGGGTTGATCGTCCCTTTCGGCATTTGCGGCGGAAGCGCGGCAAGGTCGGCGCTGTCAGCTTCGTCGTCATGGCTGATCATCTGGTACGGCATTTTCGGCGGTAGTGCGGAAATGTCAATGTTAGCGGCGGCGTCAGAAGCCCGGGTTGTCGGCAATTGCGGCGGTGGTGAGGGTTTCGACACTTTTAGACTGGTTGCAACCTCCCCTCGCGAGGTTGCAGCTCTTAGTTTCCCCGGTGAGGGCTAGGAGACCGCCGTCCGCTAACGCCAGTAGTGTTGCGACGTGTCGGCGAATAACGCTGTGGCGATGGGGAGGAGCGGCGGCGGAAACCCGGGGTTTCGGTTTCCCTGCTGACCGGAGGGTCGTCGTCGATTTGGGCAGAATTAGTGTCGAAGCGGCGGCGAGCAGAAGCAAGCGGAAAGGACTGCCCCTCTTCGCGGTGGCGGCAGTACCGATACACATGGCCAGGTTGTCCGCAGTAGAAACAAAGTGGTCGGCTGTCATAACTGCGCCACCTGTCAGTTCGGCGCAGTTGAGAGCGCCTGGGAGGCGCCCACTGAGGCCCCTGGAGGAACCGAATCTCCTGACGGTTCGGTGAGCTCGGTGGGGCGTGGTCTGGAGGTGGGCGACGAAGGACCGCAGCATAGCTCTCGGGCTGCGGCTCGAGGTAAGCTGCAGGAATGTTGGCGGTGCAGCTGATCGGTTTTGGAGCGTGGTATGGTTCGGAAAGGGGTGCCGCGTTGTAGACTGGATGAGACTCGTTGCATGGTGTAGACGGTGATAGGGCGTATCGAATTTCATTCCTCACTGTTTCCATGAGGGCCCCTGACGACTGAGCCTTCGTAGTCGTAATTCGCTGCAGCTCCTCAAGGACAATGCCTCTAATGATGTCTCGAAGAGTGGTCGTATCTGTTGCAGTCAGCGCCGCCGCAGTCGTCGGGGCACAGTTGACCGGTCGGTTGTACTGGCGGCACCGGTCTTGGAGGGCTCGTTCGATAGCCGTAGCGTCCTTAACGAACTCACTCACGGTTTTAGGGGGGTTGCGGACCAAGCCGGCAAACACCTGTTCTTTGACGCCATGCATGAGATGCCGTAGCTTCTTTGGTTCACTCATATCAGGGTCGGCACGGCGAAAAAGGCGAGCCATGTCTTCCGCAAACATAGCCACGCTCTCATTTGGCTTCTGGATGCGCACTTCAAGCAGGCGCAGCGCATTGTCCCGTCGGTCAGTTCTCGCGAAAGTGTCGACCAGCTGGCAGCGGAAGTCATCCCATGTGGATAAGCTGGCCTCATGGTTTTCAAACCACGTTCTAGCATTATCCTGAAGGGCAAAATAAACATTACAAAGCTTCTGGTCCGTGCTCCACTGGTTGATCTTTGACACTCGCTCAAACTGGTCGAGCCAGTCTTCCACATCTTCAAACGCTTCCCCGCGAAAGCACTCTGGCACCTTGGTGTTCTGTAGAGTCACCGGTGTAGGATTGGTATGTGCCATGGCTTGAGAGGTCTTAGGAACTTGGGCGTTTGAGGAGTCGTTCGGCAGATGACTGTACTCCGGCGCTAGGCCTAGAAGGCGGCGGCTAGCACGATGGACAGGCGTGTCGATGTTTGGGATCCGCTGTGGACTGCCGGAAGGAGTCCTATGCATACCCCAGCGCGCTCCACCAGTGTCACGTCTCGGTAGAAGACCAAGGAGAACCTAGCGATAGATGGTTTGAATGGTCGACCAGAACAAGTCTTGTGTTCAAGCTTCTTTCACTTCCAGGCTCGCGCTTGTCGTCATCTTTTGCGTCGTCTTCTATGCGGCAATATAAAAGTTACGCAAAGGAAATAAACCAGGCATTTTCTGCTTGTGTTACTGAGACGTTCACTCGAAACACAACAGTGGCGACGAGGCATGATTCGACGTGGTAGTGGAATGCCCTGTATGAGCGCCTACTGAGACAGTGCAGCGATGGCTCCGGGTCAAGCGCCCGCATTCAACGAAGAGGAAGGTATCTGGTCCGCCTACAAAGTACGCTTGGAAGCGTATTTTGAAGCCAAAGATATCACGGATACGGCGACAGAACGAGCCCTGCTAATGGATGCTTTGTCCAATAGCGCTGTCAAGGTACTCCGGAGACGGTGTCTTCCTAAGAGCGTCAATGACCTCAAATACAGCGATGTCGTCAAGCATCTACAGAGCCACTATGAGCCACAAGTCAACGAAACCACAGCGAGCTATCGGTTCTTCACGCGCACACAGGCAGAAGGTGAGGGAGTCCGGGATTTTATAGCCACTCTTCGCCGCGGGACCGAAGACTACAATTTTGGCGAGATGCTGGACCGCATGATGCGTGACCGTATAGTATGTGGTGTTCGGGACGAAGACGTCAGACGTAACTTGTTGACCCGCAGCTCGCAGTCGTTGAAGGAAGCAGAATACTTCGTAATGTCTGCTGAGGCCGCTGCGAAAAACGCGCAGCACATGCAAAGACTATCCTCGCAGAAGGACGATCCACAACCAATTTCGTCAAGTCTGCTCGCTCACGTCCAAGGACTAGCAAATCAAGTGGACTCCTTCGAGATGAGCACCGCCCGTGCACCCGTTGTGGCGCTTTCTCGCACCAAGTAGCTGGTTGCCGTCGTCTCAAGACAGTGTGCCATCGGTGCTGGAAACGCGGCCACTTAGCATTAGTTTGTAAAGCGTCGGAAGAAGGCACGGAGGGGAGCCGAGATGCGTACACAGGTTCTCAAAGCCAGCAAGATAGTTCTGAGGACTACGAAGCTTTGCGCACGCTGATAGCGCATCAAGCGACGAACAGCGCTCAAGTTAAGCCTATATTATTCGCCAAATAGCTTGTAATGGGGTGCCGCTCACAATGCTAGTAGACACAGGGTCACCTGTGAGTGTGATTCCATGGGCAGTGTTTAAAGAACATCGAGGCAACTGGCCACGACTGCAGGGAAGAACAATGAAGCTGTCGTGTTTCACGGGCCCAATTCCTATCGCTGGGAAGTTGCAACTCAATGCATCCCTGGGTGGCGCGACAATACAGGAAGAGCTGGTCGTCGTTGATAGTCCGGGACCGATGATTTGCGGACGTGACACTACCCGAAGCTTCAATGCGGCTGGCGTGCCAACACTCACTGGCAACACGGTGGAAGCTCACACAACGGACAGAAGGTTTGCAGTCATGCTAGCAAGGGCCAACGACGTCTTCGCTCCTGGTCTAGGATTGCTCAAAGGGCCACCTGTCCACTTGGCCGTCCGAGATGTGAGACCCTGGTTTTGTAAGGCTGGGACGGTGCCGTACGCGCTAATACAAATGGTGTCAGATGAGCTAGATTGGCTAGTTAACAAAGGGGTGTTATCACCGCTGACATCATCGGAATGGGCCACACCCGTCGTGTCCGTAGTCAAGAAGGATGGGCGACTGCAGCTGTGACAGCTCACGGTGAATTCTGCGACCCTTACGGAGCAATAACCGCTGCCACGGGTTGACCATATCTTTGCGAATCTCAACGGGGGGAAGTTTTCAGCACACTGGACTTGCGAAACGCCTGTAATCAACTGCCCGTGAAAGACGACTCAAAGAAGCTAGGTGTTCTCAACACGCACAAGGACCTATACTGTTTCAACAGGCTAGCCTTCAGGGTGTCTTCAGCACCGGCAATCTTCTAGCGACGTATGGAAGCCGTGCTCAGTGGGATTCCCAGGGTGCAGGTTTACCTGGACGACATTATTGCAGCTGAAAAAGCAAACGACTACAAGATCCTGGAACAATTAGTACTACAGCGTCTGATGAAACACGGCTTGCGTCTAAGACATTAGAAATGCAAATTCCGACAAAAGAAAGTTACGTTTCTCAGGCACTGCATTGATAGCAACGGCCTACGATCTAAAAGCGATAACCTCACAGCGCTGCTCGACGCCCCACGGGCACTCAAACTTGCTTGGGAAGTCTACTCCGAGCTCACACAATGTCGTATTACATTCAAAGAAATTACCCCATATTATAGGACAGCCACTGCCGCTTTCCGGAACCTTTTAAAGGTCTCCGGAGAGCGGACGAAGGGATCCTTCTCAAAATTTTTACAAACACAATGCTGTGCCCGGCAGTCGTGAAGAACTTCAATACAGACTTTGATGGGGGCTGCAGCCTGTGTGGAGCGACCGTCTCGGGCATTTTCCACATGATTTGGGCCTGTCCATCTAGTCCCCACCGTTCCCAATCCTTCATTACCCACACTTCTAGGGAGGCCTTGGAGGCGGCGCTGCTCCGCTGCCATGACCTACGTCCCAGCGGACCTTGATCGCCAGGGCGCGAGCGGCATTAGACGCCATTGGTGCTCCGGAATAGGAGCTCCACCTAGATTTGTGAGAGCCTGGGTCAATAGGGCCTCGTTTCAAACACCTTCTTGTACAAAGAGTAAATAAATGGTTGTCACCACCACCACCACGGCCTATCTCAGTGAGCCAGCTAAAAGCATTTTTTGTGGCTCGAAATTACTGCGGGAAGTTCTTGCCACACGTCTCAAATTTACTGGTGCCCTGTTGGCCAAAGGGGTGAAGTGGTTCTGGGGCAAACAGCAGCAAATGGCTTTCGAAGCAGCCAAGAAGGCAGAAAAGAACACAAAAGTTCTTGCGAATTTCGACGTAAACAAGCCACTTCGTTTAAAATGTGATGCGTCAGCAGTAGTTCTGGGAGCAGTGTTTTCGCATCGAGTAGATGGCATTATTTATTTACCCCATAGCATTCAGATCACGAACGCTCACGAAAGCCGAGAACTATTCTCAGCTAGAGAAGGAGGCGCTGGCTCTCGTGTTCGGCGTAACCCTGTTCCTAGACTACCTGTATGGAAACCACTTCGAGCTGATAACGGATCACAAACCGCTGACGGGACTGTTCAGCCCAGACAAGGCGATTCTGCCTATGGCCGCGGCCCGCATTTAGCGTTGGGCCCTGCAGTTAAGGGGTTACCGGTACAGCTTCGCGTATGGTAAGGGGTCCGAAAACGTCAACGCCGATGCCTTCAGCCGCCTCCCTCTTCCGCTGGGGCAGCCCGACGAAGAACAAGAAGACGCGCCCAAGTATGTATTATATGCGTAGGCTGTGGATGTGGCACTCATCAGTGCCAAGAAGTTGTCGGCCCTAACCATCCATGGCCTTGTGTTAAAGCAAGTGCGAAAATGGATCCTGCATAGCTGGCCAACCTACCTGGCAGAGACTAAGGAGCGGCTCCGGCCGTACTGTCAAAAGAAGTGTGAGTTGAGTGTAAGTCATGACCTCCTTTACTAGGGACATAGAATAGTAGTGCCATCGGCGGCCGCTGTCGGTCTTCTGAGGTTCCTCCATGAAACACACCCAGGAATGGCTGCGATGGAAAACCTGGCGCGAACCATCTTTTGGTACCCAGGGCTATATGCCGATATTGAGAGGATGGTACGCGAATGTGAGACATGCGTACAAGCACAGATACCGGCACCATGACTAGAAAGAGGCCAGAAATGGTCTCGAGTGCACATTGACTACGCAGGTCTCATTGAGGGATGCATGCTTCTTGTGGTGGTGGATGCCGAGACCAAGTGGCTAGAGGCCATACCGATGCGAAGCACGACGTCCGAGTTACTGCCGAAGCGTTAAGGGCCATATTTGCCAGGTTCAAGTTGCCATACACTAGTTTCAGGCAATGGGCCTAAGTTTATCTCGGCAGAGTTTACGAAGTTCGCAAAAATGAACGGGATCAACCATGTGACGACTTCCCCTTACCACCCGCAGACGAATTGCCTGGGGCAATGTGCGGTCCTCACGATCAAGGATGGCCTTCAGAAAGCTCAAGGGGACAATCGTAAACCGCCTGAGTCGGTTTTTATTCCGCAACCGGCGGGCATCTATTAAGGATGGGAAGTCTCTATCCGAGCTGCTGTTGGGTTGCCGGCTACGGACCAGGCTGAACTGTTGCCTTCCGGGTGCATGCAGGCGGTGAACCACAATCTGAAGCACGCTCGTCTATCATGCCGTTCTTTGCAAAACAGCCGGTGTGGCTCCGGAGTTTCCACCTTCGGCCCAAGTGGTTGCCTGGAGTTGTCACAAGCACGCAAGGGGCTCGGATGGCCACTGTGTCCTCGCCAAACAGCGAGCAACGTCGTCATGCGGACCAGCTGCGACCGCGCACCCCCAAGGACTTCGACACAAAGCCGCCAGCTTGCGCCACAGCACCTGACACCACTGATCAAGTCTCGCCCAAGCCAACCTGCATGGCGAACCCCGCTCCGGCGGGGTCGCCCACCAATGAACCTCCTTCGCTGGTCCACCAGGCAACGAAGGCCTCCTCAAAGGCTCAACTGGTGAAGGGGGAGATCTACTGCGTCTGCAAGCGTGCGTCGTCAGTCACCGGCAGATAGCATACCCATGATGCCACCTCGCGCGATAGCATGCTACCTATCGCCGTGACGTCATCACGAAGCATGTAAAAACGACGCAGAGAAAATAAACTAGGCTTTTTCCGCTTGTGTTACCAAGACGTTCACTTGGAACAAAACAGAAGTCATACAGCGTGGCAATTTGTAGAGGCCAATTATGGGGAACTGGTACGTCCATTGACGACACACTGCATGTGATGCGGATAAACAGATGAATACCGTTAACGCATCAGAGGAATCTTGTTATTGCTGAACAGACTTCCCGGCTCAGCTTCTAGTGGAAATGACGTAAACATATTGTGGACACCAGCTTCCGCTCGCGCAAGATCCGTAAATGTCGCCCTGCGCGCAGCTAGTCAGTGACGCACTACTAGAGCCGAGTCAGCTGAACAGGAAGCGCGATTGTAGAGAAAGAGCGCTGGGGAGAAAGTGAGAAGGAAAACGAGGAAGAGAATGAGAGCTTGGGCGTCGTGCTGCCCAAAGCGTGCAAAATAGGCGCAACCCGCGTCCCGCCACGCCGAAGAACGAGACACGGAGCTTGCGGCATAGCGTCCGGCTCTCACTCGCCGTCGTGATCGAGAGACGGAGACCGCCGTGCCTTACGCCTCTCCTGTGGTCTTCCTGGGAATACAGCGCGTACGAGTATACCGTGCGCATCGCGTGATTCGCGTCTGCATGCCCCGCCGCAGCTGCTGCCTCGCGTCGCGCGACCTTGGTAGCCAACGTAGCGGCTCGGGCGAGACGAAACCGCTCGGGTACGCACCTCGATGTGTGCCGAGTGCTAACAAGAATCGCGTAACGCCCGGGAAGCTGGAACAGCCCTCAGACGTGTGTTCTAGCAAACACTACAACTACAAGGTGCCTTGGGCGCAGCTCATTCGAGACACTTCGTACGACAGACGATGTGCAACATGACTGGATGCGCTACTGATTTGGACGTTGGTGATGATGGCGCTCGTCTCGTCTGTAGGCGTCAGTGTATCAAATCATTTGAAGGTGTGGAAACTTAGTGATGCGGCCGCTACTGAAGACGCATGCAGTTTTCCCCTTGCTTTAGTAGTAAGTCAGCAAATCATTCCCCTTTTCTATAACTGGCATTAAATTACACTTTATCAGAATGTTATCCATCAGTGATACATGTTGGGAATCCAAGCGTTCCTATTGTAGTGAACAATGCGAAGATATCACTAAGACGAGGATGAACTATGCCAGGATATCACGAAGACGAGGATGAGAACGACGAAGTGCTGCTGCGCTGCTCGAGCTCGCTTGCGTGTGCATGTGCCTAGACTGGCTGTGTCCTTGTACGGTTCGCCGTGCAGCTTAGAAAGGGCTATTATCCCTGTTAAAACACAGCAAACCCCAACTTCACTATGTTTACTCGCGCGATTAAGTGTTGATTTGCCGCCGCAATCTCATGCAATAATGTCTTCGGGATGGTGCCGCATTCCCCACTAAAATATAGTGCCTACATATAAATCAAAGCATGAAGCATTTAGGCACTAGCATCGCAGTAATATATATTTTGTTGCTTACATTCTGTGCATAACATAATTGGGACGCTCAAGATTCTCCTCAAGAGTACACGGGACAGCGCCTTTAACGCCGCCTTTTCAAAATCCCTGGAATTTTTCAATATATTCTTTGTTGATGTTCGTTTTTGGAGAAAGGAAGGCTAGTATCTGCCTCATCTTGGACACCAACACATACAATGAGTGAGTGAGTAGTGAGTGAGTGAGTGAGTGAGTGAGTGAGTGAGTGAGTGAGTGAGTGAGTGAGTGAGTGAGTGAGTAATCTTTATTAATAAATGGAGCTTGCACGAAGGCCTATTCAAGGGAGAGGGGTAGTAGGGTCAAGGAGGACATATTTTGGCGTCAATGCTTGCCTCACGTGCAAAATCTCAGATGAATAGCTACGTGTTGTTGTTGTTGTGGCTGTAGGAAGAAGGAAAAGAAAATGCACGGGCCTGCTACTGGCTCTGTAGCTGAGCCACCTCCGCTGCCTCGTGCAGATAGAAGAGAATATAGAGAAGAAAGAAAAGGAAGAGGGAAAGAAAGACGCGCGCCGCAACAACAGCCATCGTCCACCACCAGCGGTGGCGTGTGCAATGACGGCCTACAACAGATAAAATTTCGGTGCCAGGCTAGCCTCCTGCCGCAAGCGGCGGTGACCCACCTGTACCAGCCCCATGGGTCGGGCACAAGTGGCGTCATTGCTCGGTGTTGTCCAGTCACTGAATGTGGTGGCATGGCCTGGAAGGTGCGTTTTTGTAGCGAAAGCTACATTGGCCATGAACAAGGAGTTTCGCATGGCGGAAATCACAGAGCCATTGCCTAGCAACCACTGAAGCTGGCGCTCGCCACGCCATCTGGCAATAAAGAAGCAACCAGAAGAAGGAGAAGATGCCTCGTCTTTAATGCAACAACATAGCTAGACATAGTGAGTAGTGCATCTCCGTCTCTAGCGTGAGGATGATAGTGGTGATGATAGGTTAGTCAGCCGCGCATTTCGGGCGAGCATGTACACATCATTGGACAGGATTGGATTGGTCTAGATTGGATTGGACTGGATTGGACTCGACTGGGCTGGTTTGGATTGGACAGGTTTGGATTGAATTGGACAAGACTGATTGGATTGTATTTCAATGGAATTAACTGTACTTGATTGGACTGGATTTCATTAGACTGTATTGGTTTGGTTTGGATTAGATCAGATTAGATTAGATTGGTTTTGATTGGATTACACTGGGTTGGAAGGGATTAGATTGAAGAGGAGTATGCAGCCTAGCGCCAGGCACACATGCTTTAACTGCGTATATCCTGGCCTAGCTGAGCTAAGCCACGGCGAATTTTGAAGCGATAGCTTCACTGCACGAGTTAAAGCCAATGTCACCATATTCTTCCGATCACCTTCAAACAGCTTCGACGTCAAGCTGGAACTTAAGCCACAACCGCATTTGGGCAGCTATGTTCCCATTAAAGGTCAAAGTCAAGGTCAAGGCCAAATGTCAAAGGTCAACGGATGTGGGAAGTAGCTTAACGCGTGAGCAGCTGCGGGGCACATGATTGTTGAAGTCTATATTAGAATATATAGAGGCGCACCGTGCGCCTCGGCCGGAGCCGTGGCATGGACTCAGAGGAAGAGAAACTGAGCAGCCGTGCTCGTTACGACCGTCGGTTGGCTGCATCTGACGATCCGGAGGACATTGCGTTGCGAGGTGAAAGTTTGCGGAGAGGAATAAAAGCGGATAAAGCCAAAAGAGCGGCGGAAACGCCAGAACAACATGAGAAGCGCCTTGAGCAACGCCATGCTTCAGCTATCGCTTCACATTATAGGTGTAACTGAAGCTAAACCACAGTCCTTTTTTTTTTCTGATGTCGTGGAAAACAGGGCAGTCCCATAACATATGCTGCAACGTTGGGCGCTGGGCGTCGATGTTACATTTTCTGCATATACCTATGACCACGTGTTCACGTATTCTTGCCGATGTTCTGGTTAAGCTACGAGGTCAGGATACCTGAGCCTTGAATTCGACGGCCATTTGGCAATCGCATATGCGGTGAGTGCGTAGCCCGTGGGCGACCTATGTAGGAGAATACACTGAGTATGAAAGTACACTTACATACGCCTGTGATTCTAATCCCTATCTCAAATTATCCTCGAACATGACTAGCAGATGGATCCTCAATGGAAAGCGAAATGTTAGGCACCACCCTGAAAGCTGCACATTGTACGGTTGCGCGCAATTTTGATACGAAATCAAGCCCGTGCCACTGAGTTCGATTCCGTGGGTGGGCAAGGCTTTTTAAAGGCAAACGCCTTTATTGCTGATTGGTACTATAGACAGGGAGTGTCCGTAGGAAACGTTCGCACGAACGGAAAAATATGAAAAGAATTGAACCACCATACCTCTGCACCCTAGCCAAGCGCGCAAACCACTACTCCATGCCGGGCTCGTGAGGAAAAGATCCTGATTCTCCCTTTCAAGCGTTAAGGACGATGGCAGTGATGATAATGACGATGCAGTTGGTGATAATGACGATGGTAGCGATGATAATGATAAGCATGGTAGTATCGACGACAGTTACGGTGCATATAGTTGATATGATCAGAGTAGTGCTAGTGCAGATAATTTAGTATGCATGCTAATTACGATGCAGTTAATGAAAGTCCTCTAAAGTGGCTATCACCATTAGTTCTTCATGAAGAAGGAAAGCAAGGCGCCCGTGTGCTGTGTGATATCAGTGCACGTTAAAGAACCCCAGGTGGTCGAAATTTTTGGAGTCCTCCACTACGGAGTCTCTCATAGCCATAGTGCTTTGGGACATTAAACCCCATAGGCGAAACCAAACCATTTGCGCTCTCACCAAACTTAGGCACAGTGCTGTAAGTGTTTTTTTTTTACTTCCTGTTCGCTAGCGTTGCAAACACAACGCTAACAGCGACTTTTCTGCGAGGCAGAGCCCTAACGCTACCACGTAAATCACATTGCGCCAGCCACCAGTCCTATAAAGTTCAGTTGCTGCAAGAAGACTGGACAATTGCAAAATGTTTATTTTATGTCAAGATACTTCCATCAACCATCGCAGCGTTTGAATTTCAGTTTCGCAGAGAAAGGCCACACTGACGCTCGCGGAATACGCGAGTGCGTAGTCTGGCTAAATAAAGGAGAAATCTGAACCTACTCCCCTCCGAAAAGAATTTGTCGGTTATGGTCACTGCATCAACAAGCGAGCGTCTAACTCCCGCTCTTCTTGCGCATGAAAACAGCTCTAAAAGGCAAAACAGTCAGGAAGACATTAGTATGATCTCTCTGTCCGACTCCTTATATCCTTGCTTATGGCATGAATGTGAAACTTATCCAAATAGGAGCAGGCCGCGAAGCAGCTAAGGCAACCGACGTCCCAATATGATAACGGCCGCTATCTTCCCTTGTTATTCAACAAACGTTTTATATATACATTTCTCTCCCTCTTTATCCCTCTTGTTTTTGCTCGTTTATTGAAGTATAATAGCCTTCAACCCCTATTAGTAATTACCTTGGGACTGAATTTTTATTTTAAAGATATCAGTAAAATACCTACGTTCAGCATCCCATTTCATATGAATTAATATAGGTATTGCTAGCATTAACCGAAGATTTTTGCATGCTCACGAAGATCCCACAATGCATGAGGAATATTACAGAGGAAGATATTTTGAGATCAAGGTTTTCTCGGTCATTTTACAAATTTGCTGTTTACAATTATACAATTTGCTTCATCATCAGCTGATCTTCTGTATGCCACTTCTCACACGGTTTCTATAACATCATCTTTCATAAAAATGAGAATGCTCATTTCCTCGGAAGCTCTCGGAAAGTGTATCAGGCTATGAGTGACGAAGTTTAGTAGAGGGCATGGGAAGTTTCGACCATCTTGGGTACTATAACATTGCAATGACATTGACTTTACACGGCCGCCTAGCATTTCGCCTGTATTGCAAACCGGCCGCCGCGGCATTGATTAAATCGGCATCCTTTGCACCAGCTGTCGAGCGTCCGAACCGCTGAGCCATCGAGTTGGGTCTTAAGAAAGCTGTTTCCTTTCATAAACGCCATTACATTTTCGGCAGGTAAACAAGCTATGCATTTCATACGATTTCCTGTCTTTATTCTCCTTGCATACTTAGAGCGTACAGCTCATTTCTATTTTTCTCTTCGCTGCTTTTAGGATACCTTGCCACTGTGGAGCTTTTGATTTTTTATTAGAATATATTTCCTTAGTCCATTCTCCTCATCCTTTCTGAATTGAGGCTCGGTTTCTTTATTGTTGCATAAGCATTAAGTGGCGATGTTTGAGGAGTTTACAACCAAAACTTCGTCGGCAGGATTGTGTCAAAGTGAGCGGCGAAAGTAAAAATAAAATGCTTGTATTTAATAGATGATGAAAAAAATGTGCAGCTATTTCAAACCCTTTATTTGCCCCTTAATCCGAGGCTACGAAGGCCATGACATCCCTTGCAAAAGTAATTTAATGTAATCGAGAGAGGAAGGAGTTGGGGGTGGGTGGGGGGGGGGGGGGGGTTAAACTTGAGCTCGTTTCGAATCTTGGTTGACAGAAATACTCTGCTCGGGCTGCGTGAGGCGAATCCTCGTTTACGAGCATGCCACGGCACTATGGCTGTTGTTTCGCTATTTTGCTCTTGCATCGTTTGCGCAGCGACCCCTGCAAAATGCAGCTGCTAGCAACCTGCCGTCACTGAGTGCGACGGGAATACGCGTTCAAAAGACGTCGTCAGTGACCGTATGGATCGAACTGTCGGAGGGCACGGGTCACCGTAAGGCGATGCGCTGAAACGTAATACGAGAGCACAGAGCTCCCATCCTTCGAAAGCCACGCTCATCTAGCGCTGTTTGCAATAAGCAAAACTTCTTTTTTGCGTGTGCGAGGCTGCCTCATGCGGAGTCATATCCTAATGAATTATTGTTAGCGAGGTCTTTCCAACTTACCCCTTTACTTCAAACTGCACTGTTGCGGGGCGATGGCGATACTTTAAACCATGTTTGATTGGTGAAGAAAAGCGGCTGACGTACACGCTTGTTATGCGACATAGAGTATTCTGTTCACAACTTTGGTTTTCGTGGCACGCGCTGCCTGCTCCAAGGCGGTAGTGCTGACTTCTCCTGCACCTCGCCTTTGGGGAGTCCCTTAATACTCATTTTCGAGCCCGGCCATAATTTATAATTTTTCTTCTTTGTAGTTTTTTGCAGGCACCTGCCGAAAGGTTTAGGTGCAAAGTATACCGGAATATGCTGGATGAACATGCTTATGTTATGCCAAGGTTTCCAGGCCTTAAACTGCAAAATGAAGAGAGCGGTAATCCAGGCATCCAACGCCATCCAGGCAAAACAAGTCGCAGTTTTAAGAAATGTTGCGTGTACAATGTCCCCAAAAATTGCAATTCACGCTTCTTTGCTATCGCTAAGGTAATAAGGTTGCCCATATTTTTGCTTCTTCCTCGCTTTTTCTGGCCTTGCCGAAAGCACCTCCTATATCTTTGAGCCCATTTTATCATTTTAGCCCTACATTTTATCAACTGCAAAGCACAGGCTGCTTTTTCTCTGTGAATCCCTTCCTCGTAGGCTCAGTGGTTACGGCGTTCGACTGCTGACCACGAGGACGCAGGTGCGATCCCGACCACAGTGGGCTCTTTTTGATGGAGGAACGTGTACTGTGCGACGTCGGTGCACGTTAGAGAACACTAAGTGGTCAAAATTTTGCCTTATGACGTGCCTTATGGCCTATATCACTCACTTTGGGACATTAAGTTCTCTAAATCAACCTAATTCAAGCCATCTGTTCTCCGTGGAGCAGACGACATCCGAAGCAGATTTAGGACAGTATTGTACATACGTTGTGTTTCAGATCGTCAAGCAACCGTACGCTGCCCACTGTACAGTGGCAGCCTACGTAAAATACAAATCTGGAATGAAAACGACAAGAGCCTTCTTTATTCGTCAGTTCAGATGCCACGTGGTAACTCACGGGCAGTGAAAGTAATAGTCCGTCGCATGCTCATAGAGTTGTTTTATAAACTGCAATGAACGTGATTGTGTAAATTAACGGCGCCCTAGTGCGAAGTACTTTATTTTCGTGGTTCGCTCACTGCTGTCACTCTACATACGTATTGTACAATTGCACCCTTTGTGCCCAACCATGACCAGCGCGATTCATCAAAAACTTGCGTCATTTTAGCCACCGGTTGCTAGACGCTCAACATCTCCAAACTAGTTGAAAGGCTTGCTTGTGCAGTTAATCGACGTGGTGAGGCCGTAAAGATTATGCGTTCTGTTGCGAGCTCAACGTTTAGTTTTCGAAAAGACGTTTTGCACTGCGTAATTTGCAACCCTAACAAGCACATCTTCATGACGCGCAAGGTGCTTGAAAGGTAGACCACGCTTGCGTTAGCCCTTATCTTCTTCGCGCTGTTTTTCTGGGAACATGCGATAAGTCAAACTTGTGATAGTTCCACAGCCGCCTCCTTGGTATTTCCCTTCCTTTCATTAACTCTCCAACGCTTGTCGGTAAGCTCACCCTGTAGGACGTCTACGAGAATCATCTGTCCTTCCGCATTTCGTTTTCTTCTCATCCCCTGTCTTTAATTAAATACTTTCCCCCTCCTCTTCTCTTCAGATGGACCCCAAGATACAAACCAGCTACTGAGCCTCCCGAGCTGTATTCAAATTTTATTTACAGGCTATACATCACTGAGCACTAACTTTCTCTGTTGTAACACCCTCTATTATCACTAGCCATCAAGGATCAGCCTTACGTTTTCTGGAACGGCCACTTTATCGCGCAGCCTTTGACGCAATTGTGCAAAGCTGACCGCAGCCTACGTTTAGTTTTGAACTGGAGTCACTGCTATACTAACTCCCTTTTATCTCAAAAAGGCCAACTTTGCTTTCGATACTTCTTGGGGCAACAAAATAAGGTTTGGTTTGGTTTGGTTTGTCGGGTTTACGTCCCAAAGCGACTCAGGCTATGAGAGACGCCGTAGTGGAGGACTCCGGAAATTTTGACCACCTGGGGTTCTTTAACGTGCACTGACATCGCACAGCACACGGGCACCTTGCTTTTCGCCTCCATCGAAAAGCGGCCGCCGAGGCCGGGATTCGATCCCGCGTCCTTGGGAACAGTAGTCGAGCTCCGTAACCACTGCGCCACCCCAGCGGTGCTCAAAATAAGGTGTCATGCTACAACCCATTAGTGAGCAATTTTGCTTCCAATGTAAATGTATCGTTTTCTAAAGGCCTCTGCAAAACAATTACTTGCTCCTCATTTGAAAGTTGTACATAAAAAAAAAAAGAAGGAAGTGAAAGACTCCAAGTTCCTTTTCGCTTGAAAATAGACTATTTATAAAGTGTTCAGTTCAGTTCAGTCGTTCAGTCTTGTCCGACTCTTCGTGACCCTATGGACCATGTCACGCCACGCTTTCCGGTCTCTCACTATCTTCCTAACATCACATAACTTCATCTGCAGCGCCTCGAGGATGTCATCTAACCATCGCGTTCGCTGCCTATCCCTTCTCCGGTGACCCTCAGCCTTTCCCAACATCAAATCTTTCTCCAGTGACTCCTCTCTTCTCATCAGGTGACCAAAGTAGCTGAGCTTTAACTTTAGAATTTGACCCTCCAATGAGTAGTCAGGGTTTATGGTTGACAATATTGACTGATTTGATCTTCTGGCAGTCCAAGGAACTCTCAAGAGTCTCAGCCAGCACCGCAATTCAAACGTGTCAATTCTTCGGCGGTCAGGCTTCTTCACAGTCCAACTCTATAAAGTGAGTTATCTATAAAGTGAGGACGCCCTAAAAAAAAAAAAAAAGTTATTCTCCGCGCAAACCGAGCTTGTATACTCAGTGAGCTGAGAAAAAAAAAAAGATGGCATATTTAGCAGCGGCGGTGATAAACGCAGCAAGACGGCCAACATTTCTATAACCTAGCAGCCAATGCAACTCCCCAAAGGCGCTGCTTTGAATGCAGTTCGTATTCTTAAATATGGGGAAGGCCCAGGTAAGCTGTACCGAAGGAAAATATGACTGATAGTGCTCAATAAAAAAAAAGCTTCTTTGTCAGCGTTAAAGAAAAATAAATTATTTCCGGAAACGCAATTTTCCGGTTGTTTTAGAATGACGTCGGCAGCAATCAGTGTTATCCCAAGGCCGGCTTTCATGATTCCTGGATAAGTTTCATTTTTTGCTGCAGTGGAGATGACATTGCCCCTCGATGAAAATCACATTATAGCTTCAACTGTAGCCTGATGTCATTTTTGTTTCACAACAAGCACAGCATCAAGTTCCTCTCCTCATATTTATACGCGTTCTATTGTATTGCCTGTTAAAGAATTCGAAAACTTGAAAGTTACGAAAGCGAAGCCTTAGCAGGGCTGAATACACAGGCCACTGACTTCTGAAGTTGCATACGGAACGCCCGTGCATCCTACGCCAACGCCCCCTTTTCTGGGGCAAACGTCCCCTTCCGTGCTTTGCGTAGGTGGGCCACGCGAGCAACGCAGATGAAGCGAGTGCTCGTCTTGTTGCATTCCGAAACGTGGGTTTGAACAGCCCACGTAAAATGAGGTCAAAAGCATTCTTACTTGTACATACTCTGGCTTTCATTTTTAAGACTGCATTCTTTGTAGCACCTCTTGGTGAAGGGTTTCTCTTTTAAAACTGCTTTTCGGCCTTTACGGCATTTTCTTGTCTCGAGATTGTTTTGTAATGGCCCACCATCGTTGGCAGCTTCCGCTCCCTCGCGATTGCTTTCTTCAGTGGCAATCTCTCTCTCTATTTTTTTTTTTTTTGTTGTTGTTGTTTTGCAGCCACCTCCCGTTCTTCACGCCTTTCGTAGCCTCAAATCCTTTCTTTTCATGCTTAATCGTCCTTAGTGGGTTCTGTAGCCTCATGATTGTTTGCTTCAAGGCGCAGTCGTCCTTTATGTTGCTACCGTATTAGCACTCGCGTTGGGCTGCTGAGAATAAATTTGCATCAATGTAAGGCATGAGTATGCCAGTGGATATAAACGGATTTGAAGCGGTCTTGTTTGAAGACATCAGCTGCTTGAGTAGTTGCACTGAAGCCTAGCTTTCCTAAACGCTTCCGTTGGGAGAGTTGATGGTTGCGCGGCGGACTGCCTCCTTCGGTAAGATCTCCAACGATAGTACGATCAGCCATCACATGTTACGCGAGATCGGTGAGTTTGGTACATAAAGTAAAGTGAGTTGATTCGCTTATATTAAAGTGAGACAAAAAAGCATGATAGCAATCAGGCATGTCTGACCAGTTATTAAACCGAGAATACGCATGGTAGCAGCAGTAGCCATGCTACAGGTACCGATAAGGAAGAATTTTAGTGCCAGTGAGACGTCTACCAAGGAACCCTATAAAGAAGAATTGTCACCTCTGGCCCATTCCTGGATCAATTACATGGAGAGCGCTGAAGCGCTGCGGTCGGGAAACATATTTTTTTTTTCAGTAAAACTGGATTCGGCTACAAAAAGTTTCAGCGTTACAAATGCCAAAAACAGAATTTAAAGTCAGCCTTACAACGGTTCATCAAAAACGGCTAGAAACCGCTAAAGTTCGTAGCTCTACGGTTGCATTCACATTTAGGGTTTCAGTTACTTTTATAACAAAATGTAGACCTAAATGGCTGAACCATACCTATTACAATGCTTAACGCGATAAATAATAGTGTCTTGAAATCCGCTGCTTATTATGTTGCTAAGGGATTACTATGGGATATTTTTTTTATATAGACCGGAAAAGATATGCACAACGCAATGAATCTATAAGTAAAATCTTTTGTGTCTATGCAGCTTAAAAAAGCACTGCAAATAATTTCAGCGTGTATTCCGGCCGCTAGTAAGCTTCAATTCTGCGACAATAACAATTTGGGAACATCCATTTTCAGATGTCCTGTTTTCAGACAGATTTTCAGTTAAGCAGCGAGTGAATGAAAACATTCAGTCCTTGAAAGCCGCTATCTTTTGTCTTTCTAAGTGCATCAGCATACACTGAAATCGACAGGGGCTATAAAGAAACAAGCTCTCAATTTGTGCATAACAATCTCACCAATGTTGAAGCCCAGAATTGATTTCTGACTACAAAAAGGGGGATCTCCCCTTGCGTATCCTCGTTTACGCGCATACACTTCACTACTGGCGTAATCACTCAGCGTTTAATTATTATCTCACATGTGCTCATTAGTGTACAGCAGTACTCTTCTGCACAACGAGGCCCTTAACGCCATCCCGTGACGGGAAGAGGAGGTGACGATCCAACGCGACATGTATGCCCCCTGCTGTCATTCAAAAGAAAAAAAGGTAGTTACGAAATTTCTATGGTAGCAAAGTTCAAAGAGCGCAGTTTTATATGTCTGTCAACAATCGGGGAAAGGCTTTGTCAGAGTATTGAAGGACTACGGCCGAGTTGATGACAAGTATTTCCATTTTTGTTCACCATTGCGGATGCGCAATAACCGCTTTCATGAATGGGCAAGTCCGATTCTATTTCTTTATTTCACCGTCAGTTTATAGAAGCTGAATTGTAGTTTGCTTTGACCAATGGGCCAGGAATACTAGAAGACTAGAATGGGGATGCCGCACAAATTTCACGGCTACCTTCGTTTCTTCTTCCGACAGTTTCGGACAATGAATCTTTTCATACCCTTAAAGGCTGAAGTGTCCCGCGGGTTTTTCTTTTTCTTAGTGCCGTTTCCTAGGCTAAGAATCCGATTAAGCACACCGCTCGAAACTGTCGGAGTTATAGTGGCTTTTGGATTTTATCCTCACATTTGATTCCACTTGCAAGAAAGACTCAACAATAAAGAGCAGGCCGAACAGAGAAAATAAAGTTAGAGGGTCCATCGCTCCTGTCGCGTGGCGTTCCTTGACGCGCGTTTAAATGTGGTATTGCAGATGGTAGAAACGCTAGGCAAAAACACATCTCGCTGAATACGACAGATCTTGCCCACAGATCTCGCGCAAAAATCTCGCGCACAAATGCCGAGTACAACTCTCGCGCACGGGATTTCTTTCCGCTAGCCTAGAAGGCATTTCTCCTTAAAAGAGCTCAATACCGCCGAAGTAAAGACAGGACTGAGAGTGTATGTTAAGCACACATTATAGAGGAATCAACCCGTTTAAGGCATATACTTATATATATATATATATATATATATATATATATATATATATATATATATATATTGTTAACTGTATTCGTTGTTCGTGATGAGGATGAAGAAGTGCAACAGACTCCGAGAAGACGACGACGCTGAGTGTTGTGAAATCGGTGCCCTCATATACGTTAGTTGTGCGGACAGCTTTCGGACTGTACATCTTCCACGTAACATCCCTTGGTGGAGGTGAATCTATTCAATCCCCTGTCACAAGCTGCATCTCCGCAGCGGCCGCCACGTCGAAACTACCACAATGACTACAGACGCCTCTACCTCCTAGACTAGACGCTCCTGCTGTTGTCATATACTTCATATATATACTTGCTTAGATACGCTATAATAAATCCAAGTTTGACTTGATTGTCCGGTTGTACACGAATCATTGGACCATGAAGCTTTCTCCCTCCCAAAAAAAACAACACAAAGACAGAAGGGTGCGCGTGGTGGGAGGATGTGAAAGACAGAAGCGGAAGGGCGGCGGGAAAGAAAACAGGAAATATTTTCCCGTACCACTCACCATTTATCTTCGCAAATATTATTTTTTACGTTCGACATTTCGCGCAGCCCTCAAGAACGCCGATGGTTATTGATTTACGAGCATCTACGAAACTTCATACAAATGCTCTCAATGCTGAAAACTGTAAAATCAGAACTCAAGTATTTGTCTAATGGGAACCCGAGCGATCACATGAACAGTATTGTCAATTTCGAAGATGTAATTGATGCTAGAACCGCAGAAAGGAAATTATTATGGCTGGCAAAGCCTGTCTGCATACACATGGCAAAGAAAGCGTTATTGGAAATACTATTGGAAATAAATATGGTCGCCCACTGCTCAACCACTGCGGGACTAAGTGCCCGCGGTCGCTACGGCACTTTTGTGGGGCAGGATGTCACGTCTTTGGTATACTCAAGGTCTGCACGCGATTGCGCATTGTTACGACGTCACCAGGTCTGTTTTGAATCTACAAGACTCCACCCAATGTCACCAATAAATTTGGCCACCTTACTGATTCGTGTTTTTGGCACTAAAATCAACTACAATGCCGCCTCACCGTGCCCAATCAACGCCATTAAAAGGTGCCTCTCACAATTACCCGCGCTTCACAGTGCTTATATATGTAGATTACCAGTGGCAAAATTAAATTTTTGAAGTTATATTGAAAAGATTGATTTCAGGCTCTAAAGCTTGCGAACATGCTCAACTTTTTGTGGATCTCAAGACCACATTTCTTGGACATGGCGACTTTAATTGTGCACCTTAACGAGTACGTTGTAGCCTGCTCTTATGTAAATATTTAGAGGAGTGGAGCAATCTTCCGATGTGAAGCCAAATATTTCGCTTAAAGTTTGTCCTTTATCCGAAATATAGTTAAGACTCCCGTAGAAAACGAATTGGTTGGTTTGTTTATGGCGTTTAACGTCCCAAAGCGACTCAGGCTATGAGAGACGCCGTAGTGGAGGGCTTCGGAAATTCCCACCGCCTGGGGAAAACAAACTGTTAGAGTTTTTGAAGGCAACGATTAAATACTTATGACATAAAATCCGCTCTCCGTCAGTTTTTGCCATCGCTCTAATTGTATTCCCCAAGGTAGATGGTTCCTGTGTTTTCGTATAAATAATTTTGTGATTTATTTTTGCTTGCTTTGTCATTACGTATGTAATCGTTTTAATGTGAACAACAGTGCCTGTTAGAATTTCACACCTTCCTCTTACAGTAATGCACTGGTGATGATTACTGTATAAAGTTTGCAACTGTTCGCTGTATATTATTTTCTTTTTTGCAATCGTCTTTACAGGAGATCCCGCAAACGTCCATTGACTTTGCGACCTCCTTCTGTATCCGTCTTTTGCAACCTATAACCTGCTACAAACTATAAACAAGTTCACATTTCAAAAACATTTATAGCAACAAACTGCGGGCCCCTGAAGGGAATGTATAGAAATATATAGGTTTGGTGGCGACATTTTAGAATTTACGAAAAAAAAAAATGACGTTCGCAAACCATTTTCATTGAAAATTGTGCTTTTCCACAACTTCGTGGTATGGAAAACATAGAGAAAGCTGTTGAACAGTTTCGTTGAAATGCAGCGATTTATTTACAGCGTTTGGACTACCGTCGCGGCCTAAAGCTTGATAGAGAATGGAGGTTACATATCATTTCCATTATGGTTTACGTTTGTAAGCACGTAATATGACCTACCATTCCAGCGTAATTTAAGCTTAGCTCGGCGATTTGTTGCCAAGGAGACGTATGTGCAGAGCCCAAGTTCTTCGATACCGTCGTTGTATTTCCACTGAATCCGTCTGATACACATGAGCTGACCTCCTGTCCTGTGTTGCCTTACCCCGGAGCAACTGAACCGTTCCCAGTGTGCGTGGTCGCTATCGGCCAGGCCACGTAAGGCGACAAACCTCTGAGCAGAGGAGATGTGACATTTCCCACATGGCCACTTGCCCCTGAAGTGGGCGCCTAGCTCCTTGCGCATAAAGCAATACAAAATGGCTCTGCGATGATGCATCGCAGTTGGCTGGCGTCCAGAACCGGAGGCCCAGAGTGATACTTCAATATACCAAGAGCACGCAAAAAAAAAACAACAACAACAATGCCAGCGGAGCAGTGTTTTACGCAGATCAGGCCGAACGAAACAGGCGCGACTGTTATACCTGTGATGACGACACGCCCGAATGCGCAACTGTCGGTGCTTTCCTTTTGTTCTTGAAAGGAGTACGTGAGGACGATACATTTGTTTGTGCAGCCCCCTAGAATAGAATAGATGCTGCACCGTAGGGGGTGTGGCTAGCTGTCGGCGTTCCGAGTGCAGCTGCAGTGAAGGCTTTGTTTATCCGACATTGGCTCCCGTTTCTACCCGCTAGACAGTAGTTGGACCTATTTGGGCGTCACTGAGAATATATAACGGAACATGTATACGAGACACAAAAGCTGGGATTCTCTTGCACATTCAACAAGTGCTTGCCATATTTGAAATTTATCGGCGAGCTTGCAAAGGTACTAAAGCAGTCAGAACGCTTCAACAATACTCTTTAGAAGTACTCATGATTACATAAATAAACGATCTCAGATTGGTAAGGGTAGGTTACTTGAACGTCTTCCTTTCTCGTGAATTCCAGTTGAGTAAGCAGTCATTCTCTGCCTGCCGCATTGCCCTTGCACAATTCTTTATTTCTGGAAGATTCATTGTAACGTTTTCCTATCTGCAAGATATCATTTGTAAGAATACTGCTCCTTACTATTCATCTTTCGGTTGAGCATGGCCTTACCCTTCAATTATATTTTTGGTTATAGGAAGTTAGAAACACCAGCCCGATGTCAAATTACTACCACCATTTATTCGTTCGGTTACAATCAATTATAACGCATTACCTTATTTAATGCAGCTGAGGTACACGCGCCATTCTAAGCCATGCATTTCGGCGCAAGATCTGCTACACTCTCCCCCCTACTCTCTGTATACTTTCGATTTTATGACCGAGTTTCCCCAGAACCCACCACCGCAGAAGAACCGCTTTGATAATGGGCTCTTCGCAGAAAATGTTCTTTTACTTTACAAGCACCGTAAGACGCCACAAGGAATGTCGAATTACATCCAGTTACTATTACTATTACGGATTTAAAACATTGCAAATGTCGACATTTGTAGAACTTTAGGCTAATGAGGCAGAAATATAATCCGGTTTTACGTCCTCTTCCATCTTAAATACGAGAAAATAAATTACGCGGGAGTGGTCAGTAGCACAAGTCTTTAGAAAACTTTTTCGAATTAAACGTCTCTGCGATCTCTAGTTATTACTCATAACGAACTTGTCTTCTTCACTTTACGCAAAAGTACCGACGGAAAGACCAAACACGTGAAAGGCGCGATAGCCCCGGCAGCAAATCCTCTATGTCGGTTTGAAAACGTGTTCCATTATGACTCGCCCCCCCCCCCCCCCCCCCCCGGAAGTCTGCCTTGTCTGGTTGACATCAACACAAATAAACGGTCACAGTGACCGTTTATAAAAAGACAGCATATCCTCCTTGCTCCGCTCGTATTTCCCCCTATGTCGTTACAATCGGAGGGCACGGCTGTATACAGTTGCATCCGTATGCAATAAATTGTCAGTACCCTGATTACAATCAACGAGGTTATATAACAAAATATTCTAATCATGAGTGTGCTTTCCGTTCCGCATCTTCAAATCATTCACGGGGGTGCATGACGGGAGCTACTGATGCAGATGTTTCGTTTTTATCTGGGACCGATTAGAAGTTAATTCAACTTTCGGTGAGCAGCAAATCATTCTTTTATTGTGACCATAACGTTTTTCTGTAAAGCAGCCTCCACCTCTGTGCTCTGTGAGCAGTTGGATTGTCTCCACTTGTTTTTTTTTTTTTTGCTTTTCTTTTTTTCTCCTTGTTCTCTTACTGGGGCGTTCAGTAAGAGGTTGAATGAATGAATCATGGACGCCTAGCACAACACAAAGGAAGGCGTGCTTCGCACAGCAAAGCACTCGTGCATTGTGCGCATAAGGCCCGCTTCGTTACTCATATGAGCAATTTTGTACAAAGGACGATGGACTCCTGATAAACGGAATATATGAATGCCGGCGCCTCCCACCCAACATATTTTCAGAACTTGTGTTGAACAGTCCGCAGCGCCGTTAGCACATGTCTGCCGGGTTGCCCCATTCATCGCCAGTTCTGCCTTGTGTATCTGGACAACGAAAAATCGCTAACAAAAGACGTACCACACCGTCTGAGCTGCAGCAGGCCATGGTAGTAGTTTCGTCAGGTTGAGCTGCCACTTGAGGTAGTCTCCACAAGGGCTTTCATGCACGGCAAGCCAAAGTCGCAGGGCACATCCACACTTGGCAGTATCCAGGTTGCTGGGCACGAGGCCAGCTAATCCCCTCGTTGACGCACTTCACACGAGCAAAGAACCACACCCACACCCCCGCACACGCGAGCCCCACTCGGTCACCGAAGAATGCGCGCACCGAAAGCAAGCAAGCAACGTCGGCACCGAAATTGAGATCGACAAAATCTCTCAAGAATAAACACAGCGTAGCGCGACGATTTTAAGCGTTGTCCTACTCATTCTTCGTGCAGCGATCGGGGCAATTGCAGGGGGAAGGCTTGCGGAGCCGCACAAACACACGCAGAGAGAGCAAAGCCGGGGTGGCAAGGGGGGCGACGTCACACGGTTGTGTCGGAGACCTAGCGCGCGCGCGCCCGAGTAGGTGAACCCGTTCTCGGCCGCCGGCGAGGTTGCTGCTGTTGCTGCTTGCAGCGTAGTCTTCGGCAGTGGCCGCTGCTCCGCCGATGATAATAATTCGTCTCGGACCGATATGGAAGAACAGGCCTCCGCGCTATGGATGTCACGAGCGCCGGCGACCGCTCAAGTATGCGGTGTGACTTCTCGCCGTTTCGCACACCCGCCGCAGCCTTTGTCGAGTTTTGCGTGATCGCGTTGGCTGGGACGAGTGATAGCGGCACAGCTAGCACGCAGCGTCGGCCGAGCGCGCGGATCGCGACGAAGCGGCTTGATCGCGCTACGAGTGACATCCTGCGCAAACTTTGTTCCTTTTTTTGGCGCGTGGGAAGGCGTGGTGGAGGAGAGACGAGGAGATTTCTCCTCTATAGAGCGGCGGGCGAGGCCGTTGAAGGTACGACGCCGGCACCACGCCTTTGGCACTGTTTTTTTTATTCCTCTTCCACGTTCATTGACAAGTATATGTGCGACACGCTGGTCAGTGTGAAATGGAGATGTCGTGAAGATGTGAGACGGGTTCTTTTTAGATATCGATACCGCTGTGAAAAGAACCTGCTGCGGGCTATCACTGTTTCCAAGGTAATACCGTTTACCCTGGTATCATCTAAGTGAGAGGTATCTGTTCCTTCCTGAATTGATCGTTATTCTTTTTTTTTTTTTTTTTACCGGTTTCAGCCACCTCGTGAAATGTGGCCTTGATTCACTGTTACTGCTGCATTCTAAACGCTTTTTTTTTTTTCACTTCTCATTGAAAAGCGCCAAGTGCTTCTCTACTGAAAACAAAACAAAACGAAAATAAACATTCATGTTAATCTAACAGCTAAAAAACACAAATATAAAAATTTCCGATTACATGCAAGTGTACTCACGCGCCGTCTCTCCAAACTACATTTTAATAGAGCAGTTTTTACCACTTAGAAACGGCTGTGTGGTACCAAAGCTCTTGCCCAAAGTGCACGTCGTCGACAGATGCGGTTCTGCTCCCCAAATACATAAATGATAGCAACTTTTCGACGCCTGCCCCGAACCCATTTAGTAGAGTCACGTGGCCGTCTACATCGGGTCACTTCACCATCTGCAAATGAGAGCTGTGAAAGTGGCTTTGACAGGCCTTAAATGATATGAAATCCACTACTATCATTTCGATTCACGCGAGAATGCAGACATAAAACTGATTCAATTTAATGAACTTCCGTATTTCACTTTGACGCGACGTCACTATCTTAGGTTCGTAACGCAACTGTTGTATCGCAAGCAATATCACATAGGAAATGTTCTGCGCTTGGACGTATCGAACTGTAGGCATAAAATTGCTGTTGTTCAAAATAATGAATCCAAAAAAGGGTTGTTTTGAGATGCGTAAAGCATGCAAGATAACGAAGTGCATGATATAATATATACAGGGCATAGATACTCGAATAGATCAGAACTCTCCCCCTCGCCCCCGATTTCAACAACTGTAAACGACCACAAGATAAAAAAAAGTGCAGCCTGTCTGTATAGATCGTTACGTTGAATCCCAGAGTGCCTCAGGTGCGACTTTGTGAAGGTGATGGTTACAAAGCGCGGTCATCACGGGCTAGTCAATGGGGACGATAGAGCACTTCCTGGTTCTCCTTCCCTTCCCTCTCACTGCCTTCCTTCCGTTGCCTCACTCCCCCCGTCAAAATATTGATCGCACCCTTCCTCGCCAGATCTCGCCCTTTCAACACCGACGATTAGCCCTTGTTTTATTCAGGAGAGCGCGGTACGGGCGGCAGCCCTTTCTTAGGCCCAAGAATAAGCCTGCCCATACTTGGCCAGCGCCCTTCGCTGACGACCTTGCTCCTTTTTGAGACTTCACTGTACCTCTTTATTAGCCGCTAGGAACACACTTGGATCTCACTGTATATCCTTACGTTAAGTGTATATAGGTGCGGCCTGTAGGCACAAAGACGCAAGCCAGGCTGCACAACCGCTAACCTAACACAACATGCATGTTTGTTACCAAAAAGCTAACTTTGTGAACGTTAGCGCCTTCACCACGAGGTCAGTGATCAGTTTTCCACAAGATTATCTATGTTTAGCAAGCGATACTTGGTCACTTAAAAAATTACATGACGCAATAGCGTAGGTGATCACACGACATGTCAAGCCTCTCCTTTACCGAGTCGTATGAGCATGCCTGGGAGCCTAGCTGCAGCGTGGATGACTGTGCATCCGAGAACACCGGACGGTTGATTCCTATTCGATCTTCCCAATTCAAATGAGAAACCCTCGTTGGCAGCTTCACGCAACTTTCTGATATCATGCCAGTCTTGTTAAGTCGCGCAAACTATCGAAAAATCAGAGCCTGGCCATGCCAACTGCCATCTACCGCCTCCTAGCGTGATGCCAGTGATTTTTCGCTCACAGCGCCGGCGCCGACACCGGGGAGTATACGGAATCTTTAATGCTCTTGCATTATTAACAAGCTTTCTACGACATTCAACACAGATTTCATAAAGAGTGATTCGAGAATTTTCGTGTGCCAAGGCCACAATAGTAGGAGTTGGCGGGTCGTACTGTTTTTCTGCAATGCATTTTGATGTCTGTTAAAACGAAGCAATAAATATATTTAAAAAAGCAGGATTAATTAGGAGTGTAGCGTTATGCATTCAACAGAGATTTTTATTTCTTTACAGGCCGCGTTTCGCGTGCGGTAAAAGAACAACGATGTACGTGATGCCGGATTGTGAATCAACTCAGCGTTCGCTGGGATTCCTCAATCTTTTACGGTCGCTTCGAGGAACAAAAGGAGCCTTGCAGTGGCTCTTGGGAACACAAACTTCCGGCTGAGTCCTTCAGTGTCCACAGTGTGGCAACAGCAGGCAGGGACGGAGGCATTGAGGGAAAGCTCGGCCGAGATCGAGAGCAGCAGATTAGCGCTAAGCCACCAAGCGGACTCATTTGCGTCGCGAAAAGTGATTAACGGTCAGGGCTTCGCAGCCGCGAGCAGCTGAAGACGGAAAGGCCGCCGTTGGACGCACTTAATCTTTCAAAAGGGCATCGTATTCCGACCGGGGTAGCGTTGCGTCCGGGATCTCTGGCCGTGCCACTGACGGAGATTATAAGGATCCCGGCAGTGTCGAGGGCTGGCAATAACTGTAGGCGCTGCGCTGGAGGCATTGCAAGTCCAGCTGTTTAGGCATCGCCTATAGTTGTGAGGTAGCTGCGCATTATTGTAACATTGCGTTGTGGGCATACTAATAGGAGTGGTCCAATCTTTATAGGTGTCGCAAAATCTTGCTTTTAAGGTTTTTTTCCTGCATTTACACTGTAGAAAGCCAGCACCCTCCCCCCCCCCCCCCCCCCCACCCATGTTTTTTTTTTTTTTTTTTGTAAAGATGGGTACAGATAAAAACTAAAAGATTTCCGACTGGGCACCTGCGCAAATATCTATTGTTATGGTGGAAATCTCGCCATATGCAAGAAAACAGAGTTCATAAAGCACTTCCGGTTGAAAAATGCTCTTGTCTACAACTTCTAAGTGTGAATTCGCCAAGCTCGTCCTCTCTAGATGAGCTTGCATGGCGCATGAGAGAGCTGTTTAGTTATGTAATAAGTTAATTGGCAATCTGTTGATGTAGAACGCTTCTTCACAGACGACTTTACTTCAAAAGGCGGAATGATGATTAAGTTTTCAGTATGTTTTTGTTTGCCGCATACGGTGTCGATGTCAATTTCCCAAGTTCGCGTGTTTCTATGAGTGCCGTAGCTATTTCGCTCTTCACGTGGTGTAGGCATGCCAATTAAATCCCTTTATCGATAAACTTCATAATCCCCATTTGGAGCAGTGGGAGGCCATTCTACACAGCGAGGACCCCGACCAACATCGAGGACTGGTTCGCAGGGCCCAAGCTGCGGCGCAGGCCACCGCGCGGGCTGCCGGAATAGGCGGACCACCCATAACTCCGAAAATTCCCATGCCCTCAATAAAGTTTTCAATCAATCAATCTATGCGTGCGCTTGTGTGGTGATGACATGGTGCAGATGGTTTCGCGCACATTAATCTGGATTTGGCGCGTTACGAAGAGTATCGTGGCGCAAATAGTTTGATCTATGCTCGTTGATTGCCCTGGTGCAAGGCAAAAAGCGAAAAGGAGGCAGGAGTATACAGGAAGAATTTATCTACGCCACCTTGAAAAAATGTGACGTTTCTGGACCTGTGACATTGAAGAAAGCGAATACTGAAGTTTTTTTTGTTGTTTTTTGGTCAAATAAATAATTAAGTGCAGCGCATGTACGGAAGGACGCCCCCAAACAAGAAGGCTATCGTGAGAGCGACCGTTGCTATCAAAAACATGAAATTGTGACGATGAAAGGTGCACAAATCAAGCACGGGAAGTTACAGGCTGATATACAAACCCTTTCCTACTGTAAGGAAGACCGAATAGAAGTAAGTTCACTTCAAAACCTCTCATATTCAGTGGATCTTTTTCATTAAGTCGAACAGATTAAACTGGAGTTCAGCGCAATTCATTAGTTGCGAAAAGGCTACACTTTTCATTAAAAATGAACTTCTTTGTAACGGAAAATGGGTCTGAAATGATGTAATTTCAGCTTAATCTGTTTTATTGCTGTTGTGTACACACTGACTTACGCGATAGATATTTCAGGTTACCGCTGGCTGCTTTACATTTATTATGGCCAGAGTTCCCTTTGCGTGAAAACATTTATTTTCACTCATGGTTTACGTGGCTCCAGACCACCGAAGACGCGGGGGTCTTATCTGCGTCCGAGAATTTCTTACTGACTGTGTGCATCGAAGAATGAATATAAATGTGCTTTACCATTAGCTACTTACAGAAACGCAACTTAAGTTCTATTTGGCATACCTTTTCGCATGAGAGTAATGTATATATGAGTGGATATTACGACAATGCTAAAACTGAGATGTTCAAGCGCAGTACAAAATCAGTAGCTTAACATTTTCCTCCTATTCAGTTTAATATTATACAACGTTGGCAAATACTAGGCGTGTTCTTTTATTTTTAATAATAGTTATGCACATTGATTCCGCACACTCTTCAATGTCTGAAAATTGCAAATGCCGGATAAAATGAATTAAATTGCAGTATTTAATCGCTGTTGATTCCTTCGTTGCAGATAGTGGCAACAAATATCGATTTCCAAAAATGTGATGACAGTATAATTGAATTTATGTAATTTAAGAACGATAAAATTGATTTCCAATATACAGCACACCGTGCCGAATGCCGAATTTGCATTAAGCTAAAATATTTTAGGCCACTTTTACGTTAAAATTCACTTCTACATTACTTTTCTGCAAGCCTGCTGCATTTTTACAAGTGTAGAGATTGTGTAGAGATTGGGGCTTTTAGCGTTGTCCCTTTGAGTGCGGTGATAGTTCAGCACCACGTATCACAAATGTCACGACGTGCACCGGGGATTAACCTGCAGCAGTATATTTGTGCATTTTTGTTGAATTAATTTTATCTGCACTTACTTAGGTAATTATTCTTCTGATTGTTTTTGAAATGCAATTTTAGAATATGTTCTCTAAAAACGTTCTCTTGTTCTGTTAAGCATATGGTTTGCATGGCTCGGTGAGATCCAACAGCAGATGCTGCCTTCCTGACGTAGGCTCCCTCCAAGGAACACAAAATTTGTAGTGTTCACTATTGGTTCCATTTTAATACGTGAACGTTTCACGTCACGAATCAAGCTACAATTGGACATTTAAAAATAAGTTTGGTACAGCTGTTTTTGCTCAATACTAGTTCTCAGAAGTGCCCAAATAATGTTTCTTGAATTGGCAAAACTACGAGAGTTCATCAGAAAAAAAAAAAAAAAAAAGGATAGAAAGGGGATATTAGTTGTACGCCCGCACATCGAAGGTGAATTATGGCACTATTTGTTTAAAAAGAAAACTGTCAAATAGAGCTTATTTCTAGCTTAAAACTTTACCCTGCGATCAATAACCACTAATAGATTAACGATCATGTGAGCAATCATGTGTCATTGCGTAATCACGCGCCTGTGCGGAAGTTTGTAGCTAGTATATTTTACTTCCCCTCAGGCACAAGACAGCGCAAGACAGAGCTATCCATCAGTTTCGTGCAGTACTACTCAGTATATAGGATTGCAAATGCTTATATTTTTCTCGCTTCAAAGCAGCAGTGGTTGTGTCGGACGCCGCAATAAAAGACGAAAAGTGAGAAACCAGTGAACTGCGCGATGTCAGTGCACCTGAAAAAAAGAAAGAAGAAAAACAAACCCAGGTGGTCGTTCGTTCTGGAGCCCCGAACTACGCCGCCCATAGTGCCTGAGTCGCTTTAGGACCCTCGAAACTAAACCAGGGCAAACCTAATTTTGCATCAGTTTAAGCGTTTGCTGGAACACGAGTACCTGACTACATAGTGGGTGGAACAGCGCGAAAAGACGAAACACAAGAAGAGACGCACAACAGACGAGCGCTGACTCGCAACTAATTTTTCGCGCTGTTCGCGCTGTTCCACCCACTATGCAATTGTACCAACTCGCCCAACTGTCCATCCTACGAGTACCTGAGCGCGTTTGCATTTCGTCTTCGACAAAAGGCGGCTGCAGCAGTCGAGTTTCAACCCGCGAGTCAGTAGCAGAATGTGAAGCCTCTGAGCCACCTTCCTTTGGTGTCTTGCGTTAGCACGAATGGAAAAATCTTTTTCAACGTATCAATTGATATTTCACACTTTTTGAAAAATGAAGATAAATTAATAAGGCGCTTACAGAGATGCTGCAAGCAGCTTCAATATTTTCCGCATGTGAGAAGCACAGTATAAGGACGAATCGTTCGGAGGCATTTTTTTGTTCGCTTTTTAAGATAATGCGAATCAGACATTTGACGTGAACCAGTAAAAATTGAGAAATATAACTGGAGGATACGAAATGCTGGTTGGATGCGTTACCGATGTCTTACAGGAGCCATTGCATTTGCCAAGTGACAGCTGAGGCGTGCAAGGGTCTCAGCAACTCAGGTATGGGGGGATAAAAAGGGGCTGGTCGTTACACCCTGCAGTTCTGCAGAGGGGGTTGCGCGCACCCATTTTCTAATTGCTTGCACTAGCGCGAGATTTTTTACGAATACTAAAATTCCAGGCCGTAGCTATTAGAAAGCTCGGAAGTGAGCTGATTGGCTTCATAGCCAATCGTGAAGCAGTTCATTTCAGCCATCTAATTCATTCCTCTAACAAAAGAAGCCATTTCTAACTGTGTGCAAAGTTTTAGTGCAGCAAAACACGCGTAATGTATGCACCTTTATAAAACAGCTAATTTGACGTCAGTTATAACATGCATAACGAAACGTATCGGTCCAAAGCAAACAAAAAACCAACAAAATAAAATTTAATATTTATGTAGCTTTTGCGATAAATGAATTATAAAACGAACTTGTAACGCGGATACGAATGAACAGGACACGACAAAACAACATTCTTCAAAGCAACAAACGAGAAGCAGCGCAAGCACAGAAAATCAAACGGGAAAATAGCACAACGACAAAAGAGCAAGAATCAAAACTATATACCGAAAAAACAACTGGGTGACAAACAGCTCGCGGATAAAATGGCGGCATACGAAAAGAAAAAAAAAACAGAAGTCTGCGATATGGGGCAGAGCAGCAAGAGCAGTAAACTGTCGTTGTAATAACCGCGGCGGTTAAAGGACAACCCTTACGGCAGCGGCGTTACAAGTCAAATGGCTGGTTTGTGGGGTTTAACGTCCCAAAGTGACTCAAGTAGTGGAGGATTTCGGAAATTTCGACCACCTGGGGTTTGAAGTTAGAGATTGCTTTTTTGTTGTTTAATTAAAGGTTATGATTAGATGTTTTAATAGAAAAGGAAGCTGGTCGAGCTGAAGGCTGCTTAATCATCATCATCATCATCATCATCACCCTGACTATACCCACTGCAGGGCGAAGGTCTCTCCCATATTTCTCCACTTAACCCGGTTCTGTGCTAGCTGCATCCACTTGACCCCTGCGAATTTCTTAACCTCATCCGCCCACCTAACTTTCTGCCACCCCCTTCTACGCTTTCCTTCCCTTGGAATCCAGTTTGTTACCCTAAGCGACCATCGATTATCCTCTCTTCGCACTACACGTCCTGCCCATACCCATTTCTTCTTAATTTCCACTATAATGTCGGTAACTTGAGTTATTTCTCTGACCCACTCTGCACGCTTCCTATCTCTTAATGTTACCCCTACCATTTTTCTCGGCTGCTTAGCGAACTTAATTTCTTTTCACTTCTTAATGAAAGGAATTGAGTAACAGGTTACTGCATGAATAGGATAAAAAGCTGGACTAACTGTCCGTGATGCAACGATGCGTAGTGGTCAAACGTAGTGGCCACAGAAGCTAATCTGTTCGCGTTGGCTTGGATTCCAAACCGATTTGTTCGCGTGCAGTTTTGTACCTCAGTTCATTTCATTTCAGATCAAATAGCTATTTACCGCAAAAATTGAATGACAGGCAGCAGCTCTTCTTCTGAGTGAAATATTTAGTACTTGTGTAATAATAAACGTTTTTTTTTCCACCACTCGAAGGCACCACAGACCAAAGCAACGTAGGTTTGTCATCTTATCCCTGAATGTACTCTTATCAGAATCATCATTTCTTTTTCCATAGCATGCGCCTTTGCCTGGTTAGTTTTCAGCCTCGATGTTCGCGTGTTTCATTTGTGATTTATTTTATGCAAGCCCCGCGTGTTTGTGCGCATGAGGTCACATCCGGGCCCCGACCTGGAGTTTCCGAAAGACGTTACCTTGAAAGCTGGTTGCCGTGTTTTGTTGGGCTAGGCTAGGTTTTAGTAACGCCCATGAAGGTTTTGCTAGCATAATGAAGATAAAACTGCCCCGCTGAAGGCAAGCGAGCGAGGGCTGCTTACCCACTAGTTCTGCCACGCGCACACTTAGAGCAACGCTGCAGCGTACTGCGCTGTGCTGTTTTGTCGGCGCGCTGTTTTCCCCTAATTATATTCTGTCGTCGTGATATTTTTCGTGTGCTGTTTTGTCTCTGCTGTTTTGACGCATGCTATATTCTCGCGTGCTGCCTCTTCATGGCGCCAATCAGAGGTACTGGGTCTCTCTTTCCCTTCTCGAGAAATGGTTTGAAATATCCCGAAGAACACGCAGACACTCAGCCTCCCTGCTGAGATATCTTCAAATTTTACTTTTCGGCTTTAACTATTCATCCGTATTTCATTTGTACCCAAATTCATCTCTGTGGCGGCGATGACATTTCGAAGAAGGCTAAATCTGCGCTCAGTAACGAAAACTCCATTCTATAGGAGATGAACGGCCATGACGATACATGCTTATTGTATCACGTGATTTACACCGGCCCGTCGAAACGAACCATTAGCCTAATTGACACGTGCGGTCGGAAAAGTGCTGCGATTTTGTTTAAACGCAACTCCGTGCTGTTATCGGTCCAGGTAAAAATCGATGATTCTGCTCTTCCCGGGTATGTTGACGCTTGTCCGGTTCGAAAGATGAGTTTATCATTACGAAAGTTGAATCTAGAAACCTTCCCGCCATTTGTTTCAAACTGATGTTACCTTTATCGAAAGGATAGTTTTCCACCGCTTTCAAGTAATGGCGGAGTCGCATATTCTGTCATATCAACACCATAAAATAAAAAGAAAAAAGTCGACGTCGACGCATGGGTTTTATTTTTTACATTTACCAGGGAAAGCGAGACATGTGTCTCATTTCTTTATTTATTCCAGCTTGCAAAATTTCCTTTGGCGAGAGAGCATGGTCTCTGTGATTTGAACGCCATACTCTAGCCATACAGGACTCATTTTACTTATCCTCTCAGCCACATTGACAACTGGGGCCCTATTCTCGACAATTCGCCATTTTGTCCAAATTGTGACATACGCACGGCGTGTGCAGTAGGACGCTGCTAGGTTACGTAAGCACACAATCGTGTTACGTATTCTGAAGAAAAACACAAATAAAGTGACAGAAAAAAGCGTGCTGTCGTCTGCTACTATATATAGGCGCCAAGCATGAAAAACGACGGTGCTCCTGCAGGAATCGACACGCTGTGGTGCATTCCGTGATTCGAAAGCCTCGGGTTGCAGTGAGGCGAGTGAAGTATGTTGAGGCGTTGCGATATTAGTGTGTCATGACAATCTTGCGGTCGAACATTCGGCATCAGCTACGCACGGAAAGGCTGCGCGAGTTCCAGCTGAAGAGCAAGAACGGCAATGGAATATTCGCAGTGGGTTGGTGCAAAATGGGATCGGAAAGTAACATTGCTGTTCATAAGCGCCGATGACCTCTCACGTTAACTTATCAGCGGCTTTTAAATGCGGGAACTAAAACATTTAAGGACTTGGTCGTAAACAGAAGGAATCAAAAGATTTCCAGCACTGACGAAGAGGCGTTGGCGTAGCCGGTTATGTCCATCGCTGAGGACAACGCTCGCAGTCTTAAAATATCAATTACTGTTAGGTACTGGCTGTACTACCCACCTTTTTCGAAAAGCCGCGGTATGATCAGCAGCTACCGGCAGGTCACCAAGTCTGCTTAAGTTTCTAACATATTGTGTCCGCTTGAGTTGTGTAGAACGCTGATAGTAGCCCAGAGAGAGAGATGGAGAGAGAGAGAGAGTCTTCCACACATACACACGAAGTGAAAGGCATAGGCTGGGCCTTACACCTAGTCGGTTAAATTTTCATGCGCTGGCGTGCGAAAAGCTCTTGCGAAACGCAAAAGATGTCCGATAAAGAGAAAGAAACAGAAGAACGGAATAGCAGAAAGATTACTTAGGCGATGCCCTGGCTACCATACACGTGCAGAGGGGGATAAACGGACAATAAGGAAAGAAAGCAAAAGATGAAAGAGGAAATCGTGGTATAAAGCTACGACGGTGCCGCGCGCGCATACTCCTTACTGCCGAAACGGTAAAATGCAAATCAATAAAGGGAGATTATTTTCAGGCTGTATTAAAAAAAACAAAAAGCAATCAATACAAAATGTCCCTCAAATACATCATATGATTAGAGCATACCGTCATAACATGCACTGGAGTACTTTTTTTTTCTAAAAAATAAGCAAATGGTGAGCCCACATGCATATTAAAACAAAACTTTATATATGGAACACGTTATATGTGGCAAGTAAACATGTGCCATGTACCGTCGTCTTTGCCAAGAGTAACCAGGCTGCATGTTTTGCTTCTCTCTTGTATTAGTAAAGTCAATAAGAATATCCATATAACAACAACTAGTTAAGAAGTGAGAACTAGGCGCTCGCCTTCACATTGCACAGATTTAGAGGTTCAGACATGCTGCGAATTTACTACCACATGGCTAAGAAGCAGATCCTGCAGCCTGGTTACTTTTGGCAAAGACGGTACATGGTTTAGCAGGGTAGATGTGTAGGCCAGGGTAGGTGTGTAGACCGCCCTGTGTTGTCTCTAGCCTCCGTCCTGTGTCTGCTGCGATTTTATTTTCCTTACGGTACATGGAACATGCATTTCTTTATTATAATAGAAGCTGTGAGTATTATGCTTGCTTTTCCCATCGTGGAAATGCTGTTCAATTCATTAACATTACAGTGAGTACATAGTGCAAGGCAACAAAGGTAGTGTTTAGGCCCGACGTTTAAGGCAGTCTTTGGTGATCCCTCGCTGCCTGTCGCGCGAAGTTCCTGCACAGCCATCTAACCCCTCGGGTTGTACTCACAAACAGATCAAAAAGCATCGCAGTGCTCTCTGAAATTCATGATGGTTTGGTGGACGCTGTTTAACACAGAGATAAAGAGAAGAAAACACAAAACTGGTGCCTTTATTTCTCTTTTTTTTTTGTCTGTGTGTTAAAGAGCGCCCACGAAACCATCATGAACAACCTTCAACTCGCCCAACTTTCCCTTCTGTTGCTCTCTAAAATGCCTCGTCTCGCGCAGATCAAGCGCTTGAGTTACGGGGCCGCATTGCTGCGCTTTACAACGACGGTGAGGATCGATGGTTTCTCTATGAGAGCAAAGCATTTGCAACAGGAGGGTAGGTACGACCCTCGTGCGGCTATAAATCTGCGTCTTATTATTAATCCTCTAAAAGAGGACGCAGCTGATGATAAGTTCCCTTATAACGTCGTTTCAGTGCTTTCTGCAATTACAACAAGGTGTGTCAGCTTATTTCACCACCCACCAAACTCTGTACCAAACTGCGGTGACCTAACAGCCGCCTACACTGTACGTCGAATTCGCCAAGTTTTTTTCGCGGCCGCCAGTGGTTCAAAATGCGGCGCCCAACTTAAGTCATTTACAGCAATGGCAGAACATCATTTACGTAATGAAACGTCATTTTGACGTCGTCATTAAATGTTTATGCGTTACGTATTTCCCGCCACACAACGTCAGCCAACCAGATTTCAGTAGTCGGCTCTCGACAGTGGGCGGATCATTTCAGCCCATTTGTAATGCAAGCATAAGTGCTTCCCTTTCTATCATATATTAATCTGTTTTCCCTCCACACTTACTTGTATATACCCTCCATGCATCATGAATGCCGCTGCTAAATATCCGTTTTCACGCTCAAGTCATTTTTACGTCATCGCAAAAAGCCATTTCGACCCACCGAAATTTCGCGCCACAAATTTGAAACACGTGTCTGTTCTGAGAACCAACCAGAGAAAAAAAAAATGGTGCAGCCATGTGTGTCAGGAATAGGGCCCCGGGTCAGTGCAGTATATGAACCAAAATATTGAAAGAATGCTGAACGCCAGTTTAAATAAAAGACGTTGAAGTATTCGTGACATAAAAATTGAATTGCGATTATGCGAGAATATTCAGTTCTTTTTTGCCCGGCTGAACTTACCGCACGATATCGTTCTCGTCAGAGATCTAGTACGAAACGGTAGCCTTCGTACGCAAATGCCCTGCTACGTGCAGTCAGCTTCACGGGATAGGTAAAATACGATACGCTTTATCGCATGAGCTATCGACCGATAGCAAATGACAAGAGTTGGACCCTAGTCACAGGTTTTTCCCGACAACACAGGGATGGCTTACTAAGGTTTTCCATTTTAACTTTGCTGGCGCAAGCAGCGTCATGTCTATTGTTCTCTCGCGAGAAGCAGGAGCTATCAGCTCTATCAGTAGTCTCAAATTTGCTTACAATGGAGAAAAACGTGACCTTTAGCACAGCTCACATTTCTAATACTCGGATTACGGTGCCGAACTGGAATTTTTCTGGTTGGGTTTTTGTTGAGCTTAAGTATTTTTGGTTCAGTTCCTGGTTTCGGCTATGGGACGACATTGTATTGCCGATCTGGTCAGCTTAAGGTGGGTGAAACGGGTTCAGGACATAAAAATTTTGGATAGGGAGGAATTTCTAATCAACCTTGTTGACCCTACGCATCCACATCTGTGCGCGAACTAAAATTAAAAGAAGCCACTTGACCTTCAACGTACCACTACATGCGATCGGGCCTTTAACGCAGCATTTTCGTTCTGCGAATTTTCGCCCCGGTATAGTTGCACAGACTTTCGAAAAGTAGTAAACGTCGTTACTCGACTTGGTTTTTTTTTATTTTGCAGGGAGGATGTCGCAGTACCTGTATCACTCCCCGGTGGACAACTTTAGTTAGAAACAACGACATAAAATTTGTAGGTACTTATTTCTTCAGTTCGAATCTGTATCGCCAACTAGCCTAAAACTTGGCTACCTGATAGATGTTAAATGTGGAGGGGAATGGTATGACATCATCCTGAATGCTGTCAAAGGAAAGGTTACGTCTGACACGTCATCACGTTCGTACTTCTTTCTTTCTTTCTTTCTTTTTTTTTTTTTTTTTGTAGCTAAAGCTTTTCATTATCGGACAAAAGCAGCATCTCTGAACCGAGCTTCAAGCAACGCTATCCTTTGCCCGCTACGGCATAAATAGTCACACTCGCATCATAACGCGCTCACTCGTTGCCATTACCAGTTTGCAATTGATGACGGCTAAACCAATTTGGGAATCATGCTTGACAATTTTGTTTCGAAGGTATGTTCCACGCCACCAATTCAACGGTAATCTTAAGCTCATCGCCTTGCATGTCGCCCACCCCCTTGGTAAAAGGTATCCGGAAGGTTCCACCATTATTCTCAGTTGTACAACGCTAGAGCGTCATCACAACAGTTTGGTATGTTAGACAAGCCGTCGTATTTTCCACGTCAGCCATTCGTATTCAAATAACATCACGCCGTGCATATGAGCCATATAAAATGACGTCGTGATCTTCCTACTCCCTGCTACACACCAGCCTCGTGTCACATGCCGATTCTCGCCACACAGCAGCGCCTATTCTTTGCCGCTTAGGTACGGGTGCATGGGCCATATTTCCGGGCTGTCAAGAGCACAGTACACGAGATCTGCCAAAAGCAAACTAGTGGAAAATAAAGTATTTCTAAAAGCGTTTAAGAACAAAATTAGCGAAGAACAGCTATTGTGGCGCGGACGTTGAAGGAACAAATTTGTTTCACTTCCCCTAGTGAACGTTACCTCAACCTTACTACGCTTCCATATAGAGATGCTCCTTATCACTGGACCACACATCCCATGTGAGATTCGCATAGCGGACTGACACTGTGAGCACATTGTTTCTATACCTCTATTATGTCCAGGAACTGCATAATCAGACAGTTCCTGATAAGAGAGCAATTACTCATCGACATCCGGCCAAGCGCAGCCTACTCCACCTTGTGGGATTCCTCTAAATATTCGACCAACCTATTCCCACTTCAAATAATTAATCAATTCGTCCTCGCCCTACCATATATTCAGTTGACCATCCAGGTTACCTCAGTTGCTAGAGCAACTGTCCGGAAAGGCGGTGGTCCCAGGTTCGATCCCTTGCAGACTAGGACGAATTTTTCTTTAACTATACGAATTTTCTGAGAAAGCTGCATTGCCTTCCTTGGTAGCCGTTTGACTGCGCTTGGGTGGATGTTAATGAGCAATTACTTCCTTACTACAAATCTGTTCCACCTTGGGGGATTCACCCAAATATTCGACTAGCAAGAAAGTTCATACTGGATTGGCACTCCCTCCTGGTGGCATAGTTAGCCTTTCCGTCCTTCCAGTGGGAGTTGCCTTGAACTGTTCAGCTTTCGGGTAATATTAATGCCGCTTACTAAAGGATTTGTACACAACGCATGTGCAATGAGCATTGTTTCCCCCTCTTATATACCGCGTTTACAAAAATGGTCCTTTGGCGAAATACCTTAGTACCCTTGTTTTTCACGCAAAGAACCGAAAACAGGCACAGATTTAAAGCGCATATAAATTTATTTATTTATTTATTTCCTAACTTACAAAAAACACAGCATTTTCAAGTTTCACATGGCAATGAGAATGCATTATTGCCTTTTGGGTTGTATTCTGAAATGCTCCTCAGCGAGAATCGTCGTTTAACTGTTCACGTTCGTACAAACTTTTCTTCTTTTTCTTAATCTTAAAACACATTTCCTTTAATGCAACTGGTTCATTATTTCCCTCAAAGGGAAGTTGTTTCAAATTAGGCTGCATTCCAAGGTGCTTTTGCCCGAAAATAACTGTAAAAGCTCTTCATAAAATTTACCTGATCATACCGCTAGCTGGGCACTTTGTCCCTGACGAAATGCAAATAAACGCGAATGATTGATTATATAAAAAAAAAGTTTATTTCTTTTCAGGTTGAATTAAAAGGCGATTTGAAGCGAAAATCTCTTCAAAAACTTTTCAACCCTGTCGGAAGATCACACCGATATAGTGGATGCGCAGTGCACTTGACGGACTGGAAATACGCATGAGTAGGTCGCGCAAAGTCCGGAATCTGGTCGCACAAAGAAATCGACGAGCAATGCGTTGAAGCATGCGCGAGAAAAAGACTATGGATCATAAACATATGCTATCACCAAAGCATCTATAGATCCACTGCGCTTCACAGGTGGTGGTAACGCAATGATCGCCGCTGTGGAAGAGGCAATGTAAAACAAACTCCTGATGCGCATACAAAGGACACACCACAACGGCTTCGTTTACTTTGATACAGATTGCCCAACCAAAATATCCACTTATGGTCTCTCTCTCTTTCTCCTAGACTCTGTGTGTAGTCTGTAGCAGAACTGCGTTGCTCATCGCGAGTCCCGTAGCTTGCACACCCCGTTCAAATGATGAACGCTCAGCATCTTGCGGCGAATAACTCACAATGATACATCGACAAATGACGTTTCCGTGCAACTTTGTACGGTTTAGAGTAATTACAAGAATTTTTTTTTCTTTTAATAGATTCGTCCAAGGTAGCACCATTTCTCGGACTAAGGCCCTCGGCCATTGAAAGTACAGACCAACTAAGACAGACCACTGTTATGACAGCCTCAAAGCTTGTTCGCCAATAACCCACTCTATTCCCGCTCCTGGAAACAAGAGGCAGTGGAAATGAGGGGAGGAGGGTGCTCCAGTTCTGCTTTTGCATTTGCCTTATGTAAGGGCAACGGGTAAACAACGATGTCAAGCTTGCTTCACTCTCTGTTGAGGTAGACAGGTCAGGATTTTTTCGATGTTCACCCCAGACGACCCTGGTCATAGATTTTCTGGTGGGAAACGTGGAGAAAAAAGGATGGGCAGGAAATTAATTAGAGGAGGATTCCAGTTATGTGGCCTACAACAAAAGGAGCTTACGGAGGGGCACAGAGACTGTAAACAACGTATGCGAGTGGCACGCAGTCCTGTCACAACCTGTCGCGCAAGCATGGTGACCTCAGGAAGCCGCGCAGTTCCTGGAGAGCTGCGTAGTGATCGACGTCACGGTCGACATGAATTAAGCCAGATAATTTTTAGCTCAGTTTAGCCTTATTCTTTGGGGATTATATTTCTTCTTTTATTTTTTTCGCATCGACTTAAAGCGAGCTTTCCTTAGCGCTTTTTTTTTCTGAGTGCATGGCTTTTGTTTGATATCAGGGTTCCTAATCAGCAACAGAACAAAAACGAGCAAGAGCAGTTTTATGACACGAAGCTTGTTCGGTTTGAGGGCGCCATTCAAGGCCAATGAAATATAGCGAAACACAACTCGGGAGGCATGTTAAAGGACTGTACCTCGCAGGTTGTCAATTGCTCCTCGTCATACTCTAGCGCCGGACGAAAACTTAATTGGGGAGTTGAGAAAGCGGGCATCTGTCTCCCTGTTTGCCACCATTCCAAGGCGATGTGGATGCTTAGCGTTCCACGATCGTACGATACAAGCCTGTACATTGATGAGAACGAATTGAATACCGGAGAACTATATCCCAGCTGCCCTTCCTGGCCGCGCTGAGCGAGCACAGCTCAAAAGAATGGCAACCTCGTATTCTACAACCGTGGAATGCTTAATTACCTCGAAATGTCGTGCGTTCCCCTCCGAAACAGAGTTACGAACTTCGATTGCCCGTAGGGGTGCAATTACTTCTAGTGGACATCTTTATCAAGGCAATAGCAGACAACGGACTCGATCAGGAACATGGTAAGCTGGCCTCAGAAATGGTAAGCAGCTAATCCCACTTGCATACCTGCGGAGAAATGAGCGGTTTGGTTGCGTATGTGCATTCTGGAAAAAAAAAATCACAGCAAAGCGAACACAATATTTCACAAAGACACGAAGACAGAATAAAAGGATGTCACCAACTGAACTCTTCAACTCGTTATGCGAACGGAGCTGAGGACATCCAGTCCTCGTTTGTCTGACTCCTCTCTCTGTTAAATTTGTGTCATTTTTTTTTCACAACTAAATGTCCTGTTTAACTAAGCGCTGGCTTAAGCCAATAAGCTACTTTATTGGACAGCTCTTTATCTGGCGTCTCTTCGACTATCGGGAGTGGACAGCCAGTGGAAGGTCGTCGACCGTGAGCCGATTATGCACATTAATCAGGTGACCACCTGTGTCACGTCATCTTCAGTCCTCCTCACACAGACTATTGCATTTTGCCAAACTTTCAATGAAATCAAACACACACTATGACGCATGTGAAATGAAAGACTACTATTACATTGCTTACGTTTAAGATTTCGAACGAGAGATGGGAGCTAGCTGGTGGCGCCACTGATGGCATCACCCACGACTTCCACTGCACCGAACTTTCACATAGCAAAAAGAAGTCAAATCTCGCAGCAGCCTATGAATAATTGAGTGGATTCGTAATCCAGTCCGAATTCGGTTCAGTATACGAGTATATTAACGAAGGTGTCCTTCAACCTGGACTGAAGCACATAGCACCAATCGTAAGTTGCCGTGGGATGGTCGTGCCCGAGCCTGCAGCTTTATACCTATGTATACATAAGTGTATATAGTTCGAATGAGACATGCACGTTACTAGGCTGATTTGGGATAATAGCACTAACACTACCAGTGTCATGTTGACTTAGGCCAGTGCTAAGTAACACTGGCGCATACAAAGCTACAGCTATTGTCTTTCGAATTAATGAGCAAATCAGTCTTATGCGCAGAGCGGAAATATAGAGCAGTGTCACGAGTAACGAATACCCTCATTGACAAGCTGACCGGGTATATGGTAACATGTACTCGTATATATATATATATATATATATATATATATATATATATATATTGTCACGTGCCACGGGGCGTCAGAAAGCAAAAGGAAGCTGGGGAGAAGAAGAAGAAACAGAAGACACAGTGGTGCGTGCTGGTGTTCCTTGGGGGACTCGCAGCACCCCCCCCCCCCCCACTCCAATATTTATATATATATATATATATTGTTAAAACACCAGACGCAATATTCGGAGACCGTGAGTTCGGTTCCCATTACAGTGGCCATTTCAGTGCTATGCAGTCTATGTGTAGCGCGGAATGAGGGCAGTGAGTGGACTGCGATTTCACACGCAAAATATATGCAGCGAAGCGAGTGCTGGGCGCATACGCAGATATGTGCTTTCAAGTACCACAATGTTGATTTAATAGATTTTGAACCAGCGGTTTACCTTCTGGTTATGCACGGTCCGGATCCTGAAAACCTCCCGGCGCTCAAAACCTCTGGGCTCTGAACACAACCTCTCTCCTGGCCGCTAGGGACCTTTATACGGATAATTAGTAGGGCTGCTGTTAATGAACCGTCAGCGCGTCTTATCAGCAGAAAATGTTTTTAGAGTACTCTGCGGAGGAGATACGTAATTTTCGCTATACGGGAGCGACGGTGGTCAAACGATGAATCCGGGAACTGAATTAATGGCTTGCTCAGTACTTATCCACCAATATGAACAATTACTCCCCCCTATTGCAAAACCCAGTGCCACTGGGTGCCAGCGCCCCAGCGCCATACCTGATTATGATCCCAGTATGACGCTGACGCTGGAAACTGGGCGCACTGGGACGCGGCATACTGGGACGCTCTGCACTGGCGACACTGTTCGCCCGGAGAAAAAAAGGCGTGGGATAAAAATTAAAAAGTAAAAAGTAACGAAACAAGTTAGGTACATAAAAAAAAACGAAAATTAGTGCACCAAGCCCGCCTGGAACTAAGTCCCTAGGCACATATCAATCACAAGCTCAGCACGCTAACCACTCGGCCACGCCGAGAACTGGATTTCTTTGAAACATTTTTGCATTTTATATCATGACCCGCACGCACAAAGTTGGGACTTCATGATTCGCAGTCTACAGACCCCCCCCCCCCCCCCCCCCCCATTGCTACTGCTCTAACAATTACAACTTTTTGATCATGGAGCTTGCTGTCCGCTCTCATGACTTGCAACTAATGTTCTGGGTGCCTATGCGCGCTATTTTGTGCACTGGAATCATTTTAACATGTGGAGTTTGACATCACTGGCAAATTTACCAACGCCGGCTCTTGGGTGGTGCTCTGCTACCATGGGCGTAATTTTCGCTGAACACAGAGCTTTAGTAGAAGCCGTCAAGGAAAAAAGTGCGACCAAGCTTCAATGCCGGCAAGCGCCGCAGCGATGACCCTAATTGCGTGTAACTAAACCTTATTTGTATGTAAACATTGCGGGAAGCGTTGCGATGACCGAGGGCTCGGCTGCTTGATACGCAGAGTAAGAAGGAGCGCAAAAGCTTGAAAAACACGTCAAATATTATGTATTACAAGCGCTGTATGTTGTTGCTTTTTCTCTCATGGGCCCATCGCTCGGTAAACTACTCTCTTCCTGGTTTTAGTTTTTCTTTCTGCTGTTTATACTGGGCCGTGGTGCAGGCTACGCTCGCCTGCGATTGAGCCCGCATTGAACATTTTGGCAGTAATCATTGTGTTAGAGTGCCCTTAAGATCAGCTGTGAAGTTGGTTATGCATGGTAGCCCACATTATTCAATTCCAGCTTTAGTTGTGCGTTAATCGCCAGTGTGTCATGAGATCGAGGCGCGGCGGTCGTTGTCTCTCTCGAAACACTCGAAACGACCTATGGAAACATAGAAACTCTAGAAAAAAGATACTGTCTTTGTTTTCTTACAAATGCGCAACGACTTCGCAGCAAAAAGCGCTTGCTTGAACCATATTTTTCATATGCCCCCGATGGTCGATTGAAAGTACGCTGTTGCCCTGTTGGCCCCTGAGGGATGCTACTCCGGCTGACGACGCAGGCCGCACCGGCTATACTGAAACACTGGGACCAGCGCGGCCCCAGCGCACATACAGCGCTTCTCCCAGTGCATCGCGGATGCCAGCGACACACCCAGCGTCAAAAGGCTAATCCCAGCTTTTTCTCCCATCGCGCCAGTGCAGCCAGTGTCTTCCCGTTACTGCTCCAGTGAATATCGCACACCTCCAGCGTGCCCAGCAGATCCAGTGCAAAACCAGCGCGAAAATCTTACTGGTTTCGCACTGGAGACGCTGGTTTTTGAAATAGGATATCAGGCTATCTCCTCCACACAACGAAGACATCAAGCGTTTTACGCTCTAGAAACTTTTTCGGGCCGCCTATATAGAAGCGCTTTTACTGTCAAGCCGAAATTCGAAGGTAACAGCGCATGTTGGTCACATCAGCGCTCCTCTGTGTGGGCATTTCGCGCGTTTCACGGGTCGACGTGAAAAGCCTACAAGGATTTTAAGAATTTGGTCTCTTAACAAACCCACATTACAGTCCTCAGTAATACCACACAAAGTGTAGTCGTTTGACGGTTTTGTTTTGGCACGTTGCTCACATATAAGTGCAAAAGCATAAAATTGCTTACTGCTCACCCGAAATGTCTACTACAGCATAATACCGAACCGAGCCCAGTTAAGAAGTAGGCGTCGAAATAAAAGAAAATAAGGAAAAAGAATGTACATCCTAGGCGCACTTGGAGACAAGAATAAAAAGAGAATGGCAAATAAAAAACGCACATACACACATATTTACCGACACGTCAAGAGAGCGTATAGTCACGAGGCTCGATTATTCCGCAAGGCAAGCACGGCGGAATGAAATTCAGTCACGATGTGGCTCCGCTTTCACGAAATGCGCTAGAGCCCGTTTCCGGGACAGCGGAGGTCTTCAATGCCAAGGTCTCGCGTTGGCGAGCTGAGCACACGGAGCCGTTTGCAACGCTTTCGCCTGGCACTAAAGCGACCATCCCTCGCACATTACGAGCAGGCGAAGAAGCCGACAATGCTGAGCAGACATTTCCTGATATTCTATCTCGCGATTATATCAGCTGATTCCTCCGAATATGACTCAACTATTGAAGTTTCGTCAAGCCACGCAAATCACTTAAAGAAAAGTAAAAACTGTAGAAAGAACGAGGAAGGATTACAGAGCAGCGACCACTATGAAGCAACCATTTCGCGCCTTGGGAAGCCCAACGGTCGCCACGAAGGAAATTCACTGCTGGATCACATGACGGTGCGAATGGCTTCCTGATTGTTGCAACCATTGACGCATCCTGAGTGCACGGCATCCAAACCACGATTTAACGTTCTGGCTTTCAAAGGGAGCTTTGTGAACGTCATTGATGGTTCGCTGAAACGTGCGTTGTAGAAAGGCATTTCGCGCTTATGTGCTTTTGATAGGCACCTGCTATTCAGAATACGAATACACTTAAGATGCAAGTCTGACAAAGTGAAGAAGAAAAGCAGTAGGCAGTACGATTGGGGCAGAAAACCTGAATTTGCACATATCATTAGTAAAGCAATGGGGCACACTACGGAGATGATTAAGAATCATGTTTTGTGACGCGCGCTTCTCTTCAATACGTCACTGTATGCCGCGCTATAAGGTGCTTGTGGTGATGATAAGGACAAATGGGCTCCTAGAAATGATGCATGATTGCGCAACACTAGGCACGCAATACGTGCTCCGTGAAATCCAGGCACTTGTGATCTTGATAATATAGTATTTCATGACAATTAGTAAGTAGCATTTGTCGTGAAAAAGTAATCACTTTATTGTCAGTTTGAGTCTAAGTAATAAACGAAATAAAGTACAGGTGTAGACACCACAGGCAATATGCGGCAAACCTTAAAACGGTTCCCAGAGCATGTTTTCTGCTGTCATTCACTTATAAGACGGTCATCACGCGCTGTACATATCAGCCTTGTCATCAGAAGTTTGCTCGGGGAGCGTGAAAAACATGCACCCAAGAGGGGCGTTCATAAAGCTCGTATTACTGGCCCATGGATAACGAAAACCAATCCACTTGTTGAAACGTTGGCTCAGCTTGCTAACTAGGCTCCCCCTCAGATCTTGTTCAGCGATATTTGTTACTCTGCAACCATCTGCTTTCTCCATCCCTACCCTGACATAAAGAAGGCAGATACAATAATGCGTCTTGAGAGAGAGTTCATTATCTGCCCAAGGCTGCGCACTTGTGCTATTGATGGACGAGCTGGCGCAGATCATCGCTATCTTCATTATCTGTGTTCTGGAAGAGCATTCACTTGAAAAATCAATTCCCCGTCACCGTGAAAGTGTGCCCCTTATTGAGGTCTACACAAAAACGCAGAGAAAGAAGTTATTTCCCGTGAGGTCGAGTTAATTTGGAGGGTAATTAAATATTTCGCAGCCTAAGGCGGCTGCGTGTGTGACCATCACCTACGCTGAGTAAAGCGGTGAATTTTCATGGAGCAGGAAAATGATTTTCGCAAGCGCTAAACAACCTTCATCTTGTGTATACAGATTGCTATATGGTGGTGAGCACTAATTCTGCACTCGCGGTATCTTTTTCACTATTTATACGCAGGCTATCCAGCGGTTAGATAGCGTTCCGCTCCCAACGCAATTGCTGGTACAGCAGCCAGGGACGGTCGGAACCTCTATTTTTGCTTGTCCAGGCTGATTTAAGTGACCTAAAACCTTCATTTACCAATAGTGTTGTAGGCTTGAACATTATCGTTATACAACGCCAGTAGCTGAGTATGAATCATCTCTGGATGGCCGCCATTCAAATAGAGAAATCTGATCATTGCGATTGAATCAGTTTCCCGACGGGTGCTGCCATTTTTAGTTTGATGTCATAGCTGCATTCTGTTGTGCTACATAGGACAGAGTTTTTACATTCCTAAATGTAAAACGATGTGCGTTCATTTTGATGGCTCTCATGTGCGACGTTTTTTAAATTTATGGTACTGAAAATATGAACTTTATGAACGCCCCTAGTATATTTAAATTACGGTTTCTCAGAAACAAATGCGTCGTTATTTTCTACAAAACAAACAAAACCTTAGCTACAAAAAGCCAAGCAATGAATTCTTCATTAAGAACAGAAGTTTTTGCGGGTGTGTCCCTCATGTCGCCTGGACTACAGCACGGTTTGCACCTCTGTGGCGAGCGCAGCAGAAAAGCAATTGTATGCGTTTTAGCATACAAAATAAGGAAGAAAGCTGTCATATAGACTATGGTAAAACATGACCCCGGCCCTTAATTACACAATAGTCATGCTATATCTAATCCCGGCGGAATACCTCTGAGGCAGTCAACAAAAATAGCGCACAGACAAAACAAGGAACAAGCAAGGACACACACGAGCGCTAACTTCCAACAGTTTATAACGAAACCCAGGGCGGTAAATATATATGGCGTGGCAATGCATTGCACAGACGCAGCACGCAAACAAGAGGAGCAACAATTTTCAATGGTTTCTCAGATAATTTAGTTCTTTCTGCAATAAATCTACAGATGGTTTTGCAATGCACATGTCACCAAAGCTATCTATGGCTTCAGCTTCGACGATTTCGCGGGTAAGTTTGCTAAGGAAGGTTGCTGGGATTGAAAGGGCTGCTCCGCAGAGGCGAGCAACGTATGGCCGGGGTTAAGCAAGAAAATTAAAAGACAGTCATTTGTGATAGTAGCCCGGGTCATGGTACGTGAGTTACCCAAAAAGTTTTGTGAAGTACGATGCCTTGAGATCGTTCGTATCTGCTGGTCACAACGGCCCCGCGAGAAGCACAACAACCTGAGTAGTGTCTTATTATGCGTCTGTAGGTTGCACGTGAGCATTGCCGGACTCTATAGTGGAGGACTGGGGACTAAATTAGGCCACCTAGGCTTCATTCACGTGCGTGTCACGTCGCCGCTTTCACACGAGCCACAACCTTTGCAACCGCTGTGCTCAGCCGCCGATTATTGCACCTACTAAGCCACTATAGTGGGTCTGATGGGTTCTTTATAATTATTCATATTACCGCACGTGCACATGTTCCCCCCACTTCCACCATAATAATTTCACTGGTTGCTCAACGCACGAGGGAAGTAATCAAATAAATCAGGATTGTGCAGAAAAGTGATGCATTCATCAGTGTTGGCTGCAACTCACTTCGCAGCAAGCAACAGCCATGCCTATCCGACGATTTGTAATTGCGAGTTATATGCGCGTTTTTATTTGTGTTACGTACGTTTGCTTTTGCTCGACGTCGATATACCGGAGCCGAGCTGAAAGTTGCAAGCGGCGTATATCGGGATTGTGCTTGTTCCCTTCTTGAGAGTAGTCCTGTGTATTGCTTTCATACAGTTAATTAAACACGTGACAGCCAGCAACAAATCATCTCGTCACGTCGAATACGGTTCATGTTGGCGAACCCTCACTTGAGAAGTGAGGTGAATTTGCAAAGGGGAGGTCGATTGAAAGACCATCCTGCTGCTCTCAACTAGAATAGGAGGTGGTAAAGTTTCCACTGCTCCTACGGGCCTGCGCGGTAGAGGAATCCTGCGTTATCATTTTTTTTTTCATTTCCATCGCTCTATAAAGCATTTATCCGGCACGGCCAATATCCACGTTCGAAGCTGGTGGCGCCCTGAAGAAAGAGTTGGGTGTATGTTCGTACTTCCTGCTGGCTCCACTGACCACCAGCGGAGTCCATTATGGCATGCCCTTTGCCATTGGCAAAAGCAAGCCCGACTCGATTCCTCCGCCTCGATCTTCTCCGTTGCGCTCACTTTCTGCTCGCGAATCGGCAGTCGATGAACACAGGAAACGCGCTCGGGGATATCCAACCTACATACAAGTTTCGCTTCTTGAGACATTTATGCTCACATCTGAAAACTGCTTTGGCACGACCCATGCTTGTTGCGTTGGGGACGAGCTTGCATACAGCGTGCAAAGCGCGCCACGGAAATGCTTTATGGCTGTCGGCAGAGCGGGTGCCCCGCTTGTTTTGTGTATGGGATGAGCTATACGCCTGTTCGCAAGCGGGGTAGTACGGATGTGTGTGATCAATGCCGGATAGCGTCGCTGTATGTTCTGGAATTTTTTTCCCGAAAGACATAAGAAATAACGCAGGTATCAAATATGGTTTGGTTTTGTTTCTGTAGTTAACGTCCCAAAGCAACTCAGGTTATGAGAGACGCTGTAGTGGATGTCTCCGGAAATTTCAACCACCTGAGGTTCTTTAACATGCACTGACATTGCAGAGCACACGGGCGCCTTACTTTTTGCCTCCATCGAAAAGCAGTTGCCACGGCTGGGATTCGATCCCGCATCCTTGAACGCAGAAGTCGAGCGCCAACAACTGCACCGCTGCGGCGGTCAGTTATCAAATACGGACGAGGCGATATGCTAAGCTACAAAACCCTTCGATAAGGGTGTACGCCTAATATGATGTTACACGGACATGGGTGCTTGAAATGGCGCAACGTCGCGATAGCGGTTGTTTGACGTGAGGCAGGTTGATTCAAATTTGTAAAGATTCGAAAGGAACCACGTGCTTTTCCGTATTTTGTACTAGCTGTTGGTAATTAAAATTCATTATCCCTCACAAACCTTCTTGCTTGATTAGCATTCAATGAGGGTCTTCATCTTGATTGTATTTGAGGGTACGTTAGTTTGCACACTTTTGATGGGAAATATGCACGAAAGATGAAGCGATTGAGAAAATGGTATGATCGTGAAACTGCAATAGCGCATTAGTGAGCGTATAAATTGTAAGATGGTATCAGTACAGCTAGCTTCCACGATGTTGAAATAGACTTAAATGCGTTAGGTCCGTGCTTTTTCCACATAATGTGGAGCAATAAGTAAAGTGAGTGACTGTATATACCAGCCGGCCGGCCCAAGTGGTTTTTTTTTTTTAACATTTTATCAATCGTTATTTTAAACGCTGGAAGAGATAAGTCGGTGCAGTCTCCACAGGTGGATTCTACATCAAGGCGGGCGTTATGTGTTACGTGATAGGGCTCAGTGATGAAACGAATAATTTAACTATAATTTAGGTAATCAACATTTTTACTCCTAATTTCAGACACTGAAGGCCATCACCGTAAAAGCTGACTACAGTTTTTAAAATTTCTTTACCGGCTATAAATCCGACATACTTAACGTCAAAAATGCGCGTTTTTAGAGCTTAAATCTAGCTTCCGCAATGCACATTTTAAAAATCACATCGCTTGCATTTGTAATACTGCATATATGAAATAAATTTGGCAATTTTATGACGTACAAGCTGTTAACATATTGCCACGAGAATAGTACTCCAATACAAACTTTTAAAGAAAAAAAATGGCACTGCAGGCAGCCAACATTGCGTTAAAACGCGTATTTTTGACGTTAAATATTTCGAAATTCTTTGCCAATAAAGAATGCTTTAAAACGGCAATTTGCTTTTATGTCGAAGTCCTCCAATTTCTTAATATAGTGTTAGTCTCCAAAATTAAAAGTAGCCTTGGTTTGATATATAGGGTTTAACACCCCAAAACGACTCGTGCGATTGGAGACATCGTAGAGGGGGGCTCTGGAAAGTGCGACCACCTAGGGTATTTTGATGTTGGCTGGCATCGCAGAACACGCGGGCGCCTTGCTTTTCGTCTGCATCGAAAAGCGGCCGCCGCGGCTGAGATTCGATTCTGTATCCTTGAGTGCAGCAGTGGAACGCCCTAGCCACTGCGCAACCGCGTCATGGCCAAAATTAAAAGTAAAAAAGTTATTAGTAAATTTTAGTACATTACCCGCTTTATAATATGAGCTTTGTCATGTACTCAATTCCTGCCTTGATACACAACCCGCCTGCACAGGCCACATTAATTTATCTCTCGCAGGGTTTAACACAATAATCTGTAAACACTAAAAAGAAAAACAAAAAACAAAACAAGACACTCGGTATATGAATGCACGTGTAGCAAGCAGATATCAAATTATCTCAGTTGAGGAAATGGCCCGAGTTTAGCGCAGGTCTAATGCTTAGGGCACATTTTTATTGCGTAAGCAATACTACGCCAGGCTTCAGCGCGTTGCGTAAACCCTGCCGGTAGCATCGTTTGACCCTTAGAGCGACCGCAGATGGGGCCCCTCTTCAAGCCGTCGGGTAAACCCGGTCGGTAGCCGCGCCGCGCCGCATAAGAAGAAGAAAAGAAGAAAAAGGAAAAGAAAAAGTTGCCGACGATTACGTTACTTCCCAGCGTAATAAGGAAGCAAACAGTGCTTGAAGATTGCATTGGCTACGACATTTTTGTTGCTGTCGTGCTGCTGGAGAAAGGCGCATGCCCTTGTTGCGGACTGGTCACACGTCTGATAACAAGCGTGTTTCGTTGCCTTTTCTTACCTACAAGAACTGGTTTATTTCCCTCGATGAAATCATACCCAGTCAGTGCTTCTCTCGGCTCTCCCTAACAATATGCACCTCATAGCTTAATGAAAAACCAATGCACAACAAGGAAGCAAACAAATAAATTAACAAAATTTAAAAGAGGCTTAATTTGGTCTGCCAATAGCAGAGTGTTTTTCTGAGAAACATTGGATTGTCTGATGGTTTATGTCAATTGGTCAAAACCAATGTCAGGTCCTCGTCTGCCAGGCGACTGGCTGTCAGTTATTGGTCAACCATAGGATAAGCTATGCCGGCCTTAGGTTGAACTTCACGAGTGAGGCCACGTGCTTGTGATGTCACCAACAGCTTAGCCGCACACAGCGATGGCACACGATGGCCGAAGGTGGTCGGTTTCCATGCCCCCTCCTCCATTTGGAAGGAACTCCCCGAGAGCTCATTTCAACTCAATAATGCCATCTTCTCCCGTCACGTCAGACAATTCGCTGACCAATGGGTACAAGGCCTTGTCACCTGTCAACTGACTGCCCCGGCCCTGCCAGATACATGCTCAAACGTTGCAGATGCTGATAGTTTCAAGCGGGGTTGCTAGTTTCCCGATATTTGTTAGGTTTCTATGACGATGGCTGATGACGTCATTCTCATTAATGATATCATGAAACAGCTTAGCCAATCAGAGAGATGGCACACACAATTCCGAGGCTGGGCTTGGATGGTTCACGAGAGCACTTCTCATCACACTAAAAATGACCATGCCGCAGCAATTCCTAGATCATGATATGCTGCAGCTCTCATCACAGGCGCAAAACATACTCCAGGTTATGCTGCGTGCGGAATGACAGGTAGTATATCTAATGATTTATAATTATTGACAAAATCATTTCCTTACGTGTGCAATGGAATCGCACACCTATGCAAGGGCATACGCACATAAACGAATGCCTAGAACACTTCAAAATTCTGTAATGAGGTTCAGAGTCATGCAAATATAGCTTATTAGTCTCTGTATATCTGACAGCTGAGTATATGGTTATCTTAGCAGTATTTTTCTGTTGCGATACTCGTAGCATCATCAGCCGTACTGAGTTCATCGCTACTCACAAACTTATTCCAGCGACAGCATTCTTTTAATTTTTTATCATCTATCTACTCTTAGTTAGAACCAAAATATACTGCGTCCTACGCCGAGCTATATTCTGGCACACAACCACATTCTCTGAACAAAGCGACACGTGTATGAAAGATGCAAAAACCTCCAGAAAGTCCTCATTGGGGCATTAATATGTCAATCAAATCCCTTCGAGCAGAGATGGCAATAACAGCGCAAGCAATAATCCTGCTCCCCACGGTGCCAAAGAATAAGCTACTGTGTCGTATTGCCTGTCCTCTTGAAAACGCCGTGCAGCGTTTTACCGCAGTAATAATTTGGGTAATAATGCGTATTAACAAGACGAAAGCCAACAGTCACGGAGAGGAAAGAAAGCAGAGGGGATATTTTCTTTCTTATTTTCAGTTCGTGGTGCTACTGAACGAGAATTCAGCTGTGTAAAAGGTGCTTAATACCCCCGTGACCAAAACAAATCGAAAAATATGCATAGAAACACTCATGTTAGTTGTTCGAGCCTCTCAATGCCTTGTCCTTCGGCGCTGGTGCCCAGTAAATATGAGCATTGTAATATCAGATCGTGCGTGTTCGCTCAACCTTGAGTAAATTTATGTTAAAACAGCGCTAGAACGCGGACAGATAGATAGAGATCAACAAACATTTTTTCTGCCTGTCTGTGTTCTAGCGCTGTTTTAACATAATGTTCAACCAACACCTCTAACAAGGCACTCTCGGTCTTGGTTCGAAAGCTACAAGGCGGCATCCTACCAGTATAATGAAGCAGTTGGGGAGAAATAAATTTGGCCGCCGTCAACTCCGTTACAATGAGGTTAAAGACGTAAGCGGCGAGTGGCACAAGCCGCTCCCTCCTCCTTTTCTCCTCCTAGTTTTATTGTTATTGTTATTTTGCAGCGAGTGCAGGATACGCGCAGAATGGTGACTCACCACCATCTCCCGCGGCGCACCGTCGTAAGGTCGCCAGTGGATGCCGTCGCTTCCGGAGCCGTCGGTGAGCTGGACGCAGACACGACTGTCGCTCGGTGCGTCCCTGACCTCAGGAGGGTCAGCCACAATGAGTGCGAGCTCTTCGGCCGCCTGTTGCTCGGAGCCAGACATGTCGATCTCGATGACCACTCGCAAATTCCGCGAATGATGGCGGACGGCGCAGCTGACGCTGAGACTGTAGGGTGCGTTGCAGTAGCAGCACTTGCAGCGACAGCCAGCGTCCGCCGGTGCGGCCACAGCTCTCCACCTGTGTCGACGCACTGTCACGCCCTGGTGCTGCTCCCCGCTTCACCCGATCACACACCGGTTGTGCCCTCGAAGAGGTTTGGTTCCCCGCGTGCAACACTGGTAATCTAGAAAGGCGACACCGGAGTTTTACCTGGGGCCCGCTAGTCCTGGTCTGGTTTGGCCAAGCTTCGGACCTACCTAAGCAGGTCCACTTGGATCTAGAAGCGCACGAGAAATTAGCCTAAATTCAGCGGTATTTCGGCTCGCTGTTAATGTCTCCGCATTGGCAGTATGTATAGGCCTTCGGTATGGGCGATGGGATACTAGTGTCTTTTACAGTTATTGTCGTTGTTTTTTAGACCTGAAAAAAAAAGAAGAGCTAGAATCCAATTTTTACGAGAGGTTGTGTACCTAGTGCACAAGTTTGAAAACTTTACCTCTGCTGCCCCCTTAACCTTCAGCGTTGACAAGCTTATCAAATTTGCTTTCTGCCCTCAAGCCTTACTTCAGTGACCATGCCTATCGTATGCCTGCCTGATACCCCTCGTGCTGCAATACTTCCTCTACGGGGTAAGAAAGAACTGGTGCTTTTGGTACGACTCTGCTGGGTCGATCCAAAATATGCACACTGCTTGCAAGAATACGTCAAGAAAACTCGTGGTTTAGTCTCACCGCTTAGCAGCCGCTTAGACCAACCAGCAAGAAACTTTGCCTTATTTTCTCAGCATGCTGCGTAGGTAACCATTATAAAATTATATACGGACAGGCTGTATAAAACTACCCCTACAGCTTACAAAAGCGCATGAGGGAATTACTGCTCTGTCTGCTTCCAAGAAAAGGTGCAAAAGTAGACCTTAATGGGGAGAGAGCGCAACGTGTTTTTCACTACTTCAAGGGGTTTTAATCCAACGATACTCCAAGCTTATGCCCGTTCTCCGCCGAGCCACGAACTTGATGAAGCCTGATAGAAACGGTGGAAAGAGAAGGTGCTAAATCATAGTCCTGTGGCCCGAGTGCTGAGATTAACAATGATCTGACCTAATTTACTGAGTGCTTCTCCTCTAGCGATGCGGAAACTGGAAGGCCCACAAAATGTGTCCTGATAGCCGAAACGTGTCTTTGCGGACGTTTATCGCCCACAGTTCTCAAACCGGTGCCCCAGCAATGAGGCTGCGTTGCGGATCGCAGATCTCTTTAGAAGAAAATGCTGGTCACGCACACTGTTGCAGTAGAGGTCTCGATTGTTCAACACTGTATGATGCAATGGTGAAGGGGCTGGCTAAGGTGTTGATCACTGCACACAGAATTTCCAGGAACAATATATATCTGTATGCCGACCACTTCTAGCCATCCGCAGCCAGCAGAAACAAGCACAGTTCTTGCCGTTGTCTGGGACACTCACACCAAGAACGAGCACACAGATGTTTTGTGGGAGCGCCTGCAGCGACACAAGCAGCGCACCTGGGCAGGAACGTTCTTAAGAGCGGATATGGGATCCGTCCAGAAGCGAGCAGAATCAATTAACCTGCGGTCCGCATCCTAGAAACTCAACTCTACGAACACCGAGTGGAATGGCAACTAGCGACCGCTGGTATCACAGATGAAAAGCCTGGTCACCACCTTGATGTTGAGAAACTGAATTATCCGGGTGTTCCACAGTCGGTTGGGATGCGGTCACCTCCGCCGGCGTCGTCGCTGTGTGGCGCCGAGAACGCTGGCGGCGTTAGGACTCCTTGGCGTACACGCGTTGTCTTGGCGCCTCGTCGTGCGCGACCGTGGACACTCGCGTGCGAGGCGCGACGGATGTGGCATTCACGACTCGACTCGGACCGCCGCCGTGCTGGCTGCCGCAGCAGCTACACGACGGGGAGAGGACGAGAGGGAGGAGAGACATGCTATGCCGACCGTCGTTGCACGCTGCGGCCGCAAAAGGTCGCCGTCATCATAACGCTGCTTTTGTTTGGCAGCGTCGGCGGAACGGAGATTTCGGTTTCCCTCTCGCCGCCGTTTCAAAAAAGGGCGAGGGCGAAGTGGAGGTGGGGGCAACAAGGTTTGTGGGAGAGACGGAGACCCCGTTGAGACGACAATGACGAGGAGGAAAGTAGGAAAGGGCTTTGAGAGAAAGGTGTACCATCATAAAGAGAACAAGAGACGTGCAGGCGTTGGACACGCCAGTTAACCGCTGTTATTGTTAGTGCGCCCGAGTCGTGAAGCTCTAACGACGATGGGCTACTCTAATGGAGCGTCATTAAAGGCCCGTGAAGGGTGCTTGCTGGTGGGTGTGCCCCTATGCGGACGATTAACGCAACAGATGCGTGGATTGGCCTCTGAGCGTTGCACCTGTTCTATGCACCGGGCATCTTGAGCGTCGTGACTCCCTAGTCAGAGCACAGTCGTAGCGTAAAGGAAGTGAAGCAAGTCATTTCGAAAGAAGCGATAGGTGCGAAGATATTGCGCAGCACTTTGGCCCTCATCAATTGGAGATACGTTCCTAGCTTCTGCCAGCCGGTTATATCTTGCAGTACGAAAGCATAGATGAGAAATCTGGTGTGACGAAGAGACATAAACAATTCGTTTGCATATGTAGGGGAACTATCGACATTTTTCGCACATTAATAACACACATACATGCCGCAAAACTTCTTCATTCTGACTTGATAGATGAGGAGGTATAAGAAGCGCTATGGTAAAGGAAAGAGTACACGTTTGAGAGCACATGCAGTAACGCACTAGACAAAAAGAAGTAAACTGACAGAACAAATGATTTGCGCTGCTCTCTAAAGCAGTATGAAGCAAGCAGTGGATGCGTGAACTGATGCCCAGAGTTATTCCCACCGGAAGTGCCGATGCGTGTGGCCGAATGATTGCGTTCCGATTTTGTAACAGTAAATGCCTTCCCTACCCATTGTCTTCTCACTCGCTGAACGCAATCACAACTGCAGCAGTACCAGATACAAACAAAAAGCGGAGTTCTAATTTTCAGCACTACTTGAATGAAGGACGTGTGGATATTCGCACATCTATAAGCGTGACACAAATTTCTACGAAGCGGGTGCTTACAGCCATCGCTCGTCATACAGTGAGGGAAGCATAGCCTCCAGAATTTGTGTTCATAGTATTAATTGCAGTTGCATTCTTATTTAGCGTTCTTCACAAAACTACAAAAGTGTGGCGACCTGAGGAAAGCATGCTTTCTGATGTGCTTATTTTGATGGAATGCTACAACATGCGTGCGCACATGTCGTGCAGTAGCAACTGATTCGTTTATGCCCCCTCCGACGCATGACGCCATGCTGACTCGCGCCAATCTACAGGCAAACCGAGTGGAGCTAGACAGTCGAGAAAAGAAGTTTATGACAAAAGGACTGTTGATCAGCGCGCTAACGCTAAAGCCCCCACTTTCAAATTCCGCCGGTGTTTCTGCCTGAGCTGCCTTCCCGACTTTGAAACTTGACAAAATTGTTGGGTTTCGAGTGTGCGGCGGCGCGAGCGCATCATATTTGCTGGCCACTGCATTAGTCCTTTACAATATCATCGTAGTCGTCATCCACACAACCTGCGCCTTCACTGCCGGCCTCCCGCGCTGTGTTCTGCATGTTAACATTTTCATCAACTTCCATATGTGCGCCGGGAATTAAAAATACATCACAATTGCACTGAACGTCTTAGGGGGCCTTAAGAGGTACCACAATTATATACAGTGCTGCTCCGCTACTGTCCGCGCAGTAACTGATTTCGGCAATATCTGCATAAAACGTCCTTGACCTTCAGAAACGAGTCTCGAACCGAAACCTGAGCAAAACCCGACATTCTGGCTCTCCAATTCTAATTTGATCTAACTAGGCTGAATCGCCCGTATATTTATTCATTTTTTTACTGAGACATTTTCTGTATAGGGAAGGCCTAATATTAAACAAAGAAATAATGGCAAAAATACAATGCCTGCTTGTAACCTGTTCCAATCTTTTGATAATCAATATAGAAATAATGAATGATAAAAGGAAATCGGTCCTACAATTTCACGTATTTTCCGCTGACGATTTTAAACCGCTGACCGAAATAAAATAAAAAGAGGTAAAAAGATGATCTCTTCATTCTCGGCTTTTGAAAATAAATGCGTAACCTTTAAACTGACCTAATGTAATTTCAGTATTTAAATAAGGGATTCCAACCAAGCTGATCTTTAAGATTCTTAGGAGACCTGGCAGTGGTTTACAGTTGGAGTCGCTGGGCTCAAATCTGGCACCACAGTTTTTTGTGCGTTAAAATATCTGAAATATAGACGTACACAAGGAGTCTGGTACTAAACAGACGTGTGCAAGAACAGGTCGTACGGGATTGAAACCGAAGATTGTTTGCATTATATATAGGGCACGTAACTGAAAGAGCCATTTGCAATTTGTTTGGATATAAAGCCATTTAGTAGAGTCAGTGAATTCAGTAGGTTTGTTGTATAGCATACAGGCAATTAGGGGCATCGCCGGAACCAATAACATCCGATTGTGCACCGAGGAGAAGCATACTTTTTTTTTCAGCAAACCGGCATCCAGTAAACGTTTTTTTCGGTGTTTGCAAATGTTGAGATGATGGCTGTTCGGCCGTTCGCTCAATCTCGGCAGAAGGTCAAGCTATATAAACCGGCGAACCGCTTGCAGGTGACCTGGCCTTGCTGGCAGAGGTTCGAATTTCGATGGAATGCCAAGCATTCAGGACATATGACAACTCGAATGGCACTCTCGTTTGTCTTGAGCGCGGCTCTGTATTTAATTCAGCTTTCAACGAATAGTGACTGCGTAGCGCGGCGCCATTCTTAGCGCACCGGTGATGCCGGCGGGTAAAATGATGGGCAGGACCTTCCTCGACCCCTTCTATACAACCTGATAATCAAAAGGCGACAACATACTCTGCGGGCCTGACTGAAGAGTACGGCCGTCAAGGTTTTCGCAATTTTGTGAGATAAGATTTGTCAGGAATTAGGCTAGAGTGTTAGCTCTACTGCGTTAATTTGCAAATTTCGCGTTATTCCTGGACCTAATACCTCATACGTTCCACAGATGGTGCCACGTACTCGAGCGCCACATGTTGCTTCGACTCGCGCGGCGCAGCAAACATCATCTTCAAGACGTTTCCTACGCGCCGCGTCTTCATTTAGCCAGCGCCTCTTATAGGAGGCGCTTATTTAGCCTCGCTACATACGACGTACACATAAGCCATCTCGCCAAAGACAGACACCGCATCGTGGCAGACAGGTTGCTGATACCATCGAAGCCAGACTAGCCCGTTGCTTAGACGCTTAACCTAGCGCAGAGGGGAGTCAAGATCGATAGTGCAACATTGACTGCGGCTGCGCCTGACCTCTAACGCGCGTGAAACACTGCCCATGCATAATTAAGCCTCTACAGTTTAAATTGAATACCCTTGCACACCCTGAATACTCGGGTGTGCCTAGAGGTAGGAGGGGGAGGGCGGCATGTGTAAAGAAGCGCCACAATGCAAACATGAAAGTACAGCAAGCAGAATCTTGCATGATAAAGAAAACTATAACTAATGCTATTGAAAAGCAAAACAAATGGATGGGTTGCAAGGATCAAAATATGGGATGGCTGTTTGTTTGTTTTGCAAGGTTTAACGTCCCAACGCAACTCAGGCTATGAGAGACGCCATAGTGGGGGGTTCCGGAAATTTCGACCATCTGAGCCTCTTTGACGTGCACTGACATCGCACAGCACACGGGTGCCTTGCTTTTCGCCTCCATCGAAAGTGGCCGCCACGGCCGGCATTCGATCCCATATTGTTGGGCACAGTAGAGAGCGCCCTGACCACAGTAGTAGAGCGCTTTAACACGGCGAGGCAAAGTGCCGGAAAGCTGCAGCACGCAAAATTGACGTGCTGAAAAAAGCAACATCATACAAATTAAGGAATAAGAGATCAACTATTCTCGCTACACATTTGCCGCTTATCTTAAGCGGGATGAAGACGGCGGCTCTGAAAGGGCGAAAGCACTTGTGTCCATAAGGCAGGCGCGTGCATGCATAAATATTTACAGACTGCTTTCGTGTGATGATCGCTGCTTACATGAATGCGTGAACAGCATTCCTCCGCGCACATTCCACGACGCTATGTTTTGCATGCACCAGTTCGAAAAAGGAAGCGCATGTGACAATGATCGTGTGAGGTGCTCAGACGCGGGATTTGTGTTCAAGAGAGCATGCCCTGCTCTTTCGTGGGCATCTCCCGAAGGAATGAACCAATCTGCTTTGAATGCCAAGGCGGCGGCAGCTAAGTTTTTGAGCCCTCGTATAAATTGAAAGTTCAAGACAACTTTATTGCCATCGATGTAGAGGCCCCTCAGTAAGACCCTAGGGGGCCTCCAAAGGAGAGGGAGCCCCGAAGGGGGACGTTTTTCGCAAAGCGTCTCGTGCCAGACGGATTACTCGAGCTTGCTGCTCCTGAAGGGGGCATCCCAGGTTCTTTCTCTCCGATTCTCTCAATATGCCCCGGAGAATTGGGGCATTCCCAAATGGAGATGATCCTGATTGGCTATTACCCTGCATTTGGTGCAGAACTTTTGAGGTTCCTCTCCCTCCCCGTATAGATAAGATGGAAAGAATCGCTTTGTCTGTACGTTTCTCCAGTCTCTGCGCTTTTTATGTGTGAGAGACCGATCTGGAGGTTGGAGGTCTAACCTTTCATTCCTGTGTGCAGCCGTGATTTTCGTGTACGTGATGAGCGGATCCTTCGACCCGGGCAAATTGATTCCACGGCAGCCCGGGTGTAAATATCTCTGGCGAAACTGTTAGCAGCCTCACTGCCTGGAATCCCCCCGTGAGCCGGGGCCCACATGATGGAAATCTCCCTATACAATACCGATTGTCCAAGTATCCTAACTGCTTCTTTCGAAACGATCCCCTTATTAAAATTTCTTACTGCTGTCTTGCTGTCGCAAAGTATGAATTTGACTTTTGTGCTCCTGCAGGTGAACGCTAGAGCAGCCTCTTCTGCTGTGAGCGAGTTTCTAGTGTTGAGGTATCCGGTCTCCATCGATTACTGCCATTACAGTCGCCCCTTCTAGGCCGCAGGCCGCATCGCAATACGCAATTTCGGTAGCTTTATTTGTATGTTAGGGGTTTGAAATTCCCGCGCGAAGTGAGCTAATTTTGACGTCACGAGGCTGCTGACCAATCTAGATTTTGTTTAGACCACCTCCTACTGTGGCGATGGCTTTTTGTCGAAATGAGCTCTGTACCCAATCGCATAAAATGAAGAAGCTCACAAGTGTATTGCACATCGCAGTTGCAAGCGCCGATCGAGTACGGCGCAGGGGCGCCAAATGAGGGCCTGAAAAAGCTGCGGTCGCTTGACAAGTCATCTCCATACATCTGACAGTGGTTGGGAAGCACCTTATTGGGAAATGCTAAAATATAAAGCTATTGGCATTTAATCCGGCGAAGTAAAATCAGGCGAACAATTTACCTCATGTCACTAAAACATCACTGCACAATAAAAAAAAAAAAAAGAAAAAACTTCATACTCAAAAGTTTGGGCATCTATTTCGGATTATTATTTATGCATAATATTTGTTGTCATTTTCACTTTCTTTATGAGTGTTGTCTGCACACTCTGAGGCCTTGCCCTTGAGGGCTTGACAAAGGAAAAGCATGCGACCATCAAGTTTCGTGCTGATGGGCAGGCGCGTGCTCGCCATGAACGCAACGAGTTGCCGGCGAAACCCGACGCCGTTGTTTTGAAGAGCGGGTGACGTTGAAAGGCTTATTGGGGAGGCCGAATGGCAGTCGGCTCCGCCGACGACAACTGAGCCAGCTCATCCCAGTGCCGCGCGCGTGTCTGTTTTTCGCTGGTGACGCTTTGCTTTCTATCTCCCTTGCACGCCTATTGCAAAACGGCAGCGGCCTCAAAGAGCGCTTCGTGTTCTCTCGAAAGGGTGCAAACACACAAAAGGTTGTACCGTATCAACGCGGCAAGTTGAGACACCCTGGTTTTCATTGGGGCTTTCTTCGGTCACGATTCATGTTTCAAGGGGAAGACCATTCCGTTTCTTAGCCTCATGTCCTGTTTCATTGCACTGTGTTGATCTGTGAAAAAAAAAAAAAAAAAAAAAAGGAATGGTCGTGTACAGGCGCCAGAACGCCGCGGGGGCAGATTAGTTAGGGCACTCGACTACTTAGCCGATGCACCCGGGTTCGAACTCGACCTCAGGGGCCACGTTTAGAAGGGGGAAACATGTAGGGAGCGCGTGTACTGTGTGATGCCAGTGCATGGTAAAGAACCACAACCGGTCGAATTATAAGGTGCCTTATACCACGGCGTACTTCATAGCCTGAGTCATTTCTGGGAGTTTAACCACGCAAGCCTAAGCAAGTCTATTCACTAGTACCCTAGTACAAGCTAGAAGACAAAAAAAAAATGCAATTAATTCCAAACCCTCGATTACGACGTTGATAATATAAACAGTTGTCACAATGGCAGGCAAAGATCAGTCGATGAGACTATGAACAGTCGATGACTCAGTCAATCACCCACTCACCTCAATCAATCACGACTCAATCATACGATCACTCAATAAAATGTCAAATAAATAATCAAAAAACAAGTTATTCACTCAAATGCTCGACGTTGGAATAAATAAGTTATAGGAAAGAATTTTCAAAGAAAATAGCCCTAAATGTCGCGGCCCCCCGGGAATACATCACTTCTTCATTTTCATTCCCACGAGTCCGCATTATTTACGCGGCTCTTCAACGTTCAACGCACTTAAAGTAATGCTTTAACCGGAGTGAACGCGGTACTCGTGATCTTGTGATGAAACGAGGGTGACGAGAGTGTAGAGGAAACTGTGGGTATCGATTTCGGCCCGTCGATTGTACGGGCGCTCCTCTTCCTGTTGCGCGGCACTCCCTTATTTACAGTCAAACACGAGCGCAGGGGCTGCCGATGCGTCACACTCGTCGGGGACGGGGAGGATGGCGGTGCTGGTTTCGGCGTCGCGGTTGAGTACGATGTTGCAACCGGCTCGGTAAACTCAAACGGCGTCCCCGCCCTGCTCCTCACGAACCGAAACGTGACAGAAGAAGGTGTGAGCGATTTGCATGGGAAGCGTTGTTTGCAGACAATGCACATACGAAGTGCTTGGCTAATAATTCAGACACGTTATAACAAGTGCGACTATGTTTAGGTAATACTGGTGCGTAGCAGGGGGCCCTTTAAGTGCAAAGAGAGAGGGAGCAAGCGTTAATGGAGAAAATGAGGAGAGAGGATGAGACATGCAGGTGAATGGCGGCATCTGCTTGGTCCGTGTCTCTAGTCCGGGATGCCGCAATATCTCGCCGCCTCGCGAGCCCGTTGCGTGCGAGGGCAGCTGGTGCCGCGTCGCGCTGCAATACACGAGGAGGAAGTTCTCCCAGGCCTCTCTAGTAGTGGGGTGGGGAAAGAAGTGGAGACTGTGTTCACAGGGCTATGCGGGCTCGAGAACAGAGCTCGTTGCAGTTTCTCACATTCAGGTTATGCTAAACTAGGAGGGGAGGAACGGAAAGGAAAGGCAATTACTGATCGAAGGGACCAAGGCCACGAAGGCTGAAAGAAGACATGTAGAACGAAAAAAGAAACAGTGTAAAAAGAAACAGTTCAACGCGTACAACTGCAGCCTGAAGTATCACTGTGGTCAGAGTCGCCTGGTGCGGTGGCACAGGGAGTCTTACCCATGCACCATATGCTCATGCACTGCTTCGTAATGGAAGAGGAGGAAAACTTTTATTTTGTTTCTCCTCCTCCTCAGTGGAGCCCATCTCTCTTGATCAGTCGGTGCTGACTGGCACACGTTGTTACAAATGGCGGCGGCTATGCGTTTCGGCTTTGACATTCGGGAGAAATGGCGCCAGGAGCGCGCGCCGCTAGAGCAGCACACTGCCCCGGCAGTGGAGCTGCTTACGAGGTACAACGACGACGATGAGAAACGCCTTAAAACGCCTCCTACCATTTCGCTTCCAAATTGTCATGTATCTGCTAGCCCAGTTAGCGATATGAATTCGAATTGAGCGAGTTATTGCGCCTCCAACTGCGTGCCCTAATCCCTTCGCTACACCGCAAAACGTAGAGTAGCGGTAGAGGAAGAAGAGCAGAGAGGGCGCCGTCATAGGATGGGGAGCAGGAAGAAGGCGTTTTGACAGAAGTGGAAAGGGCACAAAGGCATCACGTTACCAGTCGCTCGGTGGCGCACACCGCAGAAGGAACCGACAAAGCATGGGAATCGTGCGTCGCTGCGCGAGATAGCTTTCGCTTTCCTACACGCGTAGATGGTCCTAATGTCATGACTGTTTTTACAGCGGCCAAGATGTAACAGTCATGAAGCAGAACACACAACACTCAGGCGTTGTGTACCCTACGGCTGCACCTGTAACCGCAATCATAACTTAGTGGCTTGGGCGCTCGTCTCGGCTGCGGAAGGTGGTTGGTCCGAAACCCACCGCCGGACACTCACCGGTAAAAACAGGCCTAAGCGGCCCCCGGCGTGGCGCCCGACTCTCAAAGAGGCGTCCACTTGGAAGAGGCTCCGCAATCTCTACTGCGCCCTCTCGGGGCGAAAACCAGTTTCGCACACTACAGCATACAAAGGTGATTCGAGTTACCTGTTACAAGGGAGTCAAAACTCAGAGGTGACGCTTTGTTTCCGTGGAGGTTTATCAAGCGCGCCTATGCAGGACACAAAGATCATTGCTGCATCCTATGAAAGACTGATAAATCGGACTAAAATTTGTATTGCTAAAAGTAAAAAAGGAGGGTAAGTGCCCGACTTCTCGATGGGAGGGGGGGGGGGGGAGGGATAGAGAAATAGGGTGAGGGGACAAGAGCCTCTAGAGCCCAGCAGCTCGGATAATGCTGAACATGATTCACCCTGTATCGCGAAGTATAGGGTACTAATGTGCACCAAGACACCGGATCAATGTCGGTGAACTTCCATAGTCAACTCCAGAGACCTGCAGCCACCTAGCCCCCCTCCCCTTTGATTGCGGTCAATGCATGCTGATCCGCTCCGCGGCATCGTCCGCTTTTCATTCTCTAGTGTGTAAGCATGCTTCTAAAACCTCAGTTTCAATTTAGTTTATTTACCAGTAAATCTGGAATGCTTTCAGTCTTAAAGCTGCTCTGGGAAGCTTGGTGTGAAAATCGTATTAAGGATGAGGGATCAAATCCCGGACGCGGGGGCCACTTTTTGATGGAGGCGAAAAGCAAGACGTCCATGTGATCTGTAATGTCAGTGCATTGTGAAAGAATCCCAGATGGTCGAAATTTCCAGAGTCCTTGACTACGGCGTCTCTCATAGCCTTAGTCACTTTCGGATGTTAAACCCCACAAACCAATCGTAATTTTTAATTGAAGAATACATTCTACGGTCTTTGGAGAGCGCTAAGAACCTACGGAGTTGGCTTAGACGTATCGCGGGACTTGTAGTGCATCCTTTTACATTTCGAACTCCCCGAGTGAGCAGATGGTGGTTTTGATATTTAAATGGACGCCAGCTATTATGAGAACACTCCACGCGGCCACCCGGGAATTCGCAGCATCAGAACCACCCAGGACGCAGCGGGGTGGTGTTGCATGTCGGCAGCGTTGGCAGCAGCTGTTCCAGTTTGTCTCCGGGGACCCAGATGTGCTAACGAATTCGTCGAAGAGCGTAAGCGCCTGTTTGTAAACAGAGCACAGCTATGCCTGCGTGTTAGAGCCGAAGATAGAGCGTGTCATCTCTGTAGTAGGATGGCCATTTGGGCTAGTTGGTGTACATATTGGTGTGGGACGCTGTGCCCGCCTAGAGATAGACACAAAAGAACGGAGGACACCTGGCAAACACCTCTTGCCCCGGCGCTCTTCCTTTGTTCTCTAACCCTCGCGCTGGCGCCGCGCGCTCGTCTCGCGCTCGTCTCGCGCCTCTTCTTTTTCTGGCGCAGCGCTTCTCGGCGCGCTCCGTAACATCTTTTTTCCACCATGGGGGGGGGGGGGGGGGGGGAAGTGTCGGTGAGCTGCTGCAGGCTCTCCACTTATAGGGCGGCATTTCGTGGGGAAGGCAATGAGGCAGCAGGCGACGACAGTTGTGGTGATGACCCGGTATCCAAGTCGGATTCAATGCTGGCGCCGTTGACATATCGCTTCATGTTTGACACATACTCCGGGAAAATGTGGGTCACACCGCATGGTCGATACTCGGGGAGGTCTTCGAGGCGGTATGTCACGGGGCCGAGCCGTTCAACGTCACGGTAAGGGCCGCGGTATCGGGGCATGAGCTTCGTGGCACGGCCAGTCGCGCGAATGGTGCAGCGAACGAGGACCAAGTCACCGGACCGGAAGGAGGGAAGTGGTGGTGCTGCCGCATTGGCCACTTGCACACGCGCATGAGCCGTAAGAAGGTTGCGTTGAGCGTCGAGGCGGGCGTAACGAAGTTGTTGGGCGGAGTCAATTGGTGACGCAGACTGATGGGGAAGGCCCAACTGTGCGTCGAGAGGGATGGAGGGTGTTCTGCCATAGACGACTGAGAACGGTGTGACATGCATTGTTTCTTGCCTCGCAGTGTTGAGTGCAAAAGCTGCCGCAGAAACAAAACGATCCCAGTTTCTGTGGGACGGAGCCACGTAAGAGGCGAGTATATTCGTGAGGGTTCAGTTAACACGCTCCACGAGGCCATTGCACTGGGGATGATTGACGGATGTATAGTGGAATGCGCAATGCCGCAGGAGCGGAGGGCTTGTTCAAATTCATGGGACCTAAAGCAGCTCCCACGGTCCGTGATGAGGCGTCGGGGCACACCATGCCGAAGAACGAGATGCTGTTCCACAAACAAAACGGCATGAGCGCAAGAGGTGTCTGGAACTGGCAGTGCTTCGACCCACTTGGAAAAGTAGTAGATCGCAACCAGAATATACCTGCTTCCGGCTGGCGTCTTCGGGAATGAGCCCAAATGGTCCAGTCCAACCAGTTCGGAAGGTGAACTCGGCGGCGAAAAAGCCTGCGGGGGTGGCTTGGTTATTCCTGTGGACGATTTTCGGTATTGGCACGTCTGGCAGGACGCAACATGTTCTTAGACGTCTCTGGACATATTAGGCCACCAAAAGCGCTCCGACACTCGTGTGTAGGTCTTGCCGCGACCAAGGTGGCCAGCTGTGGGAGCGTCGTGTAGGCCGCGCAAGACTTGCGACCGCAATGTTGCTGGCACCACTGGCAACCACACGCGTGGTAGATCACGGAGCCGCCTCACATGACACAAGAGATTATCTTTAATTCTATAGACCCGGCGCAGTTTACGGATACCTGCGCCGGCGGCGGTGCAAAGGGATTGGACTATGGCCGCATTGTCGGGATCGTGCGTTTGTGCAGTCCTGAAATCCATCAAAGCCGTCACGGGACAAGGGTGGCGAGAAAGGAAATCGGCATCTTGATGGGCAGAACCGCGCCGATGCACTATGGTGAAATGGTACTCTTGAAGGTGCAGTGACCAGCGTGCAATCTTGGCATTTAAGTGTTTGGCAGACTGCAGCCAAGTGAGAGCGCTTTTGTCCGTGACTATGGTAAAATGACAGCCGTACAGGTAGGGACGGAACTTCTCGACAGCCAAGACAACGGCGAGACACTCGAGTTCTGAAGAGTGGCGGCGGCGCTCTACGTCGGAAAGCTGGTGGCTGCCATAAGCTAGAACTTTGTGGTCACCAGACTCGTCTTCCTGCTGAAGGACAGCGCCGAGCCCATCTTGGCTGGCATCCGTGTGGAGGACGATGGGGGCCGATTCGTCGTAGTGGGCCAATGTGGGAGGCTTGAGGAGGGCGTGCTTGACATCAAAGAACGTGAGCTGTTGGACCGGCGTCCAACTACACGCTGCATTCTTCTTCAGCAGGGCGGCCAACCGAGCACTTCGCTTGGCAAAGTCCGGAATGAAACGACGGAAATAAGAAGCAAATCCAAGGAAACTTTTGAGCTCCTTGGCGGTGGTGGGAGCTTCGTAAGATAAGCGCTTTTAGTTTTTTAGGGTCGGGACGGATGCCATGCCGCCTCACAACGTGACCCAAGTACGTCACCTCTGCAAAACCGAAGAAACATTTCTTTGGCTTTAAGCGAAGCCCAGCAGAGGTAAGGGCTTCGAGAACGAGTTTGAGTCGCGTTTGGTGTTCTTCAAACGTAGCCGCGTATACAATAACGACGTCCAGGTAGACCAACGCCGTAGTCCATTTCATATTGCCTAAGACGCGGTCCATGAGGCACTGAAAGGTAGCTGGAGCATTCGAGAGACCGAAGGGCATACGGTTGAACTGGTAAAGGCCGTTCGGGGTCACGAAAGCCGTCTTTTTCGCATCATCGGGGTGAACAGGCACCTGCTAGTAACCCGAGAGCAGATCTAGGGTGGAAAAATAACGGGCCCCCTTCAGGCGATCAAGTGCATCGTCGAGGCGGGGAATCGGGTACACGTCGAGGTGAGTAATAGCATTTAACTTGCGATAATCAACGCAGAAGCGAAGTGTTCCATCCTTCTTGCGCACAAGGACTACAGGTTAGGACCAAGGGCTACAAGACGGGGCAATGATTATCTGGTCAAGAATGTCGCATACGTGCTGCTGGATGACTCTCCGCTCGGCTGGCGCTACACGGCAAGGTTGGTGATGAATGGGCCCGCGGTTTTCGGTGTTGATTCGGTGTTGGGCCCAGGAAGTGCACCCGAGTTCACCGGCGCTTAGAGCAAAGCAACTGCGATGTTCGAGCAGCAAGGCCTTGAGAGAGCAAGCTCCGCGTCGGTGAGGGTGGGGCCAAAGTTAAATGTTTCCCATGGTAGGACCGCCGGCGCTGGAGGGTGCTGAGGCGGTGCTTCAGGTTGCAGAGACGCAACCGGTAATCCGGAGTTCAGGATTGAGGCTGTACCCAATTGAGTGCCAGGAGTAAGCACGATAGGTGCGCGGCTGATGTTAAGCATAAATACGTGGGCCTCTCCTTTGAGCACAGGCAGAAGGCTTCGAGGGGAGGTCATCTCACGGGCTGGAGCTGAACACCGGATGAGTTTGAAAAGCACTTCCGCTTTGATCGGACTGTCAAGCTTGGCATACACCTACATTGCCGCACCCGGTGGCAGAGTCGTGGCGGACACTACAGTCACGGTAGTGACGTCGATCGGCTTGACTCGACGTGGCCACTTCGTTGCGAGGTAACGCACAGATTCTGAGGCACGCTTGGTCGCCGACACCAGGGACTGCCGTAGGGCGACACCGAGACTGGAAATCCGGCTAAGCCAACCCGGCCCACGCAGAGTTAGGCTCGCCCGTGGTTCTGTTGTGGTAAAATTAAGGACGACTCCGACTCGCTGGCACCACCCGCACCCGAGGACCACTGGCCAAATATGGCTGTCTGCTACAACAATCTGGGTGGAGAGGGTCTTTCCGAGCGCTGTCAGATTGACGATGACACGTCCGACTTGCTCCACCGGGGCGCCGTTAAAAGCTAAGAGCCGGGTTTTGGCGGCTGGAAGAAGCCGGTGGGGCTCGTTAACAATAAACGATTTCTCCAGCACATTGACGGCCGCTCCGGTGTCGACCAAGGCCTCTACGTGCCGGTCAAGCAGAGCGACGTCGACGAGTACGTAGGGAGCTTCAGTCGTTATCGAAGCCGATGAAAGGAGGGGACAAGGAGAAGGAAGGAGTGTGGGGACGGACTTTATTTGGCGGAACGGTGCCCTCTGAGTTCCGCCAAATCGTTTTCCGACGTCGGAAGGCTAGTACAGTCTCTCTCGTAGTGCCCCCTCAGGCCGCAGCGGAAGCAGGTCGTGCGGGTGTCGTTACGCCCGCGTCAGTTAAAGGCCACTGTAGGGACTGTCAATCGAGGAGTCTGCACCGAGACGGTGCGCGCGGCAGACGGTGGCGACCCCCGCGTGGCCAACAAAGTGAATACCGCCTCGATGGCGAGCGCCATGGCGGCGCGGACGGACTCAGGACGCCCAAAACGGACCAAGCGCTGCACCTCAGGGAGTCGGATGGCGTCGACAAACGCCTCGGTGCCGACCAGGGCCACGACGTTCTGAGGTGCCCCCGGCAGCGACTGCAAAACCAGGCGCTCAATAGCGGCGGCGATGTCCTGGTATGTCTCCCCGGGCTCTTGACGGCGGGCTCGCAGGCGGTGGTACTGCGCACAGGATTGACCTGAAGCACTGTAGTGGTCGGACAGGAGGCCCACCAGGGCGGTGTAAGAGCCCAGCTGGTCTGGCGGCACGTTCTGCAGCGACTCAGTTGCGCGGCCTCTCAGTTTGGAGACGAGCATCCATGCCTTCATTTGCTCGTCCCAGCCTCTCGCCGTCGCAATACCTTCCAGTTGGATGCGGTAAGCATCCCACGTAATAGTGCCGTCAAATGTGGGTAATTCCACTACGTCCAATTATGTACCCGCGCCGAGCACGATATTGGCGGCTACGACAGCAGGCCGGCAGGGCTGGAGGCAGCGGTGGCGGTGACGCCTAAAGACTCATGACCTGCGTTCGGCTCGGCTGGAACAAGGCGATGGAAGTCGCGCCGTAGAGCTTCCATCTCCACAGCCTGGGCAGTCCGACGGGCCTCCCATGCGTCCATCCGCTGAGTAGCTATATCCAGGAGGCGCTCAATACCACCATCCAGCTGCTGCGAAAGACCGAGCCCCTCTGAGTGTCTAGGTCTAGCTGCGTCAGCCGCTGCGTCGTCGGTTCTATCGCCTGGTGGCAGAGTCCTGTCGTCTGGCACGTCGTGTCCTTGACTTTGGGAGTGGGTGAGCGGCATGATCCCACCGCTGCCACCAAATTGTTGTGGGACGCTGTGCCCGCCTAGAGATAGACACAGAAGAACGGAACCCCGCCGGAGTGGTGCAGTTGTTACGGCGCTCGACTACTGTTCCCAAGGACGCGGGATCGAATCCCGGTCTCGCAGGCAGCTTTTCGATGGAGACGAAAAGCAAGGCGCCCGTGTGCTGTGCGATCTCAGTGCACGTTAAAGAACACCAGGTGGTCGAAATTTCCGGAGTCCTCCACTACGGCGTCTCTCATAGCCTGAGTTGCTTTCGGACGTTAAACCCCACAAACCAAACCAAACCAAACAGAAGAACGGAGGACACCACGCAAACACCACTTGCCCCAGCACTCTTCTTTTGTTCTCTAACCCTCGCGCTGGCGCCGTGCGCTCGTCTCGCGCTCGTCCCGCGCCTCTTCTTTTTCTGGCGCAGCGCTCCTCGGCGCGCGCCCTAACAATGTATATGGGGAAGGGAAGAGCACAGCGCCACGGTACGACGGAGAGAGCACCAAGATGCACGCATAGACGCGCTATCTTCGTCCCTTTGCTCTGTGTTTTGCGCAGTACGTGTCATCTCTCCCCCCTTCCCCCCACCTCCCCACACCGCGTGGAGAAGAGAGGTCACTGGATTCCCTTCTCGCGGAGTGATCCTGCGCGAAGGGTGGGTGTGGGTCGCGCACGGTTTTCGGCCTTGGGCAGCCACCGAACCTCCTTATGGACCCCCATGCCTGTCATCACCCGGCAGAGTTGCCATATCGTGCCGTAAGAGTAGAAAACGTGTGCTGGGAGGATGTCTCTAGAGAGGTTCCCTAAATGTGGGCGTGTGACGAACTTCAGAGTGATTGGACTTGACAACAAAACTAAATTCCCCAACTAGGGATTTGGGGACAAGAAACCCTATTAAAAGAGAACTCGAGTGGTCACTTGAGAGCGAATTTTGTAATCATGTAAATAAACCTTCGTTAAGTTCTCTCTGATAATCAGCCCTTCTCTGTTTGGGCTACCACCGCCCGACGTTCAAATGCGTGCTGCCCGCCCGACGTCTGATTCGGCTCCTCGCTACCCGTCGCTACCGGACCAGACAAACACGCAACAGCTTGTTGCCAGCGTCGGGATGAACTCCGCTGTAATCATAGCACGTGAGTTGAAAGTGTGTAACGGAAACAGTTTTGTAAAAGGAAGAAATTTCAGCACACGACGCAACTATGAATTTGAAAGTTTTGAAAAATCTGCTTTTGCTGGAGTTGGCCAAAAGTTTGGGCTTAGATTTTGAAGACTGAACGACAAAGCTAGCTATTATTGAGGCTATTGAGGCACTTGATGCAGATGACGATAAGCACTTGGAATGTCTGCAGCTGACTGCATAAATAGAGAAAAATCAGAAGGAAGCAGAAGGCAAAACTGGGAAATGCATGGCTGAAGAGAGCAAGAGACCACTTCGAAGAGACCTTATTGAAAAGACGATGGCATTGGTCGGTTATTGGTGAACTTTGAACGTACGTGCGAGAAGGCAGGGTTTAACAAAGCAACATGACCACTGTGCTTGCTGACGCTGTTCTGATGTGAGGACGTTGATGAGATAGCCCGCTTGACTAAATAAGGCGCAGACGATTATGAAAAGATTAAGTCTAGTCTCTTGAAAAAGTACAGAATGTCAGCAGAAGCTTTCCGGCAAAAATTTCCCAAACGTAAAAAAAAAACAGACATTTGCGTTGTATCCGGAGTTCGCGTACAAGCTCATGGCTAACTTATGGGAATGGCTCAAATAAGCTAAGGCATACGATGAATGCGAAAGAATGATGCCATGATTCGGGCTCGAGCAATTTTACCCTTGCATGACTGCAGATGTAAGGCAAGCAAGGGTAAAAGAATGACATGTGAGAAGTTAAGACCGTTCCGAAGGCAGCAGAGTTGGTTGAAGAGTTTGTCTCGCGACGCGCGCTGGACCGAAAGGGAGGCCTTGAGAAAGAATGTCAGAATAGAAAAGCAGCTGGGCGGAGAGGGTAGCCTGTAAAAAGAAACAGGAACCACGAGGTGTAGACATCTCAGAAAAAAGTGCGATTGTAAGAGAGGAAGTACCTGAAGTAGAAGTCTGCCAAAAGAAAACTTTGTAAAAGAAGCAGCAATTGGTGTGTTACAACTGCCAAAGACCGGGACAGGTAGCGGCAAAGGGTCTGCGTGGATGGAGCAAGGTTTTGGACCTTATGCAGCCACCAAACCTCCTTTCGGACTCCCATACCTGTAATCACCCAGCTGAGTCACCATTACGCCGAAAGGGTGGAAAGGGTGTACGGGTTGGTGGTTCCCGAAATGTGTCGACGTGATGAACTCGGAAAAAATTCGATTTGACAAAAAGAACCGACTTTTCCAACTAGGAACTTAGGGACAAGGAACCTATTAAAAGGTGAACCCAACTGCTCATTCGGATGTGTCTTCTCTGATATAACAGTGTAAATAAACCTTCGTCAAGTTCTCTCTCATTCTCAGCCTGCCTCTGCATAGGCGACCAACCACCCTCGATGTTCCAGTGCCGAAAGCCCGACTTCTGACTCGTCTCCTAATTATCTGTGGATTGGCACGTGGATGCGCTATCGGAGCAGACGCAACGCAACACCCCTTCCCCTCCCCCTCCCCCTCATTCGAACCTTCATAAAGTAAGATGATCTCTGGCCCTGGTCCCCCATGTGGATGGGACTTCCACGAATGCAGGGCCACTGGTTGCTTCAGAATCAATCTACCTGGGCTGTAAACCTTTGATTGAGGACTGTACCTTCAAACTCTTGTGTTTTCACATCCTGCATAATGTTTTTTCTGCGCACTGCAGATTCCGTATACTAGCAAAAAGAAAAATGATCACTTGATTGGTTCTGCGAATTCATGTAGTATCGTGCAAAAGCTTCCAAATCTCTACGATCTATTCGTGTTTAGGGACTTCGCGCTAAACGTTTGCTTAGGCCATTCAAATTTCGGAGGTCGGCAAAGATTTGTTTCTATCTGGGGGCGCTACCAAATCGTTCGTGAATGAGAGTCAACTCAAGTTTCGTACTGTACAAGTAAATTTCAAATATAAATTTTTATTTACGTCATGCATATACGTTAGGGAGCAAACAAAAAGCTTATACTGTAGCTTCATTGTGTGCCTGCGCCCTCGTAGAAGGGTTCAAGTATTGGTGCTTAGCTGATATATTTAGAAAACGTAACAAAGTAATACAATTTGAGGAGACAATGAGCGAGACACTGTGGGCCATTTAAAATTGGGGTGAGCCAATCCTATTTGGGAAACCGTCTCTCACCTTCAATGCACCTTATGAAGGCTGTGCGAAAGCAGTGTGCTTGGATCCATTGTGCATCTATAAAAGGTGGAATAAGACTATGGCACCGCGCAGGAGAGTGGCAGTAAAACACGCGGGCTGATCGGCTACTGCGACAGGTACGAGGTTCCGTGCTCCCATCCCGCGATAAATTCCTGGGTTCTTTTATGTTCTGATCTCGCGGTTATTTTTACAGCGATAGTTCTAATTCTGCCGTGCCAGCCTTGCAGGTCATCTGGCTGGATGATATGACCTTCAAATGGGAGGAGCGCCCTTATTAGTCACATGACGCACCACGGGCCAGCTGTTCGTCTCGCCGCTATGAGGAGGAGTACTGAGGCGAGTGCTTTATGTTCTCCTCACAACTGCAACTGCAGCTGCGTTGGAAGATGTAGTATGTAACAATGCACGGTGAATAATCACGTGATAACGCCGTTTGGCATGAATATAAGGCATGGGCTGCCTAGCTCCTTCAGAAATCCATGGAGGTGGCGCCGGGTGCCAGGCCGCATCGCAGATCTGGGCTGTTTCAGACGATCCTTACGATAGAGAGCGGCCCGAAGCTGAGTTGGCGAAAAAAAAGGCAAGGCTCATGTCGCTGCTTAAACGTATGTGCTTCATCATTTGCTCAGGTTGCTGGGCAAGTAAAGTCTAGCCATGCTGAGCAATAAAGTTTAATAGTCCAGCCAAACCATTCATAAACATGTCAACCGAGATATCGGTCGTCACATTACAGATTCAGCCGAGTGTAATCCAAGAGATGTTTTCCCTGAGCTCGGCAGAGGCTTCCAACAAGATTCATGATTGGGTTTCACCATGGTAAGTAGGGTTCTCGCACTAAAAGTATGGATTTATTAAACCTCTACTTGGTCATGCATGTGAGCGCGTAGAAGAAAGAGGGGATGGTTTATAGGATTGTTTACCTTATCAAAGTAAACATCACCCCATTTCCCTTCCTAGCTAGAATAAACCGGAAAACGAGAGTGAGCCCCGGAATAAGTTGTTCTGTGCAGCAGTTGAGTAGAGTAATTGGCATGTGCATTAAAAAAATGGTTTCACCGCCCGTTTAAAAGCCTTTCTATATCAAGTATTCTCGTTGAGAAGCAAAGGCCGTCAGCTTTTCATCATATGCGTGGCATTCATAAGATACTTTCATCCACTGAGTGCCCCATCAACCTGCTAGTTTCCACTCGATAAGTATACGCTTCGCCTAACGATAGTGAACTTAATTTGTGTGCACATTTGTACCGACCAGTTTTGCACACAGTTCTCTCTCGCATGCTTTGATAACATATGACAGCATTGTGCTATAACCGGAGAATAACAGTCGGCTTTGTTTCCAACTAGCAAAGATTACAACAAAGAGGAAGTCCCTCTTTCCGCTATTTACTTACATCAATTACGTGTTTGCAATGTGTATAACAGCGTAAGTAAACTACTGGTCATAAAAATAGAAACGACCCCAGAGAAGCCGTAATAACTCCAGCGCTTGTCTCTGCTTCTTCTATCGACATCCCGTCGCTCTTAAGCGGTCACATAAAAACAGTGCACTTGTTTACTTCTCTAGCGCGGTTTAATGAGATGACACCAGTGCACGTGAACAGCTACGGAATATATTTCCTACGGGCTCTATATAATAAAGCTATGTCATTTAAGTGATAAAACATAAAACCAGCGTTTTCGCGCCGTTTCCTATCGCGTTACTGGTGTGCAGAAGTTTTTACCATCGCCTGCGTTTCCTGAGATTCCCTTTACGCAGCGATTGAAGCCGCATTTCGCTGCGAGTTCCTCTACAAGGCGAAGACGTCACCGCGAAAGTCTAATGCGGAGAGACAAACAGTAGCCACGTACAACAGCAGCACCGTCATTTTACACACCTCGCCGAGCGACGAGCTTATGTCACTTTCAGGTCGCGGCCACCATACAAGTTTGCCGCTGGCCCCGGATGCCTGAGCTCTACGCGGAAGCCCTCGCTTTAATCTGTCGAGAAGGAAGTGCAGTCAGCTCTTTCCCCCGGATATGCGCGTCCGTGCCGAGCTTTGTAGCGCTGTTATATGCGGAGGTCATTATTTCAGGATTCTGTTCTTTATTAAATTTTCCACCTTTACCGCCGGATGTAAGCGCCCCACTGTGGTGACCACATAGAGATGGCTCAACGGCGCTACTTCCGTAGGCTGAGTCCTTATCGTCTCTTTCTACTATCTGTTCCCCTCCTGGGAAATTTATTTACTGCCATGAAGCCAGAAACACTATCTCACTTGCGTTGTGCTGATTTCGACCATCCAGTCAAAAGCTTCGAACTGCATTGAGCATGAAATACGCTCCTATATTATACTGATATTCGACTGAATTGTGCATTCGGAAACCGAAATAAAAACAACAAGTGCAAAACGTGAATTATTCTTGAGGGAGGCAGTTGTTCGACCCAGAGAAACACCTTGAAAATGCACTACGCTGTAAATGCAGTGTCATTCGGGAAGAAGCAATCCACAATGTGCTATAGCAAAGAGAAAGGTATATAAAGGATATTGAAGTTTCTTTGGTTTTAATAAACACCATATTTTCTTCCGACCAACGTGCAATCTCCCCTTACCCTTCCCGTGACAACAGAGAGCACATACGGGTCACGTGGCACCTCATCACAGGATAAGCCGCTAATACGGGTACCATTTAGAGCAATTAACAGCTGAGTCAAAATCAGCTGCATCTTGAGGGCACGGCGTTACTATACCCAGCACAACTGGACAGTGCTCAGGGAGGAAGAATCGTGAGGATATGTTTGGATACGGTGTACCACAACGAAGAAAATGGCGTTTTGCCAGAAATAAACTTCTTGTGAAAATACGCAAAAATAAACAAAATATTTATATATGACATGCCATATTAATTTTTCTTTTTTTGCCAGCGTTTCAGCTTTTTTCCCGTGTGCAGGTGAAAAGATGGACTCTGACCGAGTGGCAAAGCAGGAGAGGAGCACACTGGTGATTAGGCAGTGGGTAAATTGGCTTAATGGCTGTAGATATAGTCGACAGTTGAGTTCGAGCAACACGTTAATTTTCCAATCATGAATACTTTCTTCAGAAAACGGAACAATGGAAAGCGGGCATAGCCCGGCATTGACGACGGCACGGAGGAAGCAATGCCTGAATACTGCTTCCTTTTCTGCAGGTTAGTCCTGGGACAGTCTTTCTAGAACCGTATCGTAGTTTTTGTCGTCGTTATTGACAAGTGGTTAAAAGGTGTTAAAGTCCGGCTGGGATTGTGAAAGGTCTGGCAAAGATAAATGAAGAAATAATAGTTTGCCCAGTTAAAGGAAGGTTTTCAGCAGGAAATAAAAATTGTCCGCATTTCGTTAGAAAGGGATACACGAAGTGGTATGCGAAAGCTTCGCAATGAACAAAAAAAAAAAAACATTGTCATAGAGCCTTGATTTTGCGCATGCAGAAATTGAAACGCTGAAAGAGTACCTCGCTAAAGAAGTAGGCAAAAATGCGAAACTGAGCTCTGAGAAAGCTAATGCTGAGGAAAAGTATGCGTTACTGGAAAAAACAAATGAAGGTCTTGAAAAACGAGTAGGTCTATTAGAAACAGTACTTGAGGAATGCAAATCTAGAGATTCATGGAGTTGTGCAGGAAGCTGAAAAAAGCTTACGGCTATTTTTTCCAGAATTGGAAATACTTAAATGAAGAAATCACTGAGAATGACATTGAAAGATATCACCGCACCCTACCCGTAACGACCGCAAAAAAGAGAACATAGTCATCCAATTTAAGCCCCGCTCTAAGCGTGACAGCGCACTCGCGAAAGCCAGAAGAATAAACTGACGAACAAAGATATTGGGATTGATATTAGTGAAACAGTGTATATTAATAAGCACATTTGCCCTGTCATGAAAACGTTGCTTAGCTTGGATACAAAACAGAAAAAAAAATATGACTAAAAATTTCTGAATGATCGTAATGAAAAGTATTCACTCGGAAACATGAACCATATAAAGTCGTTCCTGTGCAATGTGAAGACGGCATTAAATCAATACAGTAGGGCTAAAGAATGTTTTGAATGTACATCTCATCATTCAAAATGGCTTCAAAATCTGCTGAGATAAACGATTGTATAAAAGCTAGGAACGTCAAAAGGTCTCAAGTGTTTTCACTTGAACACACATTCAAGCTGTAACAAAACAGATACGCATCACTTTTTCTTGCAAATATTACCTTCACGTTTGATGTCATCTTGTTAACGGAAGCATGGTCTAAGCCACAACTGACGTAAGCTATAAGGCAGTTTAAAGTTTTAAACTTCACAAACGTTCCGGGTGGAGGAATACATCTGAACGTCAAAAAATCCACCCAGTCTGGCATACTAGAGCAATTTCCGTGATTAATGACTGCATTAAATGTCCTGCTGTTGCAAATAAGCCCTATGACCTGACTGTACCGTCTATATTCACTTGCATTCTATTACTGTACTCAGAATTGTACAATTGGAAAAGTGATGTGTGAATTATTTTATTGGGTTTGATTTGTGTGATTTAAAATATTGTTTTATACTGTACATGTAAATCAGCTCGCTGTTAAAGTACAGCCATGTTGTTACCGTATGCAATGTAAAGGGGGCTCGAACGCGATCAAGTGATCTTGTTTCAATTTTTTGTTCGAGCCCCTTTCGTAGTTTTTACAGAAATAAACTGAATTTGAATAAATTTTATTCAGGATTGGGATAGAGCGCATTTCGCAAGCACTCACAGATTATGACTAGCAGCATACCGGTATCGCTCAAGAGGAAAGTATACAACAGTTGCGTCTTACCTGTACTCACCTATGGGGCTGAAACGTGGAGGCCCGCCAAGAGGGTTCTACTCAAGTGGAAGACAACGCAGAGGGTTATGGAACGAAAAATGGTAGGGGTAACATTAAGAGGAAGCGGGCAGATTGGGTCAGAGAGATAACTCGTTACTGAAATTCTAGTGGAAATATGGAAGAAGAAATGGGCATGGGCAGGACATGTAGTGCGAAGAGAGGATAACCGATGGTCGCTTAGGGTAACAAACTGGATTCCAAGGGAAGGAAAGCGTAACAGGGGGCGGCAGAAAGTTAGGTGGGCGGACGAGGTTAAGAAGTTCGCAGGGGTCAAGTGGATGCAGCTAGCACTGAACCGGGTTAGTTGGAGAAATATGGGAGGGGCCTTCTCCCTGCACTGGGTATAGTCAGGCTGATGATGATAATTTGAATAGGGAGATTAAAAATGAAGAGATTTCATAATTTTCTCGAACTCTGGCATTTTGCAAGGTGTAGAGGCAATCGAAAAGGTGCAGTGATCATAGGATGCTAATGTCTCGCATTAGTCTAAATTTGATAAGTGAATGGAACAAGCTAGCAATCAAGAAGCCTATTAACGAATTAGCGCCCAGAGCTGTAGCAGAGGAGTTCAGTCTCCCTACAGAATAGGTATTAAGCTTCAATAAGGTATGACGAACTTAGTGCATAAGCATTTTCCAATAATTTCAGTTATATCACAGCTGTGTGCGCAGTGGAACTAGGCGGTTCGATGGTTAGAAAAGATACCGATAAATCCTCTGCGCAGAAGAAAGATCTGTTTAAAAACGCCAGAGGTTGAAGCCTCCAAACCGATAAAACTGGCAGAGCTATCACAGATCACTAACAAGTGTAAAGTGTCCGACATTAGAAAGTACAATATGGATGGAATCAAGCATGCTCTAAAGAACGGTGGCAGTCTAAAATCGATGAAGAGGAAAATAGGCATAGTGAAAAATTATATGTATGCCCTAGGACACAAGGCGGGTAATAAATTGGCCAAGCAGACTTACACTGATCTATACAATAACCGAGGTAATCAGGGTGATTACGGGAATGGCAGTAGTGCAGATCACATTCCGCCGGTAGCGAAAAACGAACAAAAAAGAAGTTTAGAAGATATGAAAACTGGAAACGGCTGGGGAGCATCAAGTGACTACCAATTTTTAAAGGTGTTGGAGAAATTGTGCTGCAAAAACTGTCCAGCCAGTACACGTAATGCCTCATCACATCGACTATATCGGAATCTTGGAAGAACGCTAGGTTACCTTAATTCATAAAATAAAGTACACGTATAAAGTACAACATTATACCCATCAGCTTACTTTTCGTTACATAGGAGGTATTTGCTAACGTAATCGTTAAAAGAATCAGGGCAACCTTAGACTTCGTTCAACCAAAAGGATTAAGTAGGTTTTCTTAAAGGATATTCGAAAGTACATCATATCCACACTATATCAACCAGGTTAAATAAAAATTCATGGAATTTAATCAACCCGTCATACATAGCATTCATCCAATAAAAAAAAAATCAACTAAGGGAATTGAAACCTCATCAGTGATGCAGCTATTGTGAAATCAGGGTGTGGATGTGTCATATGTGAACGCACTGGAAGATATCTATAGTGGCTGAGCAACAACTATCGTAATCGGTAAAGAAATGGTACTTAGTTAAGAAAGGTTGTTAGGCAAGGAAGTTTCCGCATGTGGGTTCAATGCACACTGTGAAATTACGGACCGATTTCTTCAGGGCCCTTGCTCTCTGCAGTGGCTGCCGCCAAGAGCAACTTTTAATATGAACTGAGCAGCGCTTAGACCGGGACCACTTGGCACCAGCAGGAAGTAAAAGGCGACATCGAAGCACGCTATGTTCTGCCGCAGGTTATCATTTAAGCCCTAGTGTGTTGCTGCTTCTTCTTTTAAATTGTCTAACTGCTGCTGCCAACTGTGCATTTCCTCAGTTGTCCATTTTTCTCAGTGAGCTGCTGATGCTCAAGAATTTTATCATCACCCGGACTATACTCACTGAAGGCCGAAAGCATCCTCCCATACTCCTCGAATTAACCCGGTTCTACCATGCGCTTCCTGCCTTCACTTGAATCTTGCAAACTTCTCAAGGAGGAATGAGGGGCTGAAATTAGTTTTCACTTAAAACAAAAACATGTTTTAACGTCGTTCTTGTTTTAGACTGTGCATTTATGAAAGAAGCTTCTCAGCACGCTTGGTTGTCATCTGCACAGTAGAAAAAGTTAATAAAATAGTTTTTTTTTTATTATTTTGCGAAATGGGGTGCACTCACCACCGAAAGTGCCTATGTACGCTCATTTCAAGACGCAGCTGCAATTCGAGCAAAATACTGAACTCGAGGTGTATCCGCAACTTAAACCTTGTTTTTCGCGCTCTCTGGCAAAAAAAAGCACCTGCTGTCGAGAGTACAGCAGATAGCTAAAACGAAAAACAGGAAGGAAAGAGAAATTTTGGGCCGCGGCAACAGCGGATTGGCTGGTAAATAGAAATAGAAGCTTGGATTGACTAAAACGCAGCACGTATCCTTCGAGAGCTCTTTTCTAACCACTGGGAGTCTGGATAACTAAAGGGCTGAACAACCTGGAGATAGAATATGGAGACCAGACGAAGAGGCTCGTCCAGAAGGCAACCAAGGAACGCATTTCACGAGCGCCTACAAAAGGTGCGGGATAGCTGTAAAGCTCAAAAATAGAGGTAGCGCTTAACGATCGCCAAAGAGCAGAGTCGTGTTGAAAAGGACGGCCCAATGTATACACCAAACTACTTTGATTGATTGATTTATGCCATCAATTTGAATAGCATGTTCTGAAATATTTTAACTCATTTTTTTTTTCAGTTTACACTTTTTGCAAGATCACAACGGTTAGGAAAACTACCATTTCCAAGCCCTTTCTCCAAAGTCCGATTTCAAGGCGGTTTCTGGACTAACACTTTGATGAGAAGAAGATAAGGTACTTCGATTTCTAATTATTCTCTAAGATAAACAGTGTCGAATATGTGACATACAATAGCAACAAAAACAAAAATGAAGCTCGTTTTAAAATCGTTCAGATTTTTACAAAAATCTAAAGAACCCGCAACTGACCTTATCCTGCACAATGAACTGGTTAGGCTATCTAAACACAAGCGGTTTGTAAATTTTCAAGATATTTCATTGAAATGATAATTTTTACTAAGCTGATACACCTAATTGCTCATTATGATAGTTGCAAAATTTTTTATGGGCTAAGATGCTAAGATAATATATGCTAATAAGAAGAAAATACACCATCCCTGAAAATTTTGTCGAAATTGGCGCAACAGCTCAAAAGTTTGCCCTTCAACACCATATCACCCCGTAACCTCAACATCCCACCTGACCTCCCACCTGACATGCCCTCTCCATGCCCATTTCTTCGGCTTGATTTCCAGTAGACTGTCATTAACGATCCAGTTATTTCTCTGACCAACTCTGCAAACGTACCCAGCACCTCCACCAGATGTCACGGTGTGAAGTCTCTGATCAGAAGTCACCGCGGGACACAGGAGTAACAGAAGTCACAGTGCGGCAGGAAACTAGCAGGCCCGCTTCGACAGAAGAACTTCAGTTTCTTCGGATGAGATCAAGAAGTTCGCAGGGGTCAAGTGGATGCAGCTAGCACAGAACCGGGTTATGTGGAGAAATATGGGAGAGGCCTTCGCCCTGCAGTGGGTATAATCAGGCTGATGATGATGATGATGATGATGACCACAATACTTTTGCTTGGACTCTTTAATCAGTACCTTACATTCCTGGCTAAGCGCAGTTTTCTGTGCTTGGCGTTCGTCGGTATTTCGTTTTACATCTTCCTAACTTTCTTTTCACGTGTAGAATGTTTCTTGTGATCCAAGGATTCAGAATACGTTTTGTTCTAATGTTTTCCGGAACGTAACGAGATATGCATTTTTGAACCAAGGTTTTGAACACGCCGAGAGAGCCCTTGGAGTCCTTCGAGTCCTTAATGTCCCTTTAACCAGAGCCGCTCCTGCACTCTGGTGTCGTCCACGTAAAAAGCGACTCGAACGTCATTCGCCCCGCACCTCGTTACCATTGTAAAGGCTGAGGCCAACATGTGTGGCGATCATCCACCGACGTAGCCAGGTGAAAGTCTGATAGCCTTCAATGGAGGACTCCTCCGAACAGCCCTGCCCGCTTCAGTAACCGCTATATAGAACGACCTCGCCCGGGATGCGGCCTCTGGTCAGTGCACTCGACGTGACTTAACCGGACCAGCAGCGGTGAGAGAGAAAGCCTCGCGGATCGGGCAGCATGCGGTACAAAGAGAAACTTGCCCCCACACGAGCCGCCACTTAGCCATTGGATTTGGTAATTTGCGTCCGGCCGTGATGACTCGCTGTCGTGACAGCCGAACAAGACGAATGCCGAGTCGTGGCTCGAAGAGAGAGGTGCGTCCGCCTGTGTGCGGACTGCTCGCTCGGCCCTATGCACACTCTTTCTCCGCCTCTTTCTTGCATCCACGTCTAGTACCGCCCGTTCTGCGGCAGCTTCGGTGAAGGTGCGTGTATAGCTTTCTTGCTTGCTTGTAGCTTCATGAGTCCGTGTACGTGAGTCTGTGCATGGCCGGGACAGAGAGGATGATCTGCCGTGTCGCGCCGTGTCGCTACATGCAGCGGCTTGCGTGGCAGGAAGCGTATAGAAATGCAGGGAAAAGAAACAAGTTGTATCCCCCCATAACGAATCGACATCCGCACGCCCCTGGAAGGACGAACGGCGACGTAATTTCCTGGTTCCGTGTGTGCAGACGTGAGGCGCGCTTCGCGCGCAGCCATCAATCGATCCGTCGTGTCTTTTCAAAAGGTCAAGGATCTGCATGGGCCACACCGAATTCCAGCAAATATCCATATTAAATTTCTTTCTTCTTCTCGGATCGAATACTAGTACAGATGAAGCACTGACAGTCCAGAGAAAGAGAGACGACCCCAAAACTGATAATCCACCGAATAACTTTGAGGGCTTCGCCCGGCGGCGTTTTCACTGCGCATGCGCGATAACAAGGAAATCTCTTCCGACATAGCTTGGTCAGATATTAGACACTCTAGCTGGGCCTACATGGCTACTCTGCAACTAACAAATGCGCATGCGCCGAGCACTATGCGCTTCTGCGAACGCTACTAATACGTAGCGTACTTACGTTACGAGCACGTCACGGAATACAGTTTTCGTTGGGTGTACGCAGAAGTCCACATACGCAACGTTCATTGCTAATTTCAGCTCTGTAATGCGGAAGCGCTTCTTGGCTCTTGAATGGCGTAGACAGAGCCTGTCGGCAGAAGTGTTCGCACGAACTGTCAATCGTCCACTGTATATGTATTGTCTCATTAGTGACGTCATCAGAGTGGTCTAATCTAATTCGAGCATGACTAATTCGGTGGTGAGCTCCAAATTGGGATGGGCCACCCCCAAAACATACCCTTCCTGCACACCCGAAATTTATTTTCGTGTGAATTTGACCGATAGGAACGGCAACTAAGCAACGGTACTGAGTGATGAAACGCGAAACTGGTAACGGAACTACGCATGAAACTGGCAATGCTTCCGGATTTCTGTACGTGAGCAGACTTAAGTGCACCGCTGTAATTCTGCAGTCGTCAACTTTAATTGTGAGGCAGCTGTTCAATATTGCACGATGATATTTTGAAAATATTTAAGAGAATTATCATTCCATGCGATGCAGTTTTTCTTTTTCCTTTGTCCTCCGCTCGCATCGAGTAGCTAATACTGTCCTAAAAAAACTAATAAGGAATGTTTCTGTCAGTAACGACAACGTTTATAACAAAAAGCTACGAGCCTCCTGATAGGTCATCTGTAGATATATTTATTGTACTGTACAATTTTGCGATGCGCGAAACAATCGCTCTCACGAACAAGTAGCCGTTCAAAAATAAGCTTGTCCAGAATTTCTGGGAATAGTTGCGCGCGCTGTAGACGGCGCAAACCAGACACTCTGTTTGTTGTTCCGTCGCATCCCTCCAGTGCACATAGTGGCGCCATCTCCTGACAAGACGTCAATGCAGATAAACGCTGGGTTGAAAAATATTTTATCCGTAATTATTGATGGTTAGGACGGTTACTTTAATTATTAGCCTTTTTTGTCGTTTTTCAAAGAAGAAAAAGTATGCGAACTGAATAAAATGTGAACGCCGGGTATAAAGTGACACTGAAAAGGTTTAACCTTACTTAAATCTTAGACCGTTTTCAGAGAGCAGTTCCACTCTCTCAAGCAAGTGGCGACACTAGGATGACCGTCATTTTTATCCTTAGAAACGCATCGGTGCGCAGTGCGGACTGCTGCTGCACAGTTTGTGCGAGAATGGCGACTCACTTTTAAACACCGCTTCTTTGTCTTGTCAAAGGAATCTGCGGGGAAGTAGAGCCTATGATCTTGTGGTTTAATGGCGGAAAAGTAGACGACGATTTCTACATATGGTGCACATCATTCTTAAGCCGCCGTTTTTCTCGGAGGTACATCACAAGTTCATGTTTCGGTTATGGGAAGAGAGCCGCCGTGTGTTGATGTGAAAGTACTGTCACAAACTTCATGCTTCTGTCCATTTCAGTGCCGGCAGCAGCTGCGTAAGGGTAAGAAAGACCATTATATTTCCGCTGGAGATCTTTTATACTGATGCCGAATCTTTTCGTAGGTGTTGAAAAGTATCATGGTGTGATGTCTGCGCATTCATAACGAATGCATTTTGTAGAGAGGGAATTTAGTGTACTCATATTTGTGAACCTACTTACTTTAGACAAGTACTGATACAATACATTTATAAGCGCTGCTTTTATTGAACTAATGCACGCACCAATGGTGAAATTTACCTGACTAGATTTTTTATATTTCCGCTCGTTCTGGCTAGCGGCATCTGTTGGTGCTCAACTCTGGTGCAGTTTTCAGTCTTTCTTCTCCCGGGCGCAGACGAACGTCGTTGAGCGCCTGACGCGGCCTTTGAGAAGCTTAATTCTTTCTAAGCCACGATGTTTACGGGAGGTAAAATAACGTCTGGCCAATTGTCGGGGGTCTGTATGATCATCGATATTCAATAGTAAATATTGTGCAGAATACTGAACGCTGAACATTCTTAATACATCTCAAACCACATGGTCTGAACACGCTTTCGCCTTTTAGGCAAGAGTATTGAAAAGGAAGTTTTTAGGCGATATTCGGCTTGTAATAGATTGTTGACAGTAAACTATGTTTTTCGCCAAGAGCTTAGAGATGCAATTAAGTAAAAAAAAAAAAAAATCTCGCCGACGGCCGGCGGGTTTGTTCGCACGTTCTAGCCGATGCAGGCAGTCAGAAGGACGCAGTAAATGAAATAGGTGGTTAAACCACACTTTTGAAGTACCTACAAATACTGTGCGCATTCACATGACGTTTCTGTGCTATCTACCAGCTAGTTGCCCCTAGCGATAGCGGGCACGCCGCACCTTTTAGCCGGGCGCCGGCGCGCCTTTAGCCTTCGAAACCAGAAGGCCCGAATGGCAACGATGGCGGAAGTGCCACATGACCGAATATTGCAGGGCCCATGCTCTCGTACTGTAAAGCGTCTTCATATGCCGTGTTGTTTCACTGTTCCTCCTAATATATTGGTTCGACTGGGCCTTGGTTCGGAAGATGGCCTACTTGCGCAGGGGAGAATGAGAAGGTGCCGCTGCCGCGCGGCCAGTTTGCTAGGCTCTGAAGTTCCGTTAGTACTTTCGCACTAAAATCGAGTGCGACTCTTCAAGTGTATTGATTCTGGGATATGCTGAGATAAAGATTAAGACAAGTATCTATAACACTTTAAAGAGGAAAATGACCGGGCGCCAGCGCGAGACGCGAGCAGCAGCATGGACAATCCCAGACCGCATGATGCCATTCACGTATACCGGTAGGAAGATCGAGGGGTTTTAGTAAGCTCCTCTGAGTAGCGTCGCCTACAGGGAAAGAAAATAGCAGAAATATTGTAAACCCGTATAGGAGTGCAATTAATCCAGCCGTTTCCGTTGCTTCTGCGGTGCACTGAGTTAACGCTGTATATCTGGAGGTCCGACTCCATTTCTTACAATTCTTCTTCTGTAGTTAACTTTTTTTTCCTTTCATTTTGCAACAGTGTATTATATTACCAGCCAATTATCTGCGGGTCTGTTCCCCTTTAGGTTGCTTCATGTGATGTTCTTTAATCTAAATAACCATAAGAAAAGTCATGAACACAGCTAGTTGTTGGGGTATTTCAGTGCTCGCACAATGCAATAATATTCACCTAATTTTGTTACACGTTCCATGGATGTGTGCTTTAGGTTGTGTTCAGACACACTTCCGAGCCGAGATTACCGTTCAACTCACTAAAAGAAAACCAGCAACGAGAAAGAAGTTGTGGGACCCTAGCACTGAGAAGGCCAAGATTTTCAGCAAGAAATGATTTCTCAAGTTAAAGCTTTGCAGCATCTGGGTGTCATTATGAGGATATTTTGACTTGGAGGGTTCACATCGGCTATGTTGAAGCAGCAGGGGCGCGTGCTGCGGGTATGTTGCGCAGGTTAAGCAATTACCTCTCTGGAATTCGGAGAGATGCGCTTTTAATTGTTCATTTAGTGTATGTCCGACTAATTTTAGAATTTGGATCTGTGTTATTTTGTGGTTCACCTGCAAACGAAATTGGCCCGCTCGTTCTCTTGAAGCGGGAAGCGCTTAGGTTGTGCCTTGGGCTCCCCATATGTACGGATAACAATATGTGCTTTACCTAGAAGCCCGTATTCCACCATTGTTAGATAGATTACAGCTTTTGACTGTCCAGACGTATCTGAAGATACACGAATCACATTTTCCATCACTCCCTGTCAGTGTTTTGGCCTAGATTTCATACCCTGCAGTGTGTACTGGTTCAAATTTTACTAGAACTGTTAAATGTACTCCTCTCTAACATCTTTTCTACAAAAATCAGTTTCTACAAAAATCAGTGAATCTTCGCTTCAAATTGTATATGATGGCATTTTCCCCAATAAAGCAAAACATTTATCCCCTCGCAATTTACATGAATTATTAGAAGACCACTACAAAGTCTTCCAACTAGCATAATGATAGAAACTGATGCTTCTCAATGTCATGAAAAGGCAGGCGTTGGAATATTGTTGCGTAAAGGAGGCCCCTCGTAGATGCGTCCGAGGCAGGGTTCAGAATCAAGAAAACAGCAAACAGCGTTCTAGCTCAGTCTAAGAGCTAGCACGCTTCTCGCCGTCACCACATGCTGTCCCCTTCTTGACTGGGCTTTTTGCTTTGTTTTACTTTCGTATCTCACCCTAATTTTCCAGGCGGAGTTTCTGGTAGTGGTGCTTGTTCTGCTCAAACTATACCCACCCAGCAGTGGCTGCAATTACAGACTCTTATTTCTTGCGCTCTTCGCTTTCTTCGAATATGGACGCTCCAAAGTTAAACACTTTTCTATCATTGCTCCCTTCACGTTTGAGCCTGATACATATGGTGTGGGTACAAGGCTAAGTAGTCTTTCAATGGCACCGTGTTGCCTATCCACCCGGCTACAGCGTACATAACCGCAGCGCGGTATCGTAGGCGCACCTTATTAAGCATGCAAAGTGGGTTCATTTTGAAACATCCGATGACTACCTGCATCTAAGGTATTCGTGGAGCAGGAGGCCATAGGGCCATTTTTTTTAACTTACACCAGCTACACTAGTGTAGAACATCTCCTATACTTCCAATGGCTTTCTGCTACACTAGTGTAGGTGGTGTAGGTTAAAAAAATGGCCCTCATGTCAATCGCGGCAGGTGGAGATTTCTCTAACACGGCTGCGCTGCCGTATCCCACCCCAAAATTTCTATATGCACAGGTCGTGTTTGGCGCTTTCTCCCGTACGCGCATTCTGCGGGGAACCCAAATCAATACAACATTTCTTTCTGTTTTGGCGCTGTTTCACCATGATGAGAAGACAGTATTTGGAGAAGCCGTTGCAACAGCTTGGAGTTAATTTGAGCAGTCAGGTCCTATGGTCGTTTGGTGCCACCATCCTTGGGTACAGCCACAGGTCTGTTTTCAACGCCATTCAAAACTTTTAATGGAGTCTAACGTCTGCCTTGCTAATATGCCATCAATTTACACAACTCACAGTGTTTACCTCCTGCATGCGTTATGATTTCTCCTTTTTATTTCGGTGTTTCATATTTTAGTTTATTTCTTCCCTAGTAATCTTTTTTGTCCTTGGCGATGTAATCATACATCTCAAAAACAGATATCTCTGCACCCCAATTATCGGCCCATCCCCCTGTGTGCGTATGTGCCAGCAATTCAGCGAACAACAGCATTGCAGATTTTCCTGGGCCTTCCTAGTTTCGTGGCAGTAAACGTCCTGCACTGTGAGGCTGGAACACTTCCTTTGGATTGCCGATTTCAACAACTTACGGTGCAGTTCATCCTAAAATTATGTATTTATTTCCCATCCTATTCACAAACATTTTTCATTATTTCACCTTATTTATTTTGTAGCGAGGACTCCACAGTCTCGCCATTTCGCCGTGCCTGTCCGTGCCTGTCCGGCGCCTGTCCGGCGCCTGTCCGGCGCCTGTCCGAAGAGCGAAGAAGAAGGAGAAGTAGTGGCAGTAGTAGTAGCAGTAGTAGTAGCAGTAGTAGTAGTAGTAGTAGTAGTAGTAGTAGTAGTAGTAGTAGTAGTAGTAGTAGTAGTAGTAGTAGTAGCAATAGTAGTAGTAGTAGTAGTAGTAGTAGTATTAGCAGCAGTAGTAGTATCAGTAGTAGTAGTAGTAATAGTAGTAGTAGCAGTAGTAGTAGTAGTAGAAGTAGTAGTAGTAGAAGTAGTAGTAGTAGTAGTACTAATAGTTTGATAGTTTATTTGGTTTCTTTCCTATACAGAAAAAAGCGAAGGGAAGGCTAAAGGCTGTTAGCCTGACGAGGCCTTCCCTCCGCATACAGTTTTGGCAGCATTATAGTGGGACACTTTTAAAATACAATCAAAAACACTTCTCTGTCATGCAGACTTTCGTCATGGGTATAATACAAATACAAGACTTATCGCCGTACAGGTGTTAAAAAAAAAAAAACACCAGAAGGATGAACACAGATGCAAAGCTCAGTCATCTGGACAGACGTGTGCAGATAAAACAAAAAGTACGAAAAGGTAACATCAAAATTCAGGGAAAAAAAAAATACGGTTTTACAGAGGTCATGCAAGAATGGCAAGTAAAAGTCACTGGTGTCGAATTTGTTTCTCCATAACCAGTGCTTTTACATATTTTTTTTCTTCATTTGTTTGCTCAAATAGACATCATGTGGCAGTTTATTCAAAAGGAGTGGAATTTGGTAATCTAAATGTTGCTTACCATAATTTGTGCGCATTCGAGGCTTTCTGTGCACTTGTCTGCGAAGGGTGAGCGTGTGTGTATGGGCAGGATTACCAGTTACGTGGAGTTTATGTTTTTGCACGTGCTGAAATAACCTGAAATAATAAACTTCATCAGCTCTTAGCAAAGAGTACTTTGCAAACAGGGAACCTGTTGACAAGTCTTGTGTGTGTCCAACATACCTTTCAATTAACCGAAGTACGCGCTTCTGTAATTTTAGTAACCGGAGGTAATTTGTACTATTTGTTGTGCCCCACGCCAAAATGCAGTACGAAAGTCTGGAATAAAAGAGAGTATAATACAGAGATTTTCAACCACAAAGGTATCATCATCATCATCATCATCATCATCAGCCTGACTATACCCACTGCAGGGCGAAGGCCTCTCCCATATTTCTCCACTTACCCCGGTTCTGTGCTAGCTGCATCCACTTGACCCCTGCGAACTTCTTATCTCATCCGCCCACCTAACTTTCTGCCGCCCCCTGCTACGCTTTCCTTCCCTTGGAATCCAGTCTGTTACCCTAAGCGACCATCGGTTATCCTCTCTTCGCACTACATGTCCTGCCCATGCCCATTTCTTCTTCTGAATTTCCACTAGTCGGTAACCTGAGTTATTTCTCTGACCCACTCTGCACGCTTCCTATCTCTTAATGTTACCCTTACCATTTTTCGTTCCATAGCCTTCTGGGTTGTCCTCAACTTAAGTAGAACTCTCTTGGTTAGCCTCCACGTTTCAGCCCCATAGGTGAGTACAGGTAAGATGCAACTATTATATCCTTTCCTCTTTAGCGATACCGGTAAGCTGCTAGTCATAACCTGCGAGTGCTTGCCAAATGCGCTCCATCCCAATCTTATTCTTCTTGTTATTTCCTTTTTATGGTCCGGACCAGCGGTTACTACCTGTCCTAAGCAGACATATTCGCCTAATACATCCAGTGCTTCGCTACCTAACGTAAACCGTTGTTCCTTCCCGAGGCTGTTGAACATTACCTTAGTCTTCTGCAAATTGATTTTAAAGCCTACCTTTCTACTTTTCCTGTCTAGGTCATCAATAATTATTTGCAGTTCATCCCACGGGTTGCTTAGCAAGGCAATGTCATCAGCACATCGCAGATTACTAAGGTATTCTCCATCTAGCCTTATCCCTAACTGCTCCCATTCCAAGTCTCTGAATACTTTCTCTAAGCAAGCTGTGAATAGTACTGGGGAGATTGTGTCTCCTTGCCTAACACCTTTCTTTATGGGAATTTTGTTACTTTCTTTATGCAGAACTATGGTTGCTGTGCAGCTACTATATATATCTTCCAGCACTTTCACGTACGGCTCGTATACCCCATGATTTCGCAATGCCTGCATCATCGCCGAGGTTTCAACTGAGTCAAATGCTTTTTCGTAATCAATGAATGCTATGTATAAGGGCTGGTTATATTCCGAGCATTTTTCTATCACCTGATGATGGTATGGATATGATAGATAGTAGCGTACCGTTTCCGAAAACCTGCTTGATCCCTTGCTTGATTGCAGTCTAAAGTTGTCCTAATTCTATTAGCGATTACCTTAGTAAATACCTTATACGTAACAGACAGTAAGCTGATTGGTCTGTAATTTTTAAGGTCCTTAGAGTCCCCTTTCTTATGAATGAGGATAATGTTTGCATTCTTCCATGGTTCCGGTACCGTCGATGACACCAGGCACTGCGTATACAGGGTGGCCAGCTTTTCTAACATGATATCCCCTCCGTCCTTCAGCAAATCTGTAGTTATCTGATCCTCTCCAGCTGATTTCCCCCTTTTCATAGCTTCTAATGCTTTCTTGACCTCGTCTTTCGGACTGTTTTTCCCTACCGCCAATCTCCTTACGGTCCTGACTACTTTGGTTACTGTAGAGATCTGTATAGAACTCCTCGGCTACTTTGACTATCTTGTCCATATTCGTGATGACGTTGCCCTCCTTGTCCCTTATCGCATGCATCTAGTTTTTGCCTGTGCCCAATTTCCTCTTTACCGCTTTAAGGCTTCCCCCGTTCTTTATAGCATGCTCAATTTTCTCCATGTTATACTTCCTTATATACCACCTTGCGCTTATTGATTAGCTTTGGCACCTCGGCCAATTGAATCTGGTCTGTTGGATTGGAAGCTTTCGGGCTCTGGCGTTTCTTAATCAAATCTTTCGTCTCCTTAGACAGCTTACCGGTATCCTCTCTAACTATCCTACCGCCTACTTCTACCGCACATTCAGTAATAACATCTCTGAAATTATTGTTGATTGCTTGTAGGGTAATATCGCCATTCTCGTTTAGAGCTTAATATCTATTCTGTAGTGAGATCCTGAACTCTTCTGCCCTCCCCCTCACCTCCAATTCGTTGATGGCCGGGTTTCTTTCTTACTGATTTGTTGCGTTCCTTCTTCAGATTTAGGCTAATTCAGGACCACCATCCTGTGGTCACTGCATCGCACTTTCCCGATTACCTCTACATCTTGCATAATGGCGGGCGTTGAACACATTATGAAGTCAATTTCATCTTGAGTCTCCCCGTTAGGACTTTTCCATGCCCATTTCCGGTTCTTCCGTTTGCTGAAGAAGGTGTTCATGAATCTTAAGTAATTGCACTCTGAAAACTAAACTAGTAACTCCCCCCTGCTATTCCTAGAACAATTGCCATAGTCACCTACTGCCTGGTCACCTGCCTGCATTTTCCCTACCTTGGCATTTAAGTCGCCCATTAGTACAGTATACTGCGTCTTTACTTTTCGCATTGCCGATTCTACATCTTCGTAGAAGCTTTCAACCTCCCGGTCATCATAACTACCTGTAGGTGCGTAGGCCTGTACAACCTTCAGTCTATATCGCTTATTAAGCCTAATAACGATGCCTGCCACCTTCTCATTAATACTATAGAACTCATCTATATTACCCGCTATATACTTATTGACAAAGAAACCTACTCCTTCGCCTCTCTGGTAAACCTCGATAACATGCCCATCCTTCAGTGCAGTATATGCCTCATTCGGCCTCCTAGCCTCACTAAGCCCTATGATATCCCATTTCATACCCTCTAGTTCCTCTAACAGCACTGCTAAACTAGCTTCACTAGCTAGGGTTCTAGCGTTAAACGTTGCCAGGGTCAGTTTCCAATGGCGGCCTGTCCAGCGGAGCCAGGTATTTTTAGCACCCCCTGCTGCGTCACAGGTCTGACCGCCGCCGTTGTCAGTTGTTCCGCAGCCGCTGGTGACTGAGGGTCGGGGTTTTATGGAACTTATAAGAGGTTGAGGCCAATTACTGCACCAGGGTGGCCAACTCCTGTTCTGGTGAGGGAGTGCGTTGCCGGAGGTGTTCACCAGCATCAGGTCGCGCCTCAACCCAATTCCATCGACACGCACATTTTTTTTTTTTTTTTATCCGGTGGAGAATTGCGCGGCACCGGGATTTGAGCCCCGGTCCTCTTGCACGCGAGGCAGCAGCGGTAGCTGGCTGCTGACATGACCTAGCACTAGCTGGACGTAGGGTTTCCTGACATTGTGGGATTGACGGACGTCTCCATCAGTGGAGAGCAAGCTACTTGAGGATGTGGGCAGTTTACATGGCTTCAGATCATCCTGTCACTGGTGATGTCCTTCAGGGAGGAGTGCTGAGTTCCATATTAGTTAATCTTGTGCTCGTCGGCTAATTCCAAGAACTACCCATCACACCTTCCGTAACTGCGTACGCTGACGACATCTGCATATGGGCATTCGGTGTCACGCGTCCCCAAGTACAAGCGAGATTGCAGCGTTCAGAGTCAATTGTGTCGGCGCACTTGTGTCGTCAGGGGCTTGGTCTATCGCCAACAAAAAGCGTCAACTTCGCTTTTACACGCAAGTTGATGGTGTGGTACCCTGTGACAATTGATAGTCAAGCCATATTACTTACGTGACACATCATAAATTCCTGGGTATCGCTATAGACCATGACCTGTCATGGTCGGAGCACATCTGTTTGCTGCGAAGGAAACTGGACAGTTTTACACAGGCAAATCCTGGGGTCCATCTGAGCGATCTTTACTTCGCCTGTACCAGGTGCTTGTGATTGGATATCTAATATACAGTTCGCCAGTTTTTACGGTGATGCGACTGAATGCCCTGCGAACACTGAAAAGCACTCAGGGACGTACATTAAGGGTGTGCTTGGGTGTGCTCGGGTGTACCCTGCAAGAATTCGCCGTGGGGCACATTTTATGAGGCCCGAGTCCGCCCTGCCGGCATTTATGTCAAACATGAGCCACTACGGGTGCATTTGCGACACATAACTCATAATCACCACTTCCTGACCAAGATTAGTAGCTTGCGTCCATATGCATCCTATTCAAAAGCTATCAGGACGCAATGGAAATGTAATACCTACAAACTGCATGACACACCAAATTTCGGCAGTGCCATTATGGACAAATCCAAGACCTAACGTGCGTGATCATAATCCAGGTATACCAAAAACGTCGCACATCACTACAGTTCGACTCCAACACTTGGCACTGTCGTATATCTCATCTATGCATGGTGACTCAGTGCATGGTTTTGTCGACGGCTTAGTGACAACTACCTCTTCAGCAGCGGCGTTCGTAGAGCATGGAAGAGCATACAACCACCGCTTTATACTTATGCATAAAACGTCGTCCACGGCAACTGAATTAGCAGGCATAAAAAAGGCCATCCGATACATTGGTCAGCAGAACGCAAACCGCGGAACAATATTCAGCGACTCGATACCTGCACTACAGACTACAAAAACGTGCGTAAAACCAAGTACATATGAGCAATGAGTCGGGCAAATTGTTTTTATTCTTGGTGAGGTCTTCCAGCGTAGCCACGTGGCCAAGTTTCAATCGATCTACAGCCATTGCGGTATCGCAGGCAATGAAAGTGCTGATGCGGAAGTTAAGTTAGCTCATGAAGACCAGGCTTCCATACACCTCTCATTCTCAAGAAGTGACGCCGCAGCCTTACTGGCTCATTCAATGCAGTCTGCTATGCGTCTACACTGAGACGATGCGAGCTATCAGCAGGACCACATCTTTTGGCTAGATGCAGGCTCGCGACTTCACGTGCCATCTAAAGTTATGTGATATCAGGAATCTACTCCATCGGTTACGGCTTGGAGTATTTCAAAGGCTACCTCCGGCCACAAGATTGGAGTTGAAGCAAACCCGAACTGCGCGAACGGCAACATTCCAGAGACAATTTTTCATATTATTTGTTAGTGCCCTCACTATAGTAACGCTAGGAGGGCCTTAGAAAATACTCTCAAGCAGTTGGACAGCCTCTGTCTCTCTGAAGAAACAACTCTAGGTGCCAGGGCGAAACAAACGTGTAACTGGAGCATGATGAAATCCCTGTTCAATTTTTTAAGTGAAACGGACCTATATTTCCTCCTGTGACATTTGCGTGTGCTGTGAAGTTAGTGAGTATCACACGTGCATACGCGCTGGTGCTGAAATATGTGTCAGTGCATTTTGAGCTTTTTCTGCTGAAGTGCTTCGTGTGCGTGCTTCCGCGTTTGTGTCGGCATGTGTGTTTAGTGACAAGTGGCGCGTGCCCAAGACACATGTGGCACGTTGTGTCCTACGAGTGTGCATGGCCTCCAAAAGTGCGCGAGTACCACACGTGTATGTGGTACTTGAGGTTTTCTGGTGCGTGTTCCTGCGTTCGTGCTGCCATGTGAGAGTGTTGAGTTATTTGCAATTGTGGCGTTGTTTGTTCAATGACAAGTGGTTTGTGTCCAAGATATATGCGGCATGTTGCGTTCCACGAGTTCGTTAAGTGTGTTCATGGGCTCCTCAATAACTCGGACCATAAGTGAAACCTCCCTGTACTATGACATCATCACCTTCATTCACACCCTAACTCTCCTCAAACTTCCTTTTCCTCCCTTCCCCAGTATGCAGTAGTAGGCCAGGGTCTCTATATATACTGCCGGCCGACCTCTCCACCTTTCTTCTCATTAAATTACTATCTCTCTACCTCTCTCTTGGCAGGAGCTGCCAACTCGAGCCTCTCCTTTCATATGGGAGGGTGATATCGTGATGAAGAAGACATTAGCGTTCCTGCTGACAGACGACGACGCTGAAGTGTGTGCAGTTAAGTGCAGCTGTGCTGTGCTGTGTCTCGCAGTTCTAGATAAGGCAGACTGGGTGAACTGGCCATATCAAGGCCCTCCGTAACATCTTGGTGGAGGCTGCAATTCGAACCCCTTACCCTACGCTGGACCTCCGCAGCTGTCGTCCCATTGGAACCATCAACATGTCTACTGCCGCCGACCCAGCAGCTACCGCTTCCTCTTCAACGGCCCTACAAGCCATCGTCATGGTCCAGCCTCGCAACCCTAGCCCATTCAGTGGCATTGACGACAACGTGGACGTAGACGACTGGCTCGACCTGTATGAGCGCGCCAGCGCGAATAATCGATGGGATGCCATTCTGATGGCAGCTAACCTTATCTTCTTTCTGACTGGTACGGCGCGCAAGTTGTACGTCACGCACGAGCCCGAACTAACTTCATGGGAAATATATACGCAAATATTGCATTATCTGTTCGGTAAGCCCATTAGGAACCTGCTCGCCGCCAAGAAACATCTGTCGTCAAGTGCACAAACTACGACGGAACCGCACGTTGCCTACATACAAAATGTCCTCGCTTTGTGCCGCACGGTTGACAAGGATATGACTGAAGAAGACAAAATAGGTCATATCCTCAAAGGTGTTGCCGACCAGCCTTGAATCTTCCATTATGTAAAGACAGTTTAACCGTCGATGCCGTGTTGCAGACTTGTCGGATTTTAGAACAAGCTAAACCTCGTGGAATATCACCTCGTTTTGACCGGCTACCAAACACTGCTGCTAGTTCCACCTGCGCTGATTCAGCGCAGGTGGAACTAGCAGCCGTCTGCAACAGATAATTCCATGCGCATTGTGCGCTGATAATTAGAGGCACTGGCACCTGTGGTACCCACTGCTCCTCCTGTACCTTCTGACTACGCTGCTACAGTTTCCTTGAAAAAAGTCGTCTGTTAAGAGGTTGTTAATATGGGGATCTCCACCTCCCACACCATGACCGAACGCGGCAGTGTTCCCGAACCTTCTGGTATTGCCTCTACCACTCCCCAGAATGGTTTCTACCTTCAATACGGCTTTCGAAATAAAGCGGAATGACGTACTTCTGACGACCGTCCCATATCATTTTTCTGTCATCGCGGCGGACATATCCACCACCACTGCCGTACCGCTAGCCGTTGGCACTCAGCACCCCGCTTCTTCAACAACCGGTACGAATATTACCTACCACGCCATTATAAATCGCATCCGTCTCCACCATCCGAGTAAGGCCCTCCCGCACCGCCCCGAAGTAGCTCACCATCGCCGCAATCCCGCCGCTCCCGCTCTCCCGTTCCTCGTCGCAGCTCGTCACCTTCCTACACCGGCCACTACGCGGAAAACTAGAAAAGGCAGCTCCCGGAGGTGACGCTGCATTCTCGACCCGGACTGCAAATCCTCTACCGACCTCTCCTGTACCAAGTAACGTGATCATTTTTTCTGTGGATGGTGTTTCAGTTTCTGCTCTTATGGACGCTGGTGCCCGGATATCTGATATGAGCTCCTCTTTTCGCCGTCGCCTTAAGAAAGAAATGATCCCAGCCGCGACATCCACCGTCCGCGTAGCCGACGGCAGTTGTTCTGCTGTAGCCGGAATGTGTACTGCCCGTGTAAGTGTCGCTGATCATCATACGTCTGTTCTTTTCACTGTTCTGCACAGCTGTCTTCAAAACATAATTCTTGGGCTCGACTTATCTGCTCATACCACCCTCAACGACTGTCCTGCTGGTCTTCTGCTCCTCGACCTGCCTATCTGCTCTGATGACCTATCAAGCCCACTTCGCCTTCACTCCACCACATTCTGCCGCCCAGTTCATGCTCCGGGGAGAAATCCTGTATCACCGCAATCACCGCCCGGATGGCTCCCAGTTCTTGTTGGTTGTGCCTCACCATCTTCACTTCACCGTCCTAGAACAAATGCATGCTGCACTCACAATTGACCACCTGGATGTTACCCGTACCTATGACAACGTACGTCGGTGTTTCTTCTCGTCTGGACTCTACCGATCTGTGTGGCGCCATATAGCAAGCGCTATATAGCTATATAGCTGTGTCAACGAATGAAGAAGCCCTTCGTATATCCCTCCGGCACTCTTCAACCCATTCCCATCCCGTCCACTCCATTTTCGTGCGTTGGTGCTGGCCTGCTCGGACCTTTTACAGTTTCTTTAATTAAGAAAGAAATGATTTGCTGTTGCAACGGAATATACGACGCGCTACGCAATCACCCGAGCCATAACAAGCTGTGCGACAGACATTGCCAACTTCCTGCTGAATGACTCATCCTGCACCATGGTGCTCCCCGACAGATGATAACCGACCATGGTCCCCGTTTCCTGGCAAGAGTGGTCCCCGTTTCCTGGCAATCTTTCATTCATGCTATGTTCGTCATAACTTCAGTATAGCTTACCACCCCAAGACTAACGGCCTCGCGGTACACTTCAACCGCACGCTCACGGAGATGCTCTTTATGTACGTCTCCGATTATCATCGCGATTGGGATGTGAGTCTACCTTTTGTGACCTTTGCATATAACTCCACTCGTCACGATACCGCTGGATACTCTCCTTTCTATCTTCTTTTTGGGCGAAATCCAGTGCTTCCCTTTGCCTCGGTCTTCCCTGCTCCAGATGCTGTCAGCCGTTACACCCGTGATACAATTGTCCGGGCTGAAGCTGCCCGTCGAATTGCCCGCAGCCGACTTTCTGCTTCTCAGGAAGCTCAGAAAAGCCGTTACGGCAGCCACCATCTTGACGTCAAATATGCACCTGGCTCCCTTGTTTTACTGCGGCTCCCGTCCCGTCGTGTCGGCCTAAGTGAAAAGCTCTTGCGACGGTACAAAGAGCCTTACCATGCTGTTCGCCAACTCACAGATGTTACTTAAGAGATCGAACCTTTGGAACCCAATTCCTCCCCACCCTCAGCACCATCTGAGATCGTTTACGTGACCCGCATCAAGCCCTACGAGCCGCCTTCCCCATTTCCGCCGTAGCAAGCACCGGGACGGTGCTTTAAAGAAGGAAAGGGGGGGGGGGGGGGGGGGGTACATGTGACAAAAAAGAAAAGAGCGTTCCTGCTGACAGACGATGACGCTGAAGTGTATGCAGTTAAGTGGTGCTTTGCTGTGCCCCGCTATGCTAGATAAGGCAGACTGTGTGAACTGTCCATATCAAGGCCCTCCGTAACAGTATCACAATCGGCCTGCCAAAGCCGTTGCATTCACGTTATTCCTATAGGCCACGCAGGCACGTTCATGTGGCTCGGTTAAGCAGGGCTTTACATGTTGTCTGGTAACTTGCTTTATCGCGTCATCGCGAAGGTGGGAGTGAGAACAGAGAGAAAGAGGGGCCGTAGTGGAGGGCTTCGGGCCACTGCACGATAGAGGCTTTCGCCTCATCGCACTTTAGTGGTCAAAAGTGCAGCTGTGGAATAAAGTTGAAACCATAGAGTAAACTACTATGCTTGAAAGTAAAGCCATGTCTTTACTTTGAAGCCAAGCCTAAGCGTAGCCGTGCAGATAGCGCTCGCGTAACTCTAGGGTTAACCACAAGCTAGCTAATTTTTTTTCACACTAACTGGTCTCGCTATCACAGACTATAGGTCATATATGTGGACTCCCCCCCCCCTCTCCTTCTCCTAGCTCCTCGCGTTTTAAGAACCGATCGAATCGTAACTTCTTTTTTACCTCCTCTGTTATCATGGTTTGCTTTGAAGTCAAGTTCACTCTGCACCCAACCACGCAGTGCTAGTGAAGGGGCATTTATTTCCTTTTTCTTTTTAACACTTAGCCGTAGCGATCGTGCCCCACGTGCGACTGATCATTTAGCAAAACATCACATCAAAAGCACACAACTCTGACAAAGGCACAAGCACCAGCACGTGTAAGTTGCGAGGAAATTCACGGAGCAAGAAGCTTAAGAAAGGTGATTGCCCAGGATGAGACCGCAAGAATAAGGAGTTCACAGAAAAACGCTATTTCAGCTCACTCTATAACCGGGCCCGTTCCTTAATACTTTCAATGCCAAGCGTTGTAGTTAGGTACCCGGCAGAGCTTCACATGCCACATATGCATATGTGAAAGCCTCTTACTTTGAGTTCTCTAGATTTAACTTTTCTTCTCTCCTTTTCTCCGAAAGGTGCAAGTTGACTTCTGCATCCAGACTGCAAAATTACCAACGCGCATTGATGTCATACCAACAGAAAAAATTAAGCGCAAAATGGCTTTTTGGAGCTGGGAGACGATGGACGTCTCCTGGCTCATTTCCTTTTCTTTTAACGCTTTCAGTTGCGTTTCTCATTTTAAAAATAATTTTGCCTTTTTCAGAGAAAAAATGGAAGAACTGCATAATCACTACGTGAGCACTCTTGGGTACATTCAATCTCAATTCCTCTTTGAAAGCACCTGGCCTTGCTAAAGGTGCCCTCCTCATTTTTTAGTTTCAAGTCAGCGCGTAGTGATCAGACTTGCCATCCCCTGAGCAACAGGCATTCCGTGCCTTTCGACGTTTTTAAAGTGTGAGGCGGATGTGTGACTGGGCCGAGGAGCGAAAAAGACACAGGAGATAAATGAACAAGTCAAAAGACTGCTGGAGAGATACTGCTTTTGGCAATGGAGCCAAAGCTACGGATCCGAAATACGTCATCTTCCTACGCAGCTGAATATAGTTCCTAGCTACATGAGCAATTTCTGCAAAAACAAATTGAAATTATAGCGCTCATTATTTACGGTATATTTTCATCATGGAACCGATTTTCTGAAATGAAGCTGTTATGCCTAAAACACTTTTCTTGGTTCCACCTGCTTTTCTCGTCTGATGTCTGTTGCGAGTTTTCGAGATGCACCGACTTTACAGACAAGATGGCGAGAGCCGCCTGTTCGGGTTGTTCCGGTTGTTCTGGTCGTCCACTCCACAAGGCTTGGAAGCGTTTTCACCAGACAAGATTCGAGTCAAGTTCAAGAGATGCGGGCTGTCGAAGCAATGAAGGAAATAACCTGCAACGTCAATGGAGACTGAAAGCCGCGCGGTCGAAATACATGGCGGAGTGACATGTTTAAAGACGCCCAGCCTCCCTACCTTTGCACCCATTGCCAAAAAAAGGAGAGTGATGTGCACATAAACAAGAAGAGGCGAAGCGGCGGCGCAGCCGCAGGTGGGAGTCGCCTAAAACGCTCCCGCGTAGGGGTTTCCGATGGGTATCGGGTTAATGCTGGTCTTTCAGCGCCGTAGTGATCAGACTTGCCACTCCACTGAGTAGCATGCATTTAGAGCACTCCGCCGTTTTGAAAGTGTGAGGAGGTTGTGTGACTTGACCAAGGGATGAGAAAGGCACAGGAGATAGACAAACAAGACAAAACACTACCGGAGGGCACTGCCAGCGGTCCTCGCTTGGGAAAGGAGAGTGAACTGCACATGCACGAAAAGAGGTCTTGCGGCGGGGCGGCCGCCGACGGGTGTCGTCTAGCTCTCGCGCAGGGGCTAGCCGACTCGCATAGGAGTGTCGCCAAATTTCCCTGATTCGCACGACTTAAACCCCTTCCCACTAGAAACACCGCCGCGACGACCATCATACGTTACACATATGGCACCCTTGACGCCCTCACCTGATCGCCGCCGACGCGGCCGAGAGACTGCCCACGCCCATCGCCTGAAGCAATACTACGACCCTGCCATCTTGCCTACGCCGTAAGTCGCCAGAGTGGCTCCTCGTCTCTCCAGGGGCCCTTGTAAAGATGAATATATACGTGCAAAGGTGGCAAAGAAGATTCCGCGCGCTCTCTTCAGTGGCATCACTATCGATGTGTATCGGTATTGGTTTGGTGGTACGCGGACGGTTCTTCCGTTGCTGCCATACCTCTAAAAAACCCCATCCTGAAATATATAGTATAAAGCGTAGACGTGTTCGGTTGCTAAATGTATGAACACGTAAAACATGCTTCATACTGCTTCTTGTTTAAGTTCTATTATTTCGTCGACGTTTCGGCAGGGCCCCGCCCGTCAACTAAAAATAAAACCTAAATAAGAAGCAGTACTCCCCAGTACTATTCACAGCTTGCTTAGAGGAAGTATTGAGACACTTGGAATGGGAGCCGTCAGGAGATGGAGAATACCTCAGTAATCTGCTATTTGCTGATGACATTGCCTTGCTAAGTAACTCAGGAGATGAACTGCAAAGAATGATTGATGACCTAGAGAGGAAAAGTAGAAATTTAGGCTTCAAAATCAATATGACAATGGCAATATTCAACAGCCTCGGGAAGCAATAGAAGTTTACGTTACGTAGCGAAGCACTGGAAGTAGTAGGCGAATATGTCTACTTAGGACAGGTAGTAACCGCAGATCCGGACCATGAAAGGGAAATAACAAGAAGAATAAGGTTGGGATGGAGCGCATTTGGTAAGCACTCGCAGATTATGACTAGCAGCTTACCGGTATCGCTCAAGAGGAAAGTATACAACAGTTGCATCTTACCTGTACACACCTATGGGGCTGAAACTTGAGGGCTAACCAAGAGGGTTCTACTTAAGTTGAGGACAACTCAGAGGGCTATAGAACGAAAAATGGAGGGGTAACTTTAAGAGATAGGAAGCGTGCAAAGTGGGTCAGAGAAATAACTCAAGTTACTGACATTCTAGTGGAAATTAAGAAGAAATGGGCATGGGCAGGACATGTAGTGCGAAGAGAGGATAACCGATGGTCGCTTAGGGTAACAAACTGGATTCCAAGGGAAGGAAAGCGTAGTAGGGGGCGGCAGAAAGTTAGGTGGGCGGATAAGGTTAAGACGTTCGCAGGGGTCAAGTGGATGCAGCTAGCACAGAACCGGGTTAATGGAGAAATATGGGAGAGGTCTTCGCCCTGCAGTGAATATAGTAAGGCTGATGATGATGAAGAAGAAGCAGTATGAAGCATATTTTACACACACACACACACACACACACACACACACACACACACACACACACACACACACACATATATATATATATATATATATATATATATATATATATATATATATATATATATATATATGTATGTATATATGTGCGTGTGTACAAACTATATATATATATATATATATATATATATATATATATATATATATATATATACATATATTGTCACGTACACGGTGTTTCAGGATACCTAGGATAGTAGACGGTTAGCCCAGACACAACGGCAGCAAGCAGCACAGACGCAAAACGCGCAAGCGACACTTCGTCGTCCTTTTAACTTCGTCTTCCTTCACTCAGGCCTGCGCCACCCGGCAACGCTAGATGGCATTACCCCCCACCCCTTCCGAAAAAAAAAATTGAAAATAAATGAAGACGGCTGGTAAGAACTGTGTGAAAGTTTGTGTAGTAGATTTGGCAGTCCACACTGAACCCTTGGCCAATCCCCCTTCGTGGGCATGTGCCATATATCAAGGCAGAAGAAGTACGAGCTATACAACATGTACTGGAGGGCTAGTTGGTCTGACATCTTCAAGTGGTGCAGCGCAACGGCATGAAGCCTAGAGAGGCTTCGTGCCGTTGCGCTGCACCACTTGAAGAAGTAAGAGATTGTAACAGGGGGTGGCCGTATGTTATCATTGGTAGTACGGCTTCAGCCGCAGGATGTGCACAATGTCTGAGCTGGGCTTTCGAAGTTTTGGGAGTGTGGCACAGTCTGGAATAATTTCATAACTGAGGTCACTCACACGACGCAAAACTTCGTACAGCCCGAAGTAGCGAGAAAGGAGTTTCTCTGACAAGCCTGGACGGCGAACTGGTGTCCACGCCTAGACTTGGTACCCAGGTTTGTAGTCAACCTGGCGGTACCGGAGGTTGTAGGGGTGTGCGTCAGAGGTCCGCTGCTGCCCGATGTGCACACGGGCGAGCTGGAGGGCTTCTTCAGCGTGGATAGCATATTGCTGGGGATCTGGGGAAAGCTGGTCATCGCCCCCACCGGGGTACAGTGGTTACTGCGTTCGACTACTGTTCCCAAGGAAGCAGGATCGAATGCCGGCCTCGGTGGCCGCTTTTCGATGGCAGCGAAAAGCAAGGCGCCCGTGTGCTGTGCGATGTCAGCGCACGTTAAAGAACCCCAGGTAGTCAAAATTTCCGGAGTACTTTTACTACGGAATCTCTCATAGCCTGAGTCGCTTTGGGACGTTAAAACCCAGAAACAAAAGCTGGTCATCATCTGGGCACGGGAAGAAGGAATCGAGCATGCTCTGAATTTCACGTCCGTAAACAAGTAGAAATGGTGTGGAGTGCGTTGTTTCTTGTAAGGCTGTATTATACGCAAATGTGACGTACGGCAGCACCTCGTCCCAGGTCTTGGGCTGCACACCGACGTATATTGACAACATGACCGCAATCGTCTTATTCAACTTTTCGGTAAGACCATTGCTCCGACGGACGGTGCGGCTCCAACTCGTTCACCGCCCGCAACAAAAGCAGCGCGCGTTGCAGCCCAACGCAGCAAAAAACTCCCATCTCTTCCTCCAGAAGCATTTCGTGTGATTTTCCGCCCACGCGGTGAGCTTCAATTAGATCGGATCCCAGGCATCAAAATACGAAACGCTATCCAGGAACAGCTGACGACTCTGCTTCCCTCAGATGCCTTCCTCCAGGTCCACCCTACCAACCACACATTCACGGTGGCCACCTCACAGACAGAACTTGCTCTGCGTCTCTCTCATATCACCACCTTTAATATTGATGGCAAACAACATCCCTGTGCGGCGTACATAGTCATCCCTCCTGGAGCCACCCGTGGCGTCATCTCATAGGCTTACTGCCAAGAAACGCCCGCGGAAGTCTACCACCACATCGTACAAGGCAACCCCAACTGCAAGATCTTGGCCGCTAGGCGGATGGCGAAGACTAGCTCTATACTCATTGCATTTGAAGAATATTACGTCCCTTATTGCGTCAACTACATGAGCAAAATATACCGCTGCACGCCCTACAGAGGCAGCCCGGACGCCTGTACCAACTGCAGGCAACCTTGACACAGATATGACGTCTGCCATCTGCCCAAGTTGAACCTCTGCCCGCGGTGCGGAAAAAGTCACCCCGTCCAAGACCCCCCCTGCATTCCCAAATGCATCTTGTGTGAAGGCCCACATCTAACTGGCACAGGCTCATGCAAGGCACGTTAAACTCTCTACATCCCGCAAACTGGCTCAAGAAAACAAACTGTGAAACCCATCAACTCTCAGTCCACAGGACTGGCCCGCACTACCTCCCCCGCAAGGCCCTCGCTTCCAGTCACAAACCTGGGCCCATGCAGCTGCTCAATCCAACGGCTGCCCATCACCACCATGCCACCATTCGCCCACTTTGTTCCAGTTCCGCCACGCCAAGACAACCTCAGCGCGGAAAACGCCCTACTACGCCAACGGATTGCGCAGTTGGAAGCCCCGATAAGTGCCACCTCTGGTGTAACTTACCCTTCCCAACCCACCATCTCCACACTGCCCACCACAGCTAACGCACTAAATGACCCCCTTTCACTCATTAGTGCTCTTAGCCCATCTGTTTTCTCTCATTTCGCTTCCAAGGAAACAGAAACAGATTCACCACAATATCACTGTTAAGTTAAAACAGCTCGCCCGAACTCACCTTTAACTGAAGCTGACCTGTAAATCCTTGTCGAAAAGTTAGAAGTTACCATAACAGAGAGGCTAGAAAGAAAGATAATCGAACGGTTTGAGACCAAGCTGGTAGAACGCTTAGAATCTGTCTTATGCGTAGGGCATGCTAACACATGTAGTCAATGTATTCAGCAGGCGCCTAGACGCCACAGAAGAGCAAACAACGCGACGCTTTGAGAATCTAGAGGAGCGTATTACTACAATCGACACTCACCAGTACAGATGTCGAAAGGCAAAAGCTCCGGAGAATCACAACACACCTCCCACTCCTGCTGCACAAGAACACCCCATTCCCACTCAAGACATACTCCATATTCCCACTGTACAGGATCATCCTCCTCCTGTTGCATATTTCTTTATGCCTATAATCCATAATGGCAAAACATAGCTCAGTGATAACTGTCTGGCAGTGGAACTGCCGGAGTTTTGTCCAAGAATGCAAAGTACTTCAACAACTTCATTGCGCAACCGGCCCTGGCGTCCTGGCTCTGCAGAAACCCACCAATCCTATAATCCTCCCAGGTTTTGTCCCATTACTTCCTCAATAAGCCACGCTATCCAAAGTTGCCTTTCTAATTAGACGCTCACCCCCTACTATAACTCATACGTTAACCATATCAGACCTCGACCATCTCCTCCTGGAATTGGTCCCTCAGCATTAGGGGCCAAGAGCCTTTTCATTCTCAATGTATAGTCACCCAAAACATCTACATACCAACTTCGAGCGTCTCTTCACGCTGGCGAAAAAAACTCAACAAGTGTCCTCTCCTGATTGTGGGTGATTTTAACGCACCGCATAGCATGGGGATACTCAAGTGATTCTCTAAAAGGCTGCAGAGTATGGCTAGCTGCGCAACAGGCAGGGCTCTCTCTCAGCACTGATCCGACTTACCCCACACGTATCGGCAATAGTGTGCGTAAAGACACCACACCAGATCTTACCTTCACTTGCCGGCTCCCAAAAGCTACTAGGTGCCACACCAGAGTGCTTAGGTAGTGATCACTAAATCCTTGAAATCCTTCTTAACACTCACCTCCCTCACCACCCACCTAGGGGATCCACTCTCACCAAGTGAGATTCATTTCGGAAATGCAGATCTAGCAGGACAGCTGCTCCAATCACCGAATTCGCTGCTTGTACTACATAATTACAGAATAATGTCCAGGCAGTCACACGAAAACTTCCGATTGACTGCCCCAGTGACACTGTTGATGCTCGCCTCCTACATCTCTGGGAAGCTAAAGCCAGTCTTGAAAGACGCTGGCAATATCAAAGATGGAACAGGACCCTCCGCCGCAGGCTGAGCCGACTAAACACAGAAACACGCAGCTACGCTTTCGAGGCAAAACTGGGAATCCATGTGCAATCGTCTTGATGGTAACATGAGCCTGCCTCAAACATGGAACCTCTTCGGACATCTCATAGACCCCTCAATCCATGACACCCTAGAGACATAACACAAAACTGATTCACACTTCCCGCATACCGCCATTACAGCTACTTGAGAACCTGAAGGATACATACTTTAAACCTTACCAACCAATGTTCCATCCGGAATATAAAGGGCTCCCTAATGACCTTTTAAGTCTTCCTATCACTGAAGTAGAAGTAATGACAGAACTTCAGAACCTAAATACCTCCTCAGCTCCCGGGTTAGACGGTATAACCAATAAAACTCTGCGCAACTTAGACATCCCCTCCATAACAGCCTTAACCAATTACTTTAATGAATGCTGGCAACAAGGAACTTTACCGGCCGAGTGGAAGGATGCAAAAGTGGTATTTATACCAAAACCAGGCAAACCGCTTCTCCCCACCAATCTTTGATATATTTCCCTGACTTCTTGTGTCGGAAAATTAATGGAGCATATCATTCATACACGACTAAGCAACTTTCTGGAGGACCGAGAGCTCCTGCCCAACTACATGTTTGGTTTCCGTCCGGGTCTGGCCACTTAAGATGTTTTCCTACAGCTAAAGCACCATATCCTTGATTCAAAAACTCGCGATACATGCGCCATTCTCGGAGTGGACCTCACTAAAGCATTAAATAATGTAACACACTCTGCCATTCTTAATAATCTACAAACGCTACAAGTAGGCTGCCACATGTATAACTACATAAGGGCCTTCCTCAGCAACCAAACAGCGACTCTCACACTGGGCCCTTATACGCTTCCAAACATTAAGCTCGGTGCTCGGGGAACACCTCAAGGAGCGGTCCTTTCACCGACACTCCTTAACATTGCCCTTATTCATCTCCCAAAAACACTTTCCAGACATACATTTTGCCCTTTATGCGGATGACATTACTGTCTGGGCATGTCGAGGTAGTGACGCCACCATAGAGACTCACCTCCAAACAGCCCTTAATACTATTGACAACTACGTGAAGGAGAGAGGCCTATCATGCTCACCGTCTAAATCTCAACTCTTCCTTTACCGACCCAAACCCACACATATTGATAGCCCACCTATCACTCTGACACTCGGAACACAACCGATTCCCATAGTAACTCAAATTAGAGTTCTACGAATGGCTCTCTACTCACCTGGAGCACATGGAGATGTAATCAAGGCAGTCCAGACTCATGCTCATCAAACTACTCGGCACATCCGTCGTGTAGCACCTCGGAAAACAGGTCTTCATGAAAGAAATACACTTCGCCTTACACAAGCACACGTTACCAGCAGAGTCGCATACGCTCTTCCATACTTACCCCTCACTAGCAAGGAACGTGATCGAGTGAACGCTTTACTCCGCAGTTGTAAAAAAAACAGCCCTGCGCCTTCCTCCCAGCACCTCAATACTCCGCTTCCTAAAACTTGGGGCCCATAATACGTATGAAGAACTCCGTGAAGCCACACTGACAGCCCAGACGGCTCGCCTTTTGCGTACAACAGCAGTCGCGCACTGCTCTCTTCTCTACACATATCCCCAATAGGACTCCCATCTAAAGACACCCCATTACCTCCTGCAATTCGCTCCAAAATTTTGATACCCTCCTCCCTTCTCAAAAACATGAACCCAGAACGGGATGGGAAACGTAGAACAGCCAGGGCGGAAGCCTTACACAGACAGTATGGAGAAGACCGCAGTGTTGCATATGTAGATGCAGCCACCTATGCAAACACCCATCGTAAGGTACTAGCAGTTACTAACAATCATGCAAAACTTCTCTCTGCTTGCTCAATTCTCACCCATTCTACAACAGAGGCTGAGGAGGCAGCCATTGCGCTAGCCGTGACATCCACACCCACTGCGAAAATAATTTCGGATTCCAAAACAGCTATCCTGAACTTTGCCAATGGTTTAGTGTCATCCAACACCCACCGCCTTTTGCGTTTTTGGCTACCCAGACAATCTGTCACCCTTATTTGGACACCCGTGCATGCGGGCCTTCCCGGTAATGAGGAGGCTCACTCCCTGGCCCGAGGTCTCACTTTCCAGGCTGGGGAGGAACAGTATTCCTCAGATGCCGGGGAGTGCCTGCTGTCCTTTCGTGACATCCTTACCAATCACCGCGAAAATAGGAGGACTTACGCACCCCCTGCCCCGAATCTTATAATGACACAAGCTGCCCATTGGCGCAAGCTACAAACGTGCACAGCCCCATACCCCATCCTTCTCCACGCCCGCTTTCCTGACCAGTTTTCTTCTTCCTGCAAGCTCCGTGGCAAACCTGGCGACTTTCTACACATATTACTCACCTGCCCCTCATTCCCTCATCCTGCTTCACCAGAGGGGGCCCTAGATTACTGGGAAAAGCTACTCACCAGTACCTTCTATAAGGACCAGCGCAAGATAATTACATGCGCTCTCGCTCGGATAGCCCTCCAAGGGCTTTCTATTGTTTTGTAAGAGGGCCCTCCATAGATGAAGAGGGCTCTCAAATGCCAAGAAGGGGGCAGCACCCCCACCCTTCGTAATATTGGCAGTGAATGTTTCTACCATCACCTGCGGATGGTATGCTGTGGTCTTGCGGTGGGTCGTGTAGCTCAGCTCAAATATGTGGTCAATGAGCTGCGAAGTGAAAGCTGTCCCTCTTCGGCAATGACGTACGAAGGGGAGCCATGGCGCAAGGCTGCGTTGTGCATGAAAAACTCAGCTACTTCGGAAGCTGTGGCATGAGGGATTGTCTTTGTCTCAGCGTATCGAGTCAAGTAGTCAGTAGCGACTACTATCCATTTGCTTCCCGCCTGAGACAAAGGGAAGGGGCCAAGGAGATCCATGCCGATTTGGTCGAACGGAATACGTGGTGCTCCAACGGGTTTGAGAAATCCGGCAGGCTTCAGGGGTGGTGTTTTACGGCGCTGGCATTCGCGACAGCTTCTTACATAGCGTGTCACAGTTGCGGAAAGTCCTGGCCAGTAATACATGTTGCGCCCTCGAGCAAGCGTTCATGAGAAACCCAAATGACCAGATGTCGGTTCGTCGTGACAAGCAAAAAGAATATCCGCACGGAGCTCGCATGGCACTACCAGAAGGTAAGCTCTTTCTTGGCCTCGGGAGTTCCTTTTATACAAGACGCCTCGCTGCATACAGAAGGAACCAAGGTGCCAAGATAGGTGTCGAGGGAGGGAGGGACAACTACGTTGTCAAAGTACACAAGAGAGATCTGCCGCTTGAGGCCAGTAAAAACGGTGTCCATCATCCTTTGGAATGTGGCTGGGGCAGAGCACAATCCAAATGGGAGTACTTTGAATTCATATAGGCCATTGGAGTGGCAAATGCGGTTTTTTCTCGGTCTATTTCGTCTACTTCGATGTGCCAACAGCCGCTTTTCAAATCAATAGATGAAAAATATTTAGCACGTCGCAATCTGTCCAGTGAGTCATCGATGCGCGCACCAACGGGTATACATCTCTCTTTGTCATATTATTCAGTTTCCAGTAGTCGACACAAAATCGGAGAGTGCCGTCCTTCTTCTTGACCAGGACTACTGGTGAAGACCACGGACTTTGTGAAAGCTGCAGAACACCATCATCCAGCATCTCCTGAACTTGCATCTGGATCATTTCCCGATCTATGGCAGACACACAATAAGGCTGCTGTCGTATTGGGCGAGCGCCGTCATAAGTAATGATGCGATGTTGCGTGATGGGCATTTGACGAGCCTTCCAGGAAGAAGCAAAACAGTGCTTGAAGTCCAGAAACAGTTGCTCTAAAGCCCGCCGTTTGTCCTTCGATTTGTGGCAGTTAATGTCGATGTTGTCAAGAGATGGCTCGTTAGTTTCGACTGCCGTGGATGCAAAACAGACCGGATCATGCGTATCAGGGTCAGCGAAATCGATAGCAGTTCGCGGAAACAAGTGCCGGTGTTCATTACAAAAATTTGTGACCAGGAGTGCAGCCCGGCCATTGTGAAGCGACAATAAACTTCGAGCAGCGCAGATGCCTTGAGTAAGCAGGAGTGAATAGTTCGCTTCCGCTACAGCATCGCCGTCACGGAAATTGTCACAGGTAACTTCCAAAAGAACACTGCTTCACGGCGGCAGCGAGACGCTCTCGGCGGAAACGCGAAGTGCGGCATTGAAATGACTGTTACTATCTTGTTCGGGAGATTGTCCCATCGAAAATGTGACAAGTTTATTTCGCAGGTAGATACCTGCTCCGTACTCCCGCAGAAAGTCAATGCCGAGGATAAGGTCACGGGAGCAGTCACTCAAAACGACGCAACTAACGACGAACGTACATCCGTTAATCTGAATACGAATCGTGCACATCCCCTTTGGAGCCAATATATGACGGCCGGCGGTTCGAAGGTACACATCTGGCCAAGTAGTGAGCACTTTCCACAAAACAGTCGCCATGCGACCACTCAAATTCGAATAATCGCACCGGTGTCCACTGATGCATTGACTGTAGTGCGACCGTTTAAAATAACAGGAATGTCCAGAGAAACGCTTTTGGCTTCTCTGGGCGACGGTACCAACAGCTCTCGGTCGAATCGAAGCGGGGATGACGGTAGGTCTTCAAAGTAGCGACTACCAGCGGCCACGCCCCCGAAGGTCGCTGTTTTCAGTTTTTCCGACGGAGGCTAGACGAGCGGCCTTGCCCCTCTCGCGAGGAATCGTGGGTGGACCTCGAGGAGCGCCTTGGAGAAGGGGAGCGGGACTGATGCTGCGAACGAGATGAAGAACGCTGCTCCGCCAGGTACTCTTCAATAACTCGGTGTCATTGATCAAATCGGGGAGGAGGCGAGTCGATGCGGAAGCCGTGAAGATCGAGGCGTCGATACCGACAATCCCGGTAGAGATGGCCTGGTTCACTGCAGTGGAAGCAGAGCGGACGGTGGTCAGGCGCGTGCCTAATGTCGGCCTTGCGTCGGGACAGGGGACGATCGTCGAAATACTGCACTGGCTGCACCGAGGGCAGCGGAACTGTAGGCGGCGTTGAAGGGGGAGCCTGACTCTGCAGAACTTCCGCATATGTTGGACGGTTTTCGGTCCCCGGCAGCAATGACGGGCTCGTAACTACAGGCGAGAGAGGGCTCTTGAGCGCGTGTCGCACCTCCTTCCGCACTATAGCAGAAACGGAAGCTGGCAATGGCTGCAGAGGGTTGCAGAACTTGCTGAGGTCTTCGCACCCGACGCTGCGAATCAGTTCGCGCAGAGCATCAGGATGCCGCTCAGAAGATACAAATGATTCCGCGATGGTGCCAGTATGGAAAGGTCAGTCATAAGTCACCTCAGCAAGGAATTCGTTTACAGTCGACGGTGGGTTGCGTACAAGGCCTGCGAACAGCTGCTCTTTCAAACCCCTCATCAAGTGCCTGACCTTTTTGTCCTCGGGCATGACGGAATCGGCTCGTCTGAAGAGGCGCGTCATGTCCTCGACGTACGCTTGGACACTCTCATTCGGCAACTGGAAGCAAGAGTGAATATCACGTTCTGTGTGTTCACGACGATCCACGCTAGTGTAAGCCTCGAGCAGTTGACGACGGAATTCCCGCCACGATGTTAACTCTTGCTCTCGGTTCTCAAACCAGGTACGGGCGCCATCCTCAAGGCTGAAGTAGACGTTCCTTAGTTTGGCAGCATCGTCCCACTGGTTACAAGCAGCGACACACTGAAGGAACCAGTCCTCCACATTTTCAAAGAGGTCCACATTTACTTGCTGCGCTGAAGCACCGGATGTCATGGTGGCCGCTAATGGCATGAAGCTCCGGAGACAATCCCTGGAGCTGTATACTGGAGCGATGCACTGGGTTGTCCAATGGCACAGGGCTGGCGCGACGTCTTTGAGATGGAGACGGTTGCATAGGTGATCGTTTTTCCCAGCACCTCCACCAGAATGTCACGTACACGGTGATTCAGGATATCAAGGGTAGCAGAAGGTTAGCCCAGACACAACGGCCGCAGGCAGCACAGACGCAAAACGCGCAAGCGACACTTCGTCATCCTTTTAACTTCGTCTTCCTTCACTCAGTCCTGCACCACCTGACAAAGCTCGGTGGCTATATATATATATATATATATATATATATATATATATATATATATATATAGTCACGCACTTTCCGCGGTCTTGTATAGGAAGATGATGAGGTATGAGGTTTGGCGGAATAAGCAGAAGAGGACGAGGAAGCTGGGTCTTTCCGCTCTGGTGTGCTAAACTCCAGCGCATCCTAACATCTGTGTAAATAAACCTCGTAACAAGTTCGTGATATGCTGCATAAGGGCATCATTCAGGAATCGTCTAGTCCGTGGGCTGCCCCTGTGATACTCGTCAAAAAGAAAGATGGCACATATTTTGTGTTGATTATCGACGGCTGAATACTGTTACCAAGAAAGCCGTGTATCCCCTGCCACGTATTGATGACGCCATTGATTTCTTACATTCGGCCTCCTATTTTTCCTCAGTTGACCTGCGATCAGGCTATTGGCAGATTCCCATGCACCCGAAAGATAAAAGAAAGACAGCATTTATCACCGAGACGGGCTGTATGAATTTAATGTGATGCCATTTGGATTATGTAACGCTCCAGCCACGTTCAAAAGATTAATGGATACAGTTTTGCGCGGACTGAAGTGGCATTTGTATGTGTTATTTGGATGATGTAGTAATATTCAAGACTACTTTTCGTGAACATAACAGTCGATTAGAGATTGTCTTGGAGTGTATTGACAAAGCTGGTCTGGTACTCAATTCCAAGAAATATTGTTTTGGAGAACGTCAGAAAGTGGTGCTTGGGCATCTCGTAGACAAGGATGGAGTCAGGCCTGATCCGAAAAAGATTGAAGCTGTCACTTGTTTTACACCGCCGAAATCGTTAAAACAGCTCAGGAGTTTTTTGGGGCTTTGCTCCTATTTCCGGTGTTTTGTTCCAAAGTTTGCTGACCTAGCGTATCCTGCAAAAAGATATGCATTTCAAGTGGACTGCCGATTGTAACTCCGCCTTTCGTCAGTTAAAATTTATTTTGACATCAGGACCTGTACTGCGCCAATTCTGTCCATCAGCTCCAACAGAACTTTGCACTGACGCCAGCGCAGCTGGAGGTGGTGCTGTGCTCGTACAGCGCCACAATGACGATGAACATGTTGCATATGCAAGCCATTCTTTGAGCAAGGCTTAGCGTAATTGCACTGTAACTGAACAGGAATGCTTAGTTGTATTTGGCGTCCAACGGTTTAGGTCATATCTCTATGGATGTGCATTTAAAATTGTGACGTACCATCATTCCTTATGTTAGCTTGTAAACTTTCGTGACCACTGTGGACGCCTTGCGCGGTGGATTTTGCGCCTTCAAGAATTCAATTTTACTGGGTCTTTTAAGAGTGATCGTAAGCTCGGTGGGGCTGACTGCCTGTCATGGTTGCCATTGAAACTACTGGTTGCGACAATGAGATCTTGGATTAATATATAGCTGCTACCTCTACAAGTTTCCTCGATGTTGGTGAATTCAAGATTGCGCAGTGGAACGACAACGAGTTGGTGCCGCTTCTTGGTGCAGCAAGATCCCGGAACCCTACGACCTAACTCTGCGTTCGTGACGGTCTACTATACAGGAAGAACTCCTCGTGAGTAGGTGCGCGGCTTCTTCTGTAGTTCTTACAACTCTTAGGTGTCAGGTTCTTCGGGTAATTCACGACGATACCACAGCTGGTCACTTGGGTTTCGTCAGGACATTGCAGAGGACGAAAGAATGTTTTTATTGGCCGAAGATGAGTCAAACTACTCAACGTTATGTGGCCAGCTGCCTCCAGTGCCAGCGTTTCAAGCACTTAACCTGCTCACCGCCGGATCATCTTCACCCTATAACACCTCCACGAACCCCATTCGAACAGGCGGGAATTGACCTTCTAGGACCGTTTCCCCGTTCCTCCAACGGAAACCGTTGGGTCATAGTGTGCGTAGACTACCTTACGCGGTACTGGGAAACAACTGCCATACCGTTAGCCACTGCTTCTGATGTCTCGGCTTTCCTCCTACGGTCCATCATTCTTCGACATGGGCCTCCTCGTGTTTAATAAGCAACCGTGGCCGACAGTTTACGGCAGAAGTTGTAGAAGGACTTCTTCGCCTCTGCTCATCCCACTTTACCATTCAAGTCCTTACCACCCACAAACAAACGGTCGTACCGAACGTACCAATCGGACGGCTCGGAATGTATGTCGACTCCCGCCACAAAACCTGGGATGAAGTGCTTCCGTTTATACATACGCATTTGACACTGCTAAGCACGAAACGACAGGCTACAGTCCTTTTTTTTCTTCTTTATGCACGACCTCCACGAAGCACTCTGAACACGTTTTTGCCTTTCTCACTCCCTGCTGAAACCTCACTAGCGCATACTACCTCTTTGGCTGAAGAAGCTCGTCGACTCGCTAGACTTCGCACTCTATAGCCTCCCAGGAACGCACAAGCAACGCTACGACAAGCATCCGTCATCAAGATGTTAATTATGTCCCTGGTGACTCGGTGTGGGTTTTGACGCTGTTGCGTAAGCGCGGCTCGTCCTAGAAACTGCTGCACCATTATACTGGCCCATTAGTTGTGCCGAAACGCCTCAGCGCAGTAAACTGTAGTCTCTCGCCTGACCACCAAGGGCGTCGTTCTCGGAAGACTCAGGTAGTCCACGTGGCCCGCATGAAGCCCTTCTATACACGTTGACAACCTTGACTCGCTCAGCAGGCATCGTCTGCGAAGGGGGCAGTGCCACACACTTCCCGCGGTCCTTTATTGGAGGAAGATGAGGTTTGGCGGGGTAAGCAGAAGAGTACGAGGAAGCTGGGTCTGTCCGCTCTTGCGTGCTAACCTCCAGCGCATCCTAACATCTGTGTAAATAAACCTCGTAACAATGTATATATATATATATATATATATATATATATATATATATATATATATATATATATATATATATTGTTACGTAGTGAGACGTAAGAAGACGGCACAACGTGACAACAGAATGAACGATGATTTAATGGCAGGACTAGCGAGAGGGCTCCTCTCGCGCCATGTGACGGTGAGGATGTTCAAGAAAAGATAGAAGAGAATGAGCGCTTGCCACCACGATGACGATGACCACGATGATTCTTAGGTGATCCGCCTCCCCTGGAGCTCTTCAGCCAGCCACCACCAAAGCATCCATGAGACCGATGGCTCGAGGTCGCGTCGGGCGGCTGGGCGGGGCGGGTTGCGTGTTTGTATCTTTCGGTTCTTAGGGTCCGTCGGGTCTTTTCTCCGATGTGGTCTCTGGTCAGTTCGTGTGTGCGCCTTTCCTCCAGATCCAGGCTGGGGGCCGGGCGGCAGTAGTTACGGGTGGTCCGGTCTGGGCAAGAAGGGCGGGGACGAAGCTGCGCGGCAATATCCCAGGGCTCTCGGTCGATGGTCGCGGCATAGGGACGGCGTCGATGCTCCAAAGCTAGGATGGGGATGACGCACCCCGCACCTCCACCAAAATGTTACGTGGTGACAAGGAAGAAGACGGCACAACATGGTGACAGGATGAACGATGATGTAATGGCTGGCTTAGCGCAAGGGCTCCTCTCGCGCCACTGCCGATCTTCTTCGCAACAATTTATATATATATATATATATATATATATATATATATATATATATATATATATATATATATATATATATATATATATATAATGAGAGAGAGCAGATAAATGAAGGGGAAATGAGGGTGCTCGTTATAATACATGAAGGAAAAAAGCCAACAGTCGGCGAGGCCAAGGAAAGCATTCGGGATTGTACTTCGTGTTTTTTTTTCTTGAGAGTGTTCACCAGCGCCACCATCAACCATAGCGGCGGACGTGGAACGTCTTGTATTACCGCCAGCGTCACATAGAACGTGACCAAGAGCGATCACTCTCAAGGTTCATATACAGGCAACATTAATACCCAAGAAAGTAGCAGGGGGGACAGCGGCCGATGTAGCTCAGTTGGAAGAGCACCGGACGCGATATTCGGAGGTCGTGGGTTCGGTTTCCCCCATCGGCACGTTGTTGTTTCTTCTACGTCGTGTTTAATTATCTTTCCGCTAAACTGACTGCATTACTAATTTATGTCATTATCGAAGTAAACATTAAAAAAAACATAACGTACAATCCCCAATGCTTTCCTTTGCCTCGCCGACTGTTGCCTTCTTCGCGTCGGCTTGGGAGGTCGCGCCGGGGTGCAGGACGACGTAATGCAGCAGCATAGTTCATCGCTGCTGATTCACGCACTGGAGCCGTCGGAGTCGTCGCTTGAGGAACGCCTAGTGCCTGCAGGACTTCTTCACGCACGACGTCCGCGAGCGTCGCCACCTGGGATTGTTGTGAAGATGGACAATCGGCGGAGGTCCACTAGTACGATCTCCCGGATGAGGTCCCGCAGATTCTCTCCGCTTGCAGATGCGCTGGGGTACTGACTTGAGTAATCTGGTTGAAGTGGTCGCTCGTAGTGGCGCATCCGGGAGTCGAACGTCTTCTTGACGGTAGACGCTTCCGTTTCAAATTCCGCCACGGTTTTTGGCGGATTTTGGACAAGGCCTGCAAAAAGCGATTCTTTAACGCGTCGAATTAAAAATTTGACTCTCTCACCTTCGGTCATGTTAGGGTCGGCGCGGCGAAAGAGGCGCTTCATCTCCTCAACCTATGCCAGGACAGGCTGGTTAGAGAGTTGAAGTCTTGACTGAAGGAGGGCCTGGGCTCTTTCTTTTCGGACGACGCTTGAAAATGCAGTCAAAAACATTTCCTTGAAAGCCTCCCAATCCTTCATAGTTGCCTCATGATTTTCGAACAAAGTAGACTTGCCTGAGTTTCGGGGCGTCGTTCCAGCCGGTGAAGTCTGCCACATGGTCGAAAAAGTCGATCCAGTCTTCCGCATCTTCACTGGGCAGTCCTTGGAATATGGGGGGCTCCCTGGGCTGCACGAAGACGACTGATGCTGTTGGCTGAGCCATTTCCAAAGTTGATGCCTTCCGGAGTCGAACGGGGTCAGACATCAGACCGTGTTCGCGTTGTAGGCCTTGGAGTCGGCGGCTGGCTCGGTGACCAGTAGGCTGGTCTTCCAGGGTGACAGGAACAAGGCTGAGGTCTTCGCTTGAAGGATCAAAGGCAGCACCTCCACCAGAGGTCACGTAGTGGTGACAAGGCCGTTGACACTAAAAGAAGACACAGGTTTGATGGTATAAAAATCAACTCATTATTGGGCTGACTTGCGCCCGCAAAACAACTAAGCAACTCGGCGGCGGCGATAGCAACAAACGTGCTTGTCAACCGTCGAACAAAGAACGCCCGTCGCGCTCGTCAACGCTCAATTAAAAGATGCTCCGAACAATCTAGATAACGTCGCAAATTGCTACTAGCACAACCCGGAACATTGTAGAAGCATACGCAAATGATCGGAATCTTCGAGACAGATCTCGGCGCATTGTTCGTGACAAAGCAAATGATAACGCGTCCTATCGCGACAACGAGTATGAACAAACACGGGATACAGAATTGATACGCGTGCCAGAATCACAGTGATAAGGCCGCATGCCAGCGGCTGTCAAAAAACAACAAATACAGTTTTGAAGGTTTTGCGGCAATATATATATATACTTGCAGGAAATTTGCAGGAAACGCTGAGAACGCCATGTTCCTGTACAGTGCAGCAGTCAACTGTGAAGCGGGCCGCGCGAAGTGTCAAAGCGATCTTATAGTGTGTGGTCGTGGGCTGTAATAGCCGAACAAAGACTGAAGGGCAAAATGTGATGTTCGGACAATACGACGGCGGGTTTTTAAAAATAACGAAGCTACGCTTGCACGAATGCGACAAGACCGGGAGCGATCGGAACTTCGCATACCGCGGAACGTCGCGGAACGTCTTGCGCGCTTTAATAGACGTGGCATTTAAAACAGTCCTGACAAATATAGAGTGTGTGCACGTCATTTTGTGTCAGCATAGCAGTCATCAAAACGTTTAGATGGTTGACCTGCAAAATGAACACGTGAAGCTAGATTGGTGAGCTCCTGCAGCAATCCGCGCCTCAATGTACGACATTCGAAGTCCACGCATAAGCCCCTCCCGTATGTATGTATGTATGTATGTATGTATGTATGTATGTATGTATGTATGTATGTATGTATGTATGTATGTATGTATGTATGTATGTATGTATGTATGTATGTATGTATGTATGTATGTATGTATGTATGTATGTATGTATGTATGTATGTATGTATGTATGTATGTATGTATGTATGTATGTATGTATGTATGTATGTATGTATGTATGTATGTATGTATGTATGTATGTATGTATGTATGTATGTATGTATGTATGTATGTATGTATGTATGTATGTATGTATGTATGTATGTATGTATGTATGTATGTATGTATGTATGTATGTATAACTATAAAGATGCCGGCAAACGACTGTTTAAAGCGTTCCAATCGCTAGTCTTGTCGTATTCGTGCAACCGCACCTTCGGTATTTTGAAAAACCCGCAGTCGTACTGTCCGGACTTCATAATTTGCCCTTCAGTCTGTGTTCGGCTATTACAGTCTACGACCACACAGTAGACCATCGCTTTGACACTATTTGCGCGGCCCGCTCCACGGTCGACTACGGCAATGTACAGGAAAATGGCGCTCTCAGTGCGTCGTACAAGCTCCCTATATATATATATATATATATATATATATATATATATATATATATATATATATATATATATATATATATATATATATATATATGTATATATATATATATTGATACAAACTATAGTCGACGATGAAGCGGAGACAATCAGAGGCTAGGTGGCGTAGACGATGAAGGGGTTGCTGGTTGGCGTGGAGGACGAAGTTGGTTTCCTGGAGCCGCGCTCAGACCGCTTCTCGGACCGCTCTCGGACTTCGGCAGTCCTCTAAGCTCAGGGCGTTGCCTGGACGTTTGGCGCAATACCCGCTACAGTCTGGTGAAGGTGCTGGGTGCGCTTTCCCACCTTTACACGCTTCACGACGGATCTGACTCAGGTCCACCAGCGACTCAGTCACCGCCTCCGCAGACAGTCGCCTGAGGTTGGGCCCCTTTCCACCCCTACGAGGATCACGCAGCCGCAACTCTCGAGCCACCTCGACATGGCCACTGATCCCAGGCTCTCAGCTCCGATCCTCTGCCACCCGCCGCGAACACCACCATCTTTTCACTGCGACGTCTTCGAAGACGCTGAGGATTGGCTGGCGACCTTCGAGCGAGTGGCTCGGTAAAACAGCTGGAGTGACGAGCGTAAGCTCAATAATGTTTACTTTGCCCTAGAAAAGTCAGCGCGTACGTTGGTCGAAAACCACGATAGCGTCCTTACCACCTGACAAGCGTTTTGTCGGGAACTTCTTACCACTTTCCCCAACGCCGACCGCCGCGAGAAAGCTGAAGCTGCACTTCAGTCCAGAAACCAGCGGCCAAATGAAAGTGCGCGCATGTACTGTGAAGACATGGCCCGTCTTTTCCAGCGCGCAGACTCCAATATTACAGAGAAGAAGCTTCGCCACCTCATGCGTGGAGTTAAGCAGGAGCTGTTTGTGGGCCTTGTTCGCAGTCCACCGCGTACCGTTGCTGAATTCCTCGCGGAGGCAACGACCATGGAAACGACGCTTCAACAACGGGCCCGGCAGTACAACCGAGATGTTAGCAGCCCGGCTGCAGATGTTTTTTCGTCGTGCCATGAAGGCGGTGCGGACGCCTTTCGTGACCTCATTCGGTTGGTTGTTCGGGAGGAACTCCAACGTTTCTGTCTGCCTCAGAGTGCGCCAGTGACATCACTGACGAAGTCGTCAGAGATGAAGTATGCCAGGCTGCTCATGAATTCCCAGTCACCAACATACTGCAGCGCGTCGATGAAATACCCAAACACACCTCCGTTGTTCGTCAGGCAGCTGCCTACGATACTGTCGCTACCATGCCTCCACGGGTCGACGACAAACGAACGTACGCGTCCGTTGCACGTCAGCTGCCTGTGGTCCTATTGACCCGACGCCTGTGGTAAGGCACATCAGTTCGTATGATGCATCGGCTCAAGCTGTGGCGCCTGTTCTACGCCCTCGCAAGTCGGACGTGTGGCGTACGCGGGACCGCAGGCCAATCTGCTACCACTGCGGGGAGGCCGGTCACCTTTACCGTGCATGCCCGTATCGCCGAGTGGGACTACGCGGCTTCGGACCCGATGCACCCTGTCCACGGAACGGCGAACGGCCGCTCGAAATCGAAGCTCATCTGTCGGCCCGTCAGAGGCCTGGTAGATACAGACGCTATGACTCAGGATCGTCATCTCCGCTGCGGCACCGTTCCCCAAGCCCTCGCAGAGACGCCAGCTATACTGAGCGGTGTTCTCCCAGTCCACGCCGGGAAAACTGATTCCAGCGGTCTCCGGAGGCAAGACCGCTGCTGTCGGAAAAATTGAAGATCCTCCGCCGCCGATACACTGATACGCTGATTTTTCACGGGGGAAGGGTAGCGACAGCATCCGACGCGCTACTTCTGATTTGTGCGTGACACTTGACAGAACTGACACGATCGCTTTACTTGACACCGGTGCAGACTATTCAGTGATGAGCCACGCCCTCGCCCAGGAATTGAGCAAAGTTGTGACGCCATGGTTGAGCCCCAGCATTTGCACGGCTGGAGGTCACCTCATTAGCCCGGCCGGAAGGTGCGAAGCCCGAATTGGCATCCGCGGTTTCGTCTACGTCGGGGAATTCGTCGTCTTGCGCGAATGTTTGAGAGATTTGATCCTGAGGCTCGACATTCTTGAGACAAACGGTGCTGTGATCAATCTACACGAAGCACGAGTCACATTCTCGACTAAACGGGCAGTGGCACGCTTCGACACCCGCGATCACTGTAGCCGTCCTCTGCGTATTGTGGAGGATGACGTCATGGTGCCACCACGGTGCAGTGTCGTAATGCGCGTGCAGAATGACCTACTTCATGACTTTGAGGGCATGGCGGAGGGTCATATCCCGCTGCTGCTTGATAAGTGTCTCATTGTTGCCCGAGGTCTCATCCACTCACGGGATGGCTGCACTACCATTCTGCTCACCAACTTTTCGAACGAATTTCAGCCCCTCGTCAAAGGCACGGTGATCTCTTTCCTCCAAGACGTCGCGGAGTGTCCACATTTGTGCACTGTGGAAGGAGCCCTTCAAGACGATACTGGACCTCGTCACGTTCTGCCACCTGCCGAAATAAACACCGAGTTATCACAGGCTCAGAAGGATCTGCTTTCGGCTGTCTTGGCAGACTATGCAGAAAGCTTGGTTGGTTTGTGGGGTTTAACGTCCCAAAGCGACTCAGGCTATGAGAGACGCCGTAGTGGAGGACTCCGGAAATTTTGACCACCTGGGGTTCTTTAACGTGCACTGACATCGCAAAGCACACGGGCGCCTTGCTTTTCGCCTCCATCGAAAAGCGGCCGCCGAGGCCAGGATATAGTGCTCTAGAAGATTGGGCAGTGTGACGACCGGCGCCGGAGAGCGGGCCGCTTTTGCGATGACAGGAACCGACTCCCGCGAGAGGGCGCGACCTGCAACAGGGGTGCCACGTTCGGCGCTCGGCGCGTAGCCGCTGCGGGGACAGCGGAGGTACAGATGAGCGGTGCGGTTCTGTTTGGAGCTATTTTCCAACGCTTCGCCATTGGTGCAGTATTTAATTAATAGGCTACTTATTCCAGGGGCTTAAACTGATCCATGCAATTCCTTTACATCTCTGTGGAGACGCCTTGCACGCTTTGGTATTCCTTCAGAGCTGCGTGCGATGTTTGAATCGCTATTTGAAACTCTTTCAACGTTTTTTATTCCTGCGGACAGCCACAAATCGTGAGATGAGATATTTGTACGCATTATTTCCAACGAAGCGTAGACTTTTGTATTCGTTCTTCCCGTAAGGAGCGGTATTATACGCGGAGGAAAACAGTATACGTGAGAATCAATGTTTAATTGAGCTTTATGAGGGCTCTTTGCGAATCTTTTACGAACACCTGCTTATATTTTGCAGCTTGCGCTTATCAATATATGACTGAACAATTATCTTAAATCATCAGCAATCTGTAATTTATCTCCTTAATTGGTGTTCTTTCTGCACCTTAATCACCGCTTACACAAATTACAGTGCGCGAGCAAAATATATTTATTCTTAACCATATGAATTGAAGCATTGCACTGGGTACCGGCGAAAATAAACGAACATATACGCCACTCAAGGATTTATTTTTTGTTAGCGATTAACAAATATATATGTCACGGACAATTGTTTACGTGCCGCTCACGAAAGGGTGAAACAGTTGTACAGATAAAAAAAAAAAGTCAAGTACAGCTAGGGCAATGCTTCAAATAAAATACGAAAAATTAAACCAGTCACTTACGAAGGAATGCGGTTGTAGTGGGCACTTGAGTGTGGACGTTTAATAGCATATCAATGGTAGATGTACAGAGCAAATAAAAAAAAAACACTTATAATTGCGTGCCACCTTGGCAAGTACTGCGGTTCTTGTCGCGCACCGAGAGAAAACGGAAAACTGCGAAACAAATGAGGAGCACCTAATAAGCAAGTAATTAATATAAGGTTAAATTCAAATTCGGACACTAATGCGTTTATTTTCGAGTGTGTGGTACGAAATATGAGTAATCGAATGTATTAGTTAAAGGACTATAATGGGGCGACTTGGCGACTACTCTTTACAGAACTAATCAGGCTATAATTGTTTCCCTAAGAAAATTATAACAAGGTTGATATTACACGTGAAATACTTCCAAGGAAATTTAATTATATTTTCCTTTGGGAACTGTTGTCGCGTTTCTTTGACTTCGCAAAAAGCGAAGCCGCAAAAGCACATGAAATTTCATTACTTCAAGTGTGAGCTTTCTGTTCCAAGCAGATAAAATGTTTCAGCTTCAACACTCTACAGGAATGTTGCAAAATATGAATTGCGCAGGAGTCCAGAAAGACCACCCGAGTCAAATTGTTGGGCAAACTGTGGCCTAGCTTCGAGCCTATTGCGCAGCTTTTGTTCATGGTGAGAAACCGAGTGCCGGTCTTACAACCTCTCTTTCGCAGCGTGTTAAAAGCTGATCGAAAATCCCGCCATATAGTAAACCAAACGTTTTGACGTTATAATAATGGTCTAGCGGCAGCGAATTACGCGCATAATATAGCATCTGCGTCTTCTATGCGTCGTTTTTTTTTTTTCAAAGCTATTCTTTTTCATTTTGTATGTGCACCAAAACATCCCTAGAGCGATTTTCTGGGAGTAAGAATCACTTGCATATTGCCTGTTGCTTGAGCACGCAGAATAAAAAAAAAACTACTTAGAATGAAAACATTTTCTGGGACAATTGAGTTACCGTCAAGCTATAACGCATTGAGATTAAATGTCTTAAGTAAACACGCAACTCCGGGTATTTAAAGCCATCCGTTACTAGAAATTCCAGTTTATTGAAAGAAAAAAAAAAGGTTTGTCCTTAGATTAACGTACACGTTCACTAAGTTGTTGACTCCTAAATATCGACAGTCATACCTCTACACGCGTTCAATTGCACGCCCGAATTGTAGCTTAATTGTTTGTGCACTGCTTTCGTCTTCCCATGACTTCAATTGGTTTTTAAGCTCGGCTGTTTCCGTTTTTCTTTATTGCCTTTCATATGTCTCTATATTTAATTGTCCCCTTTCTGAGTCGTACGTTTGCCGTGCCGCACAAAAATTTCAACCCTTTTTTCACCTTCACGGTCGCTCTATTCACGATGCCGCATGCCTCCCACACACCCCTTTCTCTCTCCCTGTTAGGCGACACTTTTTTTTTTTTTGCAGTCTTTACCTCCTACTTCTTCCACATTTCCAGACCCACTGTGTTCTGTTATTCAAATAGCCTGTTTACCTGCTTGTCGTTCGTTTTTCATCTCCTTGCTATCATCTACCTTCAGCGGGATACTCTATATTTAATTCAATCGATCTGCAATGCCGACTTTTCTAGTGTTTTCAGGTGACGCAATGTAGTCGGCATGGTTTGCATGTCAATCAACGGAATATACCATTTTGGACTTAATAATTGGTTACTGATGACCAGCTGTATTTATTCAGCGCTCGAACGCATGTGTTGCACGTTTTGACTTCTTCATACATCCTGGCTCCACACCGCCCTCTTTTCAAAACGACTACATTCTAAAACGCGAATTAGGTGTTTTAGGAATGCTAACTCAAGCTGTACGGCGAATGAACCGTGCTGTGCGAGTCTGAATTCGTGCGCGCGCCCCTCTCCAAGCTGTTTTCTTCGGAGCCCAAGAGCACTATAGCCCAACTACTGTCATGTTGCTTCTCCGAGGCGTTGCCGACGGCCAAAATGGAAAATATATTAGATGAGCGCTAACAGTACTGAGCCCCGTTAGTCGGCATATTTGTAAAATGTTGACACTAGCAGATCGAGACGAGGCACAAGCGAAAAAGAACGTACTGATCCGCCCCGCCGCGCAGCGCGCATACGCGGGCGCTCGGACGGCTGACACACCAGTTGCTGGTGGCGCCCTCTGCGCTGCGGCGCCTCCTTCATCGCAAAAGCGGCCCCCCGCTCCCATGCATTTCGCGCGCGGTCGTCACACTGCCCAATATTCTAGAGCACTATAGCCGGGATTCGATCTCGCGTCCTTGGGAACAGTAGTCGAGCGCCGTAACCACTGCGCCACCCCGGTGGGGCCTATGCAAACTGCTTCGCCACGTATTCCAAAGTGGGCCGAACTCCGGTAGCCAAGCACCGTATAATAACAGACGAGACCACGCGCCCCGTATGCCAACGCCCATAACGCGTTTCTCCAACGGAACGAGCAGTGATTCAGAGACAGGTCACCGAAATACTTGCCGGCGATGTCATTCAGCCGTCTACAAGCCCGTGGGCTTCGCCAGTTGTTCTCGTCAGAAAGAAGGACAAGACTCTGCGGTTCTGTGTCGATTACAGAAAACGTAATCTCGTCACTAAAAAGGACGTTTACCCACTTCTCCGCATAGACGCACTGGATCGACTGCGAGATGCCCGATACTTCTCATCGCTAGACTTAAAAGGTGGGTACTGGCAAATAGAGGTGGATGAGAGAGACCGGGAGAAGGCGGTTTTCGTGACTCCCGATGGCTTGTATGAGTTTAAGGTGCTACCGTTCGGCATAAGTTCGGCCCGGCCATGTTCCAACGCATGATGGATACCATTCTGTCCGGTTTGAAGTGGGAGTCCTGTTTGGTTTACCTGGACGATGTCGTCATATTTTCGACCACCTTCGACCAACACCTAGAAAGGTTACGCCTTGTGTTACGCCGTGTGGGCGTGGACACCTGTTCGTCTTCGCGGCCTATCTGAAAAGTTACTACGCCGATACCTCGGCCCTTACGAGGTTGTTCGCCGTATCAGTGACGTCACCTACGCCGTTGTTCCCGTAGCTTCAGCTCGATCCCGAAGGCCACAGCGTCCTGAAGTCGTGCACGTGGTTCGGCTGAAGCCCTATCATGATCGTGCATGACTGAACTTTTCGTCAACGCCGCTGGGTCCTTGTGACACTTTTGTGCACCATTTCGCTAACTTCTTCCTAGTAGCACCGCGTTGCATCGAGTCGATGCTACAGAAGAGGGGGACAGTGATACAAGCTATAGTCGACGACGAAGCGGAGACAATCAGTGGCTAGTTGGCGTAGACGACGAAGTGGTTGCTGGTAGAGGTAGACGACGAAGTTGGTTGCCTGGAACCACGCTCAGACCGCTCTCGGACTTCGGCAGTCCTCTAGGCTCAGGGCGCTGCCTGGACGCTTGGCGCAAATACTTGTTACAATATATATATATATATATATATATATATATATATATATATATATATATATATATATATATATATATATATATATATATATATATATATAGCGTAGCTTCGTTATTTTTAAAACCCCGCCGTCGTATTGTCCGAACATCACAATTTGCCCTTCAGTCTTTGTTCGGCTATTACAGCCCACGACCGCACACTATACTATAGCTTTGACACTTCGCGCGGCCCGCTTCACAGTCGACTGCTGCACTGTACAGGAACATGGCGCTCTCAGCGTTTCCTGCAAATTTCCTGCAAGTATATATTGCCACACCGCTGACCATCTTCTGGCGCCACCAAGTGGCCGAATGTCTTGGCACGTGGCTAAGCGTCATCCTCGTCTCTCTCGAGTTTTCGCTTGATTAAAAAGGGCCAGCTCGGTTGTTGTGCTGCTTGCTATGTGTGCTGGTGACATTTGGTGGATTGTGCAGGATAAGATCCCATGTACGTTGCCCCCGAAGACGTCAGTGACGCTGCTCATCAACGCGTGGACGCGACTCCTGTCCATAAAGCCAGCCGTCGCCTGCGAGGCCTACAACCTGAGTTTGAACCGCTGTCCACCCCGCTACGAACCATGACATCCACGACGAGCAGCCAGACAAGCCAGCCTTCCAGCAACGCCTCACCGTTCGTTCTTCTCGCACCGCGATCACCGCCATCATTTCATGGTGACCGGTTAGAGGATGTGGAAGACCGGCTGGCCAGTTTTGACCGTGTGGCTGCATTTAACCAATGGGACGACGAGCGGAAGCTAATGAATGTGTACTTCGCGCTGCAAGACTCGGCTAAGACGTTGTTCGAGAACCCCGAGGCGACCTTTGTCAACTGGGCAGCCTTTCGCCGTGAGTTACTTACAACATTCAGCTCGAGTGCACGCAAAGAAAATGCAGAGATTGCAATTCGTTCAAGGTCTCAACAGTCAAATGAGAGTGTGGCCATGTTTGTCGAGGACATGACGCGGCTTTTCAGTCGGGCCGACCTTACCATGCCTGAGGCAACGAAGGTACGGCACCTTATGCGCGGGGTGAAGGAGCAGTTGTTCGCTGACCTCATTCGCGACCCCCCAAGAACTGTCGCAGATTTCGCGAGAGAAGCTACCAGCATGGAACGTTCCCTGCAGGAACGGAGTACCCAATACGGCCGCCAGGCAAGCGTAGCGGCCACACCCTGCTGCGCGTCCGTGTCAGCATCCAGCGACGAGACATTGCGGGAGCTTGTGAGGAGCATTGTCCGCGAAGAGCTGCAAAACCTCCACTTGAATGCTCCCTCTGCAAATAATTATTCTACCGTGGACGTCATCCGTGATGAAATTCGGCGAGCGGTGCAGCCCCCACCACCAGCACCGCAACCGGAGCCATGCATCATGACTTATAGTGATGTCTTACGTCGACCTGCTCCCGAGCCAAATCCATTCCGTCCCGTTGTCGGACCACCGCCTCGCTACATGCGCCCCGTCGAGCAGCAACAAGATCTGCGCCCCGTCGAGCCACAGCAATACCAGCGTCCCGCTATCAGCAAGGCGCACTTGTGGCGCACGCCCAACAGACGGCCGCTCTGTTATCACTGCGGCGAACCTGGTCACATTCTTCGCAATTGCCCATACCGGAGAATAGGCTTGAGAGGATTTCCACCAAACGCGCCTCGGCCCCGCTATGGCGAAAGACTACAGGAGATTGAGGAGTACCTGGCTGCTAACGAGATGCAGCCAACGTCACCACAACGGTGGTCGCGATCGACATCTCCGAAGCGTTTCGCTTCGCCCAGTCGGTACTCTTCCTCTGGGCAATTCAGAGGCACGTCCCCTCACCGGGAAAACTAAACACGGCGACCTCCGGGGGTGGGGCCGCCGCTACGTTTCAGATTAAACAGCCTTCACCCGATGATTTGACGCGACGGCCCGAGCGGCGACGACCCGATCCGATGAACTTACCGACGTGCTGCGAACGCATTATTTCCGGGGAAATTTTTGTAACCGCCGACAGTTGTGATGTGACCGCACTTGTGGATACCGGCGCCGATTTCTCCGTCATGAGCAGCCAGCTAGCCACGGCACTCCGTAACGTTCTGACGCCTTGGTCTGGGCCAATGATGCGTTCCGCCGATGCTCATGTAATGACGCCGATTGGCATGTGCACTTGCCGCATAGAGATCTGCGGTTTTACTTTCACTGGCACATTTGCCGTATTACAAGAGTGCTGCAAAGATTGATTCTCGGCATGGATTTTCTTCAAGAGTATGGTGCGGTTATAGACCTTTGGGAGCAGCTCATGGTATCGTTTTCAACCAAGCGAGCCGTTGATAGCAACACGGACTTCCGGAAAACGATGTTGCGCGTCTGTGACGACCACATAACGATCCCTCCGCGTGCGAGCAAGTTCGTCACAGTCGAATGTGATCATAGCACCGGCACGAGTGGCATTGCTGAGGCTAACATGTCACTGCTTCTAACTCGACAAGATTGTGTAGCTCGGGGCCTTGTCGAACTTGTCCGTGGCCAAGCCAACGTGCTAGTGACAAACTTCACATGTGAACCCCAACATTTGACGGCGAACACGGCGGTCGCTTATTTTGAAGAACTTGGAGAATGTACAGGCCAGTACGCTTTAACCAACACGTCAGACCCCGACAATGCGACGCCTACAGCCATTCAGACTGATGTGAACTCGCACCTCTCGCCCAGTGAGAAACGCTGCATAGAGAATCTTGTCAATTCGTTTCCGAGATTGTTTTGCATCAACCTCCAAGGTCTGACAGACGCCACTAACGAAGCACCGAATTATAGTTGCCGATGACCAACGTCCACTATGTCAGCGTCCTTACCGGGTGTCTTCAAAAGAACGTGATGCCATCCGCCGCCAAGTAACAGAAATGCTCCAGGACGACGTTATCCAACCGTCGACGAGCCCCTGGTCTTCGCCTGTTGTCCTCGTCGCAAAGAAGGATGGAACCTTGAGGTTTTGCGTGGATTACAGACGCATCAACAACGTCACGAAAAAGGATGTGTACCCCCTGCCACGCATAGACGATTCCCTCGATCGCCTTCGCCATGCCACTTACTTTTCGTCCCTTGACCTCCGCAGTGGATATTGACAAATAGAGGTTGACGAGCGAGACCGTGAGAAGACCGCTTTTATTACGCCAGACGGTTTGTATGAATTTAAAGTGCTACCGTTTGGCCTGTGTTCGGCCCCTGCCACACTTCAGCGAATGATGGACACTGTACACTCTTGCCTGAAGTGGCAGTCATGCCTCGTATATCTCGACGACGTTGTGGTTTTCTCGGACACGTTCGACGAGCACCTGAAACGTTTGCGCGCAGTCTTCGAGGCCATCTGATCTGCCGGTCTCTCTCTAAAACCCGAAAAATGCCACTTTGCTTTTAACGAGCTGAAATTTCTCGGCCACATTGTCAGCGCTCGAGGTGTTAGCCCAGACCCAGAGAAGACGGCCGCTGTCGCTTCATTCCCCAAACCAGCGGATAAACGAAGCTTGCGTCGATTTCTCGGCCTCTGCGCGTACTATTGTCGCTTTCTTAACAATTTCTCCAAGATCGCTGAGCCTCTGACCCGCCTGACAAAAGACGCCGAGCCGTTCTTTTGGGGCCCCGACCAGGAAAACGCTTTCACGGAACTCAAGTCCCGTCTCCAATGTAGCCAATGTACGCCAATACTTGGCCACTTCGACGAAGAGGCGTACACGGAACTGCACACGGATGCCAGTAACGTTGGCCTCGGTGCGGTTCTTGTTCAGTGGCAGGACGGTGGAGAACGTGTCATTGCTTACGCCAGTCGCACTTTGTCCCGTTCCGAAGTTAATTATTCAACTACCGAAAAGGAGTGCCTCGCTGTTGTGTGGGCAGTCATGAAATTTCGTCCGTATTTGTACGGTCGTACGTTTCGTATCGTGAGCGACCATCACTCTCTGTGTTGGCTGGCAAACCTGAAAGATCCATCGGTTCGGCTTGCTCGATGGAGCCTTCGGTTGCAAGAATTTGACGTTACAATCGTGCACAAGTCCGGCAAGAAACACAGTGATGCTGACTGTCTGTCCCGCGCCCCTACTGCCTGCCACGCGGACGGCTCCGACGACGATTCCGTTTTTCTTGGTGTTATCGCGACGTCCACCTTATCCCGAAAGCAGCGGGCTGACTCTGAATTTTTGCCCCTCATTGAATACCTCGAAGGAACCGTGTCATCTCCTCCTCAGCTCTTCAGGCGCGGACTGTCGTCATTTTGCCTGCGTGATGGTGTGCTCTACAAGAAGAACTACGGTCCAACAGAAACTGCTTATCTGCTTGTAGTACCCACAACGCTACATGACGAAGTTCTTCGTGCGTGCCACGATGACCTTTCTTCCGGCCATATCGGGTTTTCTCGCACATTGGCACGGATACGCCGAAAGTACTACTGGCCCAGGCTAGCTGCCATTGTGCACCGCTACGTCCGTACCTGCCGTGAGTGCCAGCGGCGGAAAACACCACCCATTAAACCAGTTGGGCTCTTACAGCCTATCGATCCCCCGAAATTCCCATTTCAACAGGTCGGCATGGACTTACTGGGCCCATTTCCGAAGTCCTCCATGGGTAACAGGTATATAGCGGTTGCCACTGACTACCTTAGCCGCTACTGTGAGACCAAGGCCATTCCCCGTGGTACCGCAGATGAAGTTGCGCATTTCTTCATTCACAGCATTGTACTCCGTCATGGTGCGCCAACAGTCGTCTTAACTGACAGAGGAACCGCGTTTACGTCGGCACTCATGAGTGAGGTACTTCGACTTAGTGGCACCACCCACCGCAAGACAACAGCCTATCATCCTCAAACTAATGGACTGACTGAGCGGCTTAACAAGACAATTGCCGATATGATTTCTATGTATGTAGACGATGATCATGGGAACTGGGACCGAATTCTGCCGTACATCACGTTCTCATACAACACTGCACTCCAGGAAACAACACGCTTCACTCCATTTCATTTGGTTCATGGACGCGAACCCTTGACTATGCTGGATGCCATGCTTCTTCCAGATTCTGCTCCCTCCACTGTCGTGGGGGCTGACCAATTTATTCGTGACGCAGAAGCTGCACGCCAGCTTGCCCGACAGCGAATTTGGCACCAACAAGTACACGACGCCCAGCGCTACAACCTGCGACACCGAGAGGTGACTTACACGCCCGGCGACCAAGTCTGGGTATGGAGCCCAATGCGGTTGCGAGGGCGCTCTGAAAAGCTTCTGCGGCGATACTTTGGACCTTACGAGGTGCTCCGCCGCCTCAGCGCGGTGAACTACGAGGAGCTGGCACTGTACGCTCCTCTCGGCAGCCGAAATCTGAAATAGTTCACGTTGCCAGAATGAAGCTCTATTACAATCGGTAAACCAATTCAGGGTCCAAACCAGAGCCAGAGACTTTCCCGTATAACTTGCCCCGATTTCCGACTATTCCCCTACGCCTGTGGCATCGGGTCGATGCCCCTTGGAAGGGGGGCAATACCACACCGCTGACCATCTTCTGACGCCACCAAGTGGCCGAATGTCTTGGCACGTGGCTAAGCGTCATCCTCGTCTCTCTCGAGTTTTCGCTTGATTAAAAAGGGCCAGCTCGGTTGTTGTGCTGCTTGCTACGTGTGTTGGTGACAATATATATATATATATATATATATATATATATATATATATATATATATTGCCGCGAAGCTTTCAAAACTGTATTTGTTGTTTTTTGACAGCCGCTGGCATGCGGCCTTATCACTGTGATTCTGGCACACGTATCAATTCTGTACCCCGTTTTTGTTCATACTCGTTGTCGCGATAGGATGCGTTATTTTCTTTGTCACGAACGATGCGCCGAGATGTCTCGAAGATTCCGATCACTTGCGTATGCCTCTACAATGTTCCAGGTTGTGCTAGTAGCAATTTGCGACGTTATCTAGATTGTTCGGAGCAGCTTTTAATTGAGCGTAGATGAGTGCGACGGGCGTTCTTTGTTCGACGATCGACAAGCACGTTTGTTGCTATCGCCGCCGCCGAGTTGCTTAGTTCTTTTGCGGAAGTCAGCCCAATAAAGAGTTTAATTTCTATACCATCAAGCCTGTGTCTTCATTTAGTGTCAACAGCCTTGTCATTACTACGTGACCTCTGGTGGAGGTGCTGCCTTTGATCCTTCAAGCGAAGACCTCAGCCTTGTTCCTGTCACCCTGGAAGACCAGCCTACTGGTCACCGAGCCAGCCGCCGACTCCAAGGCCTACAACCCGAACACGGTCTGATGTCTGACCCCGTTCGACTCCGGAAGGCATCAACTTTGGAAATGGCTCAGCCAACAGCATCAGTCGTCTTCGTGCAGCCCAGGGAGCCCCCCATATTCCAAGAACTGCCCAGTGAAGATGCGGAAGACTGTATCGACTTTTTCGACCATATGGCAGACTTCACCGGCTGGAACGACGCCGCGAAACTCAGGCAAGTCTACTTTGTTCGAAAATCATGAGGCAACTATGAAGGATTGGAAGACTTTCAAGGAAGCGTTTTTGACTGCCTTTTCAAGCGTCGTCCAAAAGGAAAGAGCCCAGGCCCTCCTTCAGTCAAGACTTCAACTCTCTAACCAGCCTGTCCTGGCGTACGTGAAGGAGATGAAGCGCCTCTTTCGCCGCGCCTACCCTAACATGACCGAAGGTGAGTCAGATTTTTAATTCGACGCGTTAAAGAATCGCTTTTTGCAGGTCTTGTCCAAAATCCGCCAAATACCGTGGCGGAATTAGAAATGGAAGCGTCTACCGTCGAGAAGACGTTCGACACCCGGATGCGCCACTACGAGCGACCACTTCAACCGGACTACTCAAGCCACTACCCCAGCGCATCTGCAAGCGGAGAGAATCTGCGAGACCTCATCCGGGAGACCGTGCGAGTGGAGCTCCGTCGATTGCTGTCATATTCACAACAACCCCAGGTGGCGACGCTCGCGGACGTCGTACGTCAAGAAGTCCAGCAGGCACTAGGCGCTCCACAAGCGACGACTCCGACGGCTCCAGTGCATGAATCAGCAGCGATGAACTATGCTGCTGCATTACGTCGTCCTGCACCTCGGTGAGACCGCCCAAGCCGACGCGACCTCCCAAGCCGTCGTCGCTACCATCCTGCCCCCGAAAGCCGCCCCTTGGCCCCCGACCGCCAAGTCTACCAATGATCTCCAAGCCCCAGGAAATGCGACGCCTGGAGGACATCTAACAACCGACCGCTCGGCTTCTATTGCGGTGAGGCAGGATACATTCTCCGTCACTGCCCGTACAGGCGGATCGGCCCTCGTGGTTTCGATGTCGAGGCCCCACGGCCCCGTCCTGGCGAGCGATCACAGAAACTAAACGACTTCCTGCGCTGCGGAGAGCACTCGTCGCCAAGGCGTCTGTCACGCTCCCCATCGCCGTACAATGCACGATTTGCGTCGCCGGGCCGCGGTTACTTGCAAGGACGGTCTCCTAGCCCCCGTAGGGGAAACTAAAGGCAGCAACCTTTGAAGGTGAGGTTGCTCAACGGCGAAAAGACGAAGCTCCTCGGCCGCCAACGACCACTAACAACGACGCAACCATTTCATTGCCGCTCCACACGACGACATCGACGACAACACGACCAGAGTACAAGCCGACACCGCCGCCCAGCGAAGTAACAGCGGTATGCCCCGGCCATGACCTGAAGAAACGACGGAGCCAAGATCGACCCCCAAGGCCCACGTGCAATGCGAGGACGCGAACAAGCGACCTTGAAGTTGATGTCGACGGTCGCAGGGTCACTGGCCAAGTAGACACCGGAGCTGACTATTCATTCATCAGTGGACCGTTAGCCTCTCAGCTCAGGAAAGCTATACGACTGCTTGGGATGGCCCGCTGATTCGCACCGCAGATGGCAACCTGATTACTCCATCGGAACGATGCACTACAAGAGTAACCGTAATGGGCGTACTTACCTCACCAGCTTTGTGGTCTTGAGCAGTGCTCCGGAGACGTGATTTTAAGCATGGACTTCCTAAATGAACATAGGGCTATCATCGACCTCTGATCCAAGCTCATCAAGCTCTCTGCAGACAAAGCCATACCTGCTACGACGACTTCGATGAAACACGTCGCTCTGAACGTCCTCGACGGAGAATTGACCGTGCCGCTCCGATCGAGCGTCGCAGTCAGCGTAGGTAGCGCAGACATAGAAACCGCTGAAGGCATCGTCGAAGGAAATATCAAATTGCTCTTGAAACGAGGTGTCAGCATCGCAAGAGGCATCGCGAAATTCCGGAGAGGACAAGCTCAGGTGTTGGTTACAAACTTCACCGAAGAATATCGGCATCTCAACAAGGGCACAACGATCGCTTTTCTCGACGAATTAGCGGACTTCAAAGACGTATTCGCCCTCCACGACCAACCACTGGAAGACGCACCAGACCAATTCCGTCAGCCCAAATTTGGCATTAACCCGGCATTGATCCACAGCAGGAAAGACCAGATTCAGTCTTCTTCGAAGCTACAGGGAGTGCTTCATCATGGAAGGTACACCACTCGCCAAGCACCGCATTATAACGGACGAACACGCCCGACCTCTGCGCCAAAGCCTCTATCGTGTATCGCCGCGAGAACACCAGGCCATACGCGATCAACTTGAGGAAATGCTGCGTAATGACGTAATCCAGCCATCGAACAGCCCCTGGGCGGCACCAGTCGTTTTGGTGAAAGAAAGACGGCACACTACGCTTCTACGTTGATTACCGCCGCTTGAATAGCATAACTAAGAAGGATGTCTACCCGCTTCCCCGCATCAACGACACTCTCGACCGGCTCTTTAATGCAAGGTACTTCTCATCGATGGACCTGAAGAGCGGATATTGGCAAATTGAGATCGATGAAAGAGATCGCGAGAAGACCGCATTCATCACACCGGACGGCCTTTTTGAGTTCAAAGTGATGCCATTGGCCTCTGCTTCGCACCAGCCATGTTTCAACAAGTAATGGACACAGTCCTGGCAGGCTTGAAGTGGCAAATTTGTTTGGTATATTTGGACGACGTTGCTGTCTTCTCGTCAAGCTTTGAAGACCACCTAAAACGACTGCAGATAGTGCTGGAAGCCATCAAGTCATCGGAACTAACGCTAAAAGCAGAGAAGTGCCACTTCGCCTACGAAGAACTGCGGTTCCTAGGTCACATCGTTAGTAAGGATGGTGTTCGCTCAGACCCGGAGAAAACAGCTGCAATTACACAATTCCCACCGCCTGTCGACAAGAAAGCTGTGCGCCGATTCCTTGCTTGTGCGCTTATTATCGACGATTTGTCAGAAACTTTTCGCGCATCGCCGAACTGTTGACGCAGCTTACAAAGGCTGACATACCTTTTAAATGGGAAGCGCCGCAAGGAGAAGCCTTTGATAAACTCAAGCGCCGCCTGCAGTGCCCTCCTGTACTTGGCTACTTTGATGAAAACGCCGAGACCGGAATTCACACCGACGCGAGTAGTGTGGGCCTAGGAGCCGTTCTCGTCCAGAAGAGTGCCGGACAGGAGAACGTAATCGCCTTCGCTAGCAGGTCCCTCACAAAAGCCAAAGTCAATGACTCGACGACCGAGAAGGAGTGCGTCGCGATCATCTGTGCCGCTTCTAAGTTTCGTCCATACCTATACGGCCGATTATTCAAGGTGGTAGGCGACCATCACGGGCTCTGCTGGCTGGCTAATTTGAAAGATCCCTGCGGTCGCTTTGCCAGATGGATAAGTCGGCAATATATATATTGCCGACTTATCCCTGGCAAAGATCCCTGCGGTCGCTTTGCCAGATGGATAAGTCGGCAATATATATATATATATATATATATTGCCGACTTATCCATCTGGCAAAGCGACCGCAGGGATCTTTCAAACTAGCCAGCCAGCAGAGCCCGTATATATATATATATATATATATATATATATATATATGTATATATTGTCACGCACTTCCCGCGGTTGTATTTGCTCACCCAATTGTAGTGGGTGAGCCAGTCATCCACGTCTTCCCCGGGCTTGCCATAGAAGTGCCGGGGTTCCCGATAAGGCTGTGCGGTGGTCGGATGAGCTGCTGGTGTGGGCTGCGTTGAACCATCTGCTTGCGCCATCTCCGTCCGAAGGGGGGGTAGCCCACCAATTCTTCTGCTCCGGCGAAGTAGGAGAGGTTCCGTGGTGATCTGTAACCCGCAAACTCCACCACACTTTACGACGTTTATTTACACAGATGGTAGGATACGCTGGAGATTAGCACACCACAGCGGACAGACCCAGCTTCCTCGTCCTCTTCTGCTTATTCCACCAAACCTCATCTTCCTTCAATAAGGACCGCGGGAAGTGCGTGACAATATATATATATATATATATATATATATTTCCAGTACGTGACAATATATATACAAACTTGTATAAGGATAATAAATGAAGTTATAACGAGGAAAGAATAAATTAACCGACGGGGTATACGTCATGACCGGAGAAGCAAGCTAACACTGAAGCCACAAAATAAGATTTGTTACACACATGTGAGATGGTATGGCTTAAACTTTCAAATTTTGTGCAGAAAGCAAGGGAACATGAAAAATGATATTTGAAGATGTGTATAAATGGATGCAAAATGTGCTATGAATTTATACATTGTCTTGTCAGCGGTATATGTAATACCAGTAAGGGTAAGCATAAAACACAATCCTTAGCCATGCATGTGACTGTTAATTAAATTCTTTGAATGGGCAGTTACTGCAAAGCACCGGTCACACAACACCCCATCGCTGAAGGCAGTCCCGCATCAGCAACACATCCCATTCCATGTGTCACGAAATCAGGTGGGTTCCCCGGAAGGAAAGACACTGTCAATAGCAACTATGCGATAACTCGGCCCGCCTTCACCACTCTGGAGGCAACAAAGGCCTGAGAACCATGTCCACAGGTTCCACCTTTGTTCGCTGTGATCTGAACTCATTGGGGATTGTGATGATGAAACGCCACAGAGTAGCATATAACGGGCGATCGAAAAAATTGTGGACTTTATTAAGTCTAAGTTCCTGAGCCTTGTTATTTAATAAAATCGAAGGCAAATCATCCTCCCGCAATAAACGATGGCAACAGAGAACTACAACATGCAGTAGGTAGACACAGAAGGCAAGGCGGGCCCTGTCCTTGAAAGTGGCTGCTCAAGTGCCGCACGGCACACCTGCTCTGCGTCCCTAGCTCCCCCCGCCTTCCTGAAGAAGGAAATTACGATCGGGAAAATCGGAGAGACGGTTGCACTTTAATATAATAAAGGCAGCATAGCCGACAAAAACAACAACAAAGAAAAAGCGAGTAGTGCATCTAACAGCTCTCCAATATGGATACATTAAAGTCAATGGCCATCGCAAAAGTAGCATCGCACTTCGTCTAGGAGCTAGTCTCGCATTCAAGCTGCCCCAGTGCAAGAGTTGTATTCAATTCCCAGATTGCGTTTACTATTGTATACGTCCAGTTTGCAAAGCCCTACTGAGCCATTCATCAGGTCCGCCAGTAATCGGATGTTTGTTTTAGAGCGACCTACTCAAAGAATAAGCCGAGTTTCATGTCGTGCGGGGAATTTCACCTTCAGCCCACCTCAGTGTCCAACCTTCAAAGTCGAATTATGTGAGTGTTGGCTAATGACCTTAGCCTTTGACATTTGACCTTAAGTGCCAGAGATGCCTGCTACGTAGCAGTTGACAGATGACATGGCACACTAACCATAGTGCTGCATAAAGAAAGTAACAAAATTCCCATAAAGAAAGGTGTTACGCAAGGGGACACAATCTCCCCAGTACTATTCACAGCTTGCTTAGAGGAAATTCAGAGACTTGGAATGGGAGCAGTTAGGGATAAGGGTAGATGGAGAATACCTCAGTAATCTGCGATTTCCTGATGACATTGCCTTGCTAAGCAACTCGGGGGATGAACTGCAAATAGTGATTGATGACCTAGACAGGAAAAGTAGTAAGGTAGGCTTGAAAATCAATATGCAGAAGACTAAGGTAATGTTCAACAGCTTCGGGAAGGAACAGCAGTTTACATTAGGTAGCGAAATACTGGAAGTAGTCGGCGAATATATCTACTTAGGACAAGTAGTAACCGCAGATCCGGACCATGAAAAGGAAATAACAAGAAGAATAAGATTGGGGGGGAGCGCATTTGGCAAGCACTCGCAGATTATGACTAGCAGCTTGCCGGTATCGCTCAAGAGGAAAGTAAGCAACAGTTGCATCTTACCTGTACTCACCTATGGGGCTGAAACGTGGAGGCTAACCAAGAGGGTTCTACGTAAGTTGAGGACGACTCAGTGGGCTATGGAACGAAAAATGGTAGGAGTAACATTAAGAGATGGGAGCTGTGCAGAGTGGGTCAGAGAAATAACTCAAGTTACTGACATTCTAGTGGAAATTAAGAAGAAGAAATGGGCATGGGCAGGACATGTAGTGCGAAGAGAGGATAACTGATGGTCGCTGAGGCAAACCGGATTCCAAGGGAAGGAAAGCGTAGCAAGGGGCGGCAGAAAGTTAGGTGGCCGGATGAGGTTAAGAAGTTCGCAGGGGTCAAGTGGATGCAGCTAGCCCAGAACCGGGTTAAGTGGAGAAATAAGGAAGAGGCCTTCGCCCTGCAGTGGGTATAGTCAGGTTAATGATGATGATGATGGTGGAACACTGCTCAGTCAACGGGTTGGCCGACGTAACAATGCATGCTGTCACAAAATTAGGAAGAGCTGCCAACTCGGATTGCTCATTTGAGGTGCGAGGGTGGGATAGGGATCAACCTTTCGGAGATCTTGGGGCACGCTAATCCTATAGGGCACACCGGCGTGTTTGTACGGTTTGGTTAATGCGACACATAATATCCTTGCCGAATGGCTGCTTACGACTCGTAGCTGCAAGATAACGTGGGAGCTGATGACTGTATACGCTAACGCAAAAAGATCCCGTGACCAGATTGAATGATTGAATAATGAAGGTGCCGAGCACCAGTCAAGAATCAGAAGCCGAGCACGCCGAATTGTGAAGCTCACATTGGTGCTAATTGTCAACGTCACCAACTAATGACGTAAGGAGATCACCCAGCGGATAAAGCTCGTCGAGAAAACAAATTTTGGCGAAGCAATGACAGCGAAATCAAGCCGACAGGGAAAACAACCAAAGCGCATAACTTTCCTATCAGCTAATAGTCTCGAACCAGACTTCTCGATGGGAAAGTTGGACTTTAGCTTTTTCATGTGTGCTAGAGAAATAAGGCGATAATTCGTTTACATAGTGCCTATAGTCCAGAATAGGCAAATGTACGCTCTAGAGACGTTTGTCCCCGATAGTACTTTCTTGCTAGGTACTGCTGAGCATGCCTGTTTTCAGCTAACGAGATAGGCCCTTTCCAAAAGCTGACAGGAAAATCGGGAGGCTCAAAGCATGCAGTGAATAACACCGGTGAGAACAGGACCTACAACACACACCCAAGAACCTCAAATAGGCAGCCCACCGGCTTAGGCATTGGCCCAAGCTTCAATAAATCTAGAGCAGCTCCGCCCTTCTGTATAAAGACAATGTCCTGTAAAAAACTGCCCACATTACTCCTGTGTCGACCGCCCTACATCTACTGTATGCGGTATCTGAACATGCCAGTGCCTTGAACAGTGCCTGAAGACGCAAGCAGCCACGAAATTAAAAGGCCGCAGTAAAAAGGCTGGCTGCCTCGTCATAGCGCTGCACATCAGGGTGTGCACAGGGGACGCACATATATATGCCGCGCTTGGTCACAGGGCAAAAAAATGCGAAGTTTTAACCAGGTTCACCCTATATAGGTATCTCAACGTAAGAGACATTAAGTATGGCTACACGGAAACACTGACGTTTCTGATCTATGCGAGCTTCTCGCTCTCCGTCGCTTTCCCTTCGTTGCTGTTTTTCGGCGAGCTATATCGACTCGACAATCAGACAGCCTGCGCCGAAGCTTTTACTGACTCAGACTGGCACTCCATGGCAAGACTGAGCAACCAAGCTACAGTGAACGAGAGAGTCTCACAAGACTTTCTAGTTCACTTACAACTCTTACAAGACAAGGAAATTAGAAAGTAGATGCAAGAAAATCTAGTTCATCACATAAGCAAGCGCAGGCTAAGCACTTGCCAAGCCCCGCCTAGTCATGCAGTATCACAGCGGACAGCCTCCGCGTCCACGGTGCTCGGTGGCCTCGGGTAGTGCTGCAGACAAGGAAGACGAAGAAGCGGACTGGGGTTTACTCGCTCTAAACTAAAGTCACTACTCCATCCTCCTCGAGCAACGAGGAGATAAACATGACGGAGATTTCTACTTTTATGGAGAGTCGCCTCGTGACGCTGGAGACCGGGGTGACCGCGATTGAAACACAATTGGCTGATCTTCCCGTAATTATTCATGGCGCCATCGAGCGTCAGATGAAGTGTCTCAGGTGGCGCAAGCTGTAGCTCACATTATTCAAAATAGATACAAGAAATACCGGGTGTCCTTAAACATATATATATATAGGCACCATGAAATACGTTAACCGAGCCTCAAAATTTAACAGTGCCATTCCCGATGAGTTCAACTTCTCTGAAGACTCCTGCATGTCGGCGTCGGGCACCCTCCGTCTCCGACCACTGCCTCAAACGGCAAGCCGGGAGCCAGAATAACTTAGCCGCTTACACTAACAAAGTGGAACTGCAGAGGTCTGAAGAAGAACAAGAAGCGGGCTGAACTCTGCCTTTACCTTGAAACCTTTAAGTTCGTCGTGGTCGTGGTGGCTCTTCAGGAACCTGGCGCAGGCGTCAAGCTCACAAACACACTCAACACAGCCCGCTGACATGTATACCAGTTCACAAGCAAAATTCGAGGACGCTTAGGCGACTAAAGGGATGAAAAGCGAAAACCTAAGTGCTGCCTTCTGCTACGCGACTGTTGCGCATGTATCGATGAATGCTGCTGCGAGCGACTACTCTTTCACATTCTGCGAGTGAATTTATTCAGTGAATTCTGCTTGGCAGCGACGAGATCGCGCTCCTTGTATCTTCGCAGTTGTTCAACGTTTACTGTTGTGTGGTTGATTTTAGCAGGTGCGCGGCAATAATTAGTCAATAATTACGCAAGTGTCACTAATGGGTAATTATTGATTAATTCGTAAATAAGTAGTAATTATTAGTTCATTAGTAATTTCTTATTAGCCATTGATTAGTAATTGCCCATTGATTGGCATATGGACATATAAGGAACGCATTCGCGCATACTGTGGGGGTGCTCTATGATTGGTCGAGACCTCCAAGACGTTATCGCGTCTCGACCAATCAGAGCCGCCGCAAAAGCGTGACACTTTTACTGACATTGATGAGGCAATCAAAGGCTTTCGCCTATATACTGCGCAAGCGGCCACACTCCCCATCACCATTCATACGCGGTGCTGTCGGTAGTGCCTCTAAAGCGGTCTGACCTACCTATTCGCATTATAAACATTTACTACCCTCTCCCCTCTAAACCTAAGAACGTATACGTTCAGCGAAATGTTCACATAAGCTTTATGCAGGTGGGGAGAAGGGACCGCCTCTGATTGTCATGATTCCAACGCTCCGAACAGGTGTGGGGGAACCCCCGGGAGGACACACGTGGGAGCAAGAATTGCGGAACTTCTTTTCACATTTGGGCTTCCCGTCCACACTGGCCCGGGCAATCTAACAAAGCGTCGGAAATTCGATTTAGCAAAACATTTGCATGGACCTCAAATTTACAGGCAATATACGCCCTGCCGACTGGCTATAGTACAGAGGAAACTCTCGGTAGTGATCACTGTATAATGAACACACACACACCACCACGTGTATACATGCGTCCGCTGAAACGCGCACAACCACAAGCGTGTGTCCCGATCTGGGGGATTTTTCGTATCTCCCTATTCATCGTATACCCTCTGCATTCGGGATATGACACCTGGTACAAATCACTCATGTGTGCATTTGAGACAACACGAAAAACAGATATCGATCACAGAAACTAAAATGAACGTGGACTATAGCAATAACTAATATAACAGACACCGAACACGCTGACAAAATTTCAACACGTGAGCAGCACGGCTACAATCTTTTCGTTATATAAAATGGCAAAAAAAGGCGTTTTTCACCTGTGCTGGTATACGACTTTTTTTTTTTTTTTTTTACGAAAATTGTGGCGAATCTTGCAAAACTCCCATAAGATATAAAAGTTTTATTGAAAACAAGAAATGACCTCGATTACCTTTCTTTTCTGAGCGCGCACGCACGCACGCACGCACGCACGCACGCACACACACACACACACACACACACACACACACACACACACACACACACACACACACACACACACACACACACACACACACACACACACACACACACACACACACACACACACACACACACACAAACGCATTTCCGTGAACAATGCACCTGTAGAGGGCAAGAACTTGGCCATCACCATTCTTGAATACAGTTTTGATGGTTTCGCGGCAATATATATATGCTGGCTTTGCATTGTGTTAATTGGGTTATCCCTTTTTCTTTCAACCTGTGCGTAGCTCTGATGATGTTTTGTATACTGTACCGTCTAGAATTTGGATAAACGTGCTGTGGTTCTGAAAATCACACTCACATTTTGGAATTTTTGAAAGGACAGAGAAATTTTCCAACCACCCCCGGGAAAAAAAAAAAAAAAAAAACGTTCTTCTGTTTCGCATTCATGCTTGCATTCATGGAGGTTCGCATTCGCATTCATGGAGGTTGGTCTGGGACCCTTTTGCCTCTCCCTCCCCCACTCTTGACTTTTTTACCACTGAGGAGAAAACTTTATTGAGGAGAAATTGGTGTGCTCTTTCTTTGTGAGAGGACGCTTCTCCTCAAGCCGTCCCAGGGGTGGTCTTCGCTCGATGGAGCTCGAAGACCTCCTTGGCCCAGGACGTGATAGCGTGTTGCGGCCTGGATCAGAGCTAAGCAATGCGGGCTCTCACTGTTCCGAATTTGTAATCTGCAGGCCCTCCGGCGGTTGCATGCTTTCACATTTAAACATGATGTGTTTTAGATCTGCCCTTTGATCACCGCAAAGGGAGCATGAGGGGCTGTATTCGCCTGGAAAGCATTGTGCTAATTTATGCGGATTAAAGCAATTAAAGCACGTATTTGTCTGAAGTTTTCTGAGAAGTGTTGGTTGGGATTTTCTGAGTGTAAGGTGGGGGGTTCTGGACATTTCAGCATGTTGTTTTTGTACCAATTCGGAATTCCTCTTTTCGTGGAGTTTCTCTCGCGAGCCGATCTTCTTCTTCTTCTTCTTCTTCTTCCTTGATATTTGGCACATACCCACGAAGGGGGATTGGCCAGGGTTCAGTGTGGACTGCCAAATGTCCTACACAAACTGAATTAATGTAATAAAGTAATTGACAACTAAACAAAAACAAAAGGTTTTAGATCACAAAAGTTATTCAATGAAAAAATATGATGCAAAAATTTGTAGTTTTGTAAATTTGGAATGCAATTAGCAGGGGAATCTGTCCGTAGCTGTTATGTAGTTATGTAAGTACTGACAAATTTCAGGCGACGCAAATCCTTTCGCACTCGCACCGAAGGAGAGTAGAAGCGGGACCGATAACGTAAATCCCAAGCGTGCAATTGGACTTTCTAAATGCACCCTCCTCTGATTTGAAAACCTTCGGCAAGCGAGAAGGAAGTGATCGATATTTTCAATTTCACCGCAAGCCTCACAAAGGTTTGTGGGGATGATCCCGCATCTACATAAATAAAGATTTAAGCGAGGAATCCTGCATCTCAGAAGAGTCATCGTAACCTCACACTGCCGTGATTTACATGCTCGAACTTTCCATGAGTATATGAGATGCTGGTATTCGGCTGTAGATAGCAAAGAATCATTGCATGTAGCGGCTAGGTATTGATATCGCTGGAAACGGGACATTCCAAAAATGGTGATATTAGGAATGGTACAAGAAACAGATGCATCAAGAGCTGATTTAGCCAGGAAATCTGCAGTTTCGTTATGAAAAATACCGCTGTGTCCGGGGACCCAGATGAAGCGTATTTCTTTCACCCACCCCGGTATGAAATACTTTAGTGAGCGGTTCAACTGAGCATCCCGTGCTGACTCCAGTGACAACAAAACAGAAAGAGAGTCTGATAGAAAAATTATTTTTGATTGACTGCAGGGAACTTTTAGTAGCGCTAGCCCAATTGCCATAAACTCTGCTAGAAATATCGGTGTGTAATCCGGGACACGCACCGAATAACTCCAGGAAAGAGACTCCGAAAAAATTCCAATCGCAGCTTTGTGCGCAATCACAGACGCATCAGTGGCAATTACAGCGTGATCAGGGAACTTTTCAAGGTGTTCACATAGGAGACTGGATATTAAATTTGATGGCAAGTGCTTCACATTAGATGGAAATATAGAATCATAATTTATATCCACAAAGGACGTTGAGCAACCAATAGGACATATAGAAGCAAGGTCCACACCAATGTTTGTTAAAATGCTCTGCGTATAAACAACCTGGGGCTTGCAGACCCTTGGCCACTGGTGAGTGAGAAAGAGGGCGGGGTTTGACACAAAAATAGGTATAGCCACACCGGGAGTAGTCTCAAATGATCGCAAGAATGATCTGACAGTTAGAAGGTGGAAACGGGAGTTAAGGTCCGGAATGCGGGCCTCCAAGTACAGAACGGTGGTAGAGACTGACTGTGGAAGCCCTAGGCAGAGGCGCAGCGCCCGTCTTTCTAAAAGCAGCAAAGGATGTAGCTTATATTTTGGACACCCAGAAAAAAGAATGCAGCCGAATTCCAGAATCGGTCTCACATAGGCTTTGTACAAAAGTAGAAGGGTATCTCGACGCATACCAAATTTCCTGTTACTTATCCGTGTCAGCCTACCAAGGGCACGTTCACCTTTCCGAACATTAGACTTAATGTGAAGCCTCCAATCCATACTAGCATCATACGTAATGCCTAAATACCGCACAGATTCCACTTGAGGTACGACATCTGAGCGGTAGTTTAACGAAACATATAAGGGGGTTACGGTTTTAAAAACTAGCACACTACTTTTGGACACATTTAAAACCAATTTAATTTTGTCAAACCAGACCTCAAGTGCATTTAGGTAAGCCTGTAGTGAACGATATAGGTCATGAATATCTTTTGCCGAGGCGAAGAATGCTATGTCATCTGCATATACATATACAGTGACATCAGGATGAACCGGAATATCGCACATTAATATATTAAAAAGGAGTGGGGAGAGCACAGAACCCTGAGGCACCCCTCTTGTCTGTGCATAGGTGTCTGAGGTTAATGTGCCATAAGTGCAAAAAAATTCTCGTCCTTTCAAAAATTCCCTGATCCACGCATAAATGTAGAACTGAGGACGTAATAATGACAACTTGTTTAGTAGAATGGAATGTTCAATGCTGTCATAGGCCTTAGCAATATCGAGCGTCACTAACGCTGATACCTCCTTGTTGTACATTGCAAGGCGAATCCTACTTTCTAAATCTACATGTGCAGACCATATTGAGCATCCATTGCGGAAGCCTATTTGGGAAGAACTCAAAGCATTAACCTCTGAGATATGCTTTGAGAGGCGGCCATGCACAATTCTTTCTATTAATTTTACTAGATTCGAAGTCAAAGCTATCGGCCGAATGTTTTCAACATGAAATCCTTTACCAGGGTCTTTCAAGAGCAATATAATTTTCGCCACTTTCCAGACGTGAGGCAGCCATGCAGATTCTAATGATTCATTAACCAGATCCAGGAGATCCTGAGTGAAATCATTTGCTAAAATTTTGACCATACCTACCGTAACCCCGTCCCAACCTGGAGCCGAGTTTTTCATGGAAGAAATCACAGATAGTAATTCTGACCTATCAACCTCAACATACTCTGAGCAGGAAATGGGAGCGTGCAAGGGAACTCTGCACTGCTCCTGGAAACGTAATGCAAGTCCTTGCGCAATTTGTTCTAACTCATCCTTTGCCTCCTGTGGGGATAACACTACTGAACTTAATGACTGTGAAAGGTGCGAGTTTCTATTTTGTTCCATGAAACGATACAAAGCCTTCCTGTGCCTAGGGTTTGACAAATAAGTATTTAAATTTTCGTTGTACTCGTCCTTTGCCTGCGCTATGGCTCTTTTGAATGACGCCGAACAAAATTTGTAGTTTATCCAGTTTACAGGGCTCTGGTTATAAGAGAGGCTTTTCCATGCTGCTTTTCTACGGCGGAAGGCTTTCTCACACGCGTCATTCCACCATGGGGATGGCGACTTATTGTTTACTGTAGACCGCACAGTGAACTGGGAATCTACAGTAGCATTCGCGATTGAGGAAAATACCTTTTGTGCTTTGTCGGTCCTACATGAACAAAGGTTTGATTTGAGGGAGGAGCGTAGCGAAGCTGCATATTTGGCGTTGTTTACTAGTTTACGGTCCAAAGTTCTATCTCGTGTTGTGCTCATCATGATGGTAAATGTTATTGGAAAGTGGTCGCTAGACGTACCACTATCTACTGTGGACCATCCTCCTATACCTATCCCACCTGCTGCCAGGGATAAATCGACGACAGATTGTGAATTTCCGCGCATGAAGGTTATAGCCCGAGAATTGCAGCAGCGCACAGCATTTGACGACATCCACGTCCATAACAGCTGTCCACATGCGTCGGAGTAGTTATCCCAAAGAGTATGATGCGAGTTAAAATCACCTGCAATAACTACCCTATTAGAATTTGTAAGTAATCTGTCAAAATAGTCTGTGCTACGTACACCTGTGGGGCAGTAGACGTTAGCGACTGTGACAGGGCCACAATGCGGCAATGTGATATCTACAGCCAAAATCTCACACTCAGGATTCATTACTGTTTTGCTTATTTTTGCCCGGTGACATAATTTTGACGATATCAAAGTTAATAAACCACCGCCCCTACCGTTTACACGATCGGCGCGGAAAACATGATATTTCTTTAAGGTAAATGACTTTGCGGGGGAGAGCCAAGTTTCTTGCAAAAGCACTATGTCTGGTTTATGTGTTGAAAGGAGAAGATATAAATCTTGAAGTGAAGATATAATAGAGCGACAATTCCACTGCAGAACTTGTACACCTGCCATGATTACTTATCTAAAATTGAGGCCGCAATAGCCTCTTTTAACACATCGGTTTGCTGTGAAACTTTGGAAGGTCCTTTTTTAGTTTTGGTCTGAGAAATGGAGGACTTAGAGGGTGAGCTAGAAGCACGGCGCTTTTGAGTAGGGCAAGCCATTTCAACATCATTAGAGCAAAAACTTTTGCGAGAAATGCCTACAGGGACACTGTCGATTGTGTGCACTTGAGCCAGCACTAGAGGAGAATCTGCATTTGAACTTTCAGTACAGGTTTGAGATGAAATAGATGCTGGAGTCAGCACAGGTTGAGGTGGGCAAAGTGACTGGCTACCAACAATACTAGACAAAGCTTCAGTAAAGCTGGTAAGCATACGGTCAACCACGACAGAAAGGGCTTTTTCAACCGTTTTCACAATTGCGGTAGACAACGAGGTCTCAAAGTCTGGAGTAGAAGGGCGCACACAGTTGGCATAAGTGTGCCTTTTCCGATCAAGAAGGGCATAAGCATCTGCTCGAGAGCAACGATTCTCTTGAATTAATTCTAGTAACGCTTGCTCCTGGGATCGTTTCTCACAACTGGGGTCATCAGCCGAGTGCTCGTTACTGCACAGGCAACAGCTAGGTCTTGCAGCGGTACAGCTATTAGAAGAGTGTCCTTCCCCACACACCCTGCATCTTGTCGCAGACTTACACGCTCGTCCACTGTGTCCAAATCGCCAACAGTTGGTACATTGAAGGGGGCGAGGACGTAGCGGGTCAATGCGATAAATAATTGGCCAAATTTTTAACTCAGATGGCCACATGAGACCGGCAAAGGTTGTTATAACTGACTCTGTAGCAACACGCACCCCGGCCACTATGCGAGAGCAGCGATACACTGAAAGAACACCAGTTCCTGCGTCCTGAAATTCCTCCAAAATTTCTTGAGCAGTAGATGCAGGATCCACTCCACGCACAATACCCTTAGTGCAAGCCAGCTGTTCAGGAATAAAAGCTTTTACAGGAATCGATGTAAAAGAACTGCAGCGTAGCAGATCTGACACACAATTAATGTTTGCAGATTTGCAAACTATACCTCTTCTCCCGAAAGGTCGCACCTCAGAGATATCAAGGTAGTGATCCGTCAGAGTTTTGAGTTGCTGCTGAATAGCTTTCGGATTTTTCATTTTCAGCAGTCCATCGCCTATCGGTATGAGTGCGACAGGAATCACATCGACGCCATTTTTTGCAAATGATTCCAGAGGCAAGCTTTCATTCGGCAGGCTGGCGAACCAATCTGCCGAGCCCCCTCCCGGGGTGGTAAAAGACATGCCTGTGCGCAAGGTAATGACACCTTTACATTACCAAATCCTATAAAGCTAGCCTGAACCCTGATCAAAACCCCCCTGAACGTGGAAAGGCCTCACCACGAAGAAGCTCAGGCACCGAACACCTTGAGGACTCCCAGGACAGGCAGATCAGAAATCGATCAACTTCAACCTAGGTGGTGAAGATCGCTTTCCTTTCCTTTTCTATCCTTTTCCCAGATGAGGAAAAACGCGAACGTCGATAGGAGCGCGCTTTACTGGAAACATCTTTCCGGTCCTTCGTTTATTCGCTTCAAAAGCGCGCCGTACCCTTAGTTGAGCGCTCCGCCGACAGTGGTCAGGGCAGTCGCAGTCGTGTAAAGTCGTACCCGTCTCCGCGTCATTTTCCATGCAGCAACACTTGACAGATTTAAAAAATAATTCTTCTTACTTCCTTGTTTTAGCGTATTAAAGAAAAAGCAAATTGTATGTAAAATCTACGTTTTCAAAACAAGAACTGAAACAAAGAGTTATGCTTAATTATTTTGAAACAAAAAATAGATATGTAAAACATAAAATATTATGTGTATTTTTATGCAGGTATATTTAAAACATTGTTTGAAAGCGCAATCAAAAATTAATATTAGCGGATTGTTTGGTGCGGGGCTATAGTGTTCTAGCAGAGCGGCAGAGCCCTTGGCAGAGCTACGCAAGAGCCATTGCAGGGCTAGCAGAGCTACACAAACATCGAAAATGGCGTCTAAGAACAGCAGCTTTTTGGATACGAGAGCTGAACTCGCTGAACTTGTGAAGCGCAAGGCTGAAATTGCGGTGCGTAAGTCTGCTTAGTTTTGTACCAACTGTTGCTCTACCACTTTTTCATGCACAGATTGCCAAAGGTTTTGTGAGGTGGGAACAATCATTCGATCTTTCCCCTCTTTCAAAATGGCGCTAGCACTGGTGCAACATGGGGCTGCTACATGTGTGTAGCAGACCGCACGTGTTTTTGTTTACGTTTTGCCAACACGACTTTACTGCACTTATATTGCCGCTGGTATCACTTCGGTTGCATTTAAGTTTTTACTGCTTTCAAGCTGCTGTGCCGTGCTTGTGCTTACGACACAGTTGCTTTCAGAAACCATTTTTTCAAATACCCATTGCACATTTCGGCGCGAACTTACCATTATACTTCTCGTTTACAGGATACGTTAGCAAATCTCGAGCGACAGATTTATGCATTCGAAGGAAGTTACCTGGAAGACACACAGCTGTATGGAAACATTATACGTGGCTGGGATCGGTACCTGGCTCCGAACAAGTAAGTAATATCTGCTCGCGCTCTGTGCTCGTCGATCGGCTGCGAATTTCGATGAGGTTTCTGGGTGGGGTAATTGGAAATCAAAGAAGTGTCGCAAGCAGATATCTTCTTTCTCCTTCGACATGTCACAGTTTCTAGGTCTGACTTGTCAAAAAACATACACTCGTCAAAGGTGCGAGTGTATGTTTTTTGACAAGTGTGAATTTCCCTCGCCAAAAGGGATTCCGTCGAACCCCAAACCTCAGTTTCTAGATCTGTTAAGCAATGCTTTTCTACTGCCTGCATGGAACACGATTGCACTGTCGAATATTCGCATTTCACATTGGAGTTGGCTCAACTTTCTTCTATACAATAGTGAGTTGCACATCTTTCTTTTCTTTTTTTTTTTTTTTACTTAAGTGTGCGTTTTCACTCCACATGCATTTTTTAATATACGGTAGTTTTGTCTTCACTTGAGATTTGCTAATAAATTCAGAAAAAAAAAAAGCTAATTATGCAAGCAGCATGTGCGGGCGGCTGCACGTCTAGAACATGTCGCAATTGAAATGAGCACATATGTCTGGCCTTGCAAGCAATGAGGTTGACAGACTGTTGACTTGCTGCGGGCATTGTTGCAAAAGTGCAAGTCTCATGAGAGCAAACAAGCTGTTGACCAGAACGTATGGCTGTCCGCATAAGGATCAGTTGAGAATTAGCATTATTGAATAAAGTCTTATACTTCTGTCACACGGGCAAGTCCCAACTCCCTCGAACTTCTTTTCCATAAAGGACCACGCAGGGAGTTCAGCCCCAAAGGAGTTGTCACCGTGTCACATGGCTTAGAACGAGCTACTCAAAGACGCTGTCAGGGTCCCATTAGGCACTATTCGTTTTGTGGATGCATATAAAATAATCAAGTTAGAAACATGTAAAGTAATTTTTATCTGCTTTCTTTTCAACAGTTTGAATTGAATATAAAATATAAATGTTCCTTCATTCATATGAAAGGAATGCGCTGTTATACTGCTGTCACACGGGCACGGCTGAACTCCTTTTAACTCCCTTCAACCCAGGTAGTCTTTATCTCAATGGAGATACGCACCGTGCCACACGGCAGTCCTTTAGGAAAGGAAGTTCCTAGCGTAGGGAGTTCCAATCATCTCCCTCGAGCAGGTAAAGGGAGTTAAATATTTTAAGCTTCCGTGTCACAGGGCACTTTTTTAGGAAAGGAAGTTTAAGGAAGTTCCTAGTGTAAGGAGTTCTGATTATCTCCCTCGAGCAGGTAAAGGGAGTACTCTGGTTCCCTGTGAGCTTCAGTGCAGGTGTTAAAAAAAGCATAAGCATTAATTTTGAGTTTTTAACTAATTTTAATACTGTAGCACAACGCAAAGCATGGAAAAAAAAGTAAATGTGCAAATATCCAAGTATGCACGCAAGAATTTCGCAAGCACACTGTGGCCAGCAGAACAGACAAACCCGATATGCTAGTAAAAGTAACAGCGTATTCCTTTCACATGAATGGAGATACATTTATATTTTAAAGTCAATTCAAACTGTTGAAAAGAAAGCAGTTAACTTATTTTACATGTTTTTACCTTGATTATTTTATATGTATACACAAAATGAACAGCGCCTAATGGGACCCTGAAGGCGTCTCGGAGAAGCTGGTTCTTAGCCGTCTGACACGGTGACAACTCCTTTAGGGCTGAACTCCCTTTGTGGTCCTTTATGGAAAAGAAGTTCGAGGGAGTTGGGACTTGCCCATGTGACAGAAGTATTAGTCCCTCATCATTGAAGGTAGTTGGCAACCTTAGAAAAAACATTGTGATTGAAACTGCATGCTTCAGTCACAATACTTTGCTTACATCTATGGTTTACAGTTCACGCTTGGAAAGTGCACATGCCATTGAGTCGCAATTTTTTTAATAAAGTGTTTTCTTAATGGCTGCTTTTGATACAGCTCGAGGCTAGCACGGCTCAAGCCATCCCTATTTCATCCTGTGAGGATAGATGTAAACAGCCCAACCATGACTTGTTACTGTTAGTGTTTTACATGATTTGGCCCAAGGCAAGTAGGGCCGTTAGCCTATACATTTGTTTTATTTTGGCAAGATAGGTGTGTACCTAGCAATAAACACTAAGAGGCAATTGAAGGGCATATATTTGCAAGTGTAACTATGCTAAAAACATACATTGTCATTTGACAAGAAGTGCAAGAAAAGAAACACTAGAACAAGACAAGGACAGACAGATTAACAACTGGATTTATTCTGAAAAAAAAAAAAAAAAAGAAAGTGGGTAGTAAATAAAAATTCTACCACATGGTCGCATGATGATGATTATCATCTTAGATCATAGGCCGACGGAATCACTCACAGGCTGACTCTTGTGCTCATTCTCACTTAAATCTGAGTTGTGAGTGATTAGGGATTCCAGGCTCTTGTTCATGTGATCAGAGTCACGAGTGGTGGAACTTACATTCGGATCATGAAGCAAGTTGCAAGCCTGGACTCAAATACAGATCATGATCTCAGTCATGCGCCCGGCATCACGCTGAGATAATGGTCTTTGTCTTCCTGATAACAGTGTGTACCTTTTCTTTTCGTCATTTGCTGACATAGGAGGGAAAGACAGGTTTAAAAGAAAGATAAAGGATGTTTGAGGGTGCGGTAGCTTGGTACCATCTGTCGGCAAAACTGCTTTTGGTAATCGACATATGATATTAAACTTTGATTGTGCATAATGACAGAGTTAAAAATCACACGCAACACTTAACATACAGTATAAAAAGCGATCAGCCGTTTGAAGTACAAAAAAACAGCCTCCTACCTTGAAGGGACACTAAAGAGAGAAAGGAAGTGGGTTTGCATCGATAGAATGCCAGTTCCTGATTACAAAAAGACCACTCTTACTGAAAACAGAGCTCTTATAAGGTAGTAAAGAAGAATAACAGAAATACAAGTATCGCCACCACAGCCAAACGGCCGAGGCTCGCAACTACAAATCACGTGACGCGCTAGGGATCCCGGAGGCTGACAAATGCGAATTACGTTGCATGTTTGAATGCGGTAGTACGTTTTTTATTAAACATGATAACACGCTTTTTTCATATGTAAACGACGGCGAAAAGACAACGTAAACGTTGCAAGGCAAATACAAAAATATACTTGGAGACGCCACAGGCGCCCACTTCAGTTTCGGTTATGTTTCGGCTCAGGCATTTCGTGCGCACTCGGATAGTTTGTTTGAACCTGCAGCGCCTGAAGTACGAGCTTGGAGCAGCAGATGCGCCTTGATGGTTCCCATTTTAGCATTCGGAGGCACGAGCGAGCGAAATTCGCTACCGCCGACACACTCCTTCGTTCACACTTCTGCGCCAACAAATCGCCGCCATTGCCGCTTCGACTGCGACCTGACTGCTTGACTGCAGCTACGTACGCCACGAAAAGCATACATATGCTAAGTACCGAAGGAAAAATACATAATCATTCAATTGTTCACTAAATCATGGCACATCTGACCAACATATACTGCGTCAATAAGACCTTCAACGTGCTATTTGCAGGCGTCGTAAACAAAAGGGGCATACTTGCCGCTCATACCAAGGAGAGCGTCGATATATTGCGCTCGTCGCCCGGCAAAAAAAAGGGCCTGGGGTAAAAAGTAAAAACTAAAAATAACGAAGCACCAGAAATTCATTACAAAAGGTTAAAAAAAATCAATTTGTAAAAAAAAAAAAAAGGCCGCCAGAAGCGGTAAGACTCGAACTCACTACTGCTTGCTCCGTAACGTTCGGCGCTAACCGCTCGGCTACGCCGCGCCACAAATAACTTGGAAATATTTCTAGTTTTTATGTCATGGCCCCATTTACAATAAAGTGTTTCTGCTGCCGGTCTAAAAATTACAACTTCTTGATCATCGGCGCATGCTGCCTGCTCTCACGTCTTGCAACTAATGTTCTGGATGCCTATGCACACTATATTGTGCACTGGATCCATTTTAACATGTGGAATTTCACAGCGCTGGCAAATGTAGTGGCGCCGGCACTTCGGTCATGTTCTGCTACCGTGGACGTAATTTTCGCTGAACACGGAGCTGTAGCACAAATCTTGAAGGAAAAAAGTGCGACGAAGCTTCAAAACTGACAAGCGCAGCAGCGAGGACACTATTTTGCGGGTAACTAAATCTTATTTGTATGTAAACATGTCGGGAAGCGTTGCGATGACCAAGGGCTCGGTTTGTTTATACACAGTGCAAGGAGCGCAAAAGCTTGAGAAACATGTAAAGTATTGTGCATTACAAGCGCTCTATGCTTTTTTTTTCTTCCTTTATGGGCCCATCGCTCGGTAAATTACTCTCTTCATCGTTTTATTTATTTCGGCTGAGGCCGTCATTGCGAGTACGCTGTTGCCAAGTTGGCCCTTGAGGGATGCGACACCGCGGGCCGCGCCGGCTCGCTAGCTATCACGGAGTCTCCGCTTACGTCATAGTGTGCGTCACTCAACTCCAACTACGTAGTTGGAGGCTACAGTTTGAATTCGACCGGCGGGAACAAGAAAAAACCTCAACTTCTTATCGCAATATCTCAGTAATTATTCGATTTTTTGCTGCCGGATATGCGGCGACAGTGTCACCAAATGTAGTTTATTAGATTTTCATACCATCTTTGGCTGTCTTTAGTGTCCCTTTAAGACAACTGCCTTTGTCAGGCCACTGGGCTAAAGGAAGTGCTCAGCTTGATGAGAGCTCGAATGACTGGTGAGTCGAGATGAGCGAGTCCAAATGAGTTGTGAGCTGAGACGAGTGAGCGGGCCCAGGGGAGTCATGTGTTCAGATCAATGAGTCAATTGAGATGAGTCGTGAGTCAAAACGAATGTGTCCAGTCTAGATGCGTCGCAAGTCAAAATAAGTGAGTCAGCCCAGGTGGATTGTGAGTCGCAACGAGTGGTTGACGCCAGATGAGTCTTAAGTCGGAGTGAGTTATGAGTTTAAATGAGTTTCTGAGTCCAATGAGCCTGAGTTTGAGGGAGCCCGTAGGTTAACTGAAATTTGTGAGTGAGCCTGAGTGAGCACACTGAGTTCTGCTGATGTATGTTTTGCTTCTCTTTTGCCGAGGGCCCATCGAACAGCCTTGTTGAAAGGGTACTGCCCGGCAAGGCAAAAGGAGCTTAGTATGTGCCTGTAAAAGCCTTGCTTCCATATACATTGCATAGCATTTGGTGTTGCCACCTGATCACATGGTAAACAGGCATTTAAGAAAAAGTTCACTTGCACAGCACACCGAGTAGGCACAGGTCACTTGGGAAATGATAAGGAGCATCACTGTATGTTACAAAGCGACTTAGTGTTCCTTATTATAGCAAAAAGGCAGGTATTAGCGAGTTATATAGCAGAAGTGGCTTTACTTGCACTTGATTGTATCATATGTTTTTTTGCATTAGAGGCCATTTCGAATAATTCTTAATACTAATTTAACATTCCTGGAAATTTGTAATCATTTGTTGTGCCTGTGAGCTGTTAGCCCTTCTTGTAATGCATGCTCCTTCCCCGAGTTCATAACCACATTATGGATGTTTGTTTTCAGCAAGGAAACCATGTTACTCATGATTTGTTTTTGGAGTATATGCAGTAGTATTTTTGACAAAGCAATTAGTTTTATAGAAGATATCTTGTGTATGTTCAGTTTTCATGTGATATGCATTTCGTCATAGGGAGGATACATGTTTGTCAAACACTGCTGCCTTATGGTGAGAAACATGTTGCCTTTTCCTTTGCTTTAAACCTGTCATGAAATCAAGGAATTGTGCTTAGTTTGCTAGGTATTGTTGCAGATTTCAATCTGTTGGACATTTTAATTCAGATCGATCGATGAATTTTGGCTGGCAGTGGCTTGGTACAATATTTTCAGTAACCACAGCCTTTGATTTGTAATTCACCTGACTCTTTGTCTGGCAAGCTTTGCCTCCTGGTTATTGCGATGGAACGATAGCAAAGCCAACTTGTAAATACATAAAAAATCCTTTTCTAAGAGGTTGTAATGTGGAGAGAATTCCACGTTCACTGGATTCGCTTGCTGGCATCTTTTCTATACTTGGCCTGAACGTCTAAAAGTAATGAAACTGCCCATCTCGTGCACTTATCATTCCCAAGAGAAGACGCATTTTGTTGAGTGGAATCTTTTTGTAGTGCTCAGGGGAGGTAGGTGCCATTCTGTATTTTGTCTGAAATTCATGTATTCTAATTAGGCACCAATCTCGTGCGGGTCGAGCGTTTGTCACGACCATTTCCTACTGTTGCCGGTGCGAGGGGCTTCACTGTCGCGTAAGTGGACCCTGCATTTGGCGCTGTCATTATGTGCGTTGCATCTGCATTTCGCAGGAACACAAATAGCAAGGCGGACAAGCGGAACCGCAAATTCAAGGAAGCAGAGCGTCTTTTTTCCAAATCATCCATCACTTCCATGGCTGTAAGTGTGGCTTTGCAGCGCCATTCAGGCCCTCAACTCTTATCCTTTGCATTTTATTCTCGTACTACCATTTGGCAATTTGGGTCTTGTTGGGAACACCTGGCATGGCTGCTCTCTGCTTTAAACCGAATTAAGCTTAATTTTTTTTTTATCTTGTTTATGAGCGTATTTATGTTCTGTGTCAAGATATTTTTGTTCATTGACTTGCATTCTCTGAGTGCATGTTTGTTTTGCATTGTTTCTTTGCTCGTGGGAAGACCTTTCAAGGGCTGGTGGTATCAGTGAATGCATGCACTGATTAGCAAAATAATGCCCAATGTGCATTACTTTGTTTAACTAGTAGAGATTGCTTGTTAATAGTGGCATTCATTATGTGCTACTGCTCCCATTAAGCACGTTGCAGAAGGCTTAGATAATTCTAACTGGTTGTACTGTTGCGTCACCATGAATGAAGTTCTTGAGCCTGAGAGATAAGACACTGTGGCAGGCTTAGCCCTTTCAGTGTTGCATTTTTCGATTAGGGAGCTCTTTCAGGAATCTGGAAAGTAAAAATGGCATCTTGCGAGAGCAACATGAAAGAGCAGTGTAAAGGCCTTTGTTCGCTTCCCACTGGTAGTTATGAGCAAGACTGCGAAGAGGCAGCAGTGCGTGCTCCATCGTGAACTTTATAGGGCGTGGCGTGCATGGTAAGAGAATGATAAAACTTGCGCAAATTCACATTAGGAGGCTGAACCACCCTCGTGAATGTTTGAACGAGTAAGTTCAAGCATAAGGTCATTTGCACGTTGAGAAGCTTCCACTCCTTTTGAAAGTGATGTGTGCAGAGCTAGTAACCATGCCACTGGGAGGGAAAGGTGGTTGCCATGGCTCCCAGGCGCAGAATTTTGTGAATCGCTCTTGGAAGGGGAAGTTGGCTACAGAAGGGAAGGAGTGGGGAGCACTCCCATTAGGACCACGTATCTTTTGGACTTGGCCGGTAGAAGATAAATGGGCTTCAGTCGTGGTTTTCTGTAAAATTTTTGGCTTCAGCAATAGCCGGGCCATCCCCTCCTCCACTTAAATTTGCCCAGGGTGTTGCTCTATGGCATCTGCGTCCTTCAGCTGGCAGAGTCAGTGTGGAAGGATAGTACGTGCTTTGGCAAAGAGGCTACGAATGGTGGCATCATTCCCAGCTAGCCAGCTTTCAGTATCGGCGTGGATTTTTGATTGGGAGTAGAGAATGTGTCGGTAATTCATTAACACGGAAAGGGTTAAGAAACCAAACTTTGTGGGTGCCTGAGTGGTATCTGCTGTGATGTGAAAGATGTTGTATACTGTAGGCAGAGTTTATTGAAAGCAAACCAAAGGGCATTACGAAGTCTAACTGCGCTGGTAGGCCAGCCTTGCATGATAACAAATATATCGCTGCTTCTGAAAGAGTGCACTGATAAGCTGCAAAACAGCGTAAAATGAAGTACATATGTGTAACAGTACCACCCAGGGCATTACGAAGTCTAACTGCGCTGGTAGGCCAGCCTTGCATGATAACAAATATATCGCTGCTTCTGAAAGAGTGCACTGATAAGCTGCAAAACAGCGTAAAGTGAAGTACATATGTGTAACAGTACCACCCGTGGACTCCTTTAACTACATATGGTGAGACTATTTCTCCATCGGTCAAGATTGATTTACCACACTCTTGTGCTGTGCGATTTCAATGGCACCGGGCTAGTACCGTTGAAGGATTTTGTTAAACACTGCTGTGAAAAAGCTGGACATACCAGTAAGCAACGGCACCTTAATATGCGACTTCTCAGGGAATGCAGGTTTGTGCATTGTGTCCCATGGAACTAGTGGCCATGATGTACAGGTGATGTTAATTTTTTTTTTTTTTCGGTACAAACTCGTTAGCCTGGTGAAGTGGGCTGATGAAGTGGTGAACAGTTGTGATAATACATTGCCATAGCTCTACTGGCTCCGGAACAATTTTATTTAACCACTACATTGGAACCTCTATTATACGACTTTGAAGGGACCACGCGAAACCGTTGTATAATCTGGGCGTCATATAATCGAAAAATGTCAACAATTATTTTTAAAATGTCAACACTCGAGCATTTGTTTGGAGGAACTGTGAGCGACCCTTTATTCTCACCTTTAAAAGAAATCCGTTATGTTTTTCTGGACATTTGCCCAGCCATGACGCATTAGCTTTCTTTGAAGATTTGCGACATCTGACAACAGGTCGCAGTCTTCGTCGTGAGCGCAAACAAACCGCCGAATGTTGTTGATGCTGCGCAACACATCTGCGTAGGTTGGAACAGACACGCTGGCTTCCGTAGAATCGTCCGCTCCCTCCTCATCGAAGGTACCTGCAGCATCAGCACACACACACTGTCGATGATTTCGTCCAGCGACACTGCGCTACACACAGCGACATCGTCGTCGGCACCAATGTAATCAGCAAAGGTCACTGGCAGCTGTAGAGCGCCAAACTCGGGCTCTTCATTGACCGACGCGGCAGCTTCAATCATTGAGGCATCGCATCTCTTGAGTCCACAGTGCCAAAAGGAATTCGCGATCGTGTCTGAGGAGATCGCGTCACAAGCACTAGCTATGTAGTGCATAGCATCCAGGACAGATAGCTTCCTGTCTGCCTGGCCCCGGTCCATGCCCGCCAGCCGACGCTGCACCAAAAACTTGCGGTACTTCTGCTTCACGCACTTGATGATTCCGCCATCAAGTGGCTGCAGCTGGATGGTGCAAGTTGGCGGCAAGAACATTACTTCTACATTCCTCAACTGGGCAGTGTCCAATGGATGGCACGACGCATTGTCCAGCACAAGAATCTTCCAGTTCCTGGCGCCCATCCTTGAATCGAGCTGCCGCAGAAATGAAGAAAATATAGCAGAAGTCATCCAAGCCTTTCTGTTGAAATTGTATTGGCACGGCAGCCTCTTCAAATTCTTGAAGCACCGCGGCTTCTCAAATTTTTCAATTACAAGGGGAGCGAGTTTTTCTGAACCGTCTTTATTGGCGCAGAACAGCACGGTGAGACGCTCTTTGCTCCGCTTGCCGCCATGGCAGCTCTCTCCTTTAAATGTCAATGTCTGCTCGGGCTGCAGGTTATAGAAAAAACCCGTTTCGTCCGCGTTAAATACGTTGGACGGCTTGTACGTTCGTATCGATTCCGGCAACGATGCAGTCCACTCTGCAACGGTGGAGGGGCTGACCGAAGCGCTTTCTCCACAGCAGCGGCTGTAAACAATCCCATTACGTTTCTTAAAACATTCTAACCAGCCATTCGACATGCTGAAATCATCCATGTTGAAGCGCAGTGCAACTGCCAACGCCTTTTCTTTCAAGATTGCGCCATCCACGGCAATCCCCGAACTGCGTGCCTGGCGCAACCACTCCACGAGGGCGTTCTCCATGGCAACAAACTTTCCGTCCTTCGCAGCTTTTCTCTTGAGGCCGAACTTGCTTGCGTTGTGCAGAATGGCGTCCTTCTTGGCAAGGAGGGTTTTCAAAGACGACTCGGGAATATTGAGGTCACGGGCAATGCTGGCTTTCGTAGCTCCCTTCCGCTTTTCAGCTTCTTCTATTATTCGAAGTTTTTCTCCCAAGTTTAGTGGCTTTCGACTCCGCAACATCATGAGCCGCACCGGTCGCAGCCGAAAATACGCCAAATATACCACGCAGACCAAGAAGGAACACACGTTACCGGACCGGAATACTGTGCAGCACAAAAGAGAAGCAGCGGCCCATGCCGGATAAAGCAAGTGGTGGCGCATTCAGTCCATGTGTCAGTTTCGTACCTGATAATAATGTCTGTTTCGTATTTAATTTTTACTATTTGTAATATAATTTACTAAGGCGGTGATAAAGGTCCTTGCAGGATACATTTCTGACATCATAGATTTGATCCCACCTTTTTTTTTTTTTTTCTTTCATTTTTTCGTAGCTGAAATGCAGTAGTACAACATTCTTGCCGCCAGAGGTCTTGCCCTAAAAAAAAAATGAGAAAAGAAAAAAAAATTGGCCACGATGCGCGACAGCAGCTGCCGCTGTGGTTGACGGAAGCCGCCTTTCCGAGCGCCTTTGCTTCCTTTGGGAGATTACATGCTTCCCATTCATTATCAGCGGGCTACAATGTGCCTACGGGACAGCCTGCGTCTGCTCAGATTTTTTATTTTTTTTTCTGTGCTGTACCAGTGCCGTCGTACGAAGCGAGGTCGGCATAAAATTGCGTCGTATAATCGAGGATTTTAATACATTGTCTCTATGGTAGTTTTGCTGGGACCAAACCGATTCGGCGTAAAATGCGGGTCGCCGCGTAACCGAGGGACGTATAATCGAGGTTCCACTGTATGCCTGTTAAGGAATTGATAATTGATATTCATTTACAACTCCTGTGAATTCATTACCAAGAAATTGGCACAAGAAATATGGCGCGTTGACCGCAGTGCAAGGAGCCATGGAATTTATCCGCCAGAAAACAGGATGCATATTCTGTAAAAGGTGCATGAATTTCCTCTCCACAATGAATGGACTAGCGTGGCATACTCTTTGCATATATACATAGCAGCATTCACAATTCATGATTTCTTATTCTGGTTCACAAGAACATGTAATGGGCTGCAGTTTCTTTTCGAGTAGTACATATCCTCTTTATGAGTTCTTTTATCTTGCTAGCTGTATCATTGTCAAACATATTGCACAGAAATCTTTTTGCATGATCCACGTGTGCATTTTGCTAGCAGTCATGGTCGCCTTAGATCCATGCATGCATGTTCATGATCCCTTTGCACTGTGTTGTGCCATTCAGATGTGCCTTAGGTAATTCATTGCAGAGAGTGGGATGGTAAGAGAGTCAGATTTTTGGCTGCATTCTTCTTTGTCATGATTCATAAGACCTGGATCATCACAGGGTACTCATTTGTGAACACTAAATGATTGGATTTCTTCTCTCATGCTCTTTCAGTTTCAACATCCAAGTGATGATGGTGACACAGAAGTTCAGTACTGGTCACGTAAGGCACGAAAAAACAGTGACACAGTCTCTGTTTCGTCGTTTTAATTAGCAGCAATGCCTGTGAGGACTAAAATGGCAGTGAATGAAGAAGTAGCGATTGCACTGATGCGCAATCCTATGTTGTTTTTTGACGTCAGGGCCATCAGTGAGCTTTCTAAAATGAAACCACATCAGAAGATGAAATTAAACTGTACACATATTTACAGTAAAATCTTGTTAATTCGAATAATAAGGGCACGATCCCGGTTAATGTTCATGTAAATCTATGGCAGCAGACGCTCGTTCATTTGGACATGAGCGGGGCTCGCTCCTGTTAATTTGGACAGGGGATCACGTCCAGGTATGGTCGACGCAGCCAGTGCGGTCACTGAAGTAGACATCCCCGAGCCTCTGCTGTATGGAACATAGGAGTGGCCTTGTACTTTGTGCATGCTATGGCAGGCACAGTGACTATCAAAAGGTTCGTCTTTCCAGAAGGAAGCTGAGTCGCATAGTTTCGGTTTTGCTTTCTGTAACTTCATGCCATCTTGTCTGCAATTGGGCGCACGCATCGGTTAATCGGGCAGTTTGGAATTGTGCTTGCCACATCTGTGTGCTTTTATTTTCATTTTACAATGGTGTCATGGTTTTCTAATGCATGTGCATATATACCTTGCATGCATTCATGAATGTGCTGCCTCTGGTGTGCCGAAACTATGTCCTAGGCGCGTTCTATTTCATCGCTATGCTACACCACGTAGACTTTGCAGTCAAGCGTCCTCAATACGCGGCAGAGCAGTCCTGTGAAGGGCCCACCGTATAAACTGTAAATTCAACGTGTAGAACAATGCAAACAACTTGACACAACTCATCTCAAATGCAGTCTACCATCATGCAGGTATTCATTAGATAAAATTACGTGATGCATAGTGATCAGAGGTTTTTCCACGCCCATTCAATAATTAGAACTTTCAGTTAATTCGAACATTTCTCCCGACTCCTTGAAGGCCGAAATAATAAGAGTACACTGTATTGAGTGCTTGTGAGCGAATATTGCATGGTGGTCCATGTACACCGATGTTCTACCCGACGTTACATACATGAAAACATGTAAATGAATTTTAGTTTCTCTACTCTTTTGGCCAGCCTGTTTGAAGAAGCAAACACGAGGTAGCTTTGTTCGAATGTTTTGGTTTCTTGTTTGATGTACGTGAAAGCCGTAAGTGAACGGAGTTAAGTATCCAGTTATTCCTGTGAGTAGCAGTGTAAAAACAACTAACTTTATTGGAATGTAATTGCAGTTCTGACCACACAAACTGCTAAACATGCTTGTTCATGTTTAGAAGACTAGTTCCTGCTGGAGGGCGCTTGTTATAACAGGTATTGCACGGCGCTTTGTGCTGGATTTGCCCACCTTTTCAACATGCAGTGAACGTATGGAAACGCTACCGAGCATCAGTTGCATGCTTCTTGAAAAGTCTGTGGCCTTAATTTTAAGATAGGTGAACAAAAATTGCACTCTTTGTGGAGTTTAACCACTTTCAAAATATTTTCTCTTAGTGCATGAGCACTAGAGCTGTCATTCCACCATCAGCCGTCATCTGAAGTCTCTAGGCTCATGCAATAGCAACGCTCGTTTTACACGCTTGTCACAAAACAGTGCATGCTTGTGCAACTTCTGGTCATCGTAGTAAGCATGATAGAGCATTGTGGAATGGTTTTCCTTGTCTGTAGCGCTCCACTGTGTACAGTACAGTCCACTGTTAAAGGGAACATGAGACCACATGACTACCGGGCTTTACAAAGCATTCGCGAGAGAGCCGGTAACAAATGATCGCACATGGTGCATGTGCAGTGCTCTTCACGAGCATGCGCAGTGCTCTTCACGAGCATGCGCATAGTGCCGATCATTCTCGCCAGTTGTTGGCAGCAGCGCTTTTCAGAATGTGTTTAGGCCATATGATCGCACATTCCCTTTATCAGTGGACTGTACTGTACAATTGAGCAAATTGATACCACTTGCTTGGAATGCACCATTTTGAGATTCTTTTATGGTAACCGGTGTATCATTTTTAATCGCTGATGCCTGAACTTTTAGGAAGTTTCGAGTCTCAAAAATACTACTGATCGCGTTAACGTCTATATGCGTAGTTGCATTCTCCACGCTTTACAGATCGCGTGTGCCAGATTTGGTCTTGATACGGCTGAAGTATATGAGACACACGTGAGAGCCGCATCTGCCTAGGAGTGAAAATTTGTGAAAAACGCGATTGAAAGTCATGAAAGCGTCCTGTAAAAAAGATCATACTGGAAGTGAAAATGTTGTTACTTCCTGGGAGTGAAGCGGCACAGCAGGCCTCGAGGAGGAAAAAAGCGTAGTCCTACTGGCTTGCGCATGATTGCAGACAGCATCATGATTTGATGCATCACACGTTTAAAAAGGCAGATTCGATGTGCAGTCCTTGTGGCTGCTGTGAATGCATTAATCAATTTTTCCTCATCTTGTTTTTTTTTTCTGACAGTTTCCCAATTATTTCTGGCTTCAATTTTTTTTGTGTGCGAAAGAGGAATACTCTAATTGCTGAAACAGCGAAAAAAATATACCCCATTAATAAGACGAATTTCTTAAACAAAAATTGCTGTTTTTCAATATGCTTGACCCCTTGACAATGTCACCACAAACGTGAATGCAGTCTCCTTTGATATCGGAATGAAGAGTACAAGGGGGCACTTGCATTTAAACCGAGTGTGACCTTTGGTTTGCTAGTGGCTGCAGCCACTATGAGGCCAGCCTATTGCGTCAATCTGTAATCACATTTTTACAGTTGTCTGCTTTGGGAGCGTGAGGTGACGTTAGGCGAGCATCCTAAACATGAGAACAAAAAATAAGCATGCCTTATGACGGGCATCTCTTGGTGAGATGGCATTGGGCAGCATCGGGTGTTCTCTCTCGTTCAGTGCAGTTCTTTCCTAACATGGTACTTATTGCCCCCCCCCCCCCCCCCCCCCTTGTCTTTTTGTCATGCAGGCCGTGAGCGGGATCATCGAGAAGGATGAGAGAGGTAAGTCATTTGCACCTGAAGCCTGCAGCTGTGTGCGGACTTCTTGGCAGGAGACAACCATACCATTTATGTGTGCATGCAGTTTCTCGTGCTTTCGTACACTTGGCAAGCCTTCAATATCGTTGCCAGTATCAGAGTCACTTCTCTGCAGAGAAGCAGCAGCCTCAGTGATTTCAAAAAGCTTCGCTGTCATCTAAAGTTCTGCTTCACCAAAGAAGGCTTGTTTTCAGGTGCTGGAAAGTACCAGTGTTATTCTTGAAAACACTTCCCACCTTTTGTGTTCTTTTTTTTTTTTTTTTTCCATAAGGGCTTCCACTTTGCCGAAAAACTGCTCTCTGCCTGGCTGTCAGTCTGTGTGGTCCTCCTTATGATCATGCCTCTGGCAGGTGGCATGGCACTGGTTGATCGGCGGGTTGTATGACATTATGAGACCACATGTCATGTAATAGAGCTGCTGATTTAAACAGCTCATTCCAGATTTGTATCAGGCCCATTGGGACCCAGGGTCAGGCAATGTATTACTGGGCTTTGGAGGCAAGCTCGTGCATCTTGATTAAAGTGAAGCTTTGTATGTCTGTCGCTGATGCTAACTTGGGCAACATTCATCATATGTCAACTGAGTTAAGCCAATCAAGATCCACCCGAACCATGGAAAGTCAATGTAAACTATGCAAAAACTAGAACTAACCGTGCTGGTTCCCAATTGATGACTACCCTCAATTTCAACATCTTGGTATGATGGCGCATCACGCCGTCATCCTGCAGGGCACAGTGGCAAAGCAGCTACGTATCGTGGCATGCAGTCAAGGGAGGCACATGCGTTCGGTGAAGGCCAGGTATATTGCACGAAGGTCAGATGGTGTCATGTCTGGGGAAAGAGATCAAGCTGGGACATTGACCCTTCAAGGCCAAGTATCCTGCTTAGATGAGAGGTCGTGGCGAGAGCATACACAGTCATGGACAAAGCACAGAAAAGGAAGAATGATCATTGTGCTAAGAGAGAGGCACGTGGGGCTCCCAAGAAATCCTACTTTGCACCATTCCATTGCAGCTCTAAGTTTGAAATGTATGCTGGTTTTCGTGCACAACAAACTATGCCGACTGGACATCTCGCAAAAAGAACCTTATTTAAAGAAATACGGCCGCGCAAAATTGACGCTTTCGCTTTTCCACACGTAAGCAGTCTGAAAGTCTGTATGGATTTCTTTTTTTTTTCCTTTGTCCAGATTGCTCTCTCTCCAGACATTAATTAGGCTGTGCTGTTCCTGCCAAGAAAACCCTATGGCCAGTCACAATACCATTATCGATATGGCGCCGGAAGATGAGCCCCCCAGGTTGGAAGGCGTCCCACATGTTACTGGGGATGAACAAAGGGCGATTCCTAGTAGCTCCAGGACGAATGAAGCGGCTGGGCTAAAGCCAAAAGGACGCTCAGTTGTGGATGTGTCGGGAAGCGACCGGAAAGTCCGATGTTGCAAGGAGATATATCACATAGCAACATGGAATGTAAGATCTATGACGCAAGGTAAACTGGATATCGTCAAGCGAGAAATGGACAGATTGAACATTGATATCTTGGGTATCAGCGAGCTCAAGTGGACCGGAATGGGAGAATTTAACTCCGGCGACCATTATGTCTTTTATTGTGGGCACGAATCCAAGAGAAGGAATGGGGTCGCTCTCATAGTAAACAGAAGAATGGGCAAAGCAGTGCTAGGGTACAACCCCAAAAACGACCGAATGATTTCACTTCGGATCCAAGGTCACCCTTTCAACATAACAGTTATCCAAGTCTATGCACCGACCACTGCTGCTGAAGAAGCTGACGTTGAGAGATTTTATGCGGACCTACAATGCCTTTTAGACCGCACCCCATCATCAGACGTCGTTTTTCTCATAGGAGACTGGAATGCTAAGGTCGGGAGTGAAGAAATATCCGGAATTACAGGCAAGTTCGGTCTTGGTGAGCCAAATGAAGCTGGGCAGAGGCTAGTAGAGTTCTGTCAAGAAAACAACCTGACCATAGCGAATACTCATTTTCAACAGCACAAGAGGCGCCTGTACACATGGATTTCACCGGACGGTCTGTACAGGAATCAGATCGATTATATTATTTGCCGGCAGAGATGGAGAAGCGCTATACAAGCAGTAAAAACAAGGCCTGGGGCCGATTGTGGCACCGATCATCAGCTTCTTGTTGCCAAAATTAAGCTTCGATTGAGGAAAACGCAGAAAACTAGAAGGCCTTTCAGGTATGATCTGGATCAGATTCCATTAGAATATGCTGTGGAAGTGAGGAATCGATTTCAAGAATTAGATCTAGAAGACAAAGAGCCCGAAGAGATGTGGACTGATGTTCGTGATATAATACAAGAAGTTGCTACTAAGGTAGTTCCAAAGCAAAAGAAATGCAAAAAAGCAAACTGGTTATCTGAAGAGGCTTTGCAAATAGCTGAGGAAAGGAGGATGGCAAAAGGTATGGGGGAAAGAGAAAAATACAAGGTTCTCAATGCGGATTTTCAGAAAATAGCAAGGAGAGATAAGAATGCCTTCCTGAACATACAGTGTCAAGCAGTTGAGGACAACAGCCAATTAAGAAACACAAGAGCTCTGTATAAGACAATCAAAGATATCAAAGGAAGCTTCTGTGCTAAGCTGGGCGTGATAAAGGACAAACGAGGCAAGGACCTCACTGAAGCCTCAGAGATAAAGAAGAGGTGGCAGGAATACACAGAAGAACTGTACAAGAAGGACCCGGATGTGCAATCCCAACATAGGACGGTTGTGATTACTGATCTCGAGCCGGGCATCCTGAAGAGTGAAGTTGAATGGGCCTTAGCCAGCCTTGCTAAGAACAAAGCAAGCGGAATTGATGGTATTCCAGCTGAGTTGCTTCAAAACCTCAACCACGACGCTGTTAACACACTGCATACATTATGTCAAAAGATTTGGACAACCCTGCAGTGGCCACAGGATTGGAGGAGGTCAGTTTACATCCCCATTCCAAAGAAAGGCAGTGCCAAAGATTGTTCCAACTACCGCACGATCGCGCTTATTTCGCATGCTAGCAAGGTGATGTTAAAAATCCTGCAAGGTAGGCTGCAGCAGTATGTGGATCGGGAGCTTCCGGACGTGCAAGCTGGGTTTCGCAAGGGCAGAGGAACTAGAGACCAAATTGCCAACCTTCGCTGGATCATGGAAAAAGCAAGAGAGTTCCAGAAACCCATTTACTTCTGCTTTATTGATTATGCGAAAGCGTTTGACTGCGTAGATCACAGCAGATTGTGGCAAGCTCTCCGAGAGATGGGAGTTCCAATTCACCTCATCTGTCTCCTCAGGAACCTGTATGAAGGGCAAGAGGCCACAGTCAGAACTGGGCATGGTCTTACTGATTGGTTTCCGATTGAGAAAGGGGTGAGGCAAGGCTGCATACTGTCGCCCTGCCTATTTAACCTATATGCAGAGTGCATCATGAGGAAGGCCGGTCTGGACGAGTCTTCAGCTGGAGTGAAGATTGCTGGAAAACGTATCAACAACCTTAGATATGCGGATGATACCACTTTAATGGCAGAAAGTGAAGTGGAACTCAAGAGACTTCTGATGCGCGTACAAGAAGAGAGTGAGAAGTTTGGGCTTAAACTGAACATTAAAAAGACGAAGATCATGGCGTCTTGCCCTATCAAGTCCTGGAGCATCAATGGACAAGAAGTGGAAGCTGTGACAGATTTTCTGTTCTTGGGCGCCAAGATTACCTCGGAAGGAGACTGCAGCCATGAAATTAGGAGACGCCTGCTTCTGGGAAAGAGAGCAATGGTTAGCCTTGACCGCCTAGTAAAGAGCAGAGACATTAGTCTGCCAACCAAGATCCGTATAACCCGTGCTATGGTCTTTCCAGTTGTGATTTATGGATGCGAGAGTTGGACTGTGAAAAAGGCTGACCGCCGAAGAATTGACGCGTTTGAATTGTGGTGCTGGCGAAGACTCTTAAGAGTTCCTTGGACTGCCAGAAGATCAAATCAGTCGATATTGTCGACCATAAACCCTGACTGCTCATTGGAGGGTCAAATTCTAAAGTTAAAGCTCAGCTACTTTGGTCATCTGATGAGAAGAGAGGAGTCGCTGGAGAAAGATTTGATGTTGGGAAAGGTTGAGGGTCGCCGGAGAAGGGGTAGGCAGCGAACGCGATGGTTAGATGGCATTCTCGAGGCATTGCAGATGAAGCTATGTGATGTTAAGAAGATAGTGAGAGACCGGAAAGCGTGGCGTGACATGGTCCATAGGGTCACGAAAAGTCGGACACGACTGAACGCCTGAACTGAACTGTTCACATGACGATGGTAAACGCAGAGCACTTTTCACTTTTTCTTTTTCTCAAGTTTGCATTGAGCGACGAAGAAATTTTCAAATTTGTTTCTCTCTGCAATGAATTCGTCCTTAGCATTTGCATGAGCATTGATACAGTTAGTGTTAAAATTAAAAATTTCATGTCTCTCAAGTGTCTGCACCTGGGTTCTTTGCCTACTCTTCATTGGGCCATTTCTTGCTCACCATGTTGAAAGCAGAGATGTGAGAAATTGCATCATTGCTATTGCATGTGCCACTACTGTCACGAAGATTTCTCATTTAAGGGTGGCCCCATCATTGTTAGCAGCTTTGAATAGAGGAAAAATTTTGATGCACAGGGCCAAATGTTAAAATGCTCCTTACATCTGAGTTATATTTAAAAATTGACCGAAGGAAGGCACATCGCTCGTAGGGCACATCCTCACTGAGTTAAAGAGCATTCCCTGTCTGTGGTTCGTCTTGCATATGATCGTTCTCTTGCATGCACTTTGTTGCTCATTTAATTGCTAATCCCTTAATTAGTGCCTCTATTATCTCGCACTTATAAGCTGTCATATAGGTAATCTGAAAGACCACCCGACACAGATGTAAAGTCCAGCTTAAAGCAAGCCATGCGAGTGTGAGTGTTCCGACTTGGGATATAAAGGTCCCGAGTTTGATTCCCATCTCACCCTTCATAAAGAGTAGGAGGGATGCGCGAAATTCGGTATTTTGAATACTTTTCGAACAGTATTAGCGATTTGATTTGACTCGCCGGGCACTTTCACCATTCGAACTATTTGTGATTAGTTCGGATGGTGAAGTTGTGGTTGGCCACTGCCAGCACATAGCAAAAGCCCGCGTGGTAATGACGCTGACAGCCTTTCAGAGCCGCTGCCGCACGGCTTCTGGGCACTCGTGGGTTGGAAAACAAAATGCGACGTTACGTGGCATATCAGTGTGTCTAGCCGAACTGGCTGCGAGCTTGACCAAGGAGTGCCTTTACGGTTTGCGTCAGTGTTTGCGGAGTTGAGGACCATCACAGGGCTTATGGTCTGGTAAAATTGACATGAGAGAACTAGGCAGGTTATGTTTTGTCATGAATTCTAATTTTTGGGTAGGATTCCCCTACCGATGCTCGCCCCTCTTCTGCTCATCTCTTGAGCCACCTTGTTGCACTTTGCTAGTGGCTTGTTTCATCATTATTTGACCTCTGGCCTACTCCTCTAGTAAGAAGGTATCAATGCATCGGTACTCGTTAGCACTAGAATGCCTATAAATATTTCTTGTGAGCAACTAGTCATACAGTTAAAGCTCGAAGGAATTAAGTTGAGGGGAACCATTAAGGGGAGACACTGGTCTTAAAATGAAAATTTTCATTTTTAGAGATATAATAACGAAATTGGGTGTGTATATGTATTTCTTCCTCCTGTTTTCAAAAATGTAATTAGTTTTACTCTATCTCAATTAGTTCTAATGTTATTGGGAAATAACCAAAGCCTAATTTGGTAATTTCTTACGGGTCGTTAGGACAGTTTCCCTCAATATTTTTTCGTTCCGATTAAAATGTAGTTGTAGCCAAAGACCTGCGATGTGGAGCTATGCTATTTATATTATCATTTATGTACATCACAGTATAAAAATATTCAATTATGTAGATGCCCCACAATTCGAAAATATAGTTAGCTGACATTATTGTTCAATAAATTTGATATGTTCAACTTAGCAATATAAAAATAGCATAGCTCCACAGTTCAAACCTTTCTGAATTCAACGGTATAAGATTTATTAAAATTGCACCACAAAAACCCAATGAAAAGTTCCGTAAGGCTAGTCATGTCACCAAAAAACATGAAGCTGAGAAAAACTCATTTGAAGTTTTGACACTGAGTGCAGAAAATATTGGGAAGAATCTTCGACAACGGATGTTACTCAGATGTTTCCTATCAGTTTCCCTACAAAACAAAACAAAAAGTGTCTTATTCCATCCAAGGAAACATTAAAAAAAAAAATGTCGAATGTGTAAGTGTGATGAAATTATAGAGGTTACTTTCGAGAAGTTAGGAGTGACGACCGGAGCCAAGGAGACGAGAGCTCCGCCAGGCAAACAGTTGGGGAAGAGAACTGCTTCGCTTATTCTTGGGGAAGAGAACTGCTTCTGTTCGAAATCGCAGCTTTCGCAGACAAGCAGAAGCTTTACAGCAAGGCCGTACTCCTTATCTGTTGCCTTGCTCAAACGCAGACTTCCTGCGCCGCAGATTCCGCACTTCGCTTGCGCGAAAAAATTGTTCAAAACCTTCAAGTCCACAATCACGAACTGGGTACCGGCATCAGCTGTCTGGTAATCCGCACTGACGCCAAGAAGGTCAAACTTGCGCTGGGTTGCCGACTTTTCCGACAGAACGGACTTTGCTTGCGCCGATCGCTCAACACGCTGCTCCTGCTCGGTCGACGAATAGTACACAGCATCAACACGAAGTGTACCACGATCCGAGATACGATTCGTGCTGCAACTTGGTCCCGCGGTGTCGTCATCGGGCAGCGTGCTTGATGTACCCGGCGGATCCAACGAGTCTGGCACTGCAGGCCCCGGCGACGCACTGGTGGCCGCTGCCTGCCGTTTTTTGTTCCACGAACGTTTCTTCCGGCTTCCAAAAGCTCGTTGCGTGCTCGGTTTCAATCGACTGTCTCCCGGCATCTCGATCGCAAAGAGAAACTCCCGGCACAAGGCGGAAACACGGCTATAACACGGCGTGTAGAGAAACACGAGCGCAAAAACAGACGCGCACGAAGCGACAGCCACAGCGGCGAACGCAAGAGAAAGAAAAAAAAAATGACGTAGACGGTCACACCAGCCAATGGGAGGCGCAGAATGACGCGCGCTGCGAGCCAATCAGCGACCCGAAAACGGCCTTCGGGAAACCGGCCCGAACCGCCGCTCGGCTTGAGCGACGCCATTTTGAGATAGCTCAAATTGCGCACAAAGAAACCAGCTTCAAAACAAGCCCAAGATGGCGGCGATCGGCCGGCTGCAACGCCGGCGGCGCGCGCGGGAAGTTCGAACAAAGTCTCTCTTTTCGGGGCCATTTTGTCGCTGCCGTGGTGTTTTGAAAGCCGATTTTATCGCATTTCCCGACCGAATTCAGCGTTAATAATTTTACTGTAGATGCTCGAAAGGATAAACCTTCCGAAAATGAGTTTTTCCCAAAATCGACTTTTTGACCATTTTCGACCGTTTTAAGACCCGCGTCTCCCCTTAATTATGTGAGGTATATCTCGGTCACTTAATTCGATACATTCGATTACATGGTGTATCGGCGTCAAGAAAGCTTCTGCGGCATCATATTGGCAAAGATAATTGCTGCCAGCAGAAACAACCAACACCACTAGAGTGTATGAAAAGAAACAACGAAAACTGTTAGCTCAATAAGAAGAGGTTCGGGAGACTGCACTTCTATCGACCAGCAAAGTTGCTTGTGTGCTCTTGTAACGGCCGCACGAAGTGTCCAAAAATTTGAAGTGGCATGTCTTTCGTCTCCTCTTCTGTTCTGGAAAACTGCCGTAGCAGGTAATGGCAGTCCACAACTTCACCCGCCATCTTGTAAAGTTTAAATTTAGTTTTACACTTGGGCAAAAGTGGGAGGAAGGTGCTCAAAGGTGTTGGAATCGATAAATTTTTGTGCGTTCTCTACAAAACAGACTAAACATGAGCACTTTTCATCTTGTTTTGAGGAAAGGTTCATTTAATTGGAACAGATCACGAAATCGGTTTCTTAATTTCCATTTAGTCAAAGCATTGGACCCTGAGAGCATTTGAGGGGGAATTGGGATATCTTATTCAAGTCAGGAGTTTCGTCGATTCAGGTTTTGTTAAATTGAGTTTTGACTACTGTGATATCAGACTCACTCCCACTGATGGCAATCATTATCAAATAAATATAAACAAAATAGTACTGCATGATGCTGCTTTTCCTATTAGGCCCTACAAGTGTGACAAATTATGCTGATGGTTGAAAGCGAAATGTTTTTGTAATATCTGCATTTTTTTTTTTTTTTCAGTAGCTGTGTTTTGTGGAATAAGCTTCTTTTATTTTCAGCTATTTCTACCAGATTTTATTTGCAGCCAATTTTCATTATTCACAAAAATTGACTGTTAATACACATTTAATGAATTTTTTCTGGGCGTGCTTTGCAGGTGATAATATCTACAGCCATACTTGGCAATGTTAAAGAAAATATTCAAATTCGCTTCACACCCAACGTCTTGCTATTTGTACATCTCTGATAAAGTGCTTTTGCCAACACGGCCATGTCATGGGGTCTCTTGACATAACACAAGCTGTTGCCCAGCCTCTGTCCGGCCATGTCAACTGCCACCTGCGAGAGGCATGCTTATGGCTTTTTTGCTCATGATGCTATAACTGCAGTGTTTTTCAGCAGAATGCAAGCCTTCATGCTGCCGTGCTAAAAAGTGTAGACTATAGCACGTCACGAATGCATGAAAGTATTTTAAGGCAAAAGCCTTTAAGCACTCGTACTCTCTGTTGACCGTTTGTCCGTTACATCCAAAGGCTAGAACAGTGCCAGCTGTGACCCTACCCCTACCTGCCCACACCCTTCTTGCTCATTGGTGGCATAAAGCGTGAGAATTTTCAATTGGTGCATTTTCAATTCTGCGACCTCCCGCAGACAATCCTTGTGGACTTAAAAACTTTCAGTCGCTCAGAGACTAACTGCGCAATCAGCAGAGTATGTTCAGGGACGTATCTCTGTGCACAAGTGCTTAGTGAAGCATTATTAGTGATTTCTGGACCCTCGGTGATTGTCCCAGTCAATAGAGGACTGCTTGAAGCATATTCCCAAATGGGGGATCATAATTTGGCTACCAGTGCCCCCTTCCCCGAGGTGATTTGCCACTGTGTTTTTGTGCCATGCTTAGCTTCACTTAAGTATTGAAAGCAATGCTATAAAAGCTCTGATTCACTAATTTGAAAAATATTGCCGCTATCGGTTACTGTGCTGATGTTTACCAGCTAATTTTGGGTGTTCTCCGTGCCAGTATATAAAACTACAAATAAAGTGTGTGTGACAAGATGTCTAAAGAGGTGCTGCTACATTCCCAGCAAGAAAAAAAAAGAGTAGAGCCTGAAGGGACAATCGATCGGCTGTGCACAGCCCGTGACCACAATGTCTCTCCTCCACTTTCAAATGGGGCCCAGCTAGCAGCTGGCTATAATGTCATGCTCCAAGGCTTAGCAACGAGTTTCTTTGTTTGTGGTGATCATCTCTGAAGCGATAACCTTTGTAATTCTGAACGGGAGAGTTCACGACCCACAATTTTCGTACCCTCTTTGTCAAATTCTTCTCTCTCCTATGCTTCCAGATCGGAACAACAGTGAGTCGGAGTCCCAGAATCCGCACAGTGGCAGCGAAGAGAATGGGCCCGTGTCCTTGCTGTCGTCCCAAGGGGGCTCCACAGTGGCCGCAGGGGGCGGTGGTTCGAGTAGCAGCACATCTAGCAGCAGTTCGACAGGTGGCGCGGTCAATGGCGGGCCCCAGTCTCCCAACCCAGGTGGTGTGACGCTTCTACATGCTGTCCGCGTTTTTCACATGTGCCGTTAGTGGAATGCTCGGAACTTCGCTGCGACCCTCCTGCTCTGTTCTGTTTGTATTGCTAGTCAGCATCTGCTTTGTTTTGGTTTCCCAGTATGAATTAAAACTCCGACTTGTTTCCCGCACCGTGATTTGTTTGACCAAAGTTGATTTGCATTTGACGGTGAATGGGCAGCGCTGGGCAATAGCACATTCGTTGACAGACTAAATGTGAAAATGCCTGCACAGCTGTTGGGAGATGGGTAGAGAGAAATATTTCTCTTCTCTTCTTTGAGGAAAGGGTGATAGGTTGGTTTCCTAACCCATAGCCTCCTAATATTATCCATGCCCGGTCATTCGATCTGTCCTCGGTCATTTAAGGGCCGAGGACAGTACAGTCCAACTTCAGTACAGTCCAGCCCACTTATAACGAACTTGATTGTCACGTGGCATTTGTGCATTGTATCCAAAGTTAGTAGTAAGTGGACCACCTATAATACGGGCGAAAAGAGCAAGCGAGACGAAAGTTAACTTTATTTTTGAAAAAGTCAGTGATGCATGTCTGCTTCTTCAAACCTATCGCATCACTGCCGTTTCTAATTTTTCCAGCGCGGTAATATGTTCATCGCCAAGGCCTCTGCTGCACACGAGTTCCTTAAGGGGGGGTGAGGGTCTTAAAAACTTTTTTTTTATTTCTTAACCTATCTTGCTGAAAATTGCCATGGTGATATATCTTTGAATGGTGATTCCAAATATGTATTTAGATTTGAAATACCTCATCTAGACATGAAAATATGGCAAGATAATGTACTGCACATAGTGTCTTTTCTTACGGGCCATTACGGCAATTTCTTAATTAAAAAAACTGGTTTTAAATATATGCTGTCATTTCCAAGAGCCTACTGCACATCCTAAACCTAAGGAAATTTTTAAGAAGTCATTATATAGGTAATGAATGAATAACAAAGTTGGGAGAAAAAAGACAATGTGGCAGTAATTAGTTTACATCTGATCTAATTGCTAGTCTATCAGACTTTATCGAAAACGGAAAGCTTTAGGATGTAGCTGAGATTTTACTGAAAAAAATGATACCAAGTTCAATAAAATCCGTGCATGCAAACATTATGAAAAGTTCCGTAAGGCAAGGCTTTTTACCAAATAAACAAAGCTGAGAAAACTGCATTCAAAGTTTTACTCACTGTGCCACTTTTGTTTTCCAATCACATGGAAAGATTTAATGCTTTAGCATGCAGCCCAGTTATTGGTGAACAAAATGACACCAAATTTACATAAATCTGTTCATGTAATGGCTGTGAAAATCTATGTATGGCATTGGCACTTGACAAAAAAAAGATGCTCAGAAAGTCACTTGCTACAGTCTCATCTTAAATCAGTCACATAAGTCCTGGGCAGTAGTCTTGGGTTTTGTCAGGCCTGTGCCTCTTGGCCATCTTCTTCTTCTTCACCTTTTCACTATCGGTGTGACCCTTATCAGACCTGCACAGCCTCTGTTTATTTTTTTCAAGGCTCCTACGAATGAGGCACCTGCCAGGGCTATAACCAAGCTGCTCTGCAACAGCTCTGCTGGTTGCTGCCATCCCTTGATTGAAGCGAGAAACTGCTTCTGCAACAGCCCTTTGAACAGCCAGCAAAGAGTCATGCGTGTTTTTAGAGCATTGGCTCCAGATAACAGAGTGCAGGCACTCGATAGCATTCTGTGTCATGCCATCTTTGCAGCGCTTCAAAAGGGCCTCGTCGCCCAGCCTGGCAAAAACTGGCTCAAGCGCAGTGCGAACATGGCCTGGCAGAGGGTTTTTGTGTGGTGGAGGCTCCACCTGGTTTGCCAAAGCACGATTGAAGGCACACCATGAATCAACTCCTTTGAGGACAGCAACTGTGATCTGGGGCTTCATCTGTTGAGGTCAGGTGCAACAGCGTAGCTTGCACTGCCTTTTTCATGCCTGCGACGTCGTGGCTATGGCTCCGCAAGGCATACCCATAGTAATTGGTGATCTTTTTCATCTTTTCTTGGGTAAGGTTGCCCTTTCCACCAAGAGATTGCCCTTGTTGCCTTCTTTTTCTCAACCAAGTTGCGAAGAGCCGTCCCCAACCGCTTGTGGACATGATTGAGGCAGTCCTTCTTTTCGATGGATATATATCCATACACGCCTTCCTGGGTCAATGCATGAAATGTGCGGCTATCACCATCCGAAAGTATGGTTGTGTACCGCAACCCATTTTTTTCCAAGGACCTATAGAATAAAATCATAACTGCTTCGGTCTCCATTCGTCCGGCATTGCAGTCAATGTTCTTCATACACTTGTGGTTCACAGCCCAGTCACTGTAACCATCATCACTGGGATCAGGTGCCCCTTGGCACCCACGACAGTACCTCGAAAGCACAACATGGTCCAGTACAAGGCCAGTGTACAGTTCTATAATGCAGCCAACTGCAATATTTGAATTGTGGCCACGCGTTTTCCATGTGCCATCAAATATCACGTCTACATTTCCTGTTGGGTTCAGGAAGTCTTTGTATAAGTCCTTCACCACTTTGACACTTGCTGCTTCTGTAGCAGTAGCAACTGCCTGGCAAGCTTTCACCATGGTGTTGCCCCCTGAAAGTTTTGTGGTGAAGTCCTTGGTGGGAGAGGTTCATTGTTGCACAAAAATCCGCTAGAGCAGTCACTTCCTTCCCTATACTTTGTATGCCTTTCATCGCCCGCAGATTTACTTCAAAGGGTGTGATGCTAGATTTCCCGGGCACTCGTGGCGACGAAAAGTGCCGCTCGGCGAAATCGCAATTCGAACATGTGAGCACTAACTTCACAGCTAAGCCATACTCTCTTCCGCTGCATTTCGCGAGTTGAACACTGGCCATCCCACACTTGCTGCAGCTTGTGGATGCAAACAGCTTCTTCGCTCATATCAACAATTATATACTCAGTGCCGCGATCGTCGTCTACACTTACTGTGCTGACGTTCATCAGCTCGAACTTGCGGGAAGTCGCGGACTTCTTCGCCAATGACATCTTGGCATTATCTGCACATTTTTCGCGTCCCGCGCACTCCGCCTCCGTAAAAAACACTGTGTCCAAACGTTGAACACGCGAGCTCGGTTTAACCGCGTCCGTCGGCGCTGAAGCGACGTGCGGCGTTGTCGTCGTTAGGCTTAGCTCAGCCGGCTGGGCCGCTTCCGACGACACAGAATTTGAAGCGACTCGCAGAGCATCAAAAGTCGATATGTTCGACGGGCTAAGTCCAGGCACATCCACTGGAACCGCAGACACTTGCGGTAACACCGAAGTTGACGCCGATCGGCACGGTCCAGCCGCGGCGTCCACCAACGAAGCTGACATCGACGATGTCGGTCCAGCCGCGTCCATCGGCAAAACTGTGGTCGACGAGTTCAATCCAGCCGCATCCGCCGATGGCCCTGCAGCTTGCGGCAACACCGAAGCTGTAGTTCTCGATGTGGCACTCTTCTTATTCCACGCGCGTCTCCTTTTGCCGACTGCTTTTCGCGTGCTTGCTTTCAAGCGTCGTCCCGTGCCATCGAGACACACGGAACAGACACCAGGCAGGCAAATACACACGAAAACAATAACTTCGAAGCTAAGAGGAGCGAGTTAATAGTCAAAATATTTACAGGAACGATGAGAAAAAATGCAGAACGAGAAATGCTAGGAAACAAAGAGGAGCGCAAAAAATCACGTGCCAGCGGGCAAAAGCAGACGACGAAGAGTCGGCAACGCGGTCGCGGGAGGTGAGGCATGCGTCAGGGCCAATCAGAGGGCTGCGCCTCGGAGAGCGCGCGCTTTACCCAATCAGCGGCTGTCTCGCGACGATTCACCCCTTGCGGACGGATGCCGAAAGCTCCGCTGTGCGAACACCTACAGCGTGTTGAGAGACGCCAGGAGAGAGAGCGGGAAACGAGCTTTCAAACGAGACCAAGATGGCGCCTATCGGTTGGCGCCGCGCGGAGCTACGGCGGCTTGAAAATGGTGCAAATTTTCGCGTTTGGCATTCAATTTCGGCTCACCGACGTTTCTAAATTGCCGTTATTTTAATACTTTGAGTAGGAATTGAGCTATAATATTTTGTAGAGGCATAGTCGGGACATTGAAGACTTCAAAACAGCAATTTTTAAAAATTGCCATTTCTGACCACTTTTTGCGATTTTAAGACCTGCGTCCCCCCTTAAGCGACGCGATGTAACCTATTGCGGTTTAAGCGTTCACAGCAACCGGCGGTACAGCAGCATCCTCGTCATCGTCCTCGTCGGTCTCTGGGCAGTCACGAAGGGCTCGCACTTCACGACAATAGCTTCGTCAGTGTATGGCTCCGCAATGACGGAATGACGGCGTCGTCATCAGCAGAAACAAAATCGTCCCAGGCAACGTCAGGTCCGGTCAGCTGCGTGTCAACGATGTGTTGCCACAAGTCCTCGTGCGACCGGCCTTCCGGTGAGTGATCTATGGCGTCCTCGGTGCCTGGGCCCATAAAACCCGCCTTGCGGAAGCAATTTGCTATGCACTCCGCGGTGAGTTCCATCCATGCCGCTTTCAACATCTCCACGGTGGCAAGCAAGCTGATGCGAACTGGCATGGCAGCATCAATCGCGATCAACAAGCGTTGGATGACGCGCCGCTGGTAGCACACCTTGAACGCATGAATGATACCCATATCCAGCGGCTGAATTTTGCAGGTTGCATTGGGAAGCAAGAAGAGCACTGTCACCGCACTCAAGGAAGGCTGCACATGGTGCGCCGCACAGTTATCCAGCACGAGCAGGACCTTCCTGTTTTTTCGTGCCATGTTGCGGTCGAACTCGACAAGCCACTTTGCAGATAAGTCACGACTCATCCAGGCTTTTGTATTGTTCCTGTAGCGTACAGGCACGTAGCTTCCAAAGCATCACGGCTTACGTAACTTGCCAATGACAAAAGGCAGCTGCCGGTCACTGCGGTCCATATTGACACACAGAAGAACGGTTATGCGCAACTTGCTGTTCTTCCTTCCTGCGCACTTGTCACCTTTCAAGGCATGCGTTTTAGATGGCAACATCTGATAAAACAACGCAGTCTCGTCTGCATTGTAAACGTCCCGTGGAGCATAGCTCGTGATTGTTGGGAGGTTGTCGGAAAGCCACGCATCGACGTCCTCGTTCACAGACACGGCCTCGCCGACGACCGCCTTCTGAAGGCGCTTTCTAGTCGTCGGGTCGGCATTCACGGTAGCACCAAGAATCTTTTTCTTGCCCTTAGCAATGGTTGAAATGGTTGATTTCGACAGTCCGTACTTCTTGACCAGTTCGCAGTTTTTTGCACCTTGAGCAAGTTCATTAACAATGGCCATCTTCGTTGCGATGTCGACAGCTTTCCTTTTAGCACCTGAAGAGGTCGACGTACAGTCCTCCATCGCACCAGGCGCAAGTCAAGCCCTTGGGCTCTCCTGTTGAGGCAGCCTTCAACTCCCTGATCTGGGAAAGGCACGGATGCGGCAACGATGTCAACGCAGTGCCATCGCACAGAAAGAATCGACGGCGCAATGCCCTCAGCGTGGGGTGGCAATGGAGCAACAAATGGAGAACCGGTTTGAGCCCTAGAGCAGGCGCCTGACTGTCCGGATTGGCCGACGCAGATCACGTGGATGCATCACAGCGACGTGGGCGGCGCCACTTCTATAACCAGTCAAGTGGCTGGGTAACCAGCGAGTAAAACAAAAATAATTCGCATTCCAAGTGCTGCATGTCCAGATTTCTGTTCATTTCCAGAATATATTGCTGTTACGATGAACATATGCTGTCCCAATAACAAAAAAAATCCTTGCCGTATGTTCGATCTGTGAGAATGACAGTGTAGTTCGCTTATTAAACGAATAAATTGGTTGCAGGTTAATGCATGAACGTAACTACCAAAGCGAAAAATATTAGGCTCGTTTTGTGCAGTTGACATCACCCTTGTGTGGAGTGCTCGAACAAGACATATCGGGCTACAAAAGACGAAAATAGACTCCAGCTCCAGACTTCTAAGCTAGGTGCTAGTGTCTACCTTGGTTGCAGCTATCTGTGGCACCACTTTCATTAGAGTATTGCCGCAACAACCTACCAGCTGCGGCGATATCTGGCCTTATTTACAGGGACATGTGTCTCCCGAGCGCTCTACACAAGGATGACGTCGACTGTATGCTACCAAATGACGCGAAATACAGTATGTACCAAGAGTTTCACCTGAAATAGCTGGAAATATTCTCTCATTCTGTCCTCCAGCTTTACGAAGCGTCACAACTAAGCTGGTCGTCATCACAACCGATGACTGAGAACTACAGGAATAAGCGCATCGAGTTTTCTAAATCCATTTTCCATCTTACTTTCCCGACGATCCAGACGAGCAGAAAAGCAACTATTTACCCAGTCGATGCAATTACCGGAGCATTGTACTGATATTACATACGAAGGCATTCTAACGAAGAGTGCATCGTCACACGGACATCCAAAAAGAAGCGTTGAGCAAGTATAGCTGTGCGGAGCGCCTTTCGTGAGCACAGCGCTGCGAAGTAGAGAAATCGAATGCCAATACTCGTTTACTGTCTATCATCCCAAGAAGGAGAGCGAGGGAGCGTGCTTACGTCGGCCAGATTGCACTTTCCGCCGAAGAGCAGCGGTCAGCGATGGCGGTGGTTGTGCCGCCGCTTGGCCCCATGCCCGCTCCACCAGCTGCCGGGGCTGCTCGGTTACTTTTGACAAAGACGGTACATTGTGTCTATTTTCGTTGGTTTCTGAAGATGGTGTAAGGAAAGCTGAGGACACGGCGGCGCCGCGCGTTTGCTTCGCGTCGCAATGGATGAAGCGGGGCCTTCAGGCATTTCTTCCTCCATGCCGTCAGGCACTGCTGCGCAGGTTCACCGTGCTTGACGGGCTGAAGTACAACGGTTAGACAGTGCCATGCACCTACTTCGCATTTTATTAATTACTCAAATCAGCCGTTATATATTTTCTCTCCAATTTCTCCCTAACACGGAACGAAAGGCGAGATTTCATGTTTACACCAAGTTTTTAATTAAAAGATTCTGCGTTTTGGCACTTTTGTGTTGTCCATATTAGTGCACATTTTGTTAGCAAACTTGTTTACAGGAATTTTGGCGCACACTTTTATAATGAATATCGGATATAACACAAATTATCGCACCCCGTACTACTTCGTTATAATGAGGTTCGACTGTACCTCAAATTGCAATGATGGACAGAGCCATGTTAGTCCGTCCAAATGACTGCTTCGCCTAGCTTTGACGGCTGCATAAAACCGGTATTTTTGTGCCTATGATGTCAGCTCGCATCTGTGTCATGCCACAAAAATGAGACTGTGGCCACAAGAAATGAACTCCACAGCATTGCTGGTGCTAAATTTGGACCCAAAATTAGGACACCGTAGAGTCCGAAATATCATGGGAGTTAGAATTGTTGGAGTCCGAAAAATCGACTACTGTATTTTAGAATGTTCCATTTGATTTTGCAGCTGGTTGTAGCATTTTTTCGAAGATAGTTCATTTGTTATGATTTAATAATGTCTGCCTTCTGTTTTGCTTTTCTATCAAATAAACGAGACTCCTTATCATTCAATGGTTTATATTGTTTTCTTTTTTTAACATGCTTGCTAGAGAGTGATAGCATAGAGTGATGTTGTGTCAGCCCATTTTAGCAGAAAGCAAAGCACTGTGTCAGTCGGGAAATTTTATAAATGTACTCATGGAAAAAACCTGGAAAACTCTGGAAATTTGGAAAAGTTGGTGGGTACATATTGCATGTGTAGAAATATGCAAAGCAAGCGCACTCCAGGTGACAAAAAGGTGGCACTGGGTATATGTACTGAGACCAGACCACAAAAGTGGCAGCAACGCTGAACAGTGTGATATGAACAATCGGAAACCAGGGAGGTGGATTGGGTTAGTTCATGAGGCGTGGTGAATGAGAGAAAACCAAGGAATGAGATTAGGCAATGTAATGTTCACTTCGCGTACAAGGGGAGCACACCTACAAGGGGAACACACGAAAGGGAAAACTGGGAATTGAGTGAAAGTGCAGCCCACAGAAGAAAAGAGAACAGACAAAGACTCGAAATGTCATTTTATTTATTTGAGATACTATATCGGCTCATTCAGGACCAAGATAGGACCGGTGTGAAGGTAACACAGGCAACAAAGGGTGACCACAATAAACAAAACACGAGCACCATCAAGATGATGGTGAAAAGTTCAGACACTTCAAGAATGAAACTGATCTGTTGTTGAATTTCTTGCCATTCTTCAGGTGTTTTAGTCTCTGATAGCGTCAGTTAGTAGCCAATCCTAGCATGGCATTAATTGCTCTCATCCATTGTCTCGCCTCTACTGGGTACATTTTCGGAAAAAAAAAGAAAAGACTGTGATAGCAAAAGGGGAGAAGGGTAAGAAGTGAACGGGGCACGTGAGAAGTTCCCAGGCAGGAAAATTGGAGTTTTGGTAGTAGTAGAAAGGAAAAGGAAAGTAAGGAGAAAAATATAGAAACAGAAGTTTGCTGCACCCTTGAATCAAGAAGAAATGAAACCATCTGACTTCCCTATGATTTGACACGCTATAAATTGTCAGAAGTGACATTGTATTATTTATTAGCATGAGAAGATCCTGTCTCCATTTAATACTATCCAATTAGTATGGTCATGGTCATCACAGCTCTTATCTCGCCGTGATATGATTTAGGGGAGATATAAACTTAGAAACTATGCAACATGGAAATGCAGACGTTAGAAATGGATGCAGAATATGAGGCAAGAACAAAAAATTAAGTCCGCAGTCATTAACATATGTCTTTTATATGCTTTGAAAAAAAAAAAAAAAAGCTGGGAAAGGCGTGACTGTGGACAGTAATTGTTCTCCAACGCTTTACTTAATCTGATAATACTTTGTAATAGCACAAGTTTAGGTCTGAAACACAGGAGCTTAGAAGTTGTCTACAAGATTTTAATGGTCTGTTGCTAGCTTTACCTCGACAAAACAGGTCATCGCATAAATGACTGCGTGAGGATGATTATAATGTGCAATTCCAGTTAGTCATTTCAGGATTTGTTGGCATGCCTTTTGCTGCCAACTCACCTTTGAGAGACTTGCTGAGGGCTCACCAGCAGGAAATCGCTGTTTCTTTCCTCAAAAGTTGGCCTAATATGACAGGGAACTTCCTGGTGACTTATAGGGTTTCCACCATTCCAGTCGAGCCCAGATATATTGCAGCTGAATATTTGCAATTTATTGATTTTGTTTTCTCCCTGAAAATTGCGTGTAAATCTGCAGGAAATTAGTGCAGTACATCAAACTTCAGTTTTGCTTGTTCAGTATACTACTGAACCGTGCACCTCCAAGTGGTGCGTGTCTTAAACTGCGTGTTACACACTACAAAATATGGTATTTGTTTTGCTTTCATCAATTGATATCTTTATTCTCTTTGTATCTCTTCTCCTTTTCTAATTTTCGCTTCATCGTTTTCTTTGCAACAACAAGGCCTAAAATACTTGCAGGCAAACAAAACAAACGGGAAAATTTCTGGGGAAGGGCCAGTGTTACGAGGAAAATATGTGGTACAGTCGAACCCGGATATATCGAACTCGAAGGGGATCGCGAAATAGTTCGATATATCGATAATTCGATATACAAAAATCGGCTTGTGATGGCTCTTACGATGCGAAAAAACGATACCGTATTTGTCGCGTAATCAACCCACTCGCATAATGAACCCACCCTTCACTTTTGCGCCCGAGAATTTGGAAAGCGAAAAAAGCGTTAAGGCCAGCTCGCTCACATGCAAGCGATTGAGCGATCTCAGCCACGAGCGGCAGCGACAGAGCGAAAAATTTCCAACTTGTTGGGACTGCGTCCCTCTCACCGCTCGAGCCACCGCGGCAGCGGCAGCGGAACAAGGTATCTGTGTTGCCCCGGCAGAAATTGCGAGCGCGCACTCAGTTTTGGTCGTCTCATCCACAGCTCATTTCTTGGCAGCGTGCCAAGATGCTGCGCAGCGATATAGTCGCGGTGGCGTTTATCTTCTGATAGCTCCTGCTGTGGCAGGGAGTGAACTTGGCAGAGTACCCGCGATGGCTTGATTGCGTAAGCCTGGTTCCATTTATCACACCGCGCTTGGGGCGGGTGTCATGATCGCAGCTGACCGCGTGCTTTTTCGTTGATTCATAGGTGCAAGAACAAACGACCCCCCCCCCCCCCCCAAAAAAAAAAAAGCTTTTTAACGTCCGCAGCCGGCCATATCTTACGCTGCGCCCCGCGTACAGCACAGCGATAAGAATGGATAACTCTCGCAAAAAAAAAAAAAAAAAACACGAAGAGAAAGGGAGAGATCTGCTGCTTCTTAACGTCCGCAGGCGCCATAGCCGCGTCAGCCGCCGCGCGCAGAGTGTTCGCAACACACGCTGGAGAAAGCGTCCGACCTCTGTCTGAAAACGGGCTGAGCTGGCTTGACGCATGCGTAAGCGTGTGCTGAAGGAAAGAGATAGCTCGGCAAAAGAATGGGCACACCCACGCACATGTCTTGCAAACGTCATGTACTGGCGCGCGGGAAAGGATAACTGCAGATGCGCGCGCGCCTTTGGGGTATGGGCGCGGGGCTGCCCAGACCAGCCGTCGCCGAACTGTCCCCTCATTCCTTCGGCGCATGGCTTGAAAACGTCACGCGGCAAAGGGCCAAGTGTGATGCGATCGTCTTTGGGGAAGGCACACTTTCCAGTGTGTGGTGCGGAGTTCGATATATCGAATGGCCGGTGAAATTGAGTTCGATATATGGCGCGGCTTTCCTATACTTTTACATGGGATTTTCAAGGGGATATTCCGTGAGTTCGATATAACCAAAATTCTATATATCCGGGTTCGATATAACCGGGTTCGGCTGTATCACTAATGGCGATGTGGATGCGTGATGGTGTATGTCTGTCTCTCAGGTGGCGCCCGGTCTCACAAGGGTTCCCTGCCTGCCTCAGCCCTTGGGTCGCAGCAGCATCACCACCACCACCAGAGGGTGACACCCTCAGCCACTTCCTCGGCAGGTGGCATCAAGAAGTCTGCAAAGAAGTTCCGCAGGTGAGGAAATGATACCTGTCCAGTTCCTGCTCTCCCGCTGGCATGTTCCAGTATGAAAGAAGCGGACTGTAAAACAACTGGTTTTGAAATACAGTCAAATCTCCACATAACGAACTCCGCGGGACCGCAAAGAAATTGTACGCTATTTTGAAATATTGTTGTAATGAAAAATCTGCGTTTATAAGCCAGTACAGTTAAACCTCGATATAACGAAGTCGTAAAAATCGGCACTTTACTTCGTTATAATGAAATTTCGTTGCATCGAAATTTCGTACCTAGCATGCGGAAACATTACCAAATCACTTGCCAGTTGTAAGCACTCATCCTTTATTTTCTCTGAAAGTAATCAGTGACTTTCTTTTGCGTCTGCATTGCAATCAGAGATGGCCTCACACTGCGTTCATAGGCCCACAAGGATTGCATTGCATCTTGCTGCCCAATCGAACTCGCGTGGCGCCGCAGAACATCAATTGCGTCAAGCACTTCGCGGCTGCTCGGGGCATCGTCGTCTTCAGCATCGATATCGCTGCCTGGGTCCTCCTGCGTGCTTCCTAGCACATCCTGCACGATGGAGTCGTCGGTAACTTCCTCGGTGGCAACGACGCAAGAGTCTGCGTAGAGGAAGTCTTCCAGAGCGACATCGTCAGGAACGGCCCCGTCACTCTCCAGGCACCTCCATGCTTCTTCAAGGCCGGCTTGATCGCCTTCCTCGCCATCGAACGGAGCCCTTTCATTAGCCTCCGTGCTGTTGTCTTCGGAGGCACTCGCTGCTGCTGCCACGCCGTTCTCAAACCCGGCTTTCCGGAAGCAGTTCTTGATAATTTCCTTTGATGTCGCCTTCCACGATATGGAAAACATCTCTAAGGCTTGAAAAATATCCACCTTAGTGGGGCGTTTTAAGCGGAGATTGAGCAGCAGCTTGTCGATCAACCGGTGACGATACGCACACTTCACGCTGTTGATGACTCCTTGGTCGAGCGGCTGAAGCAGCGACGTGCAGTTCGGTGGAAAAAACCGTAGCTCGACATTGGTAAGCTCTAGGTTGTCGACGTGATGGGCGGAACAATTGTCCACTAAGAGGCACACGCTGCGGCCGCCATTCTTCATATCCTTGTCGAACGCCCGGAGCCAGTCACGGAAGATGTCGCGGGACATCCACGCTTTCGTGTTAGAAGTGTACTCCACTTCCAGCTTCCGAGCGTTTCTGAAGCACTGCGGCTTCTTGCTCTTGCCAATCACAAGCGGCATTCTCTTATCACTGCCATCCATGTTGGCGCACAGCAGAGCAGTTATGCGCAGTTTACTCTGTTTGCCACCATGGCAGCGATCACCTTTCAGTGCTAGCGTCCGATTCGGTAGCATCTGATAAAAAAATCCAGTTTCGTCCGCGTTGTAAACGTCCGATGGCTGGTATCGCGTCAGTATTGCTGGCATTTCCTTCTCCAGCCAACTAGCGGCTTCAGGCACGTCAGCCGACGTTAACTCCCCGCACAGCAGCCGTCCGACGATCCCGTACCGGGCCTTAAGGGGGGACATGGGTCTTGAGCAAAATTTTCTTAATATTTGTCCTGTCAGTATGAAATTTGCAGGGTTTATGTAAATTCTTGTGCTGGTTTCAAATATGTTGTTAGTTTTCTTCTACATAAATTTGCTGAGTAGTTACAGCAACTTTGCTGTTGCAGACTTGCGGGAAGCTTGTAAAAATATCTACTGAAGGGAAATTGCTAAAATGCACATGGATCTGTTCCTGAATGTCTAAGGAACACAATAAAACAAGTTTTGTGCTCCTGCCTTACTACAAGCCAATGTTATGGAAGTTTTAAGTTTCAGCTTCACAAGTGCAACCACCCCCTTTCTACATCTTCGTATGTTTAAAAATTTTTCATGCAGTTGAGACCTTGTATAATAGCTTTATTGTGTTCCTTTAACACTCACGAGCCAGTAAAAATAAAAATCATTACAATCTAAGGAGTAGGAGAGCCACAATGCCACCCGCAAAATAGAAGGGTAGGCAAAATTTTCATTTTGAGAAAAATGGAAAAAACGAATTGCAATGTCAAACACTAATTTAATCAAACAAAAACTGTAGAAATGCAGGCCACTGTGGCCTAGAAGGCTCCTGGACAGTAATCTGCATTGGGTTTGCCCTTCTGCTTTCGTTTTGCTGCAGTCTGAAAAGCTGCAGAGGAAGCACGCTTCCTCTCTGCTCTCAGACATTCACTGGTGCAATGCACACGTTTACAATTTAAAATGGCTATAAACCTCCAGGAATGTAGTCTCTTTGCTTTCCAACGTCCAAGTGTCGCCTCTTTCATTTTGATTTGCAGTTGCAGCACATTCAGTTGTCACTTTTTCGTTTCGTTTTGTTTCGTTTTTTTTTTTTTTTTTTTTTTTTTTTTTTTTTTTTTTACGTACGTCGTTTGGCTACGTCCTCGCATCAAGACCGCGGTGAGGAACGTTTATTGCGGAAAAGAAATGTCATTTGGAGCTGTTTGCTGCTTCCCAGTGCTCTGCATTGCACTGGAAGCAAGTGAATTCCCTAAGGACTATGAACGAGGTCCGATCGGCGCAAACGCGCGGCGAGCTCTACGAAGACGACGTGTCCCGCAGTTTACGCATTGGAGAATAAGTTTGACGGCGATTCCTTATCCCCGTTCACTTTTTTAAATGCCAATATCGCTGCCGTATGTTTTACGCTTCGCCAATCTCGGCAAACTGTTTAGATCTGACGATCGTGAACTCCGCATCGCCAAGCGGACTGTCCGCCGCGCTGCCGTCATCGTTACGAACACAATCCGTCTACCGCTTCGTTGCTGGAGTTGGCGCGAGTTCAAGCTTTTCCTGTTTTGAGCTTATCTTTCTGGTCATCTGCGGCCAGCGTTATCACTGTCGCGGCGGGTGCGACCGCTGGCAGTAGCAGTCCCCCGTGCTGGGGAACACGCTAGGCCTACTTCAGGCTCGTACACACGATCGTTCGGCGCACGATTTCCGTCGGCCTGAGCGCGCACAGCCGGGGCAGGGCATCACTTGAGATGATTATTCAACTATTTTTTTTTACTTTTTTCACAAATTCTTGCCATGAACGCACCTCGCGGTTCGGAACCAAGCGCGGCCGGCGTCACGTCTCCGCCGTCTCCCCGCGGCTCGGGCGCGCCGAGCAGACGCCGTCAGCCAGCTCCACCAATGCGGGGACGCCTTATCGTCACGTGCACCCCGAAAGCCAATGGGATTGCAAATGCCACGTTTTCTTTTTTGCTATTTTTTATGCGACCAATGGGCGAATGTAAACAGCAGAGGCGGCAATTTGAAGACGAAAGGCGGCTCTTTCGAATGAAACCAAGATGGCTACGGTGCCGCGCACAAAATGGGAGCTACGCCTCGCGGAAAATGGTTGTTTCGGGGTCGTTTTCGGCCCAAATTTGGGCGACATCGATTATATAAATTGGCATTGTGACTAAAATACCGACCCTAGAGATGAAAAACTTAGCAGATAGGTAGATAAAGAGCTACTGATTTCGCAAATCACATTTTCTAAAAAGTGATTTTTTCGCGATTTTTTGGTCCGCAAGACCCGTGTCCCCCCTTAAAACGGTGGAGCCAACCACTGCTTGCCTTGAAGGAATCCTTCTCGAGCAGGCAACCGAAATCCTTTGCTTTTTGCTGCAAAATTGTGCCACTTACCGGCACATTCTGCGCTCTGGCGTCCATGAACCAGGCGAACACAGCCTTATCTACGTCTTGATACGTAGCAGGCTTCAATCGTTTATGTTGGGCGCTCGTTCCACACTTCACTGAGCTGAGGATAGACTCCTTGGCTTTCAAAATTGTTGAAAGCGTACTCATGGATATGCTGAATCGAGCCGCTACATCCTTCTTCTTTTCGCCTTTCGAAACTGCGTCCAGAATCGCCTCTTTTTGCTCAAGCGAAAGGGCTTTCCGCTTGCCACTCATGGCGGCGACGCGCGCGGGCATACACGAGGGCAACCAAAGCAACGCTGCGATGTATCCAGTACGTGTGGCAGCAGCGAGTGAACAACGCGACAACGCGGACAAAGGAGTACGGCGGCGACGGCGGCCGCGCAAGTGCGCAAGCAATCACATGGGTTGGCAGATCCAATGAGAGACGGGCGTGTAAGCTGACGCATGCACAGCAAAGAAGCCTGGGAGGAGTAAGGGGGGGGGGGGGGGGGAGACGAGTGCGCAGTCGCCGGCGACCGAGCAAAAAAAAAATAAAGACGGGCCCGGACGGGGGGAAGAGAGAGGGTTGCTCTCTCTCTCCCGCTTGCGCCCCATGAGGCCCATCAGCGTGGGTTACCCAAGTCACTCACGCTAGCACCGCTTTCCCCGCGGCCGTCAACGTCACGGCGACATTTTCCTTCCGGGTAATTTTTTTTAGGATACGCGACTTCGTTGTAATGAAATTGCAGCAATGTTACTTCGTTATGTCGAGGCAAAATATACATGGTTTCCAATGGGGAATAAGTTGAATATGCCTTGTAACTTCGTTATATTGAGGATTTCGTTATATTGAAGTTCGTTATATCGAGGTTTAACTGTAATCAAGCCTAGGTATGAAAATGACGTACTTTCGCAGTAGGCACCTGTGTAGACAAGCAAAACCTCAAATGAAAATGTTGCACTAATTTCGAAGCTGATTTATTTGAAAAAATCTACTATTTTCTTCAGTTATGTGATGTTAGAAAGATAGTGAGAGACCGGAAAGCGTGGCGTGACATGGTCCATGGGGTCACGAAGAGTCGGACACGACTGAACTGAACTGAACTATTTTCTTCTGCCATGCGGCAAACACAACCACGCACTACATTAGACCACTACAGCCCATGCACCTTCCACTTTGCACACCTCATCGGGTGCATGATTGCACCGAGCGATGAAAGTACGGACTTTGTCCATGTGCAAAAAAACATCAGAGTTCGATATGACCCCATTTTCAGTGCTCCCTGAAGTTTGAAAATCTTATTTCGGTCTGCCAAATTATCACGGTGGTTGAGGGGGCAATGCTAGCTGTTTGCAGAGGCAGATTCGCTTTGTCCTTGCATCGATTTCTTGCATTGAAAGCTGCATTCCTACCCTCTTGGCACTTCGCTGGCTGCAATCCATCACAGATCTCGCAGAAACTTCGCAATAAGATAATCCATCACAAAAAAAAAACTGTCCCACACACGTGCATGAACGGCACGAACGATCGACAGGCTAACGACACACAACATCGGAAGAAATAAGGCAGGCGGCTAGGCCTGCTGGCTACTGCATATTAAACCACACCTTTGTGGCAGCGCTAGATATGCTTATGATGATAGCTACATCCCACGGGCCATTTTAACAGAAGCGGTGGTTTCTGTTTCATGCGAGAGTTGCGAGCTGAGGCGCTCTAAATTTTAGCTGATTTCGTAATATTGATGTGTCTAGATTATAGAAAAAAAAAAAATGTACGCTGTTCTGAAATACACACTAGAGCAGAACCCCTTTATACAGTGGACGGGCACTAAACGAACCCGCATAAACGAAAACTCCTTTTAAATGAAACAATTTCAAAAAAGTAATTGGTTTCATACACAATCTGTGCAGAGTCGCGCTCGACAGTCGAAACCCCATTTTGCTAGCAACTCGGATAAACGAAACCGAAACTGTGCATGAGTCGTCTTTGTTGATGTCGATATCCAGAATCCAATCCAATCCAGTACCTTGCATGCCTTGTTTTTTGTTGTGAGGGTGCCATTTTCCTCTGTTCCGTGACTGTGTTTCGTGGCTTCTTTCCGACGTGCAGTATGGAAGAAGCTGCTAGAAAGTGTCCCCATAATGCGTTGTCTTTAAAAGCCAAGGTGAAAATTTTTGATGATGTGAAGTGTGCTAAGGAGTCGAAAACTGCTATCGCGAAAAGGCATGGCATCCCAAAGTGCACGTTTTCAAGGATTCTGAAGGATCTGACAAGATTGAAAAAGCATATAACAGTGGCGCTTTCGCCCCCGATAGGAAAAGGATGCGTCTGGCCGAACATGAGGACCTCGAGAAGGCACTTCTCCTGTGGTTCAAGCGTGCTCGAAGTTCCAATCTTCCAGTGACCGGGCCTCTTTTGGAGGAGAAGGCGAGAGACATTGCACTGCAGATGGAAATCGAAGACTTTAAATTCAGCGATGGCTGGTTAAGCCGTTTCAAGAAGCGCCACGGCCTTGTTTTCCGCACAATAGCAGGTGAAAGTGCCATGGTAGATAATGATGTTTGCCCTGACTGGCAGCAGCAGAAGTTTCAAGACGTACTTGCAGATTACGAGCCGAGCGGCGTCTTCAACGTGGACGAAATGGTGCTTTTTTTTAAGCTTCTGCCGAACAAAACTCTCAGCTTCAAAGGTGAGAGGTGCACGGGGGGTAAGCACAGTAAGGACCATGTCACTGTTCTTGTGGGAGCGAACATGGTCGTGTCCGAGAAGTTGAAGCTTCTCGTTATCGGGAAAGCAAAGAAACCGCGAGTTTTTAAGGGTGTCAAACACCTGCCGGTTTTGTATGAAGCGAATACCAAGGCCTGGATGGCCTTGGTATTCGAGGTATAGGCGCACGAAAATTGACGATTTGCGCGGAAAATAGCACTTTCTCGAGCCACCGTGGTTGAATAAAATGGACTTTTTACTAACATCAGGATCGAATTTTGCCTTGATCTTTTAGAAAGTTGTAGCTAAATGTTTAAAGATAATTTTACGGGCAAAAACTCAAAACTGAAAAATTACTCGGAAAACTCGCTTTTTCGACGCGAAAAAAAAAACACACTCTAAAATAGCTTCCATCTCTTTCTTATCATCTCTTCATGCAATTTTTTTCAGTTACACTAGTGGAAGTAACTCTTAAGAAGATAGTGAGAGACCGGAAAGCGTGGCGTGACATGGTCCATAGGGTCACGAAGAGTCGGACACGACTGAACGCCTGAACTGAACTGTAACTCTGGAGCTCAGGGCTCCCTCGGTGCCATTTTGGTCTTGTTCGAAACTGCGCATTTCAGACTTTTTTTCGAGTCAAGCGGCAACACTGTGCATACGATGGTTGCGATAAAAAGCAACCGCAAAAAGAACACACAACGCGCGTTCCCATTAGCCAAGCAGGGCACGTGACCAGTATGGTGGGTGATGATTGGCTCAAATGGAGTGGGTAGTCATCTCAACAAAGACGCCATTTTGTCAAGGCTTCTCTGACGTGCATTTCGGCATGCCTGGAGGCCCGACGAAGTTTTGCTCGAAAAAACCGTTACGGACATAAGCAAAGGAAAATGAAGTGTGCAAATGTATCGAGCCCACCGGAACGCGCAACGGATGCTCGGCAACTCAGTGTGGACTTGGAATCGTCGCAAGAACCCAACGCTTCGCCAGCTCTGCAGGACCACGTCGACAGCGCATCGTTTCGTGGCGACTCCGGCCGCCTAAGAATGGATACAGCACTCGGGACAGCCAGCGAACTGGAAGAAGTGCCCGTGAAAAAGCTGCACTCGGACAGCTGGATTCGACGCCTGCCACAGAAAGGAAGCTCCAGTGCTTTCAGGCTTCTACCGCGGAAGCGTCGATCACGTCAGCTACGCAGTATACTGTTGTGGACCTTGCCGCAGTGAACGTTCTCCTTCGTGTTGCGGCGTGCAAAATGTGCCGTAGTGACTTGAAGTTAGTGTGGGGCGACCGTGACTTTGGCCTCGCTAATTACTTGATATTGGTTTGCGAGACTTGCGGTGAAGTTGCCTCAGAATGGAGCTCGCGGAGGGTGGAGACCGAGAAGCGGGGCAACCCCTTCGAAATTAATATACTTGCAGTACGAGCAATGCTCTCGACTGGCAATGGCCAAGCAGCCATGAACAATATATTTTCCACTATGGGATTGTCCGGCCACTGCATGCATAAAAAAAACGTTTTAGGGCCACCTCAAAAACATGCTTAGACCTGTTGCAGTGCGAGCGGCCGAGGCTGCTATGGAGCAGAGCGCACGCGAAGTGACTAAGCTCTATGAGGAACTGTGCTTTGGGCACTGCAACAACATCGCCATTTGTTACGATGGAAGTTGGATGACGCGCGGCCACTCTTCACACATTGTTGTTGGTGCCGTCATCGAGTTATTTACGGGCTACGTGCTCGACTACGTAGTTCTGAGCAATTTTTGTTTGGGATGCGAAGTTGGCCCGAAACCTGGCACAGAATGCTATGAGGAACGGAAAAATGACCACCAGTGCCAAAAAAACACTGACTGTAAGTCAGGACAAATGTAAGGGGAAGCAGGCCTGATTTTATTTCAAAGGTCAATTGAGACGCAACCTCCGGCACACAACTGTCCTTTGTGATGGGGATAGCCGGACTTATGATGCCATTACCCAGGCTGAAGTGTATGGTTTTATGCAAGTTAAGAAAGAGGACTGCATAAATCATGTTCAGAAAAGGATGGAGACGACGCTCAGAAACCTGCTGCAAAAGCACAGGACTGAACATGGACGAAACCTGGGAGGAAAAGGGCGATTGACAGCGGACCTCATCACAAAGCTGAGTGCATATTATGGTCGTGCGCTAAAATCCCATGAAGGTGATGTGGAAGCCATAAAGAGGGCAGTAATGGCTACTTATTGCCATGTTACTTCGACTAATGAGGAACCTAATCATTCACTGTGCCCAACTGGTGAAGAATCATGGTGCAGGTACAATGCTGCGAAAGCAAAGGAAGAGCCAGTCCCTGGGCACAAATGAATAATTTGCCAAAGGATGTTAACGCCATGGTCCTGTTGCCGGATTATCAGCGGCTTTCCGAAAGAAAGCTGCTTGAAAGGTGTTCTCGAGGAAAGACTCAGAACTCCAGTGAGAGTTTGCACTCAGTCATCTGGAGCCTTGTGCCCAAAGCACGACTCTCTTCGCTTTTTGCTGTTGAAGCAGCTGTTGCTGAGGCAGTGTTGCGCTTCAATACAGGGAGCCGACATGCAGTGGCAGCAATCTTGGGGGAACTAAGCACAAACTTGCCAAAAACTTGCCTCAAGAGGAGTCGAGAGAGAGATGTACGCCGCAGCCGCATGTCCGGCAAGACACTTCAAGTTTCACATCTCCTGAAGAAGAGAGTTAAGCACAGACACCAGGACTCCATGCACCCTGATTATTCTCGTGGAGCATATTGAGTGGTTTTGACTGGGTTTTTTTAACTTTCCAGTGAATAAACATGTTGTAAAAAGTTTTTCTTCGTTTTTTCAAAATCAAAATATTGGTAACTCTACACGTTTGGAGGTGCAATATCTCTGGTTCTACTTATGATATTGCTATACCATTTTTACTCGCATAATGATCGCACTTTTTTTTTTTTAAATACTGACGCAAATTTCGGGGTGCGATCATTACGCGGGGTAAATTTTCTACAAAAAATTTTTGAGCACCGAAAACGCAAACAAGTTGCAGGTCAGACGTCTTAGAACATATATCTTGATTACAACCAAAAATAAAAGCTGAGTAAGGCTTACCTTCGCAATAAACACGCACATTAAGCATCACATGGAGTGCACAATGCCCACTTATTTTTTTTCGTCAGTACTCTAATGAAAGTCTGAATCCTCGCCATCCTCGCTTTCACTGCTGCACCACTCATCGGAAACGGCAGTGTCGTCGCTGGGAGCATCTTCACAATCCCACAGGAAGTCATCTTCCGTTCCATCCAAAGCGTTAGATATGCCTGTCTTCTTAAAACTCTTAGCCACTACCTCGTCGGGGATACTGCTCCACGCTTCTGTGATCCACGAGCACAGCATCTCCACGGATGGCCTTCTAATCTTTCCGCTCGGTGTCAAATCATGCTGGCCCATTGCCATCCACTCAGCATAAAGTTGTCGAACGTGGTCCTTGAACGGTTTGTTCAAAGACACGTCGAGAGGCTGCAGCAGCGAAGTCAGGCCGCCAGGAATGACTGCAATGTCCGTGCGCAGCTCTTTCAGCTTGGCACGCACGCTGTCCACAAGGTGACCCCTAAAACTGTCCAAAACCAGAAGCGAGGGAAGCAGAAATGCTCCTGGTCTTCTTCCCCAAACAGTCTTGATCCAGTCGACCATCAGGTCTGCAGTCATCCACCCTTTCTGGTCTTCTTCCCCAAACAGTCTTGATCCAGTCGACCATCAGGTCTGCAGTCATCCACCCTTTCATCTGTGCACGTATATGGATGCCACGGGTAAAGTTTCCCTTCGGAATAGTCGTCCGTTTGAAGATCACGTATGGTGGCAGCTTCCGCCCGTCAGCCGTCACAGCAAGCATGACTGTGCATCGCTGTTTTTCTGCGCCAGACGTCGTCACGAGGACGCTCCGAGCACCCTTCTCGTTCACAGTTGTATTCCGGGGCATGTCGAACGTCGGTGGAGTTTGATCGGCTTTTCCAATTTGTGACATGAGGTAACCGCATTTTTCGCGAAGCCTAGTGACGAAGTGATGGAAGTCTATCACTTTGCTTTCATACGCGGCTGGGAGCCGCTGGCACAACGACGTCCGCTGCCTCAGGGAAAGTCCATTCCGTCGCATAAAGTGAGTCGTCCAACCGGAGCTAGCGCGGAAATCCTTTGCGGCGATTCCCACCTTCCTAGTAGTTGTGCGCGCCTGCGTCTGTATCATTTATAATGAGACTGCACAACCATCCTTGCGCAGGTCCCTCACGTATTCTAGGACCGCCTCCTCAACACGAGGGAACTTGCCCGTTTTGGGTCCACGGAAAGCCCGCCGTGTCTTGTTCGTAGCCATCAGCTTCTCGCGCTGCTTCTTCCAATAGCGTATCCTCATTTCGTCCACGCCGAAATGCCTACCAGCAGCGCGGTTGCCATGCTCCAGTGCATAGTCGACAGCCTTGAGCTTGAACGTGGCGGTGTAACTGGCATACCGCCCCATGGTGAAATGGCGTAAACTCGCACAAAAACACAAAGCACGCTACGACGCTGCCGAATTGCAAAATGCCGAACGCCGCAAAACATGGAATCATGGGAACTCCAACGTTACTAGACTAGGTTGGGAACTCGTCGGAATGCATTCGCTGCGATCAACCACCAGGCGGCTCCATGTTCGGGGTGCGGTCATTATGCGGGGAATTTAAAAAATGGAATTTTGACTTCAAAATTCAGGGGTGCGATCATTACGCGAGTGCGATCATTATGCGAGTAAATACGGTACAGTCGAACCTCGTTATAACGAACACGGATACAGTGAATTATCGGATATAACGAAGTAAAAGCAAAGTTTGGTTGGCTGTGCTTTATTTCTATGGGAGTTCTATCTGTATAACGAAATGAAAAACTGAAAATTTGACACTAAATCAGTTATAACGAAGCATATTTCGTATTCACACGGCTCAAAATCCGCAAAGAAGCAAAAAAAAAAAAATTTTCAAAACTCTAAATTTCAGTTTTAATCAATCGCCTCCACCTAAAATGTGTTTGAATCACCCGCACTTTCGCACGCCATGCCATCTAGGGACCGTGAATGAATCTAGCATCAACGGCTGCCTGGCATGTGACCGGCACGTGATCGAACCACCGTCCGCATTGCCTCCACCTAAAATGTGTTTGAATCACCTGCGCTTTCACATGCTACGCCACCTAGGGACCGCGAGTGAATCTAGCATCAACAGCTGCCTGGCATGTGACCTGCATGTAATCGAACCACCGCCCGCGTGCCCCTGCCCCTACTTTTTGCCGACCCGCGCGTGTGCTCACTTTCCTCAAGGTCGTGCCGTCGTCTTGCAGCATGGCGGCGCCGAAACGCAAAGCAGTTTCTCTTGAAACAAAGATAAAAATATTCAGGGCGGTCGACAGCGGACGCAAGAAGAAAGAGATTGCCGCAGACTTTGGCGTTGCGCCTAGCACTCTGTCAACCATACTGAGCGCAAGGCAGAAGATAGAAAACGTGCACTCTGCAGGCGCCGTGAAGAACGACAGGAAGCGCGTCAGGTATTGTCACCACCAGGATGTTGAAGATGCCTTGTTCGCGTGGTTCAAGGGCGTTAGAGCGCGCAACCTGCCTGTGTCTGGTGCCGTGCTTCAAATGAAGGCAAGAAGTATTGCTTGCGTCTTAGGCCATGATGACTTCTATGCAAGCAGTGGCTGGCAGCAGCGATTTAAAGATCGCCACCAGATTGTTTGCCACACCTTGTCGGGCGAAGAAGCAGCCGTCGATGTAGAGAACTGCGAGAAGTGGGCAGAAAGCTTCCGCATGCAACTGGATGGCTACGAGATGCGCGATGTCTACAACGTGGACGAGACTGCGCTTTTTTTTTAAGCTGCTCCCAGAAAGGTCACTCGTTGCGAAGAACGAACTGTGCCGAGGAGGCAAGAAAAGCAAAGACCGCGTCACCGTTGTTTGTGTCAACATGGATGGGTCAGATAAAAGGCGGCTAACTGTTATTGGTAGATCTGCTCGCCCCAGGTGCCTGCGCAACGCCCGGAATGTCCAAGCGGACTATCGCTTGATCAAAAAAGCGTGGATGACGTCATCACTCTTTGAACATGGCTGAAGGCCTTCGACAAAGACATGACAGAGCAGCGCAGGAAAATGCTCCTTATATTGGACAACTGCTCTGCCCATAAGGTGTCTGTACCACTTGAAGCGGTCCGCCTAGTTTTTTTGTCGCCAAACTCGACCTCAGTGCTGCAGCCATTAGACAGGGGCATCATTCGCTCACTAATATGCTGCTACCGAAAGTGATTGGTTACGCAGCTCGTATTTGACATAGACAGGGGCATATCAACGGCCATAAACCTCAAAACTACGCTGGACATGCTGTACGGTGCATGGAACGAAGTGGCACAGTCGACAATAAGAAATTACTTTGTTGATGCTGGCCTAGCCCCATCCACCAGCGAGACTGAGCCCAACGACGCCCACGATTCTGAAGCTGAAGCGGACAATTTCGACGAGACGACATGGCGTCAACTGGCGGTTCCGAATGTTACGTTCGAGGACTTTATTGCTGCCGATGACAACTTGGCTGTGGCGCCCGAATTGACCGACCAAGAAATTGTCGATCAGCTGCTTCCTACAGATGATGCTACGAGCAGCGATGAGAGTGAGGAAGAAGGCGAAGAGCGAGCTCTCAGCAGCACCGAGGCCGCCGATATGGCGAGGAAATTGAGAAGGTACCTTGAGAACCTCAGTTCAGTTCAGTTCAGTCGCTCAGTCGTGTCCGACTCTTCGTGACCCTATGGACCATATCACGCCACGCTTTCCGGTCTCTCACTATCTTCCTAACATCACATAACTTCATCTGCAGTGCCTCGAGGATGCCATCTAACCATCGCGTTCGCTACCTACCCCTTCTCCGGCGACCCTCAACCTTTCCCAACATCAAATCTTTCTCCAGCGACTCCTCTCTTCTCATCAGATGACCAAAGTAGCTGAGCTTTAACTTTAGAATTTGACCCTCCAATGAGCAGTCAGGGTTTATGGTCGACAATATCGACTGATTTGATCTTCTGGCAGTCCAAGGAACTGCCAGCCTGTGGCCAAATCAGCTGACATTGGGAAAGCGCTGCACAGTGTCGATTTCGTTGAGAAATTTATTCTATTGAATAGTGTGAAGTGCCGCCAAATGAAGATTACGTCGTTTTTTAAATAAATCAGTTCTGCATGGCCTAAATCCTGATTTGTGTGCTCATTTTTGCTTGGCAGCGCAAAATGAAAAGTAAGGTTTCGCGTGCTTATACCACGCATTAAAGAAAAAAAAATGCTTTTTTTTCAGCTCTGTGCTTTCCATTTTAGGGTAGCCTTTACTTGGGTTTATGAACAGAATTTTTTTTTGTAGGAATTTGTGTGTACTTTTACAACGAATATCGGATATAACGAACAAATTTCCGCGCAAAATGAGACTTCGTTATAACAATGTTTGACTGTATCGAACTCACGGAATATCCCCTTGAAAATTCCGTGTAAAGGTGTAGGAAAGCTACGTCGTATATCGAACTCAATTTCACCGGTCATTCGATATATCGATCTCCGCACCACGCATTGGACGGTGCGCCTCCCCCAAAGATGATCGCATCACCTCGGCCGTTTGCCGCTTGACGTTTTCAAGCCATGCGCGGAAGGAATGAGAGGGCACAGTTCCACGATGGCTGGTCTAGGGCAGCGCCGCACCCTTCCCCCAAAGGCGCGCGCATCTGCGGTGATCGCTGCCGCACTAGCACGTGACGTTTGCAAACCATGTGTATGAAGGAACGAGAGGGAACCAATGCATCCGTGGTGATCGGGAGAGGGGAAAAACGCGATAGAGCGAAGCACAAGGGTGTGCCCACTCTTCTTCTGTTGAGCTTTTTCTCTTCCCTTTCTCTCCCTTTCCCGGTCTTTGTTTGCAGCAGCACGCACTACGCATGCACGGACAAGCCAGCTCGGCCCGTGGCAGATGCTTCTCAAGTCTGTGTTGTGAACACTCTGCGCATGGCGCTGACGTGAGATGAGCGTCTCGTGTCGTCGTGCTAAATGCGCGTGAGCTACGGCGGCCGCGGATGCTAAAAAGCGGCATATCTTCCTTTTGTTTCTTTTTTTTGCGAGTCGTTTATTCTTGCAGTTGTGCTGAACGTATGCTATGGCGGCTGCAGAGGTTAAAAAGCAGCATTTCTTTTTTCTTTTGTGAGAATTGTTCTTGTCGGACTGAACATGCAGCACAGCGTAAGCTATGGCGGCTGCGGACGTTAAGAAGCGGCAGATTTTTTTTTTTTGCGAGAGTCGTTCACTCTCACATCTATGAATGAACGAAAGCATATGGTTGGCTGCGATCATGACACCGGCTTTTAGCATCGTTCACTCCAGACGGCATTTGCAGCTATCACGCTTGCCAATGATTTTGTAGCAGTGAGCTACGCCCTCCCCACCCCAAGCGTGGCGGGATAAATCGAACCAGGCTTGTGCAATCAAGCCATGACGCGGGCACTCTGCTAAGTTCGCTCCCTGCCACCGCAGGATTTATGACAAGTATAGTCAAAAGATAAATACTTTGTGGCGTTATTGCTGTGCAGCATCTTGGCGCGCTGCCAATAAATAAGCTGTGGATGCGACAGTCGAAATGAAGGGAAGCGCCACTGAACGCTTTTTTCTTTTTTTTTTCAAAATCTCAGCCGCAAAAATACGGAATGGGTTCATTTTGCGAGTGGGTTGACAATGCGCACGCAAGTGGCTTTTCAAGCCGATTTCTCTATATCGAATTATCGATATATCCAACTATTTCGCGATCCCCTTCGAGTTCGATATATCCGGCTTCGACTGTATCCGAGATTTTACTATATCCAAGTGTACTATAGCGGGGTTCTGCTGTATTTTTACATTCGTAATTCTGAAACAGTTTTACTATAAAAACAGGAAATCTACTGTGGATTCTTCAAAGATTCGTTAATTTGAAAAGTTTGCCCATCTATTGTTCACAGTTACGAGATTTCACTCTATTATGCGTGGTTGGTTTCAAAGATTCTGACAGGGGAGGAAAAGGAGTCTATGCCTGTGGAAAGTGTCTATACAGGCCTTTCACACACGTGCAAAGCGGTTTGGCTGTTCGCAGAGTGTGTTCTGCTGACAGAAATGGATTTATGTTTTTCCTGCACAAAACAGTAGCTGTGCTCTTCTCAGTAAGGTGCCTGTAGATTGACCCCATTATATGCCTAAACGAAACCCTTTTACCTGTAACAAAAGATAATAAATTTTTGGGAATAACATTTGACAAAAAACTTGCCTTTCTGCCACTCATAAATAATTTCAAAAAGAAAGCTTTGCAATATGTTAATATACTGAAAGGGCTGTGAGGCAATCTGAATAAATAAATAAATAGATTTGATCGGATATGCCTACTACAGATCTACCGCTCTCTGATGTGCTCTACTCTAGACTATAGATGGATAATGTACAGTTCAGCAAGACCATCGTACTTGGAGAAACTGGATCCAATACATAACACAGCGCTTAGCCTTTCATGCAGAGCCTACAGAACATCTCCTATACCAGCATGTAGGAATGAATGAACCCCCTCTTGAACATAACCTCCTCGCTGTAGAGAAAATAGTATGATAAACAGTATTTATTTACACAGACTCCCTTAGCGTACTTACAGCCCCCTACCCCAGTAATGCAGTCACACCGCTGCTTGGAGACATCATACACAACATAGCAGCTGCCACTGCGCAGGGACTATAAACGTCAAATTCTGTTGTGTCCCAAGTTATGTTCAAATCAAAAGAAATGAGAGAGCAGATGTATGTGTGGCTCAAGCTCGAGAGAGACAAATAAAGAAAGTAAATGTACCATTTAAAGACTGCATGATGAATAAGTTGGCACATTGTAAACAGAGAAATAAATGGCAGTTGACTTGGGGTAATGCAGTAAGTAAATAACAAACTTCACTTGATAAAGAGTGGGTTGGGAAAATGGAAATCAAGTACTGACCAGGAATGTTTTAAGGAAGCGATTATATGCTGCCTTCGTATCTCACACACAACTTCCTACTCGCAAAACAACATAAACCCACCATTATGTGATGCGTGTAGTGACAACCTCACGTTTTATAGCCATGCAAAAAATTTGGAACACTGGGGAGAAAACATTTCATAAAGTTTTACAGCAAACACATTCCTTTACGCCCGGCATTGGTTTTAGGTGAACAGGCCCATTTTTGACTTCCCTGCATTGTTAGTTTTTTAAAATAAGCAAACATCATACACGAACTATAGCTCAGAACAGTTGCTGTAGAAGAAGGAAGACACACCAGCCAATTCTAGCCGATCTTTTGCCAAGGTCCCAATATGGCTCTCACACTGCTGCCCGAACCCCACGCTCTCGTGCTTCTTCCTTTTCCTCTTTCTGAAGCATCAGGCACCAATCTTCAATAGTTGCAATCTACAAATACACCAAACTGGTATTTAAGGGGGGAGGTGGCGATCAGAGCTAACTTTTTTGTTCTTTGACCTAGAGCAATGAAATTTGGTAACCACACTCAAAAGTGCCTTAAATAAAGAAATATGGAGTTTAATTATGATACCTTGAATAGTTTTCAAGTTACAAAATGTTGCATGTGTGCCGCTGGTGGAAAACCTGGCACTGTAATGCAACATGCCAGGGAGCTGCCTTCAGTTTTAATCTTTGCTTAAAAGAGCCTTACAGGGTACAACAGTTCCAAAATTTTTTTAAACCCTTTATTTTTTTTTACACAGAACATCATGTTCATCTTTACTAATTGTGGCAGAAATTGTCATTCAAAAATTAGCTGTAGAAAAAAAAACTAAGTCCTCAACCAGATATTGAAGACTGTCATACCCTCAAGCACACTTCAGGGAATACATAAAAACAAACAGAATCAAAATTGGTTCAGGCATTCCCACGCTACCCTCTCCACAGACAAAACAGAATGCCCAAAACACACTTTTGAGAAAACGGCTCTCAAAGTTTTCGGAGCAGTTCACGACTCTCAAAAGGAACCAGGACTGTAGTTTTCACTGTCTTTGGTTACACGTGACTTTTTGGGTCTCTGCCCTTTGAGTTCATGCACACGAGATGATTTTTTGGCTCGCTGTTGGTCTTTTTCCGCAGCCCTCCGAAGGGCAAGGGCACCAGGTTTTACGCCCAGTGTAGTGCAAAGCTCGGTATAGGCTCTTAAGTTGCCTGCATTGTACCTAGCAACTGCCTCGTATACTGCTGCTTCTACAGTGAAGAGGAAGGCATGCTGCTGCTTTGATATCAATGTCCAAATCACTGAATGAAGACTTTCAGCAGCGTTCTGTGTCTTTTTGCCACTACACCGAGCCAGTAAATGAGGGTCGGACAAACGTTGGTAGACTGGTAGCAGCGCTTGCACAACTCTGCTTGAAATACTGTACTTGTGTGGAGGTTGTGGCTTGCCTTCTGCCTCAGCTGCACGGTGCCTGCACCAGCTGTGGGCACCAGGTGGGCACAGATCGTGATGGGGCTCAGCATCTGTGGATGCGATGTGATGTAGTGTTGCCATCACTGCCCTCTGCATTTCTTCCACATTTGTACTGCTTCTCAGGGCTAGGCCATAATAAGTAGTCAGTCTCTTTATCAGCTCCTGTGTCAAGCCACCTTTCCCACCGAGTGCCTCTCCCTTCTTGGCTTTGCTCACAAGAGAGCGGAGTGCTGTGCCCATCCTTTTTTGAACGTGGTTCACACAGTCCTCCTTTGTGAGAGGTATGAAACCATATGTTTGTTCATTGCACAAGGCCAGGTAGGTGCGGCTGTCTCCATCACAGATTACATTTGTATACCTGAGGTCGTTTCTGTCAAGGGAGCGCCCAAAAAGCTGCAGTGCGGCTTCAACTTCCATTCGTCCTGCGCTGACAGTGATGTTTTTTTGGCACTGGTGAGTCTTCTTCCATTCATGGAATGCAGGGTCATTTTCAGGTGGCCCTATTTCACACCCAAGGCAGAAGTTTGATAAAACTGTACAGTCAAGCACAAGTCCCGTGTAAAATTCTATTACACAGCCTACACCAATGTGCGAGCTGTGCCCACGCGTCAGCCACATGCCATCGTATACAACTGTAATGTTCTTAGTGAAGTTGACTTCCATTTCTTCATATACATTCTTGACAGCTTTTACAGCACCTGCAAAAACTGTTTGTGCAGCCACTTCAGCAGCTGGCTTGAGCACTTTCTTCAAATGCTTTTGGTATGTCTTCTGGTGCAGTCCTCGGTGTGGGCCCTTTGCCAATGCTCCTGATTGCTTGCATTGATCTGAGGTTTACGTCGAAAACCCTCGCACCTTGCTTTCTTTGCGAGGACCACTGGGAACTGATAACACCGCAAGAACACTTCAGCACCATTTTCACAGCAAGTCCAAGTCTGGTGTCCCGGTCTACTGCTAGGCTTGGCTTCCGGCAAATCGGGCAGAGGGCATCCCTAATCAGCGAATTTAGAGCGCCCATTTGAATTACTACGAACTCATCTTCTGATGCCGGCGTTGTATCGGATTCCGGCAGCGCGGCTAGCGTGAACTTCCACTCAGTTGCCAACATCGCACTGAGCGACTCGCGAACAGTGGTTGCGTGCGCTTGCGCTGTTTCCGCGGGCACAAAACTTGGCTCTCGGTGTTCTAGAATGGTACGACGACCACCGCATGGAACGTCGGCACAGCTGCGCTGATTGAAGGCATCCGCTGACGCGCCGTTTGTCACTTCCGAAATGGCTTGAGTGTCGCGTCGAAGAGCCTCACGCTGAGCACTAGCATCAAGAAAACAGTCCTCTTCTGATAAATCTGACCTGCGTTGCAACTTCGTTGCATTGTCCGGTAAGCTGCCGTAGCTTGTCGATGTCCCAGGATCCAGGGCGACATCGCTGTCACTGCTTGGCGGCTGACATGATGAGGCACCGTACGGCACGCTGGCGTCCGATGCCGGCGCCCGCATACCACCATTCGACGAGTCCGGCTCCTCGGCGATCACTTTCAGTGACTTCCGTGCAGTAGGGGGTCGGCGCTTTCGCTTTCCGAACGCAGTCTCAGTCTTGCGTTTCTTTGGAAACGTGCGACCCATGACTACTGACCATGTGCAATGTGCACGACTTGCGCAACAAAACCGGCCTCGGTATCGAGAGCAGCGTTGGTCCTCTGCCCGGCAGCCCGCAACTGTTCAAGCAGAAGACGTAGCGACGGATCGTAAAAGCTAGGACTCCACGACAAAGAATGATGAACGATAGCAAAAATGGCGAAAGGCAAAAACGAAACGCAAAGACGTCCGCGACGATGAAGCCGCGGCAGACGACAAGCCTAGCAGCAGCCGGAGGTGACCACGTGACCGCACGCGCAGCAGCCAATAGTGGACGCGCGACCTCCCGCGCGCAAGCCTTGTCCAATCGCAGCTGCGCTTTTGAGCCGCGGGCAATTCGAAAGGTCTCGCGAGCCTTCCATACACAAGCAAGCCACGCCTATACCGCGCCGCCTCTGCTGCCGGTGGTGTTGGAAAAAAAAAGCGCAAGAATTCACAAACAAAACAAGGCCAAGATGGCGGCGCTCGCTTCAGCGACTGGGAAATGGCGCTCGCGCGAAATACAGTTGTTTTCAGCTCTCGCTCGCTGCGCAGGAGCTGCCGCGGCGTGTTATGTATTTAATTTGAAGCACTTTTACGATGAATTACGCGCTGATAATTACAGGAAAGATAGTTTATAACACGTTCTACCCAAATACGTGATTTTCCAAAACGCGATTTTTTCGCAATTTTTTGGCTTTCGAAGGCCGCGTCCCCCCTTAACCTTGCTCTTGGTGCATGATAGCCTCAGCTGCTTATGCGCCGCTAAACACAACACCTTCCGTTGCGAAGCACGACTCGGACGGCTGCCTTCTGCCAGTCTCTCCCATAGGCTATATTTCAAAATGGTCTGATTGGCAACACTGCCCATTTGTAGTTTCTCCGCTCTTGTCTCTCTCGGCCGCATTCTTTTTTTTTCTTAGCTGCAGAAAGGGCACAGTTGGTAGTAGAGAGAAAGGGAACCCCACTTGGTGCTGCTGGGTGCAGCCAACTAAGCCATCATCACTCCCCTTTACTGCCAGCTGTCATGATTCTCTCATTCGTGTCACCCATACCAGCACGCATGGGCCTTCAAAACACCCAAATTTGGCCAGGGAATCGTACGAATTCCTTTCATCACGAAATTCGTACCAGCTGTGTTCGTATCACACTGGTTTTACTGTATCTGGTTTACTTTTATGTAGAGACATCGTAAACCCAGCTTGGAGAGAAAACAGTTTTGTGCTCTTATCTTGTTCTATGTTCTGTTTTCCGGGTGGTTTTAACCCTTTTGCTGTCACGAGCGTACTGGTACGTTTTCGCGCTTTCCCCCCGCAGTGTCACCGACGTACCGGTACGTTCCCTATCATCCGCTCAAAACTACGAGCCTGAGTGTGAAGCTGGTGCATTTGAACAGGCTGCGCCATCTGTAATATCTTTCTGCAAGTTCGTATTTTCGCCCCGCATTGTGTTGGTACGTATGTACTGAAGAGTATGGAGCGGCCGTGCCCACCCGCCACTTCTTTGCTGGGGGGCACGGTCGCTCCGAGCGCGCTACTCTATCGCGTTAAGTGATCATGCAGCACGTGCGTTTCGTGATGCGTGTATGCAGTTACAGGTTCAAGGGTTGTGCTGCCATCTGCCGCAGGTTTGCAGTTTCTATTTTTATTCTGTTGGCGTGTCTGCTGCACATGCGTCACATTCTGGAGCTTGCGCCGTTGCTTCTCCATCGCTGACACAACTTGATTGCTGCTTTCGCTCTCTCTTGCCACTACCTTGCTTGCGACTAGCAGCAGCAAGGAGGTTGTTTTAGTTCCTTCTACCTACCTCTGTCCTCTTGATTTCACAGCGTGCCATTCTCTCCGTTGTGCGGACCACCAAAAGTGCGCCTCCATGTGCACAGTTACTTTTGGATGGCTGACTACGAGAGACCTTTGACTGCGCACTGGAGCGATGGCTCTTTCATTATAATACGAGCCGAGTTCGGAATCAGACTCTCAAGAATTATTGAGCAGTTTTTTCGTATATTATTCTCATTTATCTTATTTATATTCAGGCTGATGATGATGATAATGTTAATTAACAATACCTGTAGAACACTGAAATGTGCATATTCCAAGGACTATGTTATATTTGTAAAGCAATCATAATAAAAAATAAATCGCTATGCTCATTCCCTGAAACCAAGCCGACACTATTGGTGCGTCAGGGCTAGAAACGCCCAACAACGCAAGGGTAAAGTTGAAGCAACACCAACTCGCCCAGTCATCAGCCTTGTTGAAATACATAGGGGCACTATGACATTGTTAAAAGCAATATTGCAATGTTATACTTCGATTACACTGTGTGGGTTACGCAGTTTTTTTGGCCAACTAATTTTTTTCTCAAGTTACTGGCCGCCGAATTAAGGTGCAGCCTTTACAGCCTTTTCAGGATATGCAATAAAACATCACTGATAACATATTTCAAACAGTGAGAGAAAAAAAAAATGTGTTATCCGGGAAAACGTATGATCTGAACTGCATGATTTTGAAAATTTTAGATGCTGAATGAGGCACAAAGGCATTTAGAATTGAGATTTTCACTGCATAAAAATGTAGATTAGCATTTATAGACATGAGGTATATAAAATTCCTTATTTAGCTTTCGCAAAATTCAGTCCATATTTGTGTTGTCCTAAGCGCAGAGGAGATTAGTAACACATGTGGTTCATAGAAGGCAGTAATGAGCCCAGATCGCTTCCGTGACAAATGGAGAAGCCATCGCGAGACTGGCCGAAAAAGGGGACTGGCCGAGAAGATGGCTCGCGGCCTGAATGATTTTGAAGCTGCTGTTGTCGCTGCTAGAGCACTGCGGCGCGAAACTAAGACTACCGACTTTTGCAGTGCAAAATAAAGGCTGCATTTTTTTTTTTTTTTTTTTTTTCAGCCTACTGCTCGTTTCCACTTGTTTTTTGGCAGGTAAGTGGGTAATTTCACGCTACTCCTGTTAAGCCGTAGTACCGTTTAGTACATACTTTTTCTGAGTTCCGGCCAACTGCGGCTTAACAAGGTTTTACTGTACTGCCCAAAAATGCGTCAAGTCATTCAGTGCTATGTTGCCAGTTGCGTGCAATGCCAGCGTTACAAACTTCCTACATCATGCCTGCCGGGGTCGCTTTAAGGGGGGACGCGGGCTTTGAAAGTCGAAAAATCGCGAAAAAATCGGCTTTTCAAAAAGTACATATCTCGGCTGTATATGTTATAAACTACCTTTCCTATCATTATAAACGCCTAATTCATCGTAGAACTGCTTTAAATTAAATATAAAACTGGGCGCGGCAGCCCCAGAGTCGCGAGCGAACGGCAAAAGTACCCAAACTTCGCGCGCGCGCCATTTCTCTGCCGTTGAACCGAGCGCCGTCATCTTGGTCTTGTTTTGTTTGTGAATGCTTGCCCTTTTCCATATTGCCTTCGCTGGCAGCGTCCGCGGCGTAGCAGAAGCATGGCTTGCTTGTGATTGGGGGCCTCACAGGGATTGTTGAGCTTCCCGCGTCTCGAATTCGGGCTGTGAATGGACAAAGCGCGCGCTCCGTGAGAATGCGGGGGATCACGCGACTGCTATTGGCTGCTGCGCGCGCTGACGCGGTGCCCCCTCCCCGGCGCGTCGTCTGCTCCGGCTGCCTACTGAGCTGGCGTTCTTTGTGCGCTCGCTGAATCGCTTCACGTTTCACCATTTTGAGATCGCCGTGATCATCGCTCGTTAAGAATTCTGGTGGTGTGTTTTGAACGGTTATGTGCACTTTGTGGATTATTGCACGGTCGGCCACAATGCGCGCTAAGAAGTTCAAAACACTGCATACGTCGTCGTTCTGTGAATGCCGTCCGAATCGCGAAGTTAGCGAAAAGCGTTGCCAACGGGCGCAGAGACACTTCTATTAGTGCCAAGGTATATGTACTATGGTAGCGAAAGCTCCATAGAAGCCCATACGTACAAAACATGGCGGCTCATGGGCTCCAGCGACCAATGAAAATTGGGGGGCCATGACGTCAAATGACGTCATGCATATGTTCACTTCGGCGCGAATTATAGAGTTTAAAAAAAAAAAAACTGCCGCGTTGCATTGACGAGCCTGCATCTTTTGAAGGTTGTTGCCTTCCAGTGCGTGCCAACCTTTGCCATCTAAAAGAACCCGAGTTTCTGTTTACGCCCTTTTTTATAAGCAGTTGCTCCAGCACAATCAAAGTGGTTGGCAAAGGTAGCGACATTGAAAGGCAGCAATATTTCCAAATAGAGACCACGCATGCAAATTCATAATACAAATACTGCTGCAAGTCATGCAAGTACTTTGGCCATTTACTTTGTCCCTCAGCACAGTAAGGTGCGGTCCACAAACACTGGTGCAACGGGGCAGTCGTGCCCAGTTCTCAACAGAATGTACCAAGTGAACAATTATGGTTTTCATATCCATGGTTTATTGCATCAACCAATAAAATACGCCAACAAATCACAACAATAAAAGTGCATGTCGCAGACAGCACAAACAGTAGCGCTGTTTAGGTGGGCTAATCATCTCAATGATCACAGCCGAGGCATGGAAAACGTTTGAAGTGCCTGCCACAGAACGAAACATGCATGCACAGAAAACAAAGCTATGAAAGCTGCAGTTGAAATAAAAATGCCATCAATTAGTAGGTGCATCAAAACATACGTGGAGCATAGAGCACTGGATCACTCTTCACATTTAAATGCTTCAGCAGAAAGTATACAGCAGTTTTCAAGGCAATTTCAAGGTTGCACCAGTTCAGACAGCTTTAGCATCAACAAACATGCTTAACACAGGAGCATTAGAGCATACACTGAGTCTGTGTGCAACCTCCAGATCTGCTCACCGGTGAAAGTCAGCCGGGAAGCGGTAAGACACAGACGGTTGAGTCCACGCTGTCGCAACGTGCCACAGAGCATCGTTTCCTCACTTTGTGCAGGCTCATCTTGCGATAAAAGCTAGGCGCAATACAATGCTGCAAAAAGACTTCGAACTGCCCGCACCACGAAGGGGCCGAAAGCAAAAAAACACTGCTGCAGGGGATATTAAATCTCACCAAACGGCGACAGAGCAGGACCAGCAAGAACGTCGAAATCTTTGCAAAAAGGGCATTTTAAGACTTGCGAACTAAATTACGCTTTCCCGGGCGCACCAAGGCCCGCACCACAGCAGACGAATAGCAGACAGTGATAACAAACCGTTTCGTGCTTCGTCAGCTTCGTTATCTCCGTTGCCTTGGTTACCTCTGGCAGCGCCTCCTGACCGATGCAACATCAAGGGGGTGGGGTGATAAGAGTGTTGCAAGATTTTAAAAAAATTAAGAATGTATTTATAAAATACCTTACCTCATTCACAAGCGAAGTTATCAAAATGCCTATTCTTTTTATGTTGATTGATACTTCTTAATCTGAGTGGTTGGCCCTCCGACCTGTGGCTATGCTGCGGTACCGCTGAACCGCTTTTGGGCCCAGCCTTCGCCACCATTCTACTTCCGCCATGTTAGTGCTGCTTCTGCTACATCACTACTAGACCGACTGCGCTGCCATTTCCAACTGCGTATCTTTCGCGTCAACGTAAGGAGCCGCCGTTTGAAGCGTGCCTGCTGTGCCGACCATATCAACCTCGGCGATCTCGGCCTCCCGTATCGCGTCTGTCATCGCAAGCGATAACGCGTCGTCCGCTGTTCGCATGAAAATGCACTTTCCGAGGGAATCGGGGAGGTGGAGGCACAACGTGCTGCAGTGAAAAACAAACTTTAGACTTGAAAATGCTGTTTTAAACTTCAAGGGCCATTTTCTCAGGATGAATTTTTTTCATGGTATGGTTGCTTATTCCCGCAGTATTTCTGGAACCGCTAATCGGATTCCCACCTGTTTTTTTTATTGTGTGCCTGAATAAATTTCCGAGGGCAAGACAAGCTCATTTTTTCAAATTATTGAGTCTGGAATTTATAATAAACACTCAAAATTAGGCTAATGCAAGTCCAGTTAGTGGCACTAACCTCAGTGCACTGCTAAAATTTTTCGGCAGGGAAATTAAAAAAAAGGGCTCTGTCTTGCCCTGTGGTACCTATTCAGGAACCTTCATAATGAATTTCATAGTGCCAACGCATTTTGCAAGTTCACCAGGCATGGTACAAGGAACCCATGTGAACCATTCTGATATACTTCTCTAACTTGAGTACCAATGTGCGCAGCTCCATGAAACTTTGCAGTTATTCAAATGGCTGTGCCATGAGTCTACCCTGAAAATTTCATTCAATTATCTCAAGAAACAACGAAGTTGGTATTCAAAGGTAGCCTCCCCCCTTAACCTGTCGCACCTCCGACCGCACCTATAGAGGAGATGGGCATCCACCTCTTGAGCCTTTTTCCACAGTCTCCCAGTGATAACCGATGGATGATTGTGTCTATCGATCACCTCACCCGATACTCTGAGACAGCTGCAGTACCATCAGCCACTGCTTTTGAGGTTTTCAGATTTCTTCTGCTGTTCCTCTTCTTCGACGCTGTCCGCCTCTATTTCTGATCAGTCACCATGGACGACAGTTTACAGCTGATGTTATTAAAGACCTTTTTCACCTTTGTGCATGTGATTTTTGTCATTCAGTGCTATGCCATCAACAAACGAACAGCCCCATTGAACGCACCATTCACGCTCTCACCACTATGCTAGCAGTTTACGTCGATTCTGACCAAGGAACTGGGATGACATCCTCTCTTTTATCACGTACACATACAATACAGCACAACATGAGATTACTGGTTACAGTCCATTCTATCTCCTCTATGCTCGCGTTCCTCATAGCTGTCTGGATACCCTCCTATCTATCATCTTCTACGACAACCTTTCTATCGCCGCTACTTTCTGTCGAGCTGAAGAAGCCCACTGCTTTGCTTGTCTCCACATTACTAACACACATTACTAACAGTTGTCGCAACGCTCCTTGGAGCGTTGCGACAACTGATGCGCGTATCTGCTATGCACCTGGCGATTTAGTGCGGCTGTGGATGCCACTGTGCAAGCGTGGGTTATCCCAGAAGCTCCTGTGCCACTGTACTGGCCCTTTTGTTGTCTTGGAGCACCTGAGTGACGAACTATCTCATACCCCGCCGGGGTGGCGCAGTGGTTACGACGCTCGACTACTGTTCCCAAGGACGCGGGATCGAATCCCGGCCTCAGCGGCAGCTTTTCGGTGGAGGCGAAAAGCAAGGCGTCCATGTGCTGTGCGATGTCAGTGCACGTTAAAGAACCCCAGGTGGTCGAAATTTCCGGAGTCCTCCACTACGGCGTCTCTCATAGCCTGAGTTGCTTTGGGACGTTAAACCCCACAAACCAACCAACCAACCAACGAACTATCTCATATCATGCCGCACTCAAAGTGGCCGATGCTCACGGAAGATGGAAACATTTCATGTTGCTTGGCTCAAAACGTTTCATCCCAGACAGCGTGACTAACCCGCCCTGAGAGCTTCGTCTGTGAGAGGGGAGGTGTCACGGGCTAAGGATCAGAAGCGAAGAGGAGTCAAAGGAGGTGTAAAAGAAAGAAGTGGAAGCTGTTGGAGTCTTGGACTCTCAGTTCCTCTAACTGAAAATAAACACCTTGTTGCCTACTCAGTACGTTACAATATGAAGGCCTTCTATGTGGCATTTTTGCAAGAGACTATACCGTACCATGAAGAGGCAAAATGCCACCACCAATAGAAAGCACCTTAGCCTGACTAGGTTGCATGATCTTTCGTGGCTTAGGGGCAGACCTTTATTTTGCGTTTTCAACTGTTGCACTTTAGGGAGGGCGTTATTTTTTGCACTAAAGAGCACTGCACAAAAGCAGTTTTACTCAGTGATGCTTTCAAAATAAATGAAGCGCTCAGTTTTGTCCTGACCTGAGGAAGTTTTTCACGCGTCCTTTTCAACCATTTGAAGGTCTGATCTGCCCTTTCATAGTGCCCTGCAAATTGAAGTTCTCATTGTGATGATATTGGAAGCCTCAGAAATTTGGTCATTAACTGGAGTGAAATGCGGTCACCGGATCGGAAGTAATAACCATACATTTCAACGAAATATCTCCATTGTGTTCATGCTGCCACCTCCGGACATCTTACCGTGCAAGGCATCAGCTTACTATGTAAAGGCATCAGCTATCTCATTGCCAATACATAATATACTAATTAGGTGCCTGCATCTGGGAATTTCTTTTACAGTGGTACATTAGTGATGTTATGTAAAGTGTATCTACAAACCTCAAATGAAAGATCTTCTACCTTTGCTTTAGAAAAAAATATCTGGAATTTGTGCATGTGTCGGGAAATATTATGGACGATAGGCCATAGATCGTGCCTGACCGGCAATAAAACAGATACCGTGACCGGAATGCACTGCATCTATGAAGATCTGACATGAGTTTTTTTCCCTCACTTCATTGGTTTCAAAGTGCACCTCGTGTTATGTTTGGAACCGAGAATTTTTTTTTCTTCTCGCTGCTGAAGGTGGTTGCGGTGAATTTAACCATGAGACTATTTCTTTGATGACCTTTGGAGGTGTTAGGCATGCTTGGGGAATGTAGAGGGTGGCCATAAACGTGGAAGAAGTAGTTTGTAAAGCATTCAAAAATTAGTTGAAGTACAGGAAAGGACAAAGGCAAACAGGTACAGGACTGAGAATGTGAAGCACTGGTATCCACTGCTGCAACGCCTTTGCAATGCTTTGCTATGCTGAATAATGTTGCGGGTATTTCTACAGCGTTGCCTATAAAGTAATGCCTGTGCACCCATTGTTGCCATATATTTACTTGCTGTTCTTCTGTGCCGGGTTGTGCCTGGTTTGAACCAGCTGAAATGTCGTTATATATTCTTATGTTGCTTTTTTTTTTCATTTTCATGCAGCCTGAAAATTCCTCCTATAATTTTTGTTCTCACATTACATACACTTAAATATGGTAAAGTAAGAACACTGGCTGCTTTCTTGTTCATGCAGATGGTTCAACTGATCCAATTTCTGCTTCTAGGTTTCGTGCTACACGTAGGTTGGGACAACTGAACGTGCCTATTCTAACAATGTTTTTGTGTGTGCGTGTGGGCTACTTGTGCAGAACTGCCTAAAAAAGGAAGGGGGGGGGTGTCTAAAATTTTACAGCAGAGTTTTTCACAACTCTTTTTCCACCTGAAACAGTGCCATTGACAGTATTTGTGGTGAAAAGTTTGCACGAGTATAATGCTTAATTCTTTTTTTGGTCTGTTTTTGGCAGGGCTGCCGATGAGTGAAGACAAGTCGTGCAGTTATCCTAGTAACATCACCATGGATACATCATTCTTCTTACTGGCCTTTTGAGCTACCGTTTGCGACATCATGCTGGCAAGATGGCGTACTGCTACAATTCACACAATGCTTTGTTGTGATTGCAGTGGTTGGATGTGGTGTAAATCTAATGTCACTTTGTACAGTGCAGATCATGTTCAGTGTAGTTGTTACCGCATTAAAGTTATCACCCCATCACAACTCTTTGTGGCATTTCAGTATTAACATCTGTTACTATGAAATGCTGGGTGTATGAATGAAAGAGGTGAATGCATACCTGTTATAGTCTCTGTGGCTAGCCTTTCAGTGTGTCTGGTGCTCCTAGCTGTGTGGATGCATTGAGAAACATTCTCTATTGCTTTTCTTTGTGAACATGGAAGCTACTTCGCCTTTGGCATGCTGTTTTGGCAAAATGACGGATAATGAATCTAAGCAACACTGAGCACAGGCCCAGACCTAATTAGGCCTACTTATCTGCCGGGCCTTGGCTTTCAGGTAGGCCCAGACCAGACATAGCATGCAAGCTCGATGTGCATAATTGTTTTAAGCCTAATTGCGTCTCGCAAACGTCAGAGTGGAAATCAGTGGCTATAACATTATGTGTTGTATGCTAATCCAGTTTGCATCATGCTTGAAAATTTTAAACCTGTAACTTTTCCTTTTTAGTTTATTTTCCTAAATGGACCTAAATAAATATTTCCAGTTAACTTTTTCTCTATACCTTGATGCAAGTTGCATTTAACAGCGGCTGTTGTGATGCTAGTAGTGCCCATTTCAGACCAGGGTTATGCTGTGCATGAGAAGAGATGTTTAGCTCAGTAGCTTGCCTTATCACTACTGGGTGTTGTGAGCAGGTACACCTGCAGAAAGCTTATTCCACATCTTTGTGGCTTGTCACAAACAGTCAGTAGGTAAACTGCCATGAACTTGTTTTCTATTTATTATGCTGTGGATAGTCGAACCCGGTTGTCTTGGATTCCAGTTTGTTACCCTAAGCGACCATCGGTTATCCTCTCTTCGCACTACATGTCCTGCCCATGCCCATTTCATCTTCTTAATTTCCACTATAACTGTTAGGTCAACCAGCATTAAAGGTGGAGGTGAGGCCTTGAACTACATGTCTCGGGCCCCTCGCAGCCGCTCATCGAGTCCCAACCGGCTTCCGCTCCTCTGTACACCCGTTCATCGTTGCAGCCGTCGCCTCCGGGGTCTGGCGCTGAACCGACGCCAGCTGGCCAGCAGTTCGAGACTTCTGCAATGGCCCAGGCAAGTCAGAATCAGTTGCTGCTTCAGCAGCCTCGTACGCCCCCCCCCCCCCCCCCCCCCCCAGTTTCTATGGCGGTACTGGGGAAGATGACGACTGGATCGACCAGTTCGAGCGAGTGGCGCAATTTAATCAGTGGAGCCCGGCTCAGAAGCTGCGCAATGTATATTTCGCGCTTGAAGACTGTGCTAAAACGTGGTATGAGAATAGCAAGGCCAGTCTTCAAAACTGGGATTCCTTTCGCCAGCAGCTGCGGGAAACCTTTGCCAGCCACGACCGCCGTGATCGCGCACGCCGCCTCCTAGAAGCTCGTGTCCAACTACCTAACGAAAGCGTGGCCATGTTCGCTGAAGACGTGACCTGTCTTTGCCGACGGGCGGATTCTGACATGACGGAATCAGCGAAGTTGCGCCACCTGATGCAGGGCGTAAAAAAAACCCCTCTTCGCTGGTCTGGTTCGCAGTCCACCTTAAACCGTCGTGGGCTTCATCAATGAAGCTACCCTCATTGAGCGAGCCCTGCAGCAACGATACCGGCGCACGGAGTCTGCCTGTGATCAGCCCTTCAGCTTGTGGCCACATTGTACGGGTCCGCTGAAAATCACTCTCTGCGTGAGCTGATCCGCGAGGTAGTTCGCGAGGAGCTCCTTAAGCTTAATCTTGGATCGCCTAACCCGACTGCCGCTGCTGTCACCGAAGCCGTACGTGAAGAAATCCGTCCAACATTTTCACCGCCTGAGTCGCTGTCAGAGCGCCGTTCTATGAACTACGCAGCGGCTCTTCGTCGGCCTGCCGTGCCTCCAACGCAAGAGCTTCGTTTCGAATCACAGCCGCCACCTTCCTACCAGCCACCATCCCACCAGAGCATCGTCATGCAGACGTCCGCTCCTCAGCCACTACTCTACCAGCCTTCCTACCAGCCGCCACCCCAGCAAAGCCTCGTCATGCAGCCACCGGTTCGGAAGGCAGACGTCTGGCGCACTCCTCGCCAACGACCGCTATGCTACCACTGCGGCGAACCCGGCCACTTGTACCGTCGTTGTCCATACCATGAGCTCGGTCTTCGCGGTTTTTCTCGTGAATCCCCTCGTCCCCGGGTCGGCGAACGCCCTCCAGAAATCGAGGAATACCCCGCACATCCACCAGTGTCACGTAGCCTTTAGGCCCGTAACCAGAAGGTTGGGTTTGAATGGGGGGTTGACCTAGCAGGCGCAGGAGAGCAGGTCTGGAGCACCGAGAGACAGCAGCCAACTTCAGCTTCTTGTCATCGAACGCCACGGGGCCACTTCTTCCGAGTCCGCGCACGAGACTCGATGAGCAGCCGCCTAGCGGCTGCTGTTGCACACGCTACAATATTATTCATTATTAGTCATTAGCAATAATCTTTAACTATACTGATGTCTATTGATAGCTTTTATTCACTAATTATCACAGTCAGTCGTTTTCATTCTCCATTGCCTTCTCACACGTCGCTGTTTGCCAGCGACACATTAGCGCACAGATTCGACACACAGATGACGCGCACACATTTTCGCTAAACCAGCCTAGAAAAAAAACATTTTTGCCGGAGCCATGCAGGTTGATGCAGCCGAAAGCACTGTAGCCCGGCATTCTGCTGCTAAATACTTCTTACAAGAAAAAAAAAGCCGAGCAACAAAACCCAGACGTAAAATACAGCAATCTCCGCACACGCACTGCGGTCAAATGCGTCCACCCTGTGGATGTTTGGAAGCTTGATTGGCTTGATGGCGAGAGCGGACCGCGGCGCACCACGTGACCCATGCTGACCAATCGGTCGCGGGGAAAAGAATTGCGATACTCAAAAAATTATCGAGTAAATCTACCGAAATGGTGGAGTTATCCAAGGGTTTTGGACCTTGGCGTGTAGAACAGCGCGGTCCTTGCCCGGTCCTGCAACTGGCTTGGAGCCAGTAGCATGCCAATGCATTGTCTTATCCTTTTTCCTACAGTCGCAACAACAACGAAGCCGCGCCATGGGATCTAAGAGTTCGACCCCGCCGCAGTCGGGTTCGAGCCCAGTAATTCCGTACCTATAGCCGAACGTCTTAACCACTGACCCACCACGATGGTTTGTAACATACCATGCTAAACAGAACTTTCACGCGTGTAACTAGGTTCAAGTCATGCCTTTTATGGCCACGCGATATTTCGCGTTCGCTCGTGTTTCCCTGAAATCGTTACGCTGCAGTGGTGCTCAAAATGATATTTTAGAAAAACTGGTATCTTTTGGCTATACATCTGATTAATGAGCAATTTAGCATAAATGGTTAAAGTCACCTCTTCATTATTATAGTCGCCATCCTGCGAATTAACACGTCGTAGCTATACTGTACTGCTCTCCGCAGCTTACAGTTATGCTGGGAAAAGATTCTAGCTAAAAACTTTCCTAAAAATTGCTTAGTCGTAGGCAAAAATTCTTGTGTAGAGTACAAGGCCCGAATAGGAATCACAGGCCGCAGTGCATCGATGCGGAATCAAGAGCCGGAAGTCGATGTCTTGTTTCTTTGGTACAAGTCCATGTAGGATATCATTTCGCTATACAGGAGGGCTGCCTCTTCGCCGGTGCCCACGACGAAGTCGTAGTGCGTGAACCGCCGGTCTGGCACTCTGTACTGATGCACCACGTTGGCCAGCTCGGCCCGCAGCCGGGCCACGTCCCACGGATCGGCGTACCAGTCGCCGGCACTGTGGTACAGGGCCACGGGCGTCCTCACGCGTGACAGCTCGTACCTCGGTGGTCGCCACTGCATACCAGAAATATATGTCGAGTAGCTCTTTCGCGCAGCAAGCGATAGAAGTGGCAATTGATCAATTAGCTGTCTCAAAAACGCCTGGTCCTGATGGCATTTCCTCTGAATTTTACAAAGCTTTTAAACTATTCTTGCTCCTATCCTGCTAGATGTCTTTGTGAGGAGTTTTGATCTAGAAGCCCTTGCTGACACTTTTAAATGCCACACAGTCATAATCCCAAAAAGTGCTGATAAAGAAAAATTACACTCAGTGGAAGGCTATAGACTAATCACACTGTCAAATGTGGATTACAAGATTTTCGCCAAAATTTTATCAAATCGCCTACAGTTCGCAATGTCGGTTCTCATTGGCCCTCACCAGACGTGCAGCTTGAGGGGCCGTGCAAACAAAGTAATGTACATATCCTCAAATCGTGCCCCTGCTCTCATGATCAGGTTGCTTTATTTCAGGTCGACCTCGCAAAAGCATTTGATCGAGTTCGTCATTTTTTCCTGTTTCCTCTTCTGGAACAAGCGAATGTTGGTACTGTAGTACTGAAGGGGGTGAAACTTTACTATAGAAATTGTTTGACTCGCCTAATTTATAAATGGCCACCTATCAAGCCCCGTACCAATCAACTCTTGTGTGAAGCAAGGCTGTCCGATGTCTCCGCTGCTTTTTGCTCTTTACTTGGAATCTTAGCGTTTTACATAACAGTAGTATCCATGGCTTCCCTCTCCTTGGAAATGCTGTTGAAGTGTTTACATATGCGGAATATCTTGCGTTTTTCTGCACTGAGAAACCAAGCATGGAAAAAGTTATATCCAGCATAGACCAATTTGGCATTGTTTCTGGCGCTCAGATGAATCACTCCAAGAGTTCCGGCCTGTGGTTTGATTCGTGGGGCTCAACATCGCCCCTATATGCAGGGGATGAATGGTCACGTGTGCCCTCTAAATATCTGGGCGTTCCACTGCATGCATTTAAGTCAAGTGCAAATTACTGGGAAGAGCGCGTTCCAGTCGTTCAGCGTTATGCTAATACACTTGTCCCCTATCGGCTTTCAATATTCGGTCGGGCTCAGGCCTGCAACATGTTTTTGGTGACAAAACTTTATCATGTGCTTCAGGTCTCCCACTGTGCTAGACATTACATCTAGCGTTTTCACCGAATATTTGCTACGTTTATTTGGTCATCCAATTTTGAACCGATCCGACGTGATAACCTATTCAGACCTGTTTGTGCTGGGGGCTCGGCTTAGTGCATCTGTATACATGTAAGGCAGTTAGTTGCCCGTTTCTTCTTTTTTCGTGATTGTTCACATCCGATTATTAGAGCATTCCTACAAGTTAATTTCATGAATTTGCTTCCTGACTTAGTGGTTTCCTCAGATTATACTGACCGCCCACAGTTACTAGGGTTTGTGCAGGAAGTTTATGCTTCGGTGAGGTTTTTGACAGCACGATTCTCGAAGGAGTACTTATAATCTTTTTTGCGCAAGGGACTATACAATGAATTGATAGCAATGCTTTTTCCGCCACCACTGTACCGTTCTTTATACTTTGGTCTTAAGGGTCATGATGTGTTAAAGAGGGTGCGCAAAATGCAGATTTCTTCTTGCTCGAAAACATTTTTCTTTAAATTACACACCGAAGCTCTGCCTGTTAACATATGGCTCCATAGTAAAAATAGGTTTGTATCTTCTGTAAACTGCCGTCTGTGTGATGTGCCTGAAACAATTGAGCACTGTTTCATTAATTGCAAAGACGTAATTCGTTTTTGGGATGTGCTGCAAAGAACTCTAAAGAAAGACTTTGTTCTAAATTCGTACAGTTCGCGGTATCTTGCTGTTACACAATCTGATTACGAACCATATGACATGTTTTTCCTATTGGAAGAGACGCTTTTTCTATTGAGAGAGACACGCATGTTGGATCGCAACGCTGAACCCGTTGTTCCACCTAGACTCCATTCTAGCAGAATTATGCTGCAACTAAAGGACATTTATGATGAAAATGACTTTCAACCTGATTGGTTTCCGCTGGTGACACGGTGCTTATTATCTTTGCCTGCCTTTTAGTTGTGTTTTCTGTTGTGCATCTCAGCAACTGCTGAGTGCATTGTAAATAGTCTGTGTACATAACCCTTTATGTACATAACCACGTGTAATAAATACCATGTCAGAAAAAAAAGTCCGGGTGGTGCAGTGGTAAGACGTCAACTACTGTGCCGGAGTTCCCGGGTTCGAACCCGACCACGGCGGCTGCGTTTCGATGGAGGCGAAACAAAGTGGCGTCTGTGTGCTGTGCAATGTCAGCGCACGTTAATGATCCCCAGGTGGTCGAAATTACTCTGTAGCCCTCCACTATGGGCCCCTTTCTCTATTTCCACTTTCACTCCCACCTTCCCTTCCCTTACCGCGCGGTTCAGCTGCCCACAGAGCGCGTGACAGATACTGCACCTTTTCCTTCCTCTGAACCAATTAATTATTACTATTATTATTCCGAAAGCAATACTACTTTCACTTTTCAGCCCTTCGCGTAGCGAGATGGTAGCTACCATTGACCTTAAGCGTGACCTTTGGCGCGCCGCCAAGCACAGCTGCGCAAGAACAGGTGCCCCAACTCGCGCCGTCAACTCGCGAGGCGGTAGATACCAAACGCGACCTAACTCCCGCTCCCTCCGTGAGGGAGCGCTACAGCTGGAGTGACGTCATCCCATCTGCGGCAAGAACAGGGCCCCCAACTCGCGCCGTCAACTAGCGAGGCGGTAGCTACCAACCGCGGCCTAACTCCCGCTCCTACCACAGCTACCGCCGGGGGTGCAACGTCGGATACTATAGGAGGTGGCCTAGCGGCAGGTGGAACCAACGCAGTCTCCAGGGATGCTTTCATTTCTGCTGGTGTAAAGAATGCCGTTGCAAACGAAGTGGCGTCCGTGTGCTGTGCGATGTCAGCGCACGTTAAAGATCCCCAGGTGGTCGAAATTACTCCGTAGCCCTTCACTACTGCTACTCTTTCTCTCTTTCCACTTTCACTCCCACCTACCTTTCGTGCCTTACGGCGCGGTTCAGGTGTCCACAGAGCGTGTGACAGATACTGTGCCTTTTGCTTCCTCTGAACAAAATTATTATTATTGCGAAAGCAATACTACTTTCACTTTTCAGCCCTTCGCGTAGCGAGGTGGTAGCTACCATTGACCTTTAGCGTGACCTTTGGCGCGTCGCCAAGCGCAGCTGCGCTAAAACAGGGGCCCCAACTCGCGCCTTGAACTCGCGAGGTGGTAGCTACCAACCGCGGCCTAACTCCCGCTCCCTCCGTGAGGGAGCGCTACAGCCGGAGGGACGAATTCCCATCTGCCGCAAAACAGGGGCACCAACTCGCGCCGTCGGCTCGCGAGGCCGTAGCTACCAGCCGCGGCCTAACTCCCGCTCCCTCGTGAGGGAGCGCTACAGGCGGAGTGACGTCATCCCATCGACCGCAAAAACAGGGGCCCCAACTCGCGCCGTCTGCTCGCGAAGCGGTAGCTATTAACCGCGGAGCTGCAGTTGTGCCACATGCTCCTAAAGCTAAGAATTATGGGGCTGCAGCCGCAGCTACTGCCGGGGTGCAACGTTGCATACTATAGGAGGTGTCCTAGCGGCAGGTGGAACCAACGCAGTCTCCAGGGATCCTTTCATTTTTGCTGGCGTAAAGAATGCCGGTTAAGTGGAGAAATATGGGAGAGGCCTTCGCCTTGCAGTGGGTATAATCAGGCTGATAATGATGATGATGAAAGATTGCCGTTGGAGCCGGTGCCGGAGCGGCAGTTGTACATTCTGCTTTAACCTCACCCACAACCGAGCATATCGTTGCAGCCACGGCACTCCTTGTCTCGCTACTAGTTATACATAGAATAACCAGGTAGCACCCCGCAATAAACAATTGTTGAACCATATGCCGTGGCCAGAATGAATCACTGCATAACTATTAGCATAACCACAAGCACCACAATCAGCTACGCCACCAGCTGAACCTAGGCGTAGCCATAGCTATTGAATTACCAGGCTTAATCAAGCTAAGCCACTGCCAATTTTTTTTCTCCGCTTTCTCCATTCTGTTCACACGAGGCAGCTGAGAGGGCTCAGTTACAGAGCCACAAGCAGGCCCGTGCATTTTAACGCGGTAGCGTTAAGGAGCTCGTGTCTCAGAAAAGCCGGTGTCGTCGGCGTCCAGTGAGCGATAAATCCCGGCATGCACTTCATAAATAAACATGCACTTCATAAATAAAAAGCAAGTTCTAAGATGGGCTGGGTGGCAATCGAACCAGGGTCTCCGGAGTGTGAGACGGAGACGCTACCACTCAGCCACGAGTTTTTTTTTTCTTTATTTCCTGGCTTTGGTTCATACCATTTCACAAGAACACAACACGAATAACACAAAACAAAGTACATATTGGAAGGTCATCATCAGCCAATGTCAGGCTGGCTTCGTCTCAGTACATTAAAACTCCCGCAACGACAGCAAAGGCTCTACCCTTGAGAGCCATTCGGGAGGTTCAGCAGCCACTTTCTGTATGGCAATAAACCAATTCACACTTTCTCGAAAGTATATTCTAGCGGGTAGAGCATCCCTGTCGCAGTGATAGCCCGCCATTCTGGAGCGCCATATAGAGTGGAGGCCCATGAGCATGATTAAATCATACGGAACGCCATCTTCATTATCAATGCTTAAATACCGGATGCCGTGGGAGTCTAGTGGAAATTCTTTCTTTATCGTACGCAAAACATCCCAGAAATAAACCCCTTCCCAACAATGCAAAAAAACATGGTCTATTGTTTCCGGCTGCTTGCAGATTAAACAGTGCGCCCCCCACGGTAACAAAAAATCCCTTTCCTCCAAAAACTTCTTTACTGATAATGTTCCGGTGTGTAATTTAAAGAAAAATGTCTTAGCTCCTGGCGACACCTGCATTTTCTTTACTCTCTTCAAGACATCTCTGCCCGGACCTCCACTGTATAAGGTTCTGTACCAGGGTTGTGGCAAAACAATGTCACATAAATCGCGATACAGCTTTTTTCGTTTTACAGTGGACAAATATTCATTAGAAAAACGCACTGAAAGAAATCTTACACTAGCGACGACCTCCCTGTAATAACCAAAAATCCCACCCGTAGCTTGTTCGGTGGAGACAACAAACTCCGGCAGTAGGCGCCGTAGCCTAACTTGGCAGACGGTGCGTAAGAAAGGGTCCGAAGCATCCCGAAAAAACAAAAACCGGTTGACCACCTGCCGTAAAAACAGATGGCCGAGTCCCAAACCGCCGTCTTTTACCCGACGGAACAAATTCGTCCTGCTGCAGCGTTCCCATTTACCTGCCCAAACAAAAACGGCGAAAATCCTGTGTAACTTCTGTACGTTTACGCGCGAACAACTCAAAACTTGCATTGCGAACCAAAGTTTGCTGATAAAAAAAAGATTGCATACAGTAGCTCTGGCAAAAATCGACATGTTTGCGCCTTTCCACTTCTCGGCTCTCTCCCGTAGTTCGGTCATTTGCCCTTTCCAATAATGCTCGCTTTCGCGGTAGGCATCCAGCTCGACGCCCAAGTACTTGGTCGGTATGTCTGTCCACGTAACATTGGCAAAGCGATCTGGTTTCGACGGCCACTGTCCATGCCAGAGCCCAAGGCACTTGGCCCAGTTCACCCCGCTACCGGTAACTTGAGAGAACTCACGGATACATTTGACAGCCTCGGTGATACTCTCCTGGTCAACCGTAAAAATAACGATGTCGTCTGCATACGCGAGCAGCTTCACTTCGGCTGCTTGTAACCTAAACGCACTAATGTTGACATTATTCATAAGTTTCATGCACAATGTTTCAATATAAATGCAAAACAAAAGAGGGCTGAGGGGACAGCCCTGTGGCACCGAACGCTGCAGTCGAATGGGGGCTCCCAGACTCTTATTAATAATCACTCTCGTCGTGCAGTTACGGTACGCCAGGGCCACACCCTTACATATAACTGAACCAACATTCACATGTTCTAAAAGGGAAAACAAAATTTCGTGATCGACGCAGTCGAATGCTTTTTCGAGGTCGATCTGAAGCATGGCGACCCGACCATCCCAGTCATCACAACACTCAAGGACACTTCGCGCCTTTTGAATGTTGGTCACTATTGACCTCCCTTTTATCCCACACGTTTGGTGTCGTCCTACTATATCCTTAATAACCGTTTGCAACCTTCGGGCCAAAACCTTCATAAAAATTTTATATTCAACGTTTGTAAGTGCTATGGGTCTGTAAGATGTTACCAGGCGTAATTTGTCTATTTCATCAGTTTTAGGAATGAGTACGGTGTGGGATGACCCATATGACGGAGGCAGGGCATTTACTGTGTAGGCATCGTTATAAATTGCGTTCAAAATAGGTGTGATTTCGTACTTAAATTCTTTGTAAAAACCCGCGCTGAACCCATCCGGTCCAGGCGATTTACCGGCATTTAAACTGTCAATAGCGTGCTCCACTTCTGTTTCAGTTATCTTTAGTTCTAATCTCTCTTTCACTTCATCGTCCAGACGCGGTATCGTCGCCAGAAACTTATTCTTAAAAGTGATAGCGTCTACCGTGTGGGATGCGAAGAGGGTTTGGTAATGGGCGTTGAACGCTGCTTTGATGTGGTCGTTGTCCGCCGCCAAGATACCGCCCCAATCTATTTGGTCGATGTGGTTCCGTTGAGCGTTTGCTTTTTCGAACCCCAGCGCTCGTTTTGATGGCGCCTCCCCTGCAGCTGTGTCTTCTGCCCTTGCCCTCACTAACGCACCTCGATAACGATCTTCGTCTATCAATTCTAGTTTTTGCTTTGTTTTCCGTATATCTTCAATCCATTTCCCCGGCGCTCGAGCTTCCTGTTTAAGCAACGTACGGAGCAGTGTCTTTAACTCCGTCTCTTTCTGTTTTTCCTCAAACCGTATACAGGTTGCCCTCTCTATTGCTTTAATTTTTATAGTTTCTTTACACAGCTCCCACTGTTGCCAAAGGTGCATATTTTTACTTGGGTTTATTTTTTCAATTTCTTCTTTTACTATGCGGGTAAAATGTTCATCCTGCAAGAGTTTATTATTGAATTTCCACATTTCCCACGAAAAAGAATTCCCTCTCTTTACCCATCCAAAAGAACATTTAACTAAACAATGGTCTGAAAACGATACCGGCTCTACTTCATAACTATTGCATTCAGGTAAGATGTCGAGGGATGCATAAATGCGGTCCAGCCTTGCATGGCTCGAACCCTGGAAGTGCGTGAGCTTTACGGTGCGGGCTCCCTCGAGACACTCTGCCACATCCTCGAGGTTACACTCCTCAACAATTCGCGATAGCACTTCAGTGCTTGCGTCTCGGTATGGCCGCCGGCTTGTCTTGTCTCGCGCACTAAGGACGCAATTAAAATCACCTAGAACGATCAGTTGTCTATCGGTGCAGAGACGCTGCTGGATGCCTTGGAAAAACTGCGCCCTTTCATCTGCTACATTAGGCGCGTAGAGACAGACAATCCGCCAATCCGTGCTATTCAGCGAAAAATCTAGAAGTGCACACCGGCCCGACTCACAAGAAAAATGACCAAGCACTTCAAGCCCCGGCAACTTCTTCACAAAAAGAACACAGCCAGCCGATGTGCCTACAGCGTGGCTAACCACAGCAAAAAACCTAGGCGTGAAACGTTGCACCATGCTCTCGGTCTCTTCCTCACCGTCAACTTTCGTCTCCTGCACAGCTAATACATCAATATCATGCTCCGTTAAAAGTCGGTACACCTGGCCTTGTTTTCTCTTTCCTGCCAGACCTCTAACATTTAGCGTGGCGACCTTCAACGGTGATGCAGGAGCCATTTTTTAAATAAGAAGAAGAGACCGAAAGCACGGTGCTTACCTCTCGCGCCTAGCACAAGGCTAGACGCCTCCGTCGCTGCTGGCGCCGTCCTCCTCGAGCTTCTGGCCGTGCTCGAGAGGCGCCGTGTCGCCGGTCCGCCTCTCGCTCGCAAGGTTTGGGCGAAGCTTCAACGTGGGCCTCCTTGTTTGAGGCGCCTTTGCTGGTGGTTCCTCGGAAGTGGGCGTTGCCTCCTTGTCGTCGCCGGTGCTGGTGTCGGCATGTGGGCGTTTCCCGGGGGTAGCGGCCGTGGTCGTCCGACCACCGCAGTTGTGCCGGTGAACCTCGCTCACTTCCTTTGCTTCTGCGTCCTTGGGAGCCGGCAGGCTCTCCGCGTCCGCTGAGGTCTCCTCGCTTGGCTGTGGCAAATTCACCGTAGCTGGCGCGAGCTCTGGCTTATCGGCAAGGGGGGCGTCGCCACTCGGAGTCACCGAGGTGCCCTGCGACACGGGAACCTTGTCCAGCACGTCGGCACCCTTTGCTGCTTCCTCAGCCTCGGCGACGTCCATCAGCTCCCTGTTGTCGTCCTTCGCACCGAGCCCGGTCGCTGACGCGTAGGTGCGGACGCAGTCCTCGTCCGCGTGTCCATAGCGCCTGCACTTGGAGCACCTGGGCACCTTGCAGTCACGGCGAACGTGGCCTGCGCCGTGACACCGCAGGCACTGCATCGGCCGCCCGGGAACCACCACGAGAGCCAACTCGCCGGCGACGCGAAGCTGGTGGGGCAGGTCGTCCACCTTCATACCTGGCTTCAACTTGAGCAGCACTGTTCTCGTGGTGGATCCCTTTTCCTTCATTACAACGACGCGCCAACGCTCCCGCGTCACCTCGGTCACGTTTCCGAACGCCGCGAATGCAGTCCGGATGTCCTCGTCTTGGACACCGTGTAGCATCCAGTGCAGGCGTAGCTTCACCTGCTGGTCTTCAGGGTCGAATATGAGGCAGCGGCGTCCCTTGACTTCCAGCTCCTTTAAGGCGGCCAGCTTCTTCGCGGCTTCCGTGCTGTTCATGGTTACCGCCCACACATGGTTGATTTGGTACGCCCCCAACGCCACGACGTCGTGGAGCGCACCGACGTTAGCGAGGGCATCCCTGAAGTCCTCGACCCTGTAGGGCCTCATACGCACGTCACCGTGCAAAAACATCGTGTTTAACACAACACGTCCGGTGGGCAGGGTAGGCAAAACGATCTCGTAGTCCTTGTCTTCTTCGGCGCTAAACCTGTTTCCGCGGCCAGCAACGGCCGCTATCGCCGCTCCGACGGAGTTCATGATTCTGCGACCGTTCGCTATCGCGGCAGGAAGTAGAATGCCTTGAGAGCGGTACAAAAGCGCTTCTAGTGAATGCGGTGTTGCCTTAGAAACATGCCGTAGAGCGTTATACTGCAGTGTATATCGGTAATTATGAGCATGTTACTTACAGAAGTCGCAGTTACACGAGTAGCGAAGTATGTTTCCGCTACATTTCTTCTGCGCTCTGCGCACATGCAGAGCCATCTTGCGGCAAACACAGAACCCCTCCTCGCAATGTGCGGCGCTGCCCCCACACGTGGCGCGCCACTCGCCCCTGACGTTTCGCCGTGCACCCTCACAGGTTGTAGAATCAAGCGTCTTTCCTTTCTTTAGATCACTATCTTCGCTCACCCGCTTCTCCCCTTCGGGCCGCGCGGGTACCGGTGCGAGGATGCCCCAATACCCTTGCGTTTAGTAAGTTTTCTCGACGAGGTGCAATAACGCTATCGCGTTCCACTCTTGAAGGCGAAGCTTAAGCGTCCTCCAATTTTTTTCCTTCTTCCTACAGCCACAAATAAAATTAGCTGTGGCTTAGCTCTGGTTAAGCCTGAGTGATTGCGAAAGCAATACCTCCCTGGCTGAGCTTGGCTCTGCTGGTGGTTTGGCATGGTTTTGCCTTTTGTGCAACTAAAGGATTTACTCTGGAGACAACATGGTTTCTACTGTTTGTTTATTCCAATAACACACTCTTCTACATGGCGCTTTCTTCTGTGGTAATTATATCGCTCTGCACTACTCATAGACGATTCTTCGGCATTCAGAGTCCATGAAACTACTCTCGCTCACCGAACTTGTAGAAAGCCGTCGGACTCGCCATACTGCGGCATAGGCGCGTTGCTTAGCCAACCGCTCTTGCCTTTCTTCATCTGTCTCCTCGTCATGGCGCCGGCGTTTGCGCGCAGCACGTCGCTCCAGCGACGCCTTGTACCACTCCTCAGACATGACTAAGCGGAGCGCGCCTGCGGCGCCCCTTTATCCTCTCCTAGCGAGCGCCCTCACGCTGCGGGCCGAGGAGGCCGTCACGTGATAGCCGTCGCGCCGAGCGAAGGACGATTACGGCTGAAGAGACGATCGAGTTGGGGTCCCTGCTCTCCTCTGGTCGTGACGTCACGAAGCGAACGAACGACCTCCACCGACGGCAGAAAAGCGCTAGCAGTATTGCTTTCGCAATAAAACAACGACACCGCACAGCACACGGATGCTCTTCGTTTCGCCTCCATTGAAACGCACCCGCCGGCAGTCAGGTACTCCAGCACAGCAGTCGCGCGTCTTACCACTGTATCACCGCGGCGGGTAATACTTACGTGATGCCGAACCTTCGACGTCATCAAAAGGTTGGGGCTCAGCCCTGAGGCCGGCTATATGACTGCCTCTCCGTTAATAAAAATAATAATGATAATAATATTAATAACAGAGTCATAGGAAGGGAAAGGCGCTGTATCTGTCACACTTGTTTTTGTGGATACCTGAACCGCGTCGTAAGGTAAGGGTAAGGAAAGGAAGGAAGGTAGGTGGGAGTGAAAGTAGGAAGAGGAGCCGTAGTGGAGACCTGCGGAGCAATTTCCACCGGGCTTTAATTTCCACTACCTGGTGATCTTTAGAGTGCGCTGACATCGCACAGCAGACGGACTCGTCTTAGTAACGAAGCCGCCGCCGGTCGGGATCGAACCCGGGTACTCCGGCACAGTAGTTGGGCATCTTAACCACTGCCTCTTCGTTTAAGCTAGGTTTTGGGGGAAGGAAGGCGTAGTATACAAAATCAGATGGGCACTAGGAAATCGTGGACACCACACGTAATTTGGTCAAGGTCTCTTGAAGGTTAAATTTAGTGCCACACCACGGTGTGCCACACGAAGCCGTACGCTGCCTAGTGTAGTGAAGATTTTGTTTGAATTGTAAATTGATTTATAAGAAAGAAATGGCGCTGCATTTATAAAAAAAGGTGGGAGAGGTGGTGAAGGATGGCAGTTCCTGGCCCTACGGAGCTGGGACGGTAGGTCAGCGCAGCTTGCGGCGGGGGCTAGTCAGCCACTGAATTTTATCTGTTGTAGGCCGTCATTGCACACACCCATGCTTCGGTGGTGGACGACGGCGCGTCTTTCTCTCCCTCTTCTGTTTCCTTTTTTCTCTATTTTCTCCTCTGTCCGCACGAGGGAGCGGTTGGTTGGTTGTAGAACGTTTAATTCCATCGGAAATGGGCATTTTCTCCGCCACCGGCACGCGTGCCGGGGAAGACGGGGAGCCGTGCACCCGTGGATTAGAGGCTGGCAGGCAGCCCTTGGCTTGTTGCGGCCTCTACCGCCAGATGGACGGTGCGGTGCTGGATCACAGGGTCCGCGCTTCGCAGCGGGGTATCCCATGGCTACTCTACTTGCAATATTTTGTCCTATCTATGGAGATTGTGGGCACTCACAAAATATGTGGTCGAGGGTCCGTCTCGCCCCACATTGTTTACACAGATCATTGTGGCTAAGGTCTGGTAGCGCGTGAAACGCCCAGACTGGGTTCATGGACGTATTAGTTTGTAGCCGCCTCCACGCGACAGCTTCTCTATTATTTAGGCTAACATCTAAAGGGGGGGGGGGGGGGAGTCTAAGTCTCAATTTATAATGGTCGATGATTTCCCCATAATTTTGCACACGCTCGTCGTATGCGAAATGTTCGGGGGGCTCGACGGCTGCTAGCTCGGGCCAGCTCGTGAGTCACCTCCTTTACCAGGGACGGCAGCGAGAGCCGGTGTCAAAACTAACCGAATTTTCCTATTCAGCGTGCTTTGGGTGAGGATTTTGGCCGCCTCCGGCGATATCCTCCCCTTCCCAAAATTTTGAATGGCAGTTTTGCTGTCGCAAATTATGAACATGGCTTCCATTCCTACGCAAGCTAGCGCTATCGCATCTTCCTCCGCAGTCTCTATGTTGCGTCCTCTGATGGCTGCCGTGGATACCGGCGCCCCTCGACCATCGACTACCGAAGCTACCGCCGCACATGTTCTGCCACTTGCCGCATCAACATAGACTACTTCCTTCGCTCCCATGTTTTTGAACCGTCGCTCTAGAGCTTCGGCTCGTTTGGCCCTTCTTTTGGACAATAAATTCTGTATGCATATTTCTAGGGAAGGGCATTCCTGATTTCACTAATAATTGGGACATTTTTTTGAACTCCTCTGATTGGGTTGAGGCCTACTTTTGCAAGGATTACCCTGCTCGTCTCGGTCGTGCTTAGTCTTTCTAATTGGGAGATTCGTACTGCCTCCGCCAATTCTGCCCGAGTTTGAGCAGTCGTTCGCTCAAGGTACCATGGGCAGTCCTAGCGCCTTCTTAACGCATCTTCGAATCAGGCAGTCTAACTTCACTTTTTCGCCGGCCTTGATGTCCAGGTAGGGCGTGGCGTAACTGATTCTGCTTAATACGCATGCTTGAATTAGTTTTAGCACCTTGAGGCCTCTTCTTTTAGTGGCGACCCTCCTCAAGAGCCCGAGGGTTTACATCGCGTAACTTTCTAATTTTTTCAGAACCTCTCCTATATGGCCATGGGATTGGATGACCATCCCCAAAATCCTGACCTGATCTACTTTTGGCACCGAGTTTGCCCCTCCACCTAATATGAAACTCCCCGCTATTCTTGCAGCGGAGGTACTTTGGGGGATAAACAAACAACTCAGATTTATGCGGGGAGCACGAAAGTCCCCTTTTAGCCGCGTAATCGACAATGATGTCAGTCGCTGCCTGCAGGCGTTCATCCGTACTCGTATCGCTTGCATGGTTAATCCAGAGGTTGATATCGTGCGCATACATGCTAAAATTTAGCCCCTTTATTTGGTTAAGTTTACCCGGGAGGCCTCTCACTGCCACTTTGAATAGGAAAAGCGATAGCACTGAGCCCTGCGGTGTCCCTTTGCTTCCTAACTCTATCGTAGGAGATTCTAAATTTTGAAATATCATGCAGGCTTTTCTGCCCGATAAGAAGTCTTTTATGTAGTTGTACGTTCTCTCCCCTACTCCGAGCACTTCGAGCCCTTCGAGGATTGCCTCGTGCCTGACATTGTCGAAGGCCTTGGTGAGGTTTAGGCCCAGGATCACTTTGGCGTCTCTCGATCGCGAGTCTATGATATCATGCTTTTGTCGGAGCATTACGTCCTGCGTGCACAGGTGTGGTCGGAAACGGACCATTTCGTGCGTCCACAGGTTGTTTTTTTCCATGAAGCACGTTAATCTAGTCTGTATTACGTGCTCCAGCAACTTCCCTACGCATGAGGTTAGGGAAATTGGTCTTAAATTTTCCAATTGCGGGGGTTTTTTCGGTTTGGGTATTAGTATTATGTTAGCCGTTTTCCATTGATCTGGCAACTGGCTCGTTTCCCAAACGTTTGCAATGAATTCCGTTAGAGGACTAATAGAGTCATCGTCCAGATTCCTTAGCATTTTATTGGTGATCCCATCGGGGCCCGGGGCTGATTTAGTTTTTAGTATTACAATTTCCGCCCTTACTTCGGCCTCTTGCCCCGCCGGGGTGGTGCAGTGGTAAGACGCCCGACTACTGTGCCGGAGTTCCCGGGATCGAATCCCGGCCTCGGCGGCTGCGTTTCGATGGAGGCGAAACGAAGTGGCGTCCGTGTGCTGTGCGATGTCAGCGCACGTTAAAGATCCCCAGGTGGTCGAAATTACTCCGTAGCCCTCCACTACGGCTCCTCTTTCTCTCTTTCCACTTTCATTCCACCTTCCTCCCTTCCCTTCGGCGCGGTTCGGGTGTCCACAGAGCAAGTGTGACAGTTACTGCGCCTTTCCCTTCCTGTGAACCAATTCAACAACTTCGGCCTCCGTGATGGAGGCGTCAAGCGCCTCGTTGGGCGTGCCACCGTAGCTCGCGTAGCTCGGGAGTGGGGAACGCTGGTTGTCTGCAACGTACGTTTTTACTAACTTATTCATAAACGTCGCATCGTCTCCTTCAAAGGCGTGTCTGATTTTTGCCAATCTTATTCCCGATTGAGTTTTTGAATTCGCTGGGTTCAGCAGATGCCGGAGCATGCCCCACGTTTTGGAGAGATTCATGCCTCCCTCCATTTCATCGCATCTGCTGAGCCAGTTTTGTTCGCACAATTTAATCGCGTAGCTTTCAATTTCCTTGTTATGCCTCGCGATTCGCCTTCTAAGATTCTTGTTCCACTTTCGCTTTTTCAGCCTGCGTTCCATGCTTTGTTTAGCGTCCCACATGTGGAGCAGTCGGCTATCTGCTATACCAGGAGCGTCGTCTCTTACCAGCGTCCTTGTAGCCTCACCAACGTGGCGTTTGAGTGTCTCCGTCCATTCCTCAATGTTCTCAATCCGTTCTAATTGCGCGGTTGCCCTGATTTCTCTAAATGGATCCCTTTCCGTAACGGCCAGTTGGCTCTCTCTGTGCGTCTTGACGCCCTCTTTCAGGACCGAAACGACAATGAAATGGTCACTGCCAAGTTTGCTCCGAATTTTGCCAGTCTAAACCCTGCAAGTTTTTTGAAAATGTCAGGTCTGGGGATGTATCCGCGCATACGTTGTTACCCGCCCTCGTTGGATGATCGGGATCCGTATGGAGGGTCAGACCTAGCTCGTGCGTGTCCTCCCATAGCTGCCTACAGTAGTAGTTGCGCGCCTACTTGTCTTGTGCGCCACGCCCCTCAGTGATAACGGCTATATATGCCGCAGCGCCGCGTGCTACTGCGCACGTCGCCCTGGCTTATCACGGACAGCGCCCAGCTCTGCTGGCGCTCGCCAGTAACTTGTTTCCGGGAATAAAGAAATTCCCACCGCGTGCTTCACAGCTGCTGTCTTCGTTTCCTGCCTGCACAGAAAAACACCACATAATGGCGACGAGAATCAACGCATCGACTGCGGGACCCTGGAGCTAAGCCCTGGTGCCGATACTGCAAGATGGCCTCCCAGCTCGGACTAATGGAACCTTTTGACGACTCGACGAGTGACTGGACGTCATATGACGAACGCCTCGCATCTTACTTGAAGGCGAACAAGGTTCCGGACGACCTTCAAGTCGACGTATTCGTGAGTCTCATCGGTCCCAAAACTTACCAACTCATAAAGTCTTTGACTGCTACTGATAAGCCTACTTCGATGCCACTAACCCAGTTGAGGGAAATTTTGAGCAAGTATCTGTCACCGAAGCCATCCGTTATTGCTGAGAGAGCGAAGTTTTATCGCGCCGTGTAGCGTGAAACGCAGACGATAGCCCAGTTTGTGGAAGACATACGCAGGCTGGCTCAAACTTGCGAATTCGGCTCTTTTCTGGACGATGCGCTTCGCGACAAATTTGTCTGTGGCTTGCGGCGAATTGGCATTCAGAGGCAGCTGTTTGTTGAGGACAAGCACCTAACATTTCATAAGGCAACTGACCGTGCTTTGGCCGCCGAGGCTGCAATGAGCAATGCAGCGACAGAACATGACTTATCGGATAGCGCTGAAAACGTTCACCGAATGCAGGGTGGGAAACAGAAACCTAAGTACGCTAGCAAAAGTGGCAAATCCCAGCCGTGTTATCGTTGTGGTTCTTTCAAGCATGATGCACAAGCATGCCCGCACGTATGAGCTACTTGCTTCGAATGCAACCGACAAGGGCACATACGAAGAATGTGCAAAGCTAGAACAGAACAGAAAAAACAGAAGCAGTGCATGCGCACGCTTGAGTGCAAGGCTCAGCTCGACCTAACTAAGCTAAATAGTGTCGACGTGTCCAGAACGTCACCCATAATGGTTGGAGTGAATGTAGAAGGAACCACCATACGAATGGAGCTTGACACAGGAGCAGCAGTGTCGGTTATGTCGCACCATCAGGCTAAAGGGTGCTTTCCCGGTATCCGTTTGCAACGTACAACAATGCAATTGAAAACATACACAGGGGAAACTGTAAAACCTGTTGGCGTAAGGGATGTGCTCGTCCGCCACAACAACCAAGAGGCACGTCTGCCGCTGTACATTCTTCCGCAAAACGGGACACCGCTCTTAGGTCGCAACTGGCTACATCATACCAGACTAGACTGGAGTGGAATTCAAGGTCTTTGTAAAGTGTCCGCTACACCAGGTAGTCCGCCGGCAGCATTGGAAGCGCTGCTACGGAGAAACGCAGACTTGTTCAGTGACGAGCTAGGAACCATACAGGGAGAAAAGGCAAGTCTCCAGTTCAAAGATGACCAAATACCACGTTTTCTGAAAGCACGAAGTGTACCTTTTGCTGTTTTGGAACGGGTAGAGGCAGAGCTAGAAAAGCTCGAGAGGTTGAGAATCATTTCTCGCGTCGCCAGTAGCAGGTACGCTACACCAATTGTTCCTGTCATAAAGCGTGACGGATCAATTAGAATTTGTGGCGATTACAAGCTCACTTTTAATCCGATTCTAGACGTCGAGACATACCCGCTTCCTAAGTTGGATGAGCTTTTGGCAGCATTAGCCGGAGGTCCGAAATTCTCAAAAATTGATCTTAATGGGGCTTATCAACAAGTCGAGATGGACGAGGAGTCAAAAGCCTACCTAATCTTGAACACGCACAACTTACCGGTTGCCTTTTGGCATCGCCTCAGCACCGGCGATCTTTCAGAAAATCATGGACAATATATTGAAAGGACTTGAAGGCGTTACTTGCTACGTCGACTACATAATGGTCACCGGAAAGACTGAAGAGGAGCATCTAAGAAATTTAGAGGCAGTATTGAAAAGATTGTCTGAGAGAGGCATGAAAATAAAGAAGGGAAAATGCGAATTTTTCAAAGACAAGCTGCAGTACTTGGGACATGTCATTAGCGCGCACGGAATTGAGCCGGCTACTGACAAGCTAGAAGCTATAGCACAGGCTCCGCGTCCTACAGACAAGCAGCAATTGCATTCGCTGCTGGGCTTGATCAACTACTACGGGAAGTTTGTTCCCAACCTGTCAAGAGTTGTTTTGCCCCTCAACAGGTTGCTACGTCTCCATGTTCTCTGGTCCTGGAATGACGAGTGCGAAGGAGCATCCTCGAACATCAAGGAGCTGCTGTCCCAGCCACCAGTTCTCACTCACTACGACCCCGGTGCGCACCTGCAGCTGTCGTGTGATGCATCGGCATACGGTATAGGAGCTGTCATCTCTCATGTGCAGCCAACGGTCAGTGTCATCCTGTGGCGTACGCATCTCGCACCTTATCTGCAGCAGAAGTCAATTATAGTCGGCTAGAAAAAGAGGCACTAGCTTTAGTTTTTGGCGTGGAACGCTTCCACTACTACCTTTTTGGTCGTTCTTTTGTTTTAGTTACGGACCACAAGCCCTTGCAGACAATATTTGGTCCCAAGACGGGCATACCAACTATCGCCGCAGCACGACTGCAACGCTGGGCTTTAGTTTTGTCAGCATACAACTTCACTCTGAAGTATAAGCCGTCGTGTCAAAACGCCGACGCAGACTGCTTATCTCGACTGCCTCTGCAAAGTGAAAGCGAAGAATGCTCGGATGATCAATTTTATCTCCTACGCTTGCAGTCCTTGCCAATCAACTATCGTGACGTTGCACGCGAAACGTCCAGAGATCCGATCCTTAGACGCGTCATGCAGCACGTAATGAACGGGTGGCCTGAGCGCGTTGACAGTGAAGAATGAAACAGTTTTTTCACAGACGCTGCTAACTTTCGTCACAGCTAGGATGTCTCGTTCTTGGTATGCGTGTCGTTGCTAAACACCAGCCTCGGATGCTCGATGAATTGCATCAGGGACACCCTGGAATCGTGAAAATGAAAGAGCTAGCACGCAGTTACGTCTGGTGGCCAGGAATTGATCGCGACGTTGAGACTGAAGTCCGTTCGTGCAATGCTTGTTTAACGCAAAGCGCAATGCCTTGTCCTGCCCCTTTGCACCCATGGGCATGGCCAACCAAACCATGGTAGCGCCTGCACATCGATTTTGCAGGACCTTTCAAGGGAACCATGTTCTTGGTGGTTGTTGACGCTCACTCCAAGTGGCCGGAGGTGTGCCAGATGCGCGACACATCTGCGGAAAGCACAGTCAATCGACTCCACGAACTCTTCTGCAGGTTTGGTTACCCTGAAGTCTTGGTATCTGATAATGGGCCGCAATTTACCTCAGCGGTGTTTTCAGAGTATCTTAAGAGCATTGGCACGCGGCATGTACGAACATCAGCCTACCATCCTAGTAGTAATGGACAAGCTGAACGATTTGTCCAAAGTTTGAAAGTGGCACTACGGAAAAGTACTGCTGCAAGTTTAACCACAACATTGGGAGAGTTTTTGTTGTCTTACAGAAACACCCCACACCGGACGACGGGCGCGGCGCCGGCTACTCTTCTGCTTAACAGGCGACTGCGCACCCGGCTGGACGCAGTCAAGCCCTCGCTGCAGCAGACTGTTTCGACAAGGCAGTCCGTGCAGACAGTGTGTCGCAAGCAGCGCACACGTGAATTTTCTGTTGGTGACAGTGTCCTAGTGCGCAATTTTAGGCGGGGTGAAAAGTGGTTGCCTGCTGTCGTGTTAGAGCGAACGGGACCTGTTTCGTACCGACTTCAAGTGGAAACCGGTCAAGGAGTGTTCATCTGGAAGCGCCACCAGAACCACATCATTCAGGCTGTGGGCTTGGACTCTCGCTACACTCCTGAACAGCAGGGTAACTCTGAGTAGCCACGTCCAGCGACGACGCCGGTTCAGCCAACTTCGTCCCGTCCTCCATCCACGACACAACGGCGGTATCCGGAAAGGCAGCGCCGCCCTCCAGACCGCTATGTGCCTTGAACTAGTCTGTGTTGATTTTTCTTTATTGACTGTATGCACCCTATTCAAAATAAGACTGGGAGAGTGTAGTAGTTGCGCGCCTACTTGTCTTGTGCGCCACGCCCCTCAATGATAACGGCTATATATGCCGCAACGCCGCGTGCTGCTGCTCACTTCGCCCTGGCTCATTACGGACAGCGCCAAGCTCTGCTGGCGCTCGCCAGTACCTTGTTTCCGGGAATAAAGAAATTCCCACCGCGTGCTTCACGGCTGCTGTCTTCGTTTCCTGCCTGCACGGAAAAACACCACACCTACCTTTGGTGTCCTGTAGCATAGCCCCATTCTTGATGTCTGGCGTTAAAGTCACCAACGATCAGCAAGGGATTATTCCCGGCCGCCTTGATGGCTTTGCGCATAAAGGCCCTAAATCTAATTTTCTTTTGCTTGGGTGAGCTATAAATGTTAAGAAGGAATGGACTGGGATCCTTCTTTCGCCCCGTTAATATCTCGAGAAATATGTTCTCGATATCTCTCGAATTCAAATCGTGTTCTATTACCGCTACGTTGCGCTTGAAAAAGGTCGCCACCGTCGATTTCGCGCCTCTATCGCTGTAGAACGCCTGGTACCTAATTTGTTTGGCTCCCTTCCCTATTTTTTTGAAGGGCAATTGCGAGGGAGGGGTTCTCAGTTATGAGTGGAAGGTATTGCTGCAGCAGCGCGCTTTTGCGCTGGAAGCCGCTACAGTTCCACTGCCAAATTTGGTTTTCATTTACGCGCCTGGCCATTTTGCAGCTGGGCTAGGGTTTGCTCAACATTCTGCTTCCACGTGTTGACGGCTGATCTCGGTTCGAACTCTTTGCACTTACCCTGCAAGTGCCTGTACCTGGCTCTGAATTTAGTTCATGAATTGGGTCATTTGGCTCATGAATGTATGCAATTTTTCGTCAAGCCTATTTTCAAGTGCTTGGAACGGGTCTGTTTTATTAATTTTGCGCTTCACCGGGGGCAGGCGAGACGCCTCAGTCACCATTTGCGCGTCCCCTTTCGCCGGTGGCGCCGCTTGTGGCGGTGCGACTGGCTGAGCAGGTTGCAGGTGCTTCGCGGGAGTGGGAGGCTCTTGCTTTTCCGTCTGCTGTTTCGAACTATGATTTTGTGTTAGCTTTTTATTTACCCCCTTAAGCTCCTCAATTTCTTTTTTAAGAATTTCGACTCCCTCGTCTTTCTTATCTTTCCTAGGTTTAGCCTGGGAGGCCCCGCTGTTGAAGCTTATATTTTTCCGGTCTCCGCTGGCGTTCCGCTTGGTCCATGGGTTAGCCGCGTCCCTCGAACTCGAGCGTCTCCTGGACCCAGACCTGGAGCGTCCCGTGGTGCGAGAACTGGAACGCCGTCGCTGCTGCGGTGGCGTCTCGTTGGTGGTAGATTCCAGCCTTTGGGAAGTCTCCTCCTCCTTCTTGCTTGACTTTCGGTCGCCCTCTGTTGTCGTCGTGCGCTGGCTTCTTGACTTTTCGCTCCCATTGCTTCTTCACCTCCTACGGAGTCCTGTATATTTCCTAACATTTTCGGTCACCAAACAGATGGCCCTTGCCGCATAGCTGGAATTTTGCCTCGCACTGGTGACCTTGCCGTGGCCTCTCCATTCCGCAGCTCCTGCACTTGAGGTTGCTCGGGTCCGGGCAGACGTTCTACCTGTGACCGAGTCTTCCGCAGGCATTGCATACTTCATATTGTTACGGACGATATCAAGGAAGAAGAAGCGGGCAGTGGCGCGGACAGAAGCTCGCGCTAGGCCCGGCAACATATTCATTAAACGTCATCTCGCTATCATCGACCATCTCTCTGTCCTCTGTTCTCCTGTTTTCATCGGCTTGCCGTATCGTAACATTTGGTGGAGGTGCTGAGTACTTCATCATCACCCCCTCATCCTGGTCCGGAGCATCAGCGCCCTGCGACTTCTTGCGCCGTCGGCAAAAGGTTAGGAGGCACTGCATGGCTGGTCCCCAGCCTGCCGGACCCAGCAAGACCTTGCCGTTCCTCCGCCCCGTCCTCCCCCCCCCCCCCCCCCCCCGCCCCGACCACAAGACACGACGAAGGAGAGACTGACCCGAGACGCCACACATGACCACAAGACACAAGGAGAGACCCGAATGACCTAATGTGACCCCACTGACCTGATGTGCCGACCAAGGACCCTACGACCCAAGACACCGCTACACTTCAAGACATTCTCCCCTGCCTATGCCATGCGGTGCGTGCCTTGGCCTCCGCCATCGAGTCGCGGCAACGTGTGGCCCGAGAGTGTCCTGTCAAGGCTCATCGCGAATCATCGTGCCGGCAAGCCATTCTATTCTTTCTTCTTCCTCTTCTTTTTCAAGCATCTAGACACGCCCATCATCATGCCATGGAATCATCAACATCGTGCATTTCCTCGTCCACGATCGGGACGATCGCTCGGTGGCCCCGGGTCATGTTACGGACGACATCAAAGAAGAAGAAGCGGGCAGTGGCGCGGACAGGAGCGCTCGCGCTAGACCCGGCAACATTTTCATTAAACGGTTTTCATCGGCTTGCCGTATCGTAACAATATTTTTTGCGGTAAAGTTGACACCGCTGCGCCATCGGAGTCAGGCGAACCCATCGTGGTACTTCTCTCTCTTCAAAGAGAGTAGTACAGTTCTGAAATTTTTGCCGAGTCTCCGCACACCCAAAACTGGTGGGTTGCCGTTGATTCTCAGCCTCTCCATGATGATCTCGTCGGTATAAGTAAGCGGCACGTCATGTACGACGCCCTTGCCCAATCTTCCGGCGTCGCCACGTAGGCACTCAATTCAATCTTCTCCTGCTCGAACACGAGGTGGGTTAGGCTCGCGTAGCGTCTCTTCCTTTCGGCGCTTGTAGTTGCCACGAAGATCGAGTGCTGCTTAATATTCGTCATGATGACGTCCTCCCCGGCTTCGCCCGGGGGGTACCAGCTGCCACGATTATTGCGTCAGCCAAGATTGCGTTGCCAAACTTGAGCAGACGCACGAGGCCGCCACGTGGCCTCAGAATGATCTTCTCGGCGCCATCGGGTAGGCGGGCATGCTGCTTTTCCACCGATTTCGCAGCCATTTTTCTTCCAGCATGCTTCTCAGCAGCTCGCTGCTTCTCAACTTGTTGCACGGTCTTCTCGAGCGGCACATACCTCTTCTTCTTGTTGGTATACCATTGGCCAGGCACTTGAAATTCCTCCGGATCTACCGGCGTTCCTTCGACAATTTCCGTGTTTTTAGCTTTAGTCGGCTTCGCGAGGCTAGTGGTGGGTCCCCGACGGTGCCGCCGCGATCCCAGGCTGCCGCGAGACGCTAGTCTACGTTAAGCCTAGCTTCACCACGTAGTCCCCCGAACAAAAGTCCGAAAAAGTCGGAAACGAGAGTCCTACCTTGGAAAAACTGGTATTCCTGTGGTCCTCTTGATGCGTTCCGTCGATTCGATACAAAATTCAAAGACGCCGAGCCGATTCAGGCCCCCCACGAGGGAGCGGAGGTGGCTCAGCTACAGAGCCAGTAGCAGGCCCGTGCATTTTCTTTTCCGTCTTCCTACAGACGCAACAACAACAACATCATACTCCAGCACTTGTCCAACCCTGAGCAACTATATCGCCGCCCCGATAGCTCATTCCGGAGAGTGGAGGCAGTACTCCTTCGCCGAGCCCAAACTGGTCAGCTTCTGTCACCCGCGAAGCTGCACCTCATAAACCCGCAGGTATACCCTTCTCCTCAGTGCCCGACATGCCCGGCCAGAGGCACGGCTGAACATCTCCTGTGGAGCTGCCCTACTTTTGACGCAGTACGGGAGAGAGCACTCAAGTCCCTGAGCGGGCTTCGACCTGCAACCCTGCAGGCATGGGTCGATCCCCCATCGCACATCGGGCTATCAGACGCAACCCGGCTCTGGCGAACTTTTCTTTCTTACTTCAAGGAAGAAGAAGGACCAGGCCATTACTTCGCGGAGCCGACCTCGGGACGACCCTACCTCGAGGAAGAAGTGGACACCGGTTCCTCATATCTATCCCAACCTTCACCCCCCCTCTCCACCCATACCCTTACCCCCACCCTTAACCGCTCCCCCACCCCTACATCCATGAAGCAACTTAGTTCTGCCGCAAGGTAAACGCCTACCGTAAGCAGAAACAAAGACGTAATAAAAAAAAAAACAAAAAAAAAAACATCTCCCGCCGGGGTGGCGCAGTGGTTACGGCGCTCGACTACTGTTTCCAAGGGTGCGGGATCGCATCCCAGCCTCGGCGGCCGCTTTTCGAAGGAGGCGAAAAGCAAGGCGCCCGTGTGCTGTGCTATGTCAGTGCACGTTAAAGAACCCCAGGTGGTCGAAATTTCCGGAGTACTCTACTACGGCGTCTCTCATAGACTGAGTTGCTTTGGGATGGTAAACCCCCCAAACCAACCAACAACAATATCTATAAACGTCATTTGAAGGTCAAATTATCAGACGCGAAGCACGGCTCCACCTATCGCGTAGTGAAGCTTTCGCTTCGAGACAGATAGTGAAGAGGATATCGCGGTTGAGAGTCCAGTGGTGGATGGTAGTGGCTGATGCCACTGCTTTCATTCTTCGGCGCTCTCTCAAACGGTCGAGTCTGTACTGAGAGTTCTCACTTTGATTGTTGCCGGTAATTTCACTTCCGCAGAAATCGAATATGCACCTACATCACATACTCCGTCGCCTGAATTGCATTAATAGTCCGTAAAGGGCCTCACTCTGCAGAAAATCGGACGCCGGCTTTGATAGTGGAAAATCACGACCGTGCCTCTGGCAAGCGCTAATGGGCAGAAGACATGGCTCGGCACTGAATGGTTGTGTGACGTCTCGACACCAAAAAACGTAATAAGGTATCTGTCGACCAGCGTGCTGTCGACCGTATGCTGTTTCTGCGTGAGATAATAGAGGCACAATTCACGAGTTTGGGGACTGAAGGACGCCCCGCCGCTGTGGCTCAGGCGTTATGACGCTCGACTGGTGAACCGAAGAGCCAAGGCTAGAACCAGACAGCAGGCGTCTACGTTTAGACGGAGGAGAAATAGTGAGCCATCCGTGTGCTGTGCGGTATCAGTGCTCGTTAACGATTTCCCAGTAGCTCGATACGCGGAACCTCCTGTATTTGTATGGCGATATATGTGAAACCACCACCATCCAGGTGGACGAAGTTCCTCTGCTACGGCACTTACTTCTCTCTTTCCGATTTCACTTCCCCTTTCCTTCCTTTCATTACGGCCTGGCTCAGGTGTCCAGGGAGAAAGTGTGACAGATAGCGTACCATTTCTTTCCTGCAAACCAATCTACATTTATAATGAAACACCAGCGACCAGCTTTAAAAACATGCTTGCTCTCAAAACTCTCTTACGGAGCAAGAATGTTTTATTAAAGGTTCCGCCATCCACACTGCCTAGCCCGCATCATTACAATGCGAATTTCCCTCATAGGCCGACAGATTAAAACAGTTTTAGGAAAGGAATATTCTTCTCAAAATTGATGTAACCAGGTGCCTCGGTACATGTGCAGTGAATGCGCGGATATGAAGATCTTTTCAAAAGCCATTCAAACCTAACAGTTAGGGAGTACTGACATCCGCTAGACCATGTATACTAGCTGTGGTACTGCGCTGAGCAGAGCGAACTTGAGGTCATTTGCATTCTGTTTCAGCGTGGTAAATGTTGGTGTATTGACCGACACGACCAGATCTTCACGGGGCACTCGTAACGGCACTTCAAATGAAGCCCGACATGAAACGTACCCTAATGAGCACGTCATTCCTACTTCGCAAAATTTCTGATCTTCGTTTCTAATCTCCCGGGTTCGAACCCGACCTCGGCGCCTGCGTTTCGATGGAGGCGAAACGAAGTGGCGCCCGTGTGCTGTGTGATGTCAGCTCACGTTAAAGATCCCCAGGTGGTCGAAATTACTCCGTAGCCCTCCACTACGGCTCCCCTTTCTCTCTTTCCACTTTCACTCCCACCACTATCCCTTCCCTTACGGCGCGGTTCAGGTGTCCACAGAGCAAGTGTGACAGATACTGCGCCTTTCCCTTCCTGTGAACCAACCAACCAACCAATCGTTTCTAATCTGACTCATGAAAGCAGGTGTAGAGTAAATATATCGATGCCAATGTCAGAGAGCTATCTGTTAGGTTTGCTGAGATTTCGGCACTCACCGTTCTGTACGCCAGCAAATTAATCAACAATCCGTGGTCGTATTTCCGGAAGCAGTTGCAGCGTATGAGCTGAAGAAAAGGAAAGAAAGGAGCAAGAATTTCATTAATGCATGCACAATGGTGCTGGCAAAAAACATGGGTGAGGAGAAAGCAATGCCAAAAGGAGGGGGTAGGGGGACTGGGCTACGCTCTCGTATCTCGTGGTGCTGTCGGGGTCCTTGGTGAGGCGCAGCGCTCACCCGCTATCGCATGACTTCCCCTTGACCGCTTTTCATTGCCTTTTTGCATAAGGTCAGGACGATATCTGTAATTTCATCGATATCCACTGTTGTAACTTGCCAGGTAGCTTTAGATAATATATAGACCGTGAAAGGTCAAACTATTTATACGGTAAACACATCGACTGTGCCATTGGGGGAGGGGGTGTTGAAAGGAGAGGGTGAAATGACATTTACACATGAAGGAAAGGTTAATAGCGCAAAAAGACACTCACAAATAGGCACAAATAGACACACAGGACAGGTGCTGACTCCAACTATATTTTGTCGGAACACCACATACAAACTTCTCTAACGTCCAAATGCTCCCACAAAGTCAGCAACAAAGTCATCACTGCATTTTAGGCCAACCCTGACTACCGACATTTAACAGTCGATCTTCATTACTATACAACGAGAGAGATTATTCGCTAATACATTTTGAACCGTCTTTTTATATACAAGGCTTCTAGCAGCTAACGGGCAAGATTATCCCTGCTCCTGCCTACAATCTTATATTCTTTTAACTTCGTTCTCGGAACACCAAATACAAACTTCTTCAACATCCACATGCTGCCACAAAGTCCGCAACAAAGTCATCATAGCATTTTAGGCCAACCCTGTTCCGAGAAAGGAGTTGGAGTCAGCGTCAATCCTGTGTGTGTGTCTTTTTGCGTTAACCTTTCCTTTATGTGACGAGGCACCAACTAGCCCCGCAATCAGTTTTAAGTGACATTGAGTTTATGAACTAACAACAATTACGCAAACCATCACTGAAGTTTCGATTTAATATAGCGATATTTGATTTAAAAGAAACGAAAGGCGCAGTATCTACCAGACGTGTATTCTGCGGACACCTGAACCGAGCTTAGGCTCGGCGGTGCTGGCAAAAGAGTGCCAAATCTACGAGTTCGAGTTTAGTCTGCCTAAAAATTACAACACCAAGCGCTGACTGGTACGTCACAGTGAAAGTACGAAGATTCCTTTTCTGGGGTCGTTCCTCTAAAGAGAGATGTCGTGCGAAAGAATTTCGACGAGAAGTATTGAGACCTGCGCTGCAATGGTCGGAACTCGGTGCACAGACTTCAAGAGCGCTCCAGCATCCACAGTGTCGGCGTTGTCGTCTTCAAGAACACACCACTTCGTCGCACACGCGTTCCCCGGTAAGACTATCCCTCTCGGCAAAAACAACGCCCCGGTGCGTCTTAAGCGTGCAGTGCGGAGTGGGAACGATACGGATTAGGGGTCATATTTCGAGTGCAATCCCCTAGGTTTTCGCACAGTGCCCATGGGGATGTCGTCGAAACTCCTGCAATATTCGCCAACTCTACTTTCTCAAAGAGACCGCACTCCCTGATGAGGCCGTCTACGGTGTCACATTCCTTGCAGATGAGCAAGTAGAAAGTGTCGTCCGCAATCCATTTCAAGATGTTGCCCCTCTTGCCCTATTCGAATATGGTGGTATAAACTCGGTGGCATAAGATTATCACGTCTTGAATAACATAGCTTTCAGTGGAGGATTGCGAACTCGACGAAACGTGTTTTCTGGCTACAGCTAGGATTCGAAGCATCTGGTGGTCCGAAGAGAACTTTTCGTTGAAGATGTCTTAATTCGTTACGTCATCCTGATGGGTGTTAGGTCATCCTCACGGAGATGAGCCATAACCATGAATGTGGGGCAATAGGGCTGGGTCGAGTTATAGTGGGCGTTCCGTGCTGAGCTCCAGGATGTGAAGAGGGGGAAGTCCGCACCTCCACCGAGATGTTACATTGCAGGGAGCGTCCACAGCACGAGAAACACTGATGCACAGACAAAATCGAAGGCATAAGCATAGGCCGCTTCTAAGGATTCGGGCCCAGAGCACGCACGTACCCCCCCCCCCCCCCCCCCCACACACACACACAAACACACACACAAAGACGAAAGTGGAGCGAGACACTTGTAGCGAAAGCGCGCACTCGCATTTTCTCGCACCTTTGAATATCCTTCTACTCACCGCGGTGTGGGCAGAGCGTGCAATATTTTTCATCATTGTAGATACAGCTCTAAGATTACAATACTCGTATGACGCGAACATACATTTAACGCAGTAATCCGCGAATTATGCCCCAGGCTACGAAATCAGACTGTGTGCCACGCATGAAATAGTTTGTATATGCCGTGCTTGCTTGCTGTGCATAAATATGGCTCAATTGTTATCGTTAAATATCTTACCTGCGTCAGATGGTAGACGTTGCGAATTGATGTCCCTGAAGGGTCATGACTGAAATACACCGACAGCCGGCTCTGAGAACGAAAAAAAGAAACGGAATGTTCACATGCATTTGCTACTGAAAGTTTCTGAAAAAATATGTTTGGGCAACCGCGGACACAGTGAATTGTGCTGATGTTCGGTCACACTATAGCTGTCAATTATCTTGACAGCTACGCCGGGCACGCGAGAAACATAATTTATTTCTTGTCCAGTGTCATGCCAGTGCGGTTGCCATGGAGAGTGCCGCCGCTAGTTAGTGGTAGATAGTGATCGATAATGATAGAGGCAGGCGTATTGCCATTCCCTGAAAACTGCAGCAATGGAAGTGCTGGGTGGCATCACTAAAAAAATAAAACACAACAAAAAGGAAGTCAATAAAGCTATATGGTTTTTCAGTATACATTGCAGTGCATAAACTAAAATGCATACACAATGAAATAGTTTGCTGTATTACAATTCCTTGCAGTAATCCTCTGATAATTCCACTTGCGTCCGTCGCGCCATCTTTAGTACGTTAATTAAAATGAATAAGAGCGCATTTAAAGACCGCATTACCCGTCGCTTCTGTGGAGCGATGGATTAACACTGCGTACCTGATTGTAAGACATGTGTTCGATTCCTGTAGGTACAATATCTATTTTAAAATTCACATTTAAATAAATTACGACCGTATTTCCTGAGAAAAGTTCCCCTTTAGGTTGCGTCATCATCATCATCATCCTGACTATACCCACTGCAGGGCGAATTCCTCTCCCATATTTCTGCAATTAACCCGGTTCTGTGCTAGCGGCATCCACTTGACCCCTGCCAACTTCTTAACCTCATCCGCCCACCTAACTTTCTGCCGTCCCCTGCTACGCTTTCCTTCCCTTGGAATCCAGTTAAGTTGAAGCTAAGTTGAAAGTTTATTTTTTTTTGCATCAAAAAACAAGGTACAATAATATACAGCGAGAGGTCTCATGGTACAAGACCGCAGGTAGGACCTCCCATGGTAATAGATTTTGATAGGCAACTTAAAGAATAATAATATTGTAAGAAAGTTTATGAAGCAACACTGAAAGTAAATAACGAAATATATTGTAAAGAGTGCATTGGCAACAGATTTAGATATAGAAACAGAATACAAAAAAAAATACAAAAACACTTATGAATTCCGCGACACAAAAGGTAAATAAAGAAATCACAAATTAGGAAGAAAAATTTTTAATTTCAACTTGAACAAAGAAAGTGTATTAGTTTGCTTAATGTCGAAATTCAAAGAATTCTAGAATGATATGGACAAGGCCTTGTTTCCCGTAGTTAGTACTGACCTTAGGTAGTAGAAAATTAAAATTAAAAAAACCGTGTAACGCTGTTGCTTTTGATCATGCCGGGAGGAAAAATGCTAAATGGGAACTGATGGTAAGGAATCTTAAAGAATGGAATACCGATATTATAAACATAAAGAGCCGACAGGGGTAAATAATTCAAATTCATGAATAAAATGTGTGACGGTGACATTCTAGGGGAGGAGATTATGATGCGTATGGCTTGCTTTTTCAGTTTTATTAATGGCCGAAGATGAACATGATAGGCGTTACCCCAGGATAAAATGCCATAGTTTAAGTGGGTATGGATGAAAGCGCAGTAAAGTGATAGTAACGTGTGGATTGGGAAGGAGGATCGGGCTTTGATTAGTGCGCGTAACCCAAATGAAAATTTCTTGCAAGTTTCCGCGATCTGATAATGGAATTTTAGGTGAGGGTCAATAACAACACCTAGAAACGAAATTCGGTCTTGCGACGCGATGGCAGTGGAATTGAAGTATGGTAGTGGTGAGACAGGCAATGTCTTCTGAGGGGGATGAAAAATCTGAAAGCAACTCTTAGTAACATTCAGAGTAAGGTGGTTAATATGACACCAATGCTCAAGAAAATTAATGTCATTTTGAAGGTTAGATATGAGCTGGTAAATGTCATGGTGCGATGTTAACATAGTAGAGTCATCTGCGTATAATATACTATTACAATGCCTAAAACAGGATGGTAAATCGTTAATGTAGAGTAAAATCAATACAGGGCCAAGAATAGAACCCTGTGGAACCCCAATGTTAGTGAGAGCTTTATTAGATGCATGGTTATTAATACAGACTATGTGCTCTCGGTCACGAAGAAAGCTCTTCAAAAGCATTAGTGGAGGTCCTGATATGCCGTACAACTCAAGTTTCTGAAACAAGATGTGATCGATGGAATCAAATTCTTTGATAAAATCAATGAAAACTGCGCCTGAAAACTTTTCTTTATCGATAGCAAGCCTGATATAATCTATGAGAGAAGCTATAGCAGTATCTGTAGATAGTCCGCGTCGAAAACCGTGTTGAGTATCAGCCAATATGTTGTATTTTTTAATATATCCTGACAGCCTTATTTCAAATAATTTTTCTAAAATTTTGTCAAAAAAAGGAAGAATGGCAATTGGTCGATAACTATTTGGCATAGCGGGATCGCCTTTTTTGAACACTGGTATTATTTTCGCTATCTTGAGTTGCCGCGGATAACAGGCACCTAAAAAAAACAGATTGAAGATGTGAGTCAGAACAGGTGCGAGCATAGATCGTATAATTTTCACGTGTTTTCTATGGATGTTGTCAATGCCGGGACCGGTCATCTTTAAGTTATTGATTACGGATATAATTTCTTCCGGGCAAGTGGGGGTAAGAAAGAAGGAATGGGGGCAGCGCTCAAGAGAAGGTGTGCACGACGAAGAGGAAGGGTAATAAGGTGAGTTAAAAAAATAATTACAAAATGGGTTCGCTATTACTTCAGGATTAGTTAAAAGAACCCCATCGTGGAAAATAGATTTAACTACATTGGGTGAGTTTCCAATGTTCAAAAATTCATAAAGAGGGTGCCATTTTCGTTTAGAATTATTAGATTGCTTGGATAATTGGTTTTCATAATAGCTTCGTTTAGCTTATTTAGAAGAGATGATAGTATACTAGAATACCTGATGTATCGTGACTTAAGACGAAGATTAAATAGCTGGCGTTTAGTTTTCTTATACATGTTTTCTTTTTCCGCTGTGAGTTTAAGAGAGCAGTAGTTATAAATTGGGAAAGAGAGGGGGGGGGGGGGTATCATACTTTCGCGAGGATGAACGAAGTGACGAGCATATATTAATTGCTGATACGATTATAGTCGACAGCTCGTGGAGAGCCACATTCGAGATACCCAAAATGAGTGAAAGATCGGTGTTAGATATGGTTTCAATGTATTTATCACCATTGAAAACTAATTTCTGTGTAGACTTGCGGTTAATACCATGAGATGATAGTGCACAAAGAAATACCGGAAAATGATCAGTGATATCACACTCTATCGTGCCAGCCTGAGGAGCGGTGAGAAAATTGGAGAGAATATGATCAAGTATAGGAATGCGAGCCGTGGTCAGTACAACGTGTAGGAGTGTTAATCAAATTTGTGTAACCATAACTGTAGAAACAGATCGTGTAGTCGATACTGATAGGATTGGTAATGTCAAGCAAATTCATGTTAAAGTCACCTATGATGAATACGTTATTATTTTCGAGGGATAGTTTATGAAGTGTTTGGTCAAAACTCGGCAGAATTCAGACGCAATGTTGGAAGGGGATCTGTAAACAGCGCCGCATATAATATTCTTTGTGTGGCCAGTCGATCGACAATCAAGTTCGATCCAAACAGATTCGCATTTGGGAACATTCAAGCACAAATCAAGGCGTCGTTTGTAGGCGATGTGCTTTGAAACGTAGATAGCAGAGCCGTCACAGGCATTATCAACACGATTTTCATATACGCATAATAACCAGGAAAAGCATAAAAGTCTTATCAAGGGAAGATAGGCAATTTTCAGAAAATGATATGGTGGAAAATTGATGTTGAATGGAAGTAAGCAAATCAATTATGCTATCGTAATTCTTCCGTAAACTACGGGCATTGAATTGGATGGCAGATAGACCGCTTGATTCGGACAGGATCGAGGAAATGTCCTTCGGTGAAAATGAAGCCATGATGGTTTGAAAAAGTGTAGAAAGTCAGCAGCGGTAGGAGTGTTCATTCACGGAAAATGTTTAGATCGTCTACCTTACTTATGCGGTAGATCATGCTGTTCTGTTCCTTCCTAGCCGGAATAGCGCCATTTGATGTCCACAAGAAGGACCACTTTTTTTCCTTCTTGAGCGTATGCGCCTTAGACAAAAATGTCTTTGTTGTCGGGGGAAAGATGCTCATTGACATCAACGGGAGCATCATGCGCTTCAGGGAAACCCAAGCATGCCGTAGTAGGGTGAGTTTTCCTAGCCTTAGCAAGCAATTCCGCCTTCTTGTTTCGCGAGAGGAAACGAACAATTATGTTTTTTTCATTCTTGTTGCTGGTGGGAACTCTGTGCACTGTATCTAGATGCTCTAAGTTCACGGGGCAGTCAATCTCACTGCCGAGAGCCTCAACGATCTTGGTGCAATCCTCGCCCTGCGTCACCGGGACACCTCTGATTTCAAGGTTGTTCAGGCGCGAATATTGTTCAAGGTGGGCAACCTTGCGCACGAGGACCTCATTGCTCTCCAAGAGTTTCTTGTTCTCGGCAGCAAGACCGGCGTTCCGATCCTTTATGATTTCTAGAGATTTTTTTAACTCAACGACCTCATTTTGAAGTTCCCTGATGACATCAATGCTACATAAGGCCACGGAAGATTTCACAGTAGCAAGAGTATCAGTGAGCGTTTGAAGTTTTGCTTCAAAAGACAATTTAAGTTCTTCTAGTTCCTTAGCAACAACAGCAACAGTTGGAGCCATAGCGCAAGGAGCGATCTGAGACTAGCAGCCCAAAATTGGTAAGTGCTGAAAAATGAGTACGAAGATATGCCTTTTACCCTAAGCGACCATCGATTATCCTCTCTTGGCACTACATGTCATGCCCATGCCAATTTCTTCTTTTTAATTTCCACTAGAATGTCAGTAACTTGAGTTATTTCTCTGACCCACTCTGCACGCTTCCTAGCTCTTAATGTTACCCCTATCACTTTTCGTTCCATAGCCCTCTGAGTTGTCCTCAACTGAAGTAGAACCCTCTTGGTTAGCCTCCACGTTTCAGCCCCATAGGTGAGTACAGGTAAGATGCAACTGTTATATACTTTCCTCTTTAGCGATACCGGTAAGCTGCTAATCATAATCTGTGAGTGCTTGACAAATGCGCTCCATCACAATCTTATTCTTCTTGTTATTTCCTTTTCATGGTCCGGATCTGCAGTTACTACCGCGATAGACATATTCGCCTACAACTTCCAGTACTTCGCTACCTAATGTAAACTGCTGTTCCTTTCCGAGGCTGTTGAACATTACCTTAGTCTTCTGCATATTGATTTTCAAGCTTACCGTTCTACTTTTCCTGTCTAGGTCACCAATCATTATTTGCAGTTCATCCCCCGAGTTGCTTAGCAAGGCAATGTCATCAGAAAATCGCAGATTACTGAGGTATTCTCCATCTACCCTTATCCCTAACTTCTCCCATTCCAAGTCTCTGAATACTTCCTCTAAGCAAGCTGTGAATAGTACTGGGGAGATTGTGTCTCCTTGCCTAACACTTTTTTATGGGAATTTTGTTACTTTCTTTATGCAGAACTATGGTTGCTATGCAGCCACTATATATATCTTCCAGAACTTTCACGTACGGCTCGTCTACCCCATGATTTCGCAGTGCCTGCATCACCGCCGATGTTTCAACTGAGTCAAATGCTTTTTCGTAATCAATGAATGCTATGTATAAGGGCTGGTTATATTCTGAGCATTTTTCTATCACCTGGTTGATGGTATGGATATGATCGATAGTAGAGTACCGTTTCCGAAAACCTGCTTGATCCTTTGTTTGATTGCAGTCTAAGGTTGTCCGAATTCTATTAGCGATTACCTTAGTAAATACCTTATACGTAACTGACAGTAGGCTGATTGGTCTGTAATTTTTAAGGTCCTTAGAGGCCCCTTTCTTATGAATGAAGATAATGTTTGCATTCTTCCATGGCTCCGATACCGTCGATGACACCAGGCCCTGCGTATACAGGGTGGCCAGTTTTTCTAGCACGATATCCCCCCCCCCCCCCGTCCTTTAGCAAATGTGTAGTTATCTGATCCTCTGCAGCCTATTTCCCCCTTTTCATAGTTTCTAATGCTTTCTTGACCTCGTCCTTCGTCACTGGTGGAACGTCTGACTGTTTTTCCCTGCCGCTAATCTAATTACGGTCCTGACTACTTTGGCTGCTGTAGAGATCTGTATAGAACTCCTCGGCTACTTTGACTATCTTGTCCATATTCGTGATGATGTTGCCCGCCTTGTCCCTTATCGTTTACATCTGGTTTTTGTCTATGCCCAATTTCTTCTTTACCGCTTTGAGGCTATCCCCGTTCATTACAGCATGCTCGATTTTTTCCATGTTATACTTAATTCTATTGACCACCTTGCGCTTGTTGATTAGCTTTGATATCTCGGCAAATTCTATCTGGTTTGTTGGATTGGAAGCTTTCATACTCTGGCGTTCCTTAATCAAACTTTTCGACTCCTTAGACAGCTTACCGGTATCCTCTCTAACTATCCTACCGCCTACCTCTAGAGCGCAATCAATAATGATATCTCTAAAATTATTGTTCATTGCTTCTGGGGTAATGTCGCCACCCTCGGTTATTAGAGCTGAATATCTATTCTGTAGAGAGATCCTGAATTCTTCTGCCCTCCCCCTCACCGCTAATTTGGTTGATAGGTTTCTTTCTTGCTAATGTGTTGCGTTCCTTCTTCAGATTTAGGCTGATTCGACCTCACCATCCTGCGGTCACTGCATCGCACTTTCCCGATTACCTCTACATCTTGCATAATGGCGGAGGTTGAACACAGTATGAAGTCAATTTCATTTTTAGTCTCCCCGTTAGGACTTCTCCATGTCCATTTCCGGTTCTTCCGTTTGCTGAAAAAAGTATTGATGATTCTTAAGTTATTGCGCTCTGCAAACTGCTATTCCTAGAGCCTGGTCTCCTGCCTGCTTTTTCCCTACCTTGGCATTGAAGTCGCCCATTAGTACAGTATACTGCGCCTTTACTTTTCGCATTGCCGACTCTATATCTTCGTAGAAGCTTTCAACTGCCTGGTCATCATAACTACATGTAGGTGCATAGGCCTGTACAACCTTCAGTTTATACCGCTTATTAGGCCTAATTACGATGCCTGCCACCCTCTTATTAATACTATAGAATTAATCTATATTGCCCGCTATATCCTTATTGACCAGAATGCCTACTCCTAGTTCTCGCCTCTCTGGTAAACCTCTATAAAACAGTGCATGCCCATCAATCAGTACAGTATATGCCTCATTCGGCCTCCTGACCTCACCAAGCCCTATGACATCCCATTTCATACCCTCTAGTTCCTCTAACAGTACTGCTAAGCTAGCTTCACTAGATAGGGTTCTAGCGATAAACGTTGCCAGGGTCAGACTAGCGGAGCCAGGAATTCAATTAGCACCCCCAGCTGCGTCACAGGTCTGATCGCCGCCGTGGTTAGTTGTTCCGCAGCCGCTGGCGACTGAAGGCCGGGGTTTTATGGAGCTTATCATGAGAGGTTGCGGCCAATTACTGCACCAGGGTGGCTGATTCCTGTTCTGGTGAGGGAGTGCGTTGCCGGAGGTGATCACCGGCATCAGGTCGCACCCCAAGCCTGTTTATGCAATTCCATCGACACGCGGATGTTTTTATTTATTTATTTTCACCCGGTGGAGAATTGCGCGGCACCGGGATTTGAATCCCGGTCTTCTTGCATGCGAGGCGGATGTTCTACCGCAACGCCACCGCTGCACCGATGCATTTGGGTGCATAATACAATGTTTTTTTTTTGTTCTTAATAGCAGCAAAACCAGCCGCGACCACAGCCAGGATGTGACGACATGACAGAATGTAGATGAGTCTGATAGAGTAGATTCCCCGCACCATGTGATGATATGACAACGGTTACATCATACAACTACCTTCACCGTAATCAAATCCTCTCTTCAGTGAGTGTATGTTACCTTTAGGTTGCGTTCAGAGACCGCTCTCAGCAACAATCGCCTTTTAACATGCTTTAAACTGTTTTTTTTTACGGATTTACGCCGCGGCAATGTTTCTAGTTTTTCAACGTAGCAAAGATGGCGCGACGAACGCCACCGATGTATTAAGCTCTCTACAGTAAGTAATGTGAACCCATAAAACTATTTTATTAATATTGCATTTCAATTTCCGTACTGGGCTTCATGTCCGAACAAAACGTAAGGTTGTGTTTTATTTTTGAGTGACGCACCCGACACTTCCGTTGCTGCAGTTTTCGGGGAACGGCAATACGCTAGAGGCAGTTAGTCATAGTGACAGTGATGGTGACAATGACAGAGATGACTAAGTACGACGTCATCGCCTGGTTACGCCATTACCGGATGTGACGTCATGATGGCGTCACATACGACCATCTCTGATAAGCTACCATCATCATCATGACTCATCAGCATTGTCATGCCTGTCATCGTGACTGATGTCATGATGACGCCACATCCAGTTATGCCTTCACGACTGATCACCAGGCGATTCAGGGCGATCTCTGCAAAAGTAGAACACAGCCCGGACAGAGGAATTAAAAAAAAGCCACAATTAGTAGGAAAAACAAGAACGCCTTGGTAATCCCCCCATTCCCTAGAAACATGAATCCAGAATTAAATGTTGAAAGAAGGGCCAAATGAGCCGAAGCTCTAGTGCGAGAGTTAAAGAACATGGTAGCGAAGGAAGTAGTCTATGTTGATGCGGCAAATGGCAGGACAGGCGCGGCGGTAGCCTCGGTAGTCGATGGCCGAGGGGCGCCGGTATCCGCGGCAGCCATCAGAGGACGCAACATAGAGACTGCGGAGGAAGTTGCGATAGCGCTAGCTTGCGTAGGAACGAAAGCAAAGCCCATAATTAGTGACAGCAAAGTGCCATTCAAAATTTTGAAAGGGGAGGATATCGCCGCAGGCAGCCAAAATCCTCACCCAAAGTACGCTGAATAGGAAAATTCGGTTAGTTTTGACACCCGCTCCCGCTGCCGTCCCTGGTAACGAGGTGACTCACAAGCTGGCCCCAGCTAGCCGTCGAGCCCCCAGAACACTTCGCATACGACGAGCGTGTGCAAAATTATTTGGAGATCATCGACCATTATAAATTGAAACTTAGACTCCCCCCCCCCCCCCCCCCTCCAGATGTTCGCCTAAATAATAGAGAAGCTGTCGCGTGGATGCTGCTACAAACTAATACCTTCATGAACCCGGCCTGGCTGTTTCACGCGCTACCATACCTTAAGGACTATGATCAGTGCAAACACTGTAGGATGAGAGGGACCCTCGACCACATAATTTGGGACGTTTTTCTAAAAACGTTGATTTGGGAGTGCCCACAATCCCCAGGGATAGGACTAAATATAGCAAGTAGAGAAGCCTGGGATACTTTGCTGCGAAGCGCGGACCCTGCGATCCAGCACCGCATCATCCATTTGGCGGAAGAGGCCTCAAAAGAAAGTCCTTGAAGCGCAATCCTCCTCATAGCACTGAAGGGGATCCTGCGTAAACTGCTTTGAGAGGAAAGCAATCCGCGGGTGCACGACTTCCTGTCTTCCCCCGGGCACGCGTGCCGGGGGCGGGGAAGAGGACGGCCATTTCTGATGGAAATAAAAGTTGTGCAACCAACCAACTACGCATTACGAAGCTGACACCGTCAGGTGTCCGATCAAGGCGTCCGTGCAGCTCCTTTCATTTGGCGTAGGGTGCCTGGATGCGCGCCCGCTAGCGGGCGCGCATCGAGGCACCCTAATTTGGCGCTTCCCAGACGCCACACCACACAGCATACAGACGTAGTACAGCAGGCATTAGCGACGTTTTCAATTGGTTTATAGGAAGAAAAGGCGCTGCATCTGTCAAAATTTTCTGCGATGTGATCCCCAAGAAGCCAGAAACCATAGACCATGATTTTTTACACTGTTGGGAAGGGGTATATTTTTGGGATGTATTGCAAAGAACGCTAATGAAAGATTTTCTGCTAGACCCGCATAGAATTCGGTATTTATGCGTAGAAAGCGAGGATGGGGCACCATTTGATTTAATTATGCTATGGGCCTCTACTGTATATGGCGGTCAAGAATTGCTGGTTACCATTGCGATAAAGATGCACGGCCTGTCAGAATTAATTTTCGGGAAAGCGTGGACAGGTTTTTGGCAAACAAGAAAGCTGCAGCAGAACCTTCCGAGTGGCTCTCAAGGCTAGAGAGTTTGTTTTGTATGCGTGATTTATAGTGTGTCATATGCAAATAGCATTTGAGTGCTTTTTGTTGATTTCGTTCTGGTGAAATGCAATGTGTCAAGACCAGGCAATAAAGAAAAAAAAAAAGCAACGTTGAACGAGCCGAAGGAAACGAGGAAGGTTGGAAGTGAAAATAGAGAAAGAGGTGCCGTAATGGAGGGCCCGGTCCACCGCGCTATACAGGCTTTCACCTTGCTTTCGTCTCATCGCAGTTTACGCAGGATCACCTTCAGTGCTATGAGGAGGATTGCGCTTCATGGACTTTCTTTTGCCTTGTAAGGGCGTCTCAGTTTTTTAAGGGAGCACCCGAGTGCCACGCAGGGGGCTTCGCCCCCAGTCTTTTGTTCATATGCATGGCAAAGAAGAAATGTTTATACGAACCAACCAGCTAGTGGTCCAAAGTGCCCCCTCTAATTTTTTGTCTGTGATGAATGCTACCGAACGCATAGAGAAACCCTTCGGCGCATTTGTAACTTTCAAAGATTGGCGTTCTCGGTGTTCTGTTCTTTTTCACAAGCCTGAGTGCAAAGTACGACGCGAAACATTTGGCGGGTCCTTTCCTTTTTTCTTTTAACATCATTCAGCTACCTCGTAATACTTCTAGAATTATTTTTCAGTTTATTGCGAAAGCATTAAATGCCCCATTCCCGAAATAATAAGGCGTCGGCATTGTGAGTGAAAAATCACGGGCTTGGCTCTGGCATGCTGTAGCTCGCAGGCTGCATGCATTGACTGATCGTCGGCAGACCTTCTGACTTTAATCTCCAACAGATGCAGGATAGGCGTCAACTTATCCGCCTGTACGACGGCTTGAAGCCCTTGGACCAGATGGAAAACTGCTTCAAAATGTGACTAGCTCTAGCACGAACTCTTCGGAGGCTTATAGATTGTGGCACCATCTAGAAGCGGTCAGTAAAAGCCTGTTCTTATTGCCGTGATTGACTTCTGAAAATCGCCTTTATTCGTTCTTCTCTACCATCTAAACTGTGCAACTTTTGTGACTAAGAATTTTCGCTACTGCAACTCTTGAATTGGTTTTAATTTCCAGGGGATTATTGCATTTATCAACAATCTGAAAGTTTGCAAATTAGTTAGTGCGCCACCTCTATTCGTGCACACCCAAATTTTGAAGAATTAAAACTGCCGTTTTGTGTTACAACTGCCCAGAGCTCTTAAATACCACAAGTTGCGAAACTTCCCATAGGGCACATGTATCAAAAAACGGCGGTTTCGATTGGTCGAAATTTGAGTGTTTATAGATAGTAGCGGCGCCTGCAGCCATGGAAGGAATGAACGATCACCTGAAAAATAAAATCAGCTGAAGGGATGCAGCAGCAACAAATATTAAATGTAACAGCCGCAGAGGGAGTTAAGAGGGAAAAAAAAAAAGAAGCGATTTGTACGGGCCTTTTGAGAATTGTTGATTTTTATTTTCCCCTCTTCGCTCCCTCTACGGCTGTTACATTTATTATGTTTTGCGGAAATAGCGGAAATTGCAGATAGCTTTTATTGGCAACTTCTAGATACTTCTAGATACTCCGGAAATTTCGTCCACCTCAGTTATTTAACGTGCACTGACGCACGTGTGCTGTGCGGTGTCAGTGCACGTTAAAGAACCCCAGGTGGTCGAAATTTCCGAAGTCCTCCACTACGGCGTCTCATAGCCTGAGTCGCTTTGGGACGTTAAACCCCACAAACCAAACCAAACCATCTTCCTGAAGCTCTAGGGTTTAGAGATACCAGTGGCTGGGATAATAAACCGGCGGTGGAAGCTAGCAAAAAACGACTGGAAGATTGGTGACTTAAAAGCAGAAAAGTGACATAATGTTAGTAATGTAGAAACAAAAATTCAATGAATCGAATGATGGTATAGTTAACCAATCTAAAACAATAATTAGATATAGGGGGGATAAATGAGCATGATAGCAACTGCTACCACCTATATTCCATCCTTTCATGCATATGTAGTGAACGAAGAGCGGATTCACGAAGACGAGAAAGAGGACGACGAAGTGCCGTTGCGCAGCTCGAGCTCTCTGGTTTTGTGCCTTGACGGACTGTGTGCTTGTGCTGTTCGCCGTGCAGCTTACAGAGGGCTATATTCCCTGTTGAACCATCAGTAAAACCCCTTTCACTTGGTGGAGGTGAGGATTTCCGTCTGCCCTGGAGCTTCGCAGCCGCACACTACCAACAACAGCCATGACCGACACTACCACCCCTAGTACAACCAGCTCCTCGTACCCCGTCTTCTGCGCTGGAGCTTTGCGCCAACGGGACACTCCAATCTTCAGCGGAACCGGCGACCACGACGTCTAAGATTGGCTTTCTTCCTATGAGCAGGTCAGTACTCATAAAAAATGGGACGACGGCCTCAAATTAAATAACGTCATATTCTACTTAACGGACGTTGCCAATCTGTGGTTCCGCAACCACGAGGCCGATATCTTATCGTGGTCTGCTTTCAAGACCACTTTTTCCGATATCTTTGGCAGGCCTGCAGTGCGCAAGCTGCGCGCTGAGCAACGCTTGCGCGGCCGTGCCCAGCTACCTGGCGAGAACTTCACAAGCTATATTGAAGATGTTGTAGACCTCTGCGAGCGCGTGGACACCTCAATGCCAGAACATGCCAAAATTGGTCACATTTTACAAGGAATAGACGACGACGCGTTGCAGATGCTTGTGGCCAGAAATCCAGCAGCCGTCGTCGACGTAATCACGGCTTGCTAAAACTTTGAGGAATTACGCAAGCGCCGTAAAATCACTCGTTCCTCGCTCTCACACCAGGATCCTCTTGCAGCTGCTCTAACACCTGACGCAGAACAGTCCTCATTGCTGCTCCAAATAAAGCAGTTTGTTAGAGAAGAAGTTGCCCGTTAACTGTCCCTCGTTCCCCATCGTCCTGATGATTCCTCTCCTTTGGTGCCAAAGTTGCAGCAAGGTATCCGCGAACAAGTCGCAGAAGCACTTCTCAGGCTTCCTGGAGCTCCTGCTGTCGCTCTTTGACATATGTCGGAGCACCAGAACAGTATAGCCAACCTTCTGTACCAGCCCCTTTGACCTACGCGGCAGTGGCTGCGCGGCCCCTGCCTGAGCCGTTACCACCCATGCAGCCTGCCCTACGCCACGCACCGCCTCCTCAAACGGCTCCGCTTCCCCATCCTGCAACTCCGCGCTATTACAACCCGTGGCGCACTTCGGACAATCGCCCAATTTGCTACTACTGTGGTTTCGCTGGACGTGTGGCCCGTCGATGTCGTCGTCGCATGGCTGCGCCTCCCGAGCCTGCGTCTTCTGATTACTCCCCACCGCTGCTTCGTTCTGCCCACTCTCCGCCTGCGTACGCCACAGAACAGCGTTCGTGTACAACCCATCGTTCTCCTTCTCCGCGGCGCCGGTCACTGTCACCAATGCGCCGGCGTCCATTACCTGCTGTAGAGGGAAACTAAGCTCCGCGGTTCCTGAGGCAAGAACTGCGTGCTCTGCGAAAAGCTAAAGGCTTCATATTTTGCCCACGAACGTTATAGTGATCTCTATTGATGGTCTTTCCGTATATGCGCTGGTCGATACGGGTGCTGCAGTGTCAGTGATTCATGAGCGACTCTGCCGAAGATTACGAAAAAGTACGACGTCATTTGATGGTTTGTCGCTCCGCACTACCAGTGAAGAGAGGATTGCACCTTTAGCAGCATGTACAGCACGTGTCGTCATTGAAGATGTTTTGTACAGTGTTGAGTTCGTAGTTTTGTCGTCTTGCTCCCACGACGTGATCCTCGGATGGGACTTGTCTAAAATAACGCCGTGATCGATTGCGCCCGAGCTCAAGTGGTATTTTCTGCACTGTACGACGCACTGCTCGACGACAACAGTTCAGTGTGTCCTCAAAAGCTCACCATCGCTGAAGATGTCCACGCAACACCAGAGTCTTGTGCCCTTGTGCTTCGTTCGTGTCCTGCTGTGTCAGCCGTTTTTATTTACGCCGTCTCCATCCTTCATCAACCGCAAGCACCTGCCGCTGCTTCGTTCGTGTCCTGCTGTGTCAGCCGTGTTTATTTACGCCGTCTCCATCCTTCATCCACCGCAAGCACCTGCCGCTGCCGTCTGCTGTTCTCGATGTTCACGCTGGCTTCACAAAGCTACTCATCTACAATCCGTCTCCGCGCCCGATTACTCTGCTACGTGGGAAATCTCCCGGTTCTATTCAATAAGCCAACCTTCTCTCTGACCTGAAAGCCTGTGAGACCAACCGTAGTAACTACATCGATGCTCTGCAGCCCGATCCGACGTCTGATTCGTTGCCAGAGGACTTCTTCCGAACCGCTATCGATGACGCTTTTCCTTCCACCTACCGGACGCAGCTTCTGGCCCTTTTACAGACGTTTCACTCCGCATTCGACGCCGCCCACACACCTCTCGGCCGCACTTCCACAGTCGCGCATCACATTCAGACCGGCTCTAACACGCCTTTTCGACAGCGCCCCGTCAGCGGCAGAGCGTCGCGTGATCAATGAGCAAGTTGAGGACATGCTACAACGTGGTGTAATCCGTCCATCTCAAAGCCCCTGGTCTTCACCAGTGGTGCTAATAAAGAAGAAAGATGGTTCGTTTCGCTTTTATATCGATTACCGGTGCCTCAATAAAATTGTCCACAAGAACAATTACCCCCTTCCGCGTATAGACGACGCTCTTGATTGCCTCCAAGGTGCCGAATACTTTTCGTCTCTTGATACATCCATTTATCACCCGGAAAATGCTTACTAAGGCTAATCGCTTTTTTTGAAGCGGAGATTCCCAACTCGTATGATCATAAAAAATTCTGAAATGGACCAGAATGGAATGTTTCGCATCTGGTAATATTAGAACAGCCCTTGTCCCCGCTTTGTGCGGTGTCACGAGACCGTATCACATGGCCGAACTGACAGGCGGTGCGAACGAGTTCGGCAAGTGATTTAAAAAGGTGTATGTAAGATAATAAAAGCACAAAAAATAAGTGTTCACCTCATAAGTAAGCCGCATGATCGCGAACGAGGATCCGGCAAGGAAGCTGGTAAGTGGGAGCCATTAATGCTGTCGTGTACGAACAATAAGCGCCCCTTCCCTTACTTCCCAATTTTTAATGCAGGTATTTTGTACGTCGAACACCATTAAGCATCAATGCATACCACATATTAAGCGTTTTTACAAAGTTTAAGCGTTTTTCTACAAACTCAAATTTGCCTGAAAGTGATGTCATTTTCCTTCCAGGGCAATTAGAAGTGCAGTTGTACTATATTCACGCCAGTGAGAAAGTCATGCTGCCCGTATAGACCTTTGCAACCAGAGCCTCCTGGGCGTCCCCATATTGTTCGCTGGGCTGTTGTGTGCGTCTGACGTCAACACAGTGCAGGCGGCAGCGGAACTGGTTTCCAACAGTCCAGAGAGGAGGCGTTTCAATAACCTCCTCGCCCGATGCAAAGGTCTATACAGATATGGAATACGAACTAGCTCGTCACATCGCTCTTGAGAAAGTTATGCTGCTTAGGCCACAGGTAATACTACTGTGACGAAAGTGCCGATGGACAGAGCCTTTTGAATATAAAAGGAAGTAAACATATAATATGCAGATAGGGGAGAGAGAAAGAATAATTTTAGGTTCAGTAATACAATATGCAGAGGTGCGGTGCATCAGATGTCGAGTCGATGAAAGGCTGATCTTATTCAGTCCAGATTCCATAATTGCTTCTAAAACAACCGTATACGTGTCCCTCAAATGTGAAAGAGAACAAAGCTTGGAAATTCAATCAGTGAATACTCCACAAATTCGTACTCAAACCTGAAACTGAGAATCTACTGCTTCCAGGTTCTCACCAGTTATGGTTGCCGCATTACTGCTTTATTAGCAAAGGGATCACTAGGTGCCCGAGTAGTACTTAAATTTAAACAAATTCTCTTTGACTGGATAAACAATTTGTAGAAGGATCTTTTTGATTTATACCTTCTTGAAATATTTCAATGAAATACTAACGTAACAATATTTTATAAATGCTAAGGTCAGAATCAATAGTTACAGGAAATGCTCGCAACCAATAATACGGCAAAAAGTTGGTGACCGTACAAGACCATGCAGATCTGCCTGTATACAGAGAGCCCACATAGAGGTTCAAACACCAGTCATTAGGCAGATATAAATGAATACAATTCGCGCAAATTACGTGTGAAATTTATACATTCACCCTCACATTAATGAACCTTCAGTCAAGGCCATATTATAGGTCTCAGGGAATAAATCTTGATGAGCAAAGCTTTCATTAAGCTCTTATCTTAATGCAATTTAGAGCGGGACCAATTCAAGAAATTTAGCTCGACATGTTTGTCAGGTGAAAAAAGAAATACTAATTACGGTTCAAAGAACGGATAGTTCTGAGCCATAACCGATAGATCCCAATTCATAACCAGCGAGTTCCAGCTCGCGACCTGCTGCTTCCTGTTAGAGTGTGTTCGGCTAGTACAAAACCAGCAACTCCTGCTGTTTGGACCAGTCGGCTCAGTACAAGGAGCCTTACTGGTTCCAAAAGAAAATTATGTCTCTGTAGAAAACCATGAGTTGTTCTACCTGAGGCTAGTTGCTGAGTAGAAACCCAACAAGTTCTGGCGCCGGGACCAGATGGCTCACTACGAAACCAGAAAGTTTACATTTTGTAGCAACTGAAACCCGCATAGATGCGCACATTCGCAATTAGCAAGTTCTACGTGAAAAATATGCGAAAAGGATACTTATCCTTAGCGGTGCAAACGTTTTCCTCTTGGCTTATAGTAACAAACCTCTAAGAAAGAACTAACAGAAAAGTAATTGTTTGTATAAACTGGCTAAATATTCCCGTTCATAATTGGGGAACTTGCACAGGCGAATTATTTCGGTTGCAGATATTTTGGTAGGAGAAGCCTAAAACATTCTACTTGGCCTAGCGGGGAAACTGCAGAATTCTTGGGGTTTTAATCATGCGTGGACAGTTGTCGACAAGTTCGGCAACCGTACTTCCATATTCCTACAATGCTATGACCAAATTGTTAGGCGGGGCTTCAGTATATATATAACGTTGCCATCATTTTCTAGCGATTTCTTGCACTTGGACATTCGGCCAAAAATTGCTTCAGGGAGGGAGCGCTTGAAACGACCGCATTTTTTCTTTTTTTTTATTAGCCGTGTTCGAACTTATTTTTTTAGTGACAAACACGCTTGGACTTACGACGTTCATCTCCTTCCAATTGACGCCGTTAAAGACGGCGAGTGCAGCGATGCAGATGTCCAAGCCGACGTCACTTCCGCATATGTACGTTGCGCCAAGCTTCGTCAGCGCCGTGTTCACCATAACTCCCCCGCTTCCAGCCAGTCTCAGAGCGTTCTGCAAAACAAGAAACATTAAAAACAGAGTTCGGAAGATGATCAAGAAAGCTTCGAGAAACAGGTAAACAGACTCTAAAGCCACATTACGTATACAGTTTATTATGCTGATGACAGATTGAAACGCCCGTATGGAGGTCGATTCCACTAGATTTGTAGGGAAGCTCATTGGTGGAATTGTATGCCAACTCCCTGCAGTTATGTTTATAAAAATACAATTTAGTTGAAATATTGCGTAGCATGAGACCATAGCGCCTGTAGTTTTGTTAATCGTCGACCGGATTGTGTTTTCATCTAAGGCGACAATGTAAACAAGTTCAGATGTGGTACCGCCCCAAAGCGCGACAGGCCCCCTGCACTGATGATTTCCGCTGCGGCACCACCGTCATAAAGAGGCAGATGAAGCGAGTGGAAAATTCGGAGATTCAGCTTCTGCCTAAACTTGTTGTGTTTTTGTGAATTCAACCGTTATGAGCTCAAAGTGCAGTGAGGACATGTCAGTTCATGTTTTGTTATGGTAACATTGGATTGCTTGGTATTCTATTTGACATTCTTTTCCTCAGAAACGCACTCTTCTAATTGGTCGGAATCTAGCGCAGAAAGTAAAAATATTTTTTTTTTCTCGTCACGCAGTTAGGTCACAATAGTGACGCTGTTGATGACAGCAGGCGGAGCTTCGCATCTACCCCAATGCATTCTGTACTTCTCCCAGTGTCTGTTATCTCGGTATGGCCGGCTGCTGTATGGGGAAAAAGTCCCGACTGCACTGTGGAACCTGCACGGTGGAACCTGCACTGAATACGAACGCGTGAGAATTGTTGCTGCTATTGGTGTGACAATAGACGCGCCGTCATTTTTTTAAATTTTAAATAGCATTTTTAATTTATTTAAGCTTTTCCCATTGTTTTTATATTTTATTTTACTTGGATTATTTTTATATGTAATCTTTTGATTATTTCGCTCAAGACTCTCCAGCGTCGACCTTACACTACACAAGATAAGTGGGTACGTTCGCTTAAAATAGTGGCTTATGGCATCCTGTAGAGACACGGAACGATATGGTGGTTCGATTCTCGGTGGGGACATGATTAATTTTTTTTTAAATGTCGGTTTGTGCCCACAACCTCTGCGCACACACTTTTTGCATAGATTCTGATGACGTCATTCATGAGGCAAGAAATGCTTTCGCATAAAATATTGTATCGTGAAGGAATCTGTTCGCACTGCCTAGATGTTATTATTCGGACCTCTCTTCGCAGTTCATTTGTTCCCTCTCCAGGCGATTGCAGGCTGACGACGACGAGATCGGCCCATTTATACCTGGCTGTGAGGACAGCGCATCGCCCTTCCCATGCCTTCATCGCTAAGCCCTTCGTCTGGCGAATGTGAGTGTGGCGGTGCCTCTTGAAGCTATGCTACAAAAGCAGCAAAGAATGCTGCGCTCATCGCAGTGGAGTGGCGGCGCTATGTGTTAGCGTTCGTCTCGCAGCGAAGACATTTTACTCGACATCATATGGGGGAACCCCCTACACTCTACCATGTTACATGGGCATGTCAAAAACAGACAGCGCCAATAAACACCACACCAACACCGGAGCAGTGGGAGGCTGCGCTGTCCTGCTCGACGTTTGATGACCAGCTCAAACTGATTGACAGGGCGGGCAAGACAGCAAAGGCCACTGGGGCCCTGGACTGAGGGCCTCACCCATGCCGGGATAATTCCGTTTGTCTGAATAAAGTTTTTCTTTAATTCATTCGACATCATATAATGCTCATTCGGCCGAAAAACTGCCGGGTACCCTGTTTTGAGAAGGTTTTGGGACAAGGTTATTCGCGCGCGGATCAAAATTTTGACGCAACCTTTCTTTTGTAACTTGAGGGTGGTGTGATACATTATTTCGCTTCCAATTCAGCATCCATATGGTGATCAAGTTGGAGGTTAGTTTCTTATAAGGATTCGGACATCTAGTACCTTCAGTCGTATGCTTTTAACAAGTCTTCACCCCAAAACCATCTTAAACAAACAAAAGATTAAAAACCCAGAATATTAAAGGTACTATCGCATCGACCCTTAAGTGGGAGCTAGAGCGTCCTTCTAATTTTTTCTCAACGAGCTATTGCGGAGGCCCGCCCGATGTGCCAAATGCTCAGTGACTTAAGACATTTGCGAGTGGACTTCAAGTAAACTACTGTATACTGTACCATAGTGTATATATTTCTTTTATTTTTACCAACCCTCTTCTTTCTCCCTATCGCTCACCTCTTTGATTTCCTCCACCTTTTCCTCGCTATCCCTTTATTTCCGCCGCCCCAGTTCAGGTGCTTCAAATATGAGATAGCAGATACCGGGGTTGGCAAACATCTTTTCTTTCCTTTTGTATATACAATAAATAACCACCACCACCACCACCACCACCGATATTTACCAACATCCACAATGCACTTGATGAGGTCGGGGATGTGCTCCAATGTGATTCTTTTGCGTTGTTCCAAAAAAGCTAAACTGACGCTGCACTACGTAAGGAATTTAACCACAGGGGTGCCAGCGGAAACACAAGTTCAACATGTACCAACTGGCCCAAGAGATAACGTTATTGTACGTAAGGAATGTTTCCTTTCGTAGTGCCAAGCATCGTTGGGGCTTCATCACGCAAAAAAGCGCAGCATCTGCTCTTTAAAAACAGAAAGATCCGAAGGACGGAAACCCCTCGCTCCACTGAATGCCACTTACTGCGATAATCTCGGCGTATGGTTGGAGCGCCAATAGGGGAGTCCTCATGCGTCCCATGTATGCCACTGGAGCCATGGCGGTGAAGAGAATGATCTGGAAGAACGCAAAGTATCTATCATTCTTTCAACAGGCTAATACTCTACTCTTGGTAGCGCATGCTATATGTGCCCAGCGATTACAAGGGAATATAGTGCACCTACCCCAAAGCAAATTTAACGTGGGCTGAGAGGAAAGCTCAGTGAGCTAGTTAGCCTTCCGACAAAAGGTACGTAAAGCTTTGAAATTTGCCAAGTGGGACAAAATTTCGCTGCGAGATTAGTTTTGGTGTCGTGATAGCTTCGTATGGACACATTAACCACCCCCTAGACATGACGCGGAGAAATTCAAAACGACAGTGGCTAGTGTAGCCCCTCGGGAAGTTCAGTTCCTGCTGTAGAGGTGGTTTATTGGCCGCTTGCGCTGTCCGGTCTATTGTCAGACAACTCATTGCGATTCAATACCGTCGCCAGTGTCGTGTGTAGGCGTGTGAAACCAAAAGAAAACAAAACAGGAAAGTAATGGTCTCCTTTACACAGTTCGTATATTTAATTTTAACCGTTAAGACTGTTGTCACGTTTCAGTTCTTAAGCTAATTATTATGCCGATAGAGATTGGGCGCTAAAATCTGGAGTACATTTAATATAAAATTTTAGGGGCGTGATGCGAAACCATTATTGGCTCCCTTAAGCGGCGCTTGTTGTGAATCGCTCGCGTGTAGTTCATCCCGAGTGCCAGCGATAACTTAAGCTGCTGGACCACAATTTGCTGCATATTAGCGAGGAATGTACTCACTTCAGTGTGCAGCATTGTGCAAATAATACATTCAGGAAGCTACCCACTTTAGTGAGTACGCCCCTGAATGAATCTGCTCACTTCACTGGGTAGATTCATGCTCGTATAGGAGTAGCTGGCGCTGCGTTCGGCCGCTTGGTTTCGCTTTCGTCTGAGTGGTAAGGCCCCGAAAATTGACACGTCCAGCACCGACGCAAAGGGCATTTTGGAAGTACTTCCAAAATGCCCTTTGCGTCGGTATTGGACGTGTCAATTTTCGGGGCTAAAAAAAAAATTGATATTTATATTGCTCATCATAGACTACGAGTGCAAGCCTCTAAAAATAATTACCTTCAAAGTAATAGTTGACGACGTAAGCATTAAATATTAGTAAGCTTTTCAGTTCGCTATATAGTGGGTATGTTATATAGAAAAAAGTAGTTTTTTGACTAAAACCCATAATTTGGAAATTACAGGAATTCATAGGTAGAACATCCTGATAACTCCTCTACCACGTGTTTCGAGAAATCTGAGCTCTGCTTCTTTTTTTAAGCGATAGCCTCACTACGCAAGGTAGAGCCGATTTTCGTGTGAGCTTCAGTTTACCGTCATTTGAACTTCAAGGAGCAGGAGGACTAAACTGTTCGCTACAGGTGTCCAGAGAAAAATGTGAAAGATGCGCCTTTCCTTATCTGTCACACTTGTTTCTGTGGACACCTGAACCGTTCCGTAAGGAAAGGGAGGAAGGTGGGAGTGAAAGCGGAAAGAGAGAAAGAGGAGCCGTAGAGGAGCCGTCCGCGGTACAGGTGTCCACAGAAGCAAGTGTGGCAGATACTGCGCCTTCCCCTGCCTGTGGACCAATTATTATTAGTATTCCGTTCTTATAAACCAACAATGTCAGCCCGGGCTAGCCACTGAGCTTCAAGGAGCCACAAGACAGAGTGTGGCTGTAAATATACTACGCCTTAGGAGACCGGCTCCCAATGAGGAGATGGAGGTCCCTACCAGTAAGAAAAAGAATGAATATGCTCCCAGGGGAGTGCCCCAAAAGTCCCGCAACCTGAAAGAATGAATGAGATAGAAGAGCGCTTAAATGGCAAAGTGTCAGCACTTGGGAACCTCATTGCTGGCCTCAGACGTTAGCAGCACGAGGCCACTCATATTCTGCAAGAACTTAAGATTGCGCATGACATCACAGATCAGCAGGTTAAGCACATAGGACCGGTAGTGGTAAAATATTGTAATGAAAATGTTTAGGAGGCTGTAGAGGCAGTTGGAGTCCTCAGTCCGGAACCCCATTGGCATAGGCTGCTGTCCGCGGTCTTTTGACGAGTCCTTTTGACCCCCTGCGTCCGAGCTGGTCAGAGCTGCCTCCCACCCCTCCTGCGTTGGCTGGTTATTAATAGTGACAATCTGATTTCGCTGGCATGCCCATCCACTTTCACTCCCACCTTCATCCCTTCCCTTACGGCGCGGTTCAGGTGTCCACAGAAACAAGTGTGACAGATACTGCGCCTTTCCCTTCCTATGAACCAACCAACCAACCAACCACACCCAATGGTACAGGTCCGCCTTCTCCCTACAGAATTTGCATTGTTAGTCAAATGACTGGATCTATTGCGTGTAGTCTTCGTGGGTTGTTAAAAGTATTGGTGTACCTCCTCCCCTTTGTCTAGGGTCTTTGCCGGCGGAGGGCAGACCCGGCGAGATAATCTTAAGTGTTGAAGTATTTCAGTGTAGGTTAGCTATGGGGTATGAGGTTCCACGTGATCCGTATTGGGTGCCCGGGGGGAGAAATTCTCGGGCTGAGGCATGTCCGCTCTCGTTCCCTGGGATTCCCTGGTGACCTGGTACCCATACTAAGTGTATATGCATGGGTTGGTAGCCACGGGTGTAACTATCTTGCAGGATTTTAGCTAGTAGCGGTGCAATCCTGCTTCTGAGGTAATTGTGATATGCTGTCTGTGAATATGTAAGAATGAGGATCGGTACTGCATGGTGTGATGGGGCAGCAGCAAATTACCGTATCTCCATCCGGCGCGGAGGCGACAAACCAAAGTAAAACATGGACAGCGCCAAATGGAAAATAACTACAGTCTGTCTGTGGAACTTTTGGGGGCACGCAAGCAAGAAGCCCAACCTTAAGATCTACATCCAGAACACCTCTGTCAAACCAGCCATTACCGCACTACAAGAACCCTCCAGAGTGGCTACTCTGTCAGGATATGCTACCGTTACGCAACTGAGAACTAGCCGCAGATACCCAGCAACGACTGTCCTTGTCAAAAGGGACATCAGCTATGTGCAGCACGAAATTGAGGACATAAACGTAGATTACGCCCTTGTTGAAATCATTCCCGCCGGGAAGGGACAGAGGAGCACCTACGTCCTCAACGTGTACAGCTCTGCCGAGGATCACACCCAGGAAACAAGTAAAATCCTAGACAAAATGTGAGGAAGGCCAGAAGAAATCTGCTTGTGATAGTTGGGGACTTCAACGCCCATCACCCTGAATGGGGTCACCCAACAACCAATGGTAAAGGGACGTCAGTACTAGGCAAGATTCAGGCGGTGAGCCTCACGCTACTCAAAGTTACTACCAAACTCACGAGAACCGGCAACAGTATATATCGAAGGACACTAATCCTGATCTGTCACTAGCTCGAAACGCGATCAATCCCACGTGGCTCAACATCGGGGAAGACCTTAACAGCGATCATTTCATTCTCGCCATTACAATAGAAACAAACTTCCTTAATAAGAGGGCATGGAACTCCTGAGCACACCGACTGGGATAAATTCAGGAAAAGCAGGGAGAGAAATGTGCCGTTTATTATCTCGGACTTGAATATATGCGCAGACACCCTTAAGCACACCAGTCGCATAGAAACAGACGGGGAGAAAATCATCATAGACTCCGTCTGTTTTTATCCGTCTGCTTTTTTTCCTGTGTGCGTCTTCTTGTCTGGTTAGTCTCTTCAAACAATTGATATCGTCGATACAAGATAAATATGTAAACTCCAGCAAACATGGAGATTTGTACCCGAACCACACGGGATGCGGCAACTCAACCCCTGACGAGACTTTCATGGACGCAGAGATCTGGGCTTCACTGTCTCAGCCAAAATAAAATCTGCGCCTGGACCAGATAAATCAATAATAAGATGCTGCGGAACCTAGATCTGAAGTCGGTCACAGCACTCATGGATTACTTGAATGAGTGCTGGGAGAGTGGTAGCATACCGCAATCCTCAAAGCACGCCAAGATGCCTTTTATTCCAAACCCTAACAAGATGAAAACCCTCTATAACCTATAAAGCCAATCTAGCTTACCACATGTTTAGGTAAGCTAATGGAGCACGTTGTGCCTAATAGAGTGCAAGACTATGCCGAAGAATACTCGTTTCTACCACACACCATGGTGGGCTTCAGAAGGGGACTTTCTGCACAGGATGTCATGCTTCGGTAACATGACATCATTAACAGACCTAACAAGGTAAATACGCAGGCCATCCTGGCTATCGACCTAAAGAGAGCATTTCACAATGTCTCCCATAATAGTATACTAAAACAGCTAAACAAAATTAACCCTGGACGAAAGGCTTACAGCTACATCAAGGCCTTTCTCCGTGAGCGATCGGTGGAACTGCACGTGGGCAACTCGATAAAGCTGGGAAACAATAAAGGCGCCCCTCAGGGGGGCTGTTTTCTCTCCGTTCCTCTTTAATCTGGCATTATTCAAGATCCCAGATAGAACCCAGAAATGTGGCGCAACAAACACAATCACATGAGAAGAAACACAACACAGGCGCACACTACCAACTGTAATATGGATCTGAACACACATTCCTCTTCACCACTCATCCTCTGCTACACCCAAGTGCATCTTCTTCACACACCTCTTCTTTGCCAAGCAAATAGTAGCACAGTTCGTAGTGTGCGCCTGTGCCGTGTTTCTTCTCATGTGATTGTGTTTGTTGCGACACATTTCTGGGTACTATGCAGCACCAACTTGCCCCTCAAGCTGTTATTTTGAGATCCCAGATAGGCTCGTCAAAATACCAGGAGTACAGCACAGACTGTGCGCGGTCGATCCTACGGTGTGGGTAACAAAGGGCTCTCATGGTGAAATAGAGGCCGCTGTTCAAGCAGCCGAAGACGTCATCGATGAAGAGGCCAGGACAGCGAGCCTCGAATGCTCCTCTGAAAAATCGGAGCTTGTAGTGTTTCATAAAGGCAAATTAAATGCGCCCTTGACGACAGTCATTATAGAGGGCGTGGAAGTAACAGAAGTCCAAGAGATGAAGATCTTGGGGCTCAGGCTGCAAACAAACTCTAGAAACGCGCCAACAATCGTCAAACTCAAATGGGTGGTTCACCGAACAGCCAGACTAATACAAATAATTACTAATAGAAAACGAGGCATGAAAGAACACGACCTCTTCATACTCATAGACGCCTTCATCATAAGCATAATTACATACTCCCCCCCGTACTTAAAACTCCCGAAGAAACGAAATTGAGAAAGTCGACGCCATCATTAATGGCTTACAAAACAACAATCGGCCTGGTTCGCTCGACTCCAAAGAATTAGCGTCTCAAACTCGGGGTCCACAATATCTACGACGAACTCAAAGAATCACAACGAAGTGCCCAGATAAGGCGCCTGTCTAGCACACCCGCCGGTAGGACAATACTCGAGAGACTAGGTATTGAGGGCGAACCCCTACAGGACCTCCCTCAAATTATTCTACGCGATATCCAAAATAGGATCGCCATCAAACCTCTTCGTCGAAACTTGAACCCACACGCACATCAAGGCCGAAGAAAAGCATGAGAAGAGCCTGCATGCACAAGACCCGGCTCAGTTCAGTTCAGGCGTTCAGTCGTGTCCGACTCTTCGTGACCCTATGGACCATGTCACGCCACGCTTCCCGGTCTCTCACTATCTTCTTAACATCACATATCTTCATCTGCAATGCCTCGAGAATGCCATCTAACCATCGCGTTCGCTGCCTACCCCTTCTCCGGCGACCCTCAACCTTTCCCAACATCAAATCTTTCTCCAGCGACTCCTCTCTTCTCATCAGATGACCAAAGTAGCTGAGCTTTAACTTTAGAATTTGACCCTCCAATGAGCAGTCAGGGTTTATGGTCGACAATATCGACTGATTTGATCTTCTGGCAGTCCAAGGAACTCTTAAGAGTCTTCGCCAGCACCAGAATTCAAACGCGTCAATTCTTCGGCGGTCAGCCTTTTTCACAGTCCAACTCTCGCATCCATACATCACAACTGGAAAGACCATAGCACGGGTTATACGGATCTTGGTTGGCAGACTAATGTCTCTGCTCTTTACTAGGCGGTCAAGGCTAACCATTGCTCTCTTTCCCAGAAGCAGGCGTCTCCTAATCTCATGGCTGCAGTCTCCTTCCGAGGTAATCTTGGCGCCCAAGAACAGAAAATCTGTCACAGCTTCCACTTCTTGTCCATTGATGCTCCAGGACTTGATAGGGCAAGACGCCATGATCTTCGTCTTTTTAATGTTCAGTTTAAGCCCAAACTTCTCACTTTCTTCTTGTACGCGCATCAGAAGTCTCTTGAGTTCCACTTCACTTTCTGCCATTAAAGTGGTATCATCCGCATATCTAAGGTTGTTGATACGTTTTCCAGCAATCTTCACTCCAGCTGAAGACTCGTCCAGACCGGCCTTCCTCATGATGCACTCTGCATATAGGTTAAATAGGCAGGGCGACAGTATGCAGCCTTGCCCCACCCCTTTCTCAATCGGAAACCAATCAGTAAGACCATGCCCAGTTCTGACTGTGGCCTCTTGCCCTTCATAAAGGTTCCTGAGGAGACAGATGAGGTGAATTGGAACTCCCATCTCTTGGAGAGCTTGCCACAATCTGCTGTGATCTACGCAGTCAAACGCTTTCGCATAATCAATAAAGCAGAAGTAAATGGGTTTCTGGAACTCTCTTGCTTTTTCCATGATCCAGCGAAGGTTGGCAATTTGGTCTCTAGTTCCTCTGCCCTTGCGGAACCCAGCTTGCACGTCCGGAAGCTCCCGATCCACATACTGCTGCAGCCTACCTTGCAGGATTTTTAACATCACCTTGCTAGCATGCGAAATAAGCGCGATCGTGCGGTAGTTGGAACAATCTTTGGCACTGCCTTTCTTTGGAATGGGGATGTAAACTGACCTCCTCCAAACCTGTGGCCACTGCAGGGTTGTCCAAATCTTTTGACATAATGTATGCAGTGTGTTAACAGCGTCGTGGTTGAGGTTTTGAAGCAACTCAGCTGGAATACCATCAATTCCGCTAGCTTTGTTCTTAGCAAGGCGGGCTAAGGCCCATTCAACTTCACTCTTCAGGATGCCCGGCTCGAGATCAGTAATCACAACCGTCCTATGTTGGGTTTGCACATTCGGGTCCTTCTTGTACAGTTCTTCTGTGTATTCCTGCCACCTGTTCTTTATCTCTGAGACTGCAGTGAGGTCCTTGCCTCGTTTGTCCTTTATCACGCCCAGCTTAGCACAGAAGCTTCCTTTGATATCTTTGATTGTCTTATACAGAGCTCTTGTGTTCCTTAATTGGCTGTTGTCCTCAACTGCTTGACACTATGTTCAGGAAGGCATTCTTATCTCTCCTTGCTATTTTCTGAAAATCCGCATTGAGAACCTTGTATCTTTCTCTTTCCCCCATACCTTTTGCCATCCTCCTTTCCTCAGCTATTTGCAAAGCCTCTTCAGATAACCAGTTTGCTTTTTTGCATTTCTTTTGCTTTGGAACTACCTTAGTAGCAACTTCTTGTATTATATCACGAACATCAGTCCACATCTCTTCGGGCTCTTTGTCTTCTAGATCTAATTCTTGAAATCGATTCCTCACTTCCACAGCATATTCTAATGGAATCTGATCCAGATCATACCTGAAAGGCCTTCTAGCTTTCTGCGTTTTCCTCAATCGAAGCTTAATTTTGGCAACAAGAAGCTGATGATCGGTGCCACAATCGGCCCCAGGCCTTGTTTTTACTGCTTGTATAGCGCTTGTCCATCTCTGCCGGTAAATAATATAATCGATCTGATTCCTGTACAGACCGTCCGGTGAAATCCATGTGTACAGGCGCCTCTTGTGCTGTTGAAAATGAGTATTCGCTATGGTCAGGTTGTTTTCTTGACAGAACTCTACTAGCCTCTGCCCAGCTTCATTTGGCTCACCAAGACCGAACTTGCCTATAATTCCGGATATTTCTTCACTCCCGACCTTAGCATTCCAGTCTCCTATGAGAAAAACGACGTCTGATGATGGGGTGTGGTCTAAAAGGCATTGTAGGTCCGCATAAAATCTCTCAACGTCAGCTTCTTCAGCAGCAGTGGTCGGTGCACAGACTTGGATAACTGTTATGTTGAAAGGGTGACCTTGGATCCGAAGTGAAATCATTCGGTCGTTTTTGGGGTTGTACCCTAGTACTGCTTTGCCCATTCTTCTGTTTACTATGAGAGCGACCCCATTCCTTCTCTTGGATTCGTGCCCACAATAAAAGACATAATGGTCGCCGGAGTTAAATTCTCCCATTCCGGTCCACTTGAGATCGCTGATACCCAAGATATCAATGTTCAATCTGTCCATTTCTCGCTTGACGATATCCAGTTTACCTTGCGTCATAGATCTTACATTCCATGTTGCTATGTGATATATCTCCTTGCAACATCGGACTTTCCGCTCGCTTCCCGACACATCCACTACTGAGCGTCCTTTTGGCTTTAGCCCAGCCGCTTCATTCGTCCTGGAGCTACTAGGAATCGCCCTTTGTTCATCCCCAGTAACATGTGGGACGCCTTCCAACCTGGGGGGCTCATCGTCCGGCGCCATATCGATAATGGTATTGTGACTGGCCATAGGGTTTTCTTGGCAGGAAATAGGAGTGGGTTGCCATTACCTTCTCCAGTGAATCACATTTTGTCAGAACTCTCTGCCGTGACCTGTCTATCTTGGGTGGCCCTACACAGCTGAGCTCACGACTTCATCGAGTTTCGCAAGCCCCTCCGCCACGACAAGGCAGTGATCCATGAAGGGGCAAGACCCGGCTAGAGGATGTTATCTAGGTTGACGCCGCAGAAGACGCGGAAGACTCCGTAAATAATCGATATGTGGAGTCGCACACCCCAGCATTAACCCAGCGAGACTCGTTATGGCGGAGACGGCTTCTAAATCCGCCTTTACTATGCAACAACCACAGTAAGCGACTCCAAACTGGCCATCAGTAACTTTGCTAGAGGTGGAGTCTGCAATCCCGCCCCACAATTACTCATTGAAATGAGAGAATCTCCTCGCTTGAGAGAGGTCGAATTATAGTGGACCTTAGCTCATGCGGGGAATCCGGAAAATGAGGCTGCCCAGCAATACTCTCGTGAATTCGCCGGCCGAGTGGTGGCGCAAAATCAGGAACCAGAACTGTTCGGTGAGCCAGTTGTATCATATCACGAACTCAAAGCACATTACAAAGCATTAGGAACACTTCCACCAGCCCATAAAAGACTGACTAGAGAACAAGCAATATGAAAACAGCTACAGACGAGGACCCTACCCAACCCAAACTACAGATCGAAATTCGTAAATACGGGTTTGAATTCCTTCTGCCGGTTTGGCGGGAGGAAGACAACTTTGATCACATGATCTGGGAGTGCAAAGCCTATACCTCACCTTCAGAACTCTTACCTGATCTCCTTAAAGAAACTTGGGACAAACTAAGGTCCAGCGAAGACCCTGGCATTCAGTTCAATGCCGTCGAATGGGCCGGCGTTGTCAACGGTCTCCACGGCCTGCGGCACGCTAGCTGACTTCCCCTATTCCTCCCACTTATTGTGAATAAAGTTTTATCAGCCTCAGCCCAAAATATCTGACTGTTTGAAGTGCAAATTTCCGCAATGAAGTGCGGAAATTTCGACCACCTGGAGTTCTTTACGTGCACTGACATCGCACAGCACACGGACGCCTTGATTTTCGGCTCCATCGAAAAGCTGCCGCCGAGGCCGGGATTCGATCCCGCGTCCTTGGGAACAGTAGTCGAGCGCCGTAACCACTGCGCCACCCCGGCGGGGTAACGTGGTACGTATATATGGTGAAGGGTGGCTGCTCCTGGCTCTGATGGGGCTGGGGCAGGTAGGTCACCGCCGCTTGCGGCAGGGGCTAGCCACCGAATATTTATCTGTTGTAGGCCGTCATTGCACCCGCCACCGCTTCGGCGTTGGACGACGGCTGTTGCGGCGTGCGTCTTCCTCTTCCTCTCCCTCTTCTTTTTCTTTTTGCTCTATTTTCTCTTTTGTCCGTACGAGGCAGCGTAGGTGGCTGAGCTACAGAGTTAGTAGCAGGCCCTTGCATTTTCGTTTCCTTCTTACAGCCACAACAACTTAGAGTGCAATTAGAAGGCGAGACAAAGTAATTGAAGTTTCGAAAAAAAAAATGCAATGGCTATTGATAATTAACGACTTTATTTAATAAACTGGTGGGTGAGCTGGTGCTTAATTTATTCAAACGGAGCGCACGAGGTTGTACAGGAACAATGAGACTGTGTCCGTGTCTATTAGGGCTGTGTCAGTTTGTGTCTTTGTTATAGTACCAAATCGCGCGCGGAAAGTCAAGTCCAACACACCAGGACGCTCAGGTTGAACTTGACGTCACGTTTGGAATAACTGTCTTCTGTCTTCTGTAAATAAAGGTAAACGTACGTAACAAACTATGTAACTTAGTTAATACACCACATTTGGTCAAAGAAAACGAGTTATGAACTTTCTTGGTACTAAACCTACGTGTTGCTAGCCAGACACGCTGTCGATTGCGTCACGAAAAAAATTACAATGGTTCAACGCTGCTGAACCAAATATTGGGCGAAAGCATTAGGTCATTAGGTGCGGGTGACCGAGCGTTCTTCTTCTCTTTTTCGTCTTCCTCAGTCCACATTTAAAGCGCCGCTTTAACCAACCCATATGAACGTGCCATAGTGGCCTATAGGGGCAACCTGAATGCAAGGGTCCTAGCGGGCTTAAGGCCCGTTCACACTTGCGACTAGCAGCAATCGCGCGACCGTTTTGGTCGAAAAGCGACAGTCGCAAATGGTCGCATCGGTCGAAAAGCGACTGCCGCGGGCCGATCGGGCACTGCTCGAATTTCCAGTCGCGCGACTACTAGTCGCAAACCATTTCACCAATCAGCGAGGTCCCGGAGTACTCGATCGAGCACCTTCTCAATACAATTAAAGAATACCCCTACCTTTTCAACAAAGGGCACCCGGAATTCAAAGGCAGCGAGAGGGGTATGGCCTGGGAGGAGACCGGAAAGATATTCAGACTATCCGGTAAGTACCATGAACTTTTGAGAAACAGATTTTTCACGCAGGCGCAACATTTTATATTCACACCACGGTAATTGACACCGTCTATTCGTCGTCGGCGTTCTCCTGGAAACACGAGAGCGCGGCATGCGCACGGGCTCGCCTGAAAAAGCTGAAATGTCTGGTAAGCGGCTGCTACCGGCGTTCGCTGTCATCACCCAGCAGCTCTCCTACTCCCAACTGTGCCTGACGTACTGAAAGGTGAACCTGAGGCAGGTGGCGCTGATAGCGCTCAAAAAGAGTTTTTCCAGGACCGTCGTCGTTGTTTCTGCGCCGAGTGCGCTGCAACTGCTCGCGCGGCCGCAGCGTACATCAAAACGGCGACGACGTCCTCCTCCTCCTCCTCATTGGAATCTTCAAACATGATGTTTTGCGGGCAAAGTTAGAAATATGCGGGACTAGAGCAAGAATGGCGCAAGAATGAAGCAGACGGAAAAAGCGTCATTCCCAGTGGTTCTCGTTCGGAACGAAAACAACGAAAGGCGACAGTCGTGTGAACTTCGGTAGTAGCGAGCTCCTCTCCTCTGGTCGCGCGACTGGTAGTCGCGCGATCTCATCTAGTCGCAAGTGTGAATAGACCTTTATTCTTACATAACCGTCCCATGTGAAACGAGAGACCCAAGTTGGCAGCTCCTGCCAGCCCGTGTGTCACGTGGGGTGTGACGTCACAGCGTCACGTGGGTAAGACGTGACTTCGGCAGGGTCACGCGAAGGCTTGAAAGTGCGAGTAGTATTGCTTTCGTAATAAAATATAGATGTGGTTCAGCTGTGGTTAAACCTGGATGGAAGCGGAAGCCCCTTTTGCCTGCTAAATTACTGCCCTATCAAGCCCGTAAGCTACCAGCCCATATATAAAGTCCTAAGGACAACGGGAATACAAAGGTGGTAGGCTGATTCGTAACACCCTCCCATATGAAAGGAGAGACCCGAGTTGGCAGCTCCCGCCTGTGGCATAGGGGTGCTGTGAATTCAAATATCATGGCAGGCTGACTATAATGCCCCCAGCACACATGAAAGGAGAGGCCCGAATTGGTGTTCTTTCAAGTACCCACCGACACTGACGCTGAAGGCTCCAGCTAGCTGGCATAGTGAAGCTTCCGCTTCGAAAGACGTATGGTACGGGTTAAGAGCAAGTGAAATTTACGCGCATACCGCTTGGTCCTGCACTAAAGTAATATCTTTCGACCACGCTCCAAGCTTAGCGCGTATGTGCAGTCAGAATGGTAGTAATTAAGAAAGTAAAATCATTCAGCGAGCATAAAGTGCATGCGGTCGTTTCTAGTAGTATGTTGGCGCCTGCATGCGGCTGCTACAGGAACCTCGCGTGATTGATACGCGATGTTGCTCAAACAGATGGCGCGTGCATGTAGTTTGAATTAAACCTTAGTTAGAATTGCATCGTGACCAGCACAGTGCACAGGCTGCTATCACCTCATACACTTAAGGCGGAGCTTAATTGCCTTCCTTTTATTGCGAAAGCAATACTACGCTCATGAACGGCCTTTCGCGTAGCGGCTGCTCGTAGCCACGTTTGACCTTTAGAATGGCCTCTGACGTCATACTAGGGTGAGAGACGGGCTACCAAGTCGAGTCGTCGCGTAGCGGCGATCGGTAGCCATGGCGCGCCGCGCTCCTTCCGCTAGAGGCGCTGCGCACTAGACCTATGACGTCATACCAGAAGCGAGAGACGGGCTACCAAGTCGAGTCGTCACGTAGCGGCGGCCGGTAGCCACGCGTGAAGACGGCGAGCAACGGAGACAGATGAAGAACGGGAACGGCGTCTCGCTCGATGGCGCGCTCAAGATGCAGCTAGACGAGCGCGTCGCGGTTATCTTGAATCGTCCTCAACCGGTGACGCCTCCGAATGGAATGTACTGTACGCTTTGAACAGTCAAGACTTTTCGTCGACGTGTACACTCAGCAGTCAGAAACGTACGAATGCAACTAGGCGGCAACGACGCGTTAAGAAAACTGAAGAAGAACGGCAACGACGGCTTGAAAAGGAGCGTGTTGGTGTGTGTCCTGTGCTAGTTGTACGGTCAACATGGTACACCACAATTGGCTACACTACGAGCTGAACTATAGCGTAGCGATGCTATATTGCTTTCGCAACTTACCGGGCTTAACTGAAGCTAAGCCCCAGCTAATTTTACAGGGTTGCGCGATAACCACTGTTATCGCACAGGAGTACGATGGGTTGGGGAACAACTGTAGGCAAAGATGCCGGAACCGGGAGGGTTGGGAAGGCTGGAGCCTCCCTTACCTCACTTTAGTTACGATGGGGATTCGGAATATGAAAATGGTCATTCACATCAACTATGTAAATTTGACCGCACGCAGCGGGTGTTGACCTTCTCCTTAGAAGTGTACTTGTACCTGCTATGAGCCATGCAGCCAACCTGGCTCATGCGTCCCTGTATGATGATAATGCCATGTATTACTGAGTCATTCCAATCGGCGATTCGAAATCGGTGCTGAATCCGCGAAGAAGTACAAAATCCATGCGGCCAATAACAATCTGATTTCAAACAGTCTATTGAAGCATGTTTTAGGTTCGTGGAACATGAACATCCGCCCCGGACCACCGAATGGAAAGCGTCATAAACGCGCTTGACGTTCATTTCCTTCGAACATGTGCTCTCAGTTCAGTGCTCTGGGATGAATTGGTGCTTGGTTTATTCTCACACAAATATTATCGGCATGTAGCATTTCCAGGATTAATATTACTTTATGTTCATTTGTCCGTCGCAGACTGCATATAATTTGACAAGAGAGAAACGCATTGCGACCTACGGAAGTGCTCAGAAAGACTTCTGGCGAGTGCGATACCATTGTCATTAAAGAGCTTGTAACAGTTTAAAGGGCGAGCTGCCGCCATAGCAGTAGAACGTACACATTTATTTATTACATAATCCCAGTCCTTTCCTGGACTGCGTGAGCGTCTAAAAAGCGCCTATAAGAACAGTAATCTAAGCATGGCCATTTCGCTGTAAAAATGGGAACATAATGAGCTCGCCAGTCGCAGGCGTACGATTCATAGCGTTAGCTCGAGGTTTACAGAATTTATTCCTACGTCCTGAATTTCAATACCAAAGTGTACGTGGCGAAACAGCAATTCGTTTGGTGCCACCCGCACCTTCCGAAGGCCACTGGTTCGCACGCCATGGTCCCCAGAAAGTTGCATCCCATCACGGTTTTGAGGAAGAAAGGTCGGCTGTGCGAATTACTAGCACATGTTAAGATTTAGTTCGAAAAAGTTATGGGCGCCTTGCGGTGCTAATACATTTGAAATAAATTAGGACCCTGTAAATGGTGACAGTAGCGCGCGCACACACACACACACACACACACACACACACACACACACACACACACACACACACACACACACACACACACACACACACACACACACACACACACACACACACACACACACACACACACACACACACACACACACACACACACACACACACACACACACACACACACGCACGCACACACGCACGCACGCACGCACGCACGCACGCACGCACGCACGCACGCACGCACGCACGCACACACACACACACACACACACACACACACACACACACACACACACACACACACACACACACACACACACACACACACACACACACACACGCACACACACACACAAAGTCGCCCATGCCCGGTGGAGTATATAGAACCGGTCGATAGTATAGTATGTAATGAAGTGGGGGGGGACATCGCTCACGTGACTTTAGGGAATCATGAGGTCACACATGGTGGACGAGGTGGTTGAGCTCATTGTATGGGTGGTCACGTGGTAGCTTAGCAATTATGTGTAATGCTATAGGTATTATCACGTGACTTTGCCGTCATCCCAAATCTGAGAGCGATGGAGAAACGGACCATAAACCTGAAATGCAAGCAGTAAGAGCTAACATTCTTAAATACACTCACCTTTCGGTTAAATTCAGGCCTCTCGGACAGCAGACCGAAGAGAACTTGGGCTCCTTGTGACCAGCCAACGTACTGAAGACTGTCTTGCTCTGTGATGTTCAACACTGTGTCTATCATGGTGGGCAGGTCATGCCTAATCATTTCGTCGAAACTGAAGAGAAAGACAAAGTGCGCATCCTTAAAGAGTTTGCGGATATGTTGCCAATTAATGTCCGCCTCGCCGCGGTAGTTCGTTGGTTACGGCGCTCGACTGCTGTACCCAAAGATGCGGGTTCGAATCTAGGCCACAGCGGCAGCTTTTCGTTGGGGGCGGAAAACAAGGCGCTTGTATGCTGTACGATGTCAGTGCACGTGAAAGAGCCCTAGGTGGCAAAAATGTCCGGAGGCCTACTCACGTTGTCCCTCAAATTTTGAGTCGCTGGGAAGTTAAAGGCTATGAAACCAAACAAAACTATAAAATGTCAAGTTAAGAAGGCAAAGATGACCGTGCTGGCGCCAAACATTCAAAAAACATCGCTCTAATGCTATTTGCCGCTATATGTCTCTGCGCAGCACACGTTTATATGCTTGACAAAAGCGGCTATGAGAAACGTCGTAATGGAGGATTCAGTAAATATCGACCACATGGGGTACTTTAAAGTGTGCTGCCACCCAGGCATGATTGAAACTGTTTTCATCAAAATTCAGTAGTCAAGCGCCTAAACCACTGAACTGCCGGCTTGGAGCTCGACTACTGTCAGCACAATGATTAACTTTACATTGTCTCTCAGTAGAACGGAAAAGAAAATGAGTTGCGTCTAAAATTAATACATAGGTTAGCAGTCTTAACAACATTCTCAAGATAGTTAATAGGCTCGTTGATAGCCTCGTGCGTAGGATGCGATTAGAATGTTCAAGAGCGGTTGAATGTGTCCGTTGGTGTGCTAAAAATTAGCTCGTATCTTAACTGAATCGTAAGTACAAAAGGACTAAATCGGGGGTGTTTGCACGTCGTGCCATCAAAGGTTTGGGTGCAAGATAATTGGCGGGAGTGACCTGAAGTTCCAGAAGGCCGGGTTGAACTTTGGGTATAAAATGTGGCTGGTGTAGACGTTCCCGCGGAAATTGCCCAGCCAAACGTCGTAGCCTGCGTCGGCGAGTAGAAAACCTGCGGGGACAAACGACGGTTGGAGTAAGGGAATCACTCGCGTAACGGCGAAAAATTATTATCGAAAGAATGTCTCGCAAGCGCTGCACACAGCCTGTCTTTCACAACATTGCATCATTCAATTGAATCGAAGTTTTATTCTGGTTACCGGCCCATGTATACCGCTTTGCATGTTAAAAACGTAGTGAGGTACTGTATTTTTGTTCTAAATCGATATGTTCCAGTTTTAAAACAACCGGTCTTCTTTTAAAACAACAGACTTTCTTATTTGCAGCATTATTTTACCTCAACGAAAGACGTTACGCGGCCATAGGCAAGGTATTTGCGTAAATGCTTGTTTAGTGGTGCTCACCCTGTCGCAAAGGCAGGAACGTTCGCTGCACTGTCCGAGTTCGAAAGAGTATACACGCGACGCTCACCCAAACTTTGATGTGGGAAGTTGAGGACAAAGGCAGCGGAAGACATGGCCGTTCCATGCATCAAAAGCACCGGTGTCCTATCGCCAGAGGCCTGGGAAGTCGTTCCTCTGTCGCTGCGCCTTCCATGGGGAATTCGCTGGATGCGCAGCACGTAGCCGTCTTCGGTGCTCACCTTGTGCTCTTCTACAGGGTAGCCCTTGCTTGTTATCAGCTCCGACTACGCGGAATAAATATCAATTAAGCATTAAATAATAAAACAACGAGCAATGTAAGGAGACCTTCAAGGACTGCCAGTGTAGTGCGAATGTTGCTGTCTGAGGGGCCATCAATAAAACTTGTTGCTGGGCTAGTTGGTGATACATTCTTAGAATAAAAAAGTAGCTCAAAAGGACGAGGACAGAGGAAGGGACATAAACACGAACGCGTACGAACGCTTACGACTCCGCGCGCTCTTCCTCGCTGATGCTGAGGATGAATAGGGCGAAAATATTGTGCCTCAATTTACGATAACTACTGATAACTGAAAACCTCTTGAACCGTTCGTTGTAGAAGACATGAGGGGCTCATGATGAGATACACACGAAGGAAGCCGATAGCCATTGACATCAGATATAGGTTACATGTAACGAACACCTGAGTAGGGTACTGAACAACAGCTGTTGTAGCTCAGTGGAAGAGTATCAGACACAAAATTAGGAGGTCTTGCCTTCCTACGTCACCGGCGGCACGTGGTCGTATTTTTTCAATATGATTCAAATATTTTTTTTTTACATTGATGAACACCAGAATTGGGGGGGGGGGGGGGGGAGGGGGTGCACGTAATCTTGTTTCGAACCTAGCAATGCGAGCGAAAGCTTTCAGGCATTGGTTTTGCAGGCGTTTACACGGGTTGACTTCGATTTAAACTTAGTTTTGCTATTCGTAGTCTTCATCTGTAAGATCCTTGTCGGCGTTGCCATTTTCGCAGTCAAGGACCAGATGTTCGTCGGCAGCAGCCGCCATGTATATGGTATCCCTCGACCTCGTGTCACTTATGTCACATTTTCTCCTTCTTTCGCTTCCGGTATTTCTCATAATGGGCCCGCTTTCATTGCAGCGTCTCGGGCTAGCTGTTGAGCACGTCCAGAGCGCTGCTCGATCGGTTACGACGAGAACTCTGCTAGTAGATAACGATGCTCTCTTCGCACGTCTGGCAGCATTCTTGCGGTCGTGTGCATCTCGACGTCATTGCTGTGCTTCTTAGGAGGTGACACAAGTGCGATGCCTACCCCATGGAGCCCTGCTTTCAGATGGTTAACATTCTAGCGCGCACATAACTGTCTGCAGATAACTGACATGGCAGAGGGACTTTGCGACCCCGCTTAAAACCTCATCTCTAGCAACGCCACTCGGTGCGTAGCCTTCGCGAAAGCAATTTGTTGACGGCCATCATACATCAGTGCGCCGTTACCTGTCACCATCAATAATCCCTCTGCTGCACTCCCATCCGCATAATGCGTCGGCCGACAGCGTGAAGTTGCCGCCCGGCATCAGTGAACCGAGACCTGGCATGAACTGCGCTGCGCTGCTTTCTCCATGCGGTGCCGGCCTCCTGAGTGAAGACACTGCACCGCTACAGCACGCTCCTCCGCTTCCCCCCCCCCCCCACGTGCCGGCCGTGTGAATGAAGATAGTAATTTGCCCTTGCTAATCCCTGTAAGGTCATTCGGTTTCAGCCAGGCGAAACCTGAAGTTGCAGCCAGAGTATGGAGCTTCCGCTTATAAAACTTCCTCTGTGATTCCCTTGGTATTAGTGGGTATTGGTGGGAATCTTGTAAGAGCGCGTTATTTTCTTTGCATGAGCTGGCTGATTAGCCTGAGTAGGAACTCGAATTTGGCAGCCTTGATATCAAAGGCACCATAAGAGGGTTGTCGCACATTTCCAGCTCTTCTCGTTGGACCCACTTCTACGTGATACACGTGACAACCCAGCACAGTCCACGTCTGTCGCTATGAATGAGGGCGATACAGGGGAACACTAAAAACATACATACGTTACACGCAACATAAATACCTAAGCAAGTAGACTGGGCAGTCGTCGTCGTTGTTCGGTGGCAGAGGACCTAAAGCGAAATACGGTGGTCATCGGTTTGTATTTCACCGGCGGCATGCGGTTGCTTTTTTATTACTTTGAAATTGGCACCACGATTACATTATTACTTCACTTTGACTGACGCGGAACATCTCGTATGCATTCTGTGGTGTTGTGAGTGAACGGAGAAGCGCGACTTCTGACAGGACGTAAGACGATATGCGGATAAGAGGTTCTTTGCAACGCCTCTTTTGCTGCTTGTGTGCTTTTCTATTAAATTTCAATTACTGGTTCCTACTCATCCATTCCACATCTCGTCTTATGTCCTATACAAAGTCACGTTTTTTCAATCGCAAAAACGTTGAACCAACTGGCCCAAAACTTCCCTTTCTTTAACCTTCGACGGTGTTAGAAGCTGTTGGCTCTCCTCTTATGCACCTTATAACGAAGCACTCATTTTCTCCACATGTGCTTGCGGATTGGGTATAAAATCGTCTTCATTAGCTGTACTATACTCAGTGCAGGGCAAGGCCTCTCCCATATTCCTCCAAATAACCCGCTCTTGCGGTAGCTGCATCCACTTGACCCATGCGAACTTTTTAATTTCACGCACCCATCTAATTGTCCGCTACCTCCTGCTACGCTTTCGTTCCTTTGCAGTCCAATTTGTTACCCTGAGCGACCCTGCCTACTTACCTACCGGCCCTACCCATGCCCGTTTACTCTTGATTTACATTAGATTTCCACTCCAGTTATTTCTCCCATCCATTCTGCACAATTCTTATCTCTTAACGTTGCACCTATGCGGTCCATAGCTCTCTTCGTTGTCCTCATCTTAAATAGAATACTTTTCGTGAGCATCCACGTTTAAGCCCCATAGGTGAGTACAGGTAAGATGCAACTGTTATATACTTTCCTCTTGAGGTATAGCAGTGAGCAGCTAGCCATAAACTTCAAGTACTTGTCAAATAAGCTCTATCTCACTCTTGGTCTCCTGTTTATTTCTCCGTCATGGTCAGGATCTGGCGAATGGTCCGCATGGGTAAAATATAAGGCGGAGAAATGCTGCCATCAGTCTGCCTGTTGCATACAAATTAGGCAAGTCCAGCAAAAACTCACCACGTTTCGAAACGCATCCGGATCCACGTGTACCCTGCCGATAGTCCAGTGAATGTTCCCCAAGATGAATGCTGCAGCGCCGCAGAGCTGCCGCAACCTCATAACCTGCACATTCGAAGTAAACACGCTCTTGTCGCCTTTGTGCCGTAATGTCTTCTTCGCTAACGCTGGGTTGTTAATGTGAGCATGTCGCGAATTACTTTTCGTATGTTCATAACAAGGTTCAACCGGCGCCCAAAAGTCCCGCCTTCTTGCTCACTGGTTGCCTGAAGCTGTTTGCAGAATGGAGCGGGCAGTGGCATCTTTGCTAAAAGACATCGAAAGTCAACGAAGATGGAGTCAAAATGGCCAGCCCTAATTACGCCCATGCTGCATCTTTCATACAACACAAAATATATACTTAAAACACGATATTGGTGCTTTTAGCGCTAAGTAGTCTGGTATGCTCTTTGACATGGCTAAATTCTCCAAGCTAAAAGGCTGTCTGCTGAGATATGTAATATGTGGGGCGCTTGAAAGACCGTTTTAGCCAGGATAGGAAGCTTTTGCTTTCACCTGAAAAACATTTGATGCTTCACAAGCCCAGGTAAATAAAGCTCCACAGCACAACTCAGTGGCAGACCTGGTAGTTTTGAGGCTTTTGACGGCAGCGGTATGATGAGCCTTGTGCTGTATCACTCGTAAGAATGCCCAATAAAGTGGAATCCATTCCTCCTGCACACGACTTCTTCTTCTTCTCCCTCGTTATCATAAGAGATAGGTATTCTTCTTCCTCGTCTTTTTTTTCTCTCTTCTGTACAGATCGCGCATACCAATAGTGAGGGACAGGCCAGGGCTTAGTGTAGACACAAGATATGAATTTATAATTCGAACCTAATTTGAGTCATATATAATTTATTAATTAGGAATCATGCTGTGCTGATTGAAAACTTAAACTTGTTATAAAAGATGTGAGGTCTTAGGAATAGTAATAATGAATTAAAATGCAAATAACGCAAATAAAACTTGCGCGTAAAATCAAGACAGAGAAACGCTAACAAATAATCCGGTAGCAGCATTATAACTATTGAGTAACAACAGTAGCACCAAAGGAGAGGATGGCAGGAATTGTAAAAGACTAAGAGGCAGTCAAAGAGTATGAATACGCGAGTAAAGTTGTAGAGAAAGTTTTGTAGGGCTAAACAAATTGCAAGCATTTTAGCAGTAAATATTGATGTATAATCTGGGATCCGGAAAAAAAATAAAAATAAGCTACAATCGAGTGTCTGGGAATAAATACTTATTGCTGCTTGTTCGCTCAAGGGAAGCTGAAACGGTTTTCAAATGACATAAATTTCGGTGTTTGGAAAGATGTTTTTTTTTTTTTAAATCATGTGTGTAAACTTTTATTGCTAAAGCAATACTACTCTAGGTCTAACCGTTCGTCGCTGTTTGCCGTGTCCATGTCCGTATACGTTTCCGTGTCCGTGATCCCTTGGCAGGAGCTGCAAACTTGGGTCCCTCGTTTCCCATGGGTCGGTAATGCCAGAATCAGCCTGCCAGGACCCTGGTATTCAGGCTACCACTATAGGCCCCTAAGACACGTAAACACGGCTTGGTTAGAGCGGGACTTTATATGTGGGGTGGAGGAGACGAAGAATAAAAAAAAAACGCTCGGTCACCCGCAGCTAATGCTTTCGTCCATACTTGGTTGAGCAGCGTCGAAACTTTTCAATTTTCTTTATAAGAATCATCATCATCATCATCTGCCTGACTATACCCACTGCAGGGCGAAGGCCTCTCCCATATTTCTCCACTTAACCCGGTTCTGTGCTAGCTGCATCCACTTGACCCCCACGAACTTCTTAACCTCATCCACCCACCTAACTTTCTGCCGCCCCCTGCTACGCTTATAGGAATGTTGTTTCTGAATTCTGTCGATAAGAAATAGCGAAATATCTTGTCAAAAACGCACCACGGTCACGCCCTCATCGCTGCCGGGAGCGGCGGGGGCGGGGCGCCGAAACTGAAGACCAGGTGGATGTGACGTCAATCTCGGATTGCCGACCGGTCGTGGCTAAAGGTTCCGCGTGTTCAAAGCTTCCACGGGGTCAACCAGCAGATACGCAGTTGTTCCGGAGTTGCGGGCCGCGCGCTTCGACACCCTCCGACTAGTGAGCCGCTTTTGCTCAGTTGCAAAATAAACGTCGCTCGATGTTCAAAAATTATCTTCTAAGTGTTATTACAAAACATACATTCTTGTGAGTGCGTGAAGCGACTAGTGGCTATCAGCATGGCTTTTCGTTGTAGGGACATCGGTGGTTCAGGCAACATGCTGCTTCATAGTTTCCCAGGGGATAAGAAACTTTCGGCGCAGTGGGTCTCTGTCATGAAAAGGAAAAATTTATTGCTTTTGGAATCAGATGTGTTTTCCAATGACGATTTTCGTGCCGATGACGATAATCGAATCTTGGCAGCGATTGCGGCCCCTTGGGATTTCAATTAAATCAGCGCAAATGAAGTCCGGTGCCGTTCTGTCAATGTTCCCGCACCTAATTAGGTTAATACCGTTGTTGCACGGCTAGCTTCACCGTCATTATACGCTTAACCGAGGATACTGAACGTTAAACGCGATTTGCGGCTCACTGTTGTTATGCAGCTGGCCGCCGTTCTCGGCTACATCAACAACCAACAACAATCACCAATTAGGCACAGCAAACGAAATGCATGATCGGTAGAACGAGACTGCATTTGCAATAGTCATCTATAACTCGGTGTCTGGAATGCCGTGCTGCTCGCGCGGTCTTGCGCTAGCGTTAGGAAGCGTGCTCAAACGTATCTTTATCTTCAATAATATGCCCAGGAGTAAAGGAATGTTAAAAAAATTAACCCTCATTGATGATCGCTAACCCGTACGGAGGTGCTGGTAGGATAACTGCGATACAAGTAAGTTTCTCTTCACAGATGTGTAGCGTCAGTCAGTCGCCGGTGCACCGAGTCTCATTTTGATCTTCCTCTGATAAGGCGACGTCGTAGTAAATGATATATTAATTTCCTTGTGATACAAAGTGATTTGCAGTGGGCAGTTCTAGAATAGCCCGTTTACTACAACGCTGCTCAATCCCCAAGCGTCGTCGCTTTGTCGCCGATGCTAAATAATATAGGCGTAGCGACGACCAAGGAGTGCACTCGGCCAGAGCGCCCGCCCGCCGCTCTCGCTGCCGGCATCGTTCAGGCAAGCTCGTTTCATCTGGCGCTGCAGGTGCTGCGAACTTGTCTGATTTCATGGTGCGGCCGAAGTCGGGCACTTTTGGCGTTGCGTTGAAAAGCGCACCGCACAAACTAAGTTGCAAAGACGGCACAGGCAGCAGCTGCCGTACGCGTGCGTTTGTCGTTGCGCCGCTGGCCGGTACTCGAAGGTTGTGTAAACGCGCTGCTGGCCAAGATTGCACCCTATAAAATGGCTATTCCATTTATTGCTATCGAAATGTGCTTCAATGAGTAAAGGGTAGTTGTTAAAGCGGGCTAGCTTTTCGCACTCGGCGGCCGATTTTCGATTCGCGCCAACGTGCTTACTTCCCTTTCGCTGTCGACGTACTCGACAGTGTCTTTCCTAGCGACGTATTTTGGTATTTTGGAAGTGCTGGTTGTTGGAGGACGCACGGTGAGTGTCCAAGGTGTTTTACGTTCTTCAAATAACCAATAACATTTTGAATCGAGCTGTTAATTCACCTAAAGCAGTACGCACACAGCAACATCGCCGGCGCTCGCCTGGCAGCCCGATAATGACGTCATGATGGACCCAATGAAATACGGACAGCAGCCGCGTTTCCTTCAAGGGCGAACCCACTGGTACTCGTTTTCTTGTAAAAGCTACCGTTTGCGTTAATTTCTGCCAGTTTTAATTATGATAGCCTTGTTCAGCGGTCAAAAACTATAAAATGCCGCACAGAACTCAGTTTTTGCGAAAAACGTTTCAGCTGACCTTTAAGTTGGGAGGAACCTGTGAAAATAGCCACATGCCGTGTGTACTGCAACAGGTAAACGTCCGCGAGGGCGTTTATTCTATTGGTATTGCGGTGCTTTGCGTTAGACGCCAATGACTGGTCCCACAACAGTGCAGACGTAGCCTGAGCATTGCTAACAGGCTGTATCGATCTCAGAGCAACGGTAGTTTTAGACTAGATGAACACAGTAAATACGAATTGTGGTTGCTTGTACAGCGGCGAATGGCTATCGAGAAACAAACCTTGGCGCGTCATAAAAATGAGAGAACCCACTCCAGGCAGAAGCGCAGGTGCCCGTAAAACGGTTCGTAGAGTGAGTAGCTCAAATCGAGTCTCGTACGCGGCCTTCAAATAGAGGACTACATTTTCAACACATATTGACAAACCAAGACATAGCCGTAAAGCGCACCTCTCCAAAAGCAACAAAGTTCGTACTTTGTATCTAGGACTACCAGAAAAAAAAAAAAAAACGCAACCAAACTGCCAAACTTGTCTCGAAAAACGGTTTGTAGAGAAATAAGGGAGTTTCTGCGTATACCGAATTTCTTATTTGCTAAGCTTTATTGATTTTATCTATTGGTAGCTTAATGTCCCATTCAAGGGGTATTGTAATCAAACAAATAAAGGGCATGCTCCCCATCAGGCAATTGATTTTGATTTGAAGTTCCCGGCTAATTTGTTTTAGTATATTGACTAGGTATGTAAAACAGTCAACTTGTAGGATTGGTGAACGGCAATACAAAAGAAAGATATAAAGAGGGCATGAGGATAGGAGAACAAAACCGGAGGGTTCGCTCATGTCGAGAGTGAAGTTTACCTTACTCAGCCAAACTTAAAGGGCATTGAGGTGGGCTTGCAGTTACTGGTAAAGCGAATGAACATCATTCTAAGTGCTCAAAAAGCAATATCATCTGCATAGACGTACACGTTTGTGTCAGGATGAACATTGTGGTACCAGCAAGACGTTCTTTCTGTATTTTTTCTGGTTTTGAGTGCGCGTGTACGTGTGCCGCGCGTTTCACCATCTTGTACTTCCTCTTCAAATACTTTCGTCAGAGCTTAAAAACAACGGGAATGTCCCGACATCGGTTCTCACTCAGAACTATATTTGTTAGCTGTAAGACTTGAGCTATAGTGCCAGGGCACAAACTCTCCCAAGATTAATTGAGCAGCTGCTTTCAGTTGATCTCGCCGTATAACTCAGCGTAGTAGAGTGGACTGACACGTTAGCTTTTGTGCTAACACAGAGATTTGAGCTAGTGGGTTCATCTTCGATATTTTACCGGCGCTGCGATAGGGGACGAGGAACAAGAAGAGACGACAAGACAAGTGTGGACAGCTTTTGTGCTTATCACACAATGCCTGACGCAGGGTATAACTAGAAGGTGTCCACACAGCATGAAAGAGCACCTAGCCAGAGTTGGGGCGGAGCCTCAATTCACAAGCTGACATTGCGATAAGGGAGTAGTCTTCGTCTGGGCAGTGGGATTATCACTGGTCTGGCAGGGTTTATTTACGCGTTTGCTTCCAAAGAAAAGCCTTGGGATCACGGCCAAATGCTTGAGGTAGCGGTCTCTCTCTCTCTCTCTCTCACACACACACACACACACACACACACACACACACACACACACACACACACACACACACACACACACACACACACACACACACACACACACACACACACACACACACACACACACACACACACACACACACACACACACACACACACACACACACACACACACACACACACACACACACACACACACACACACACACACACACACACGCACGCACGCACGCACGCACGCACGCACGCACGCACACACACACACACACACACACACAACGGTTATATAACATAATAACAAGGGCAGATGCGTGTATATATTCATTGACGTGATGCAGAGAGGCAGAACCCTTAATTCTGAAGCTCATGTGAAGACATTAACCAAATTCGTGAAGCGCTTCCAGCGATTTTGGCGCCATAACAACCCATGTAAATGTTTAATTCAACATTATAACGCTTACCCTCACACAAGGTTGAGGATTTCGGAACTTATCGCAAAGCATAGTTGGTCTCCCTGAGGCAGCTCTGTGGCTTCATGGGAAGCTTCCCCGCACTGTCGAGCAAAGGCCATGGCGCATGAGAAGATTCCAAGAGGCGTTCACAACAATAATAAAATGAATAGCATGCTGTCAGTCGGCAGCTCTTGCCGATATCAATCACGAAGCTTCATGCAGGGAACAACTGAATTATGTCTTGAGACAATCCCTGAGAATGATATAAAAAATTAAGTTGAAATGCATGTCGCCCTGACGAACTCCCTTGCAAATTCACTGCTGCACGTTACACCTGTACGCTCAACTCGTTTCAGGGATTGGGTTGGTATACATCTGAAATATTCGAAACATCCAGAAACAAAGAAACAGATACCCTGGTATGGAATTAGGTGCGAGTATGTTTAAGTGTTATTTCGATACGCCAAGAACAATGGGGGCCCTGAAGTCTTGCAATCTGTTGTTTGCAAGCGCATTTAGGGCTCCGGAACAGGGGTAAGGACTCGCGCACGTCTTTGGAATAGTCAGGTGTCTAAAGCAAAAGCTGGCTAGATACAACACTTCTTTACCATGAGGTGTAAGCTCGGGTAAAGTTCTGGTTCTTTAGGGCGCCTTCAGTGGCAGTACATGAGAAGATGTACTTAACCGTAAGATGTCCGTAACCAGAAAGGAATATTACCTTAACTAGTCACCCTATTTAGGGTGTAGCAGAGGGCGGCAGAAATATTCGTAAGTGGATGAGGTTAGAAAGTATGCAGGGTTCAAATGGATGCAGCTAGCACAGAAGCGGGTTAATTGGAGAAACAAAATTCCTTAAAGTCGTTTTATAAGGGCGAATCACAACTATTTGTAATGCATGAAGGCGTTCTGATGAAGCTATAGGAACTTGAAAACCAGTGCAGGCTTCTATTTAGGAAACTTCGGTGGCTGTCATTCGTATGAAACACAGTCATACCGTCGTACCATACACGACGCCATTTTGATGCGGCAAATTATTTACCCTTTTCATACAGCAAACTGTTTACTTGCGACGATTCGTGGGAATAGAAGTTTTAAGAAAATAGCTGCACACAAATCTGCAAATAGTTGCGAGTGTGTGATGCCACAGCAGATTTGCTGGCTATCACGACCTTTAGAGGGTCTCATCAGGGCGAAACGTGTCAGTCGGAGTCTCCGTGTCGCCGCTGGTTTTTCGACAATTCATGGGCAGTGTTCCAGTGGTTTGAATGGGGCTGCCGCTTACTTGGCTGATTTCCTCACCTCTTCGCTGGGATAATTGAGACTCAACATTTCCGATCAGTCTCTGCTGTATACCCAGACGTCTGAAACACATCTGTTTGAAAGCAAGTGAAGCCATATGTTTGTTCGCTGACCTAGGCTACTGTATTTCCTCTTCTGGATCTCCGCTAGGGTGTGGAGGCTACGAAAGACAAGATTTGGGCTGTCTTTGAGGCACCTCTGCCAACGAACAAGGATGAAGTGAAAGTGTTGTTGCGGTTATTCGCATTCTACTGCCTTTTCATGATGGACCACGCTACGATTGCCGAGAGTCTTGACCCTTTTTTGATTAAGAAATTAACCGAAGGAAGACCACCGAATACCTCATTTTGGTGAAACCAGACGCGCGCAAAAAAAAAAAAAAGCCAGGGACGTGAGAAAAACCCAGGAAATAACGTGGGAAAAGTGCCTTACTTGACAATAGTGCGTCCTCAATTAGAATTTGCTTCACCTACGGATTCCCCATATCAAAAGTACCTAATCGACTAGCTTGAATCCGTGCAAAATAGAGCCGCTCGTTTTATCACTTCAAAGTTGAGTCCCCATTTCAGAATAACTACTATCAAACTCGCTATATCCCTCGAACCTTTAGAAATTCGTCGCTCCATCGCTCTTTAATGCTTACTTCACAAATATCGTCACAGCACCAGGCTATTTCCCTTGCCCACCGAAGAACCTATACGCATTTCCCGCCACCTACATAACCATTACAGTATTAAACGCATACACGGTAGAACTCAAGCCTTCGATTCATCTGCCCTTCCAAGTACCATTGTTCTTTAGAATGATCTTCCCGACAATATCGCATCCATCAGCAATCACAGACCATTCTAAGACCAGCTGCATAAACATTTTCTTCTTTGACTTTGTGTCATTTTATAGGATTTACTGCCCTATAATTTCTTTTTCTCATCGTTACTAATATATTATGGTTACGTGTCTTGTTCAGTTTCATTATATCGATTTTTTGTTATGGCTTCTGCTTATTCTTTAGATGTGTACTGAGCACATGCGATGCAAACTTCGCACTTATGTACCCTTTACTAAACTGTTTCTCGCGGTGATGTATGTCTTGCATTATATTTACCCTGTATAATCTTAATTGTTCTTACTCTGTCTTGTACTGCGCGCTGTATTGTTCCTATTGTACTTTGCAGTTTTGCCCCCCTTACTCAATGCCCTTCTGGGCCCTGTAAGGTATTTTGAATAAATAAATTAAAAAAAAAGCGCACTCTTACGTCCCTGTCTGCTTTGCTCCTCAGGCTTCGCCAAAATGAACAAGCACCAACTAGCCCAAGAAATCGTTCATAGTCGAACCCTTTTCGTAAGCGTTTATGTTTATGCCTTTTCGGTGAGTACCAGTAAAATGCAGCTGTCCATGCTTTTGTGTATATACTGGTGATCTGCTGGCCATACCTTTGAGCGCTTGCCAGATGCTCTCCATCTCGTCATATTCTTCTGGCTATTTCATTTTGGCGGTTCGGATCTGCTGCTTCTGGCTAAGTAAATTGCTCCCTTGCCAATGCTTTGCTGCCTGTTGTAAACTCATGGCGTTTTCTGAGACTGTTGAATATTGCTTCAGTTTTTTCCACACTAAATTTCAGATCCATCATATTCCTCTGCCTGTCTTGCTTTGAAGTTCGTCAGGTGACCTACTCGGAAGTCCATGTCATCGCGAATCATAGGTTGCTAGGATATTCTGCATAGTCGTATCCCCACTCTTCCCATTCTATCAATTTGAAATGTTTTGGTGAACAAGCGGTGCATTTCACTGGGGCTATCTTGATTGGGATTTTATTATTTATAGTTAGGATGGTGGTATGTTGAGGGCCTTCATTCACTTGTAATAGCCTTCATTCACTTGTAGCACATTTGGGGTGAAATCGCAGGAGTGTGTTTAATATTCACAGCCAGCCCACATCTGTGCTATACAATGATTCAATAAAACAAAGGAAAGCCAACAGCACCAGCTGCGTTAATTCGTGGTTCGGCGGGAGCTCTAGTGCTCTCCTGAATTGTCTTCCAATAAAATCAGCACTAGAATTTCATACTGAGGGGCAGAGATACTGCCGCGCTTAAAAATTTCTTTTAATTTCTCGCTGAGGGGCAAGAAAGGTCTCACTATGACGGGCTCTTAAGATCTTTAGAGGTGTGGAATGCAGAAAGCTGGGCTTGTAGGTGTTTAAATTTCAAAAATGTGGCATGACTTCGAACTGGTGGCATTCGTGGCCGAGAGCTTTATAAAACAAATAACTGGTAAACGAAGGTGACTGTTGAGCGACCAGCCCAAGAATGGGCTGCGCGTAACATTGCCCTATGTTCACAAGCTCATGCATAGCCTTAAAGGTAGTAGATAAAGCCAACTTCAGTGTACTTACGGCAGCTGAAAAACTCGGAAAATTCTGTAAGGGGCTTAAAGATGTCACCAACACACACATACGCACAAATATGCTCAGCAAAACATGGCAAGCTGTTTAAGACTGCAGGGCAAATTGTAACGAATTCCTTTGTCATGCGGAAAATCTTACGTTGGCCAAACTGGCCACTGTGTAAATGTTCGGCTAATGGAGCACAAATCAGTTATTGGAGCAGTATCAGAATCGGGACATTTGCCGGCACACTGCGAGCGGTGCACACAATTTTAACAAGAGTTAACACCCACCCCCCAACCCCCCTTTATGAACAAACACACGCGATACCTGTGAATATCGACCAGAAGATACGAGATATATGGGAAGCCTTTCTCATGTACCTGGAAAGACAGTCGGGCGTCAATCAGCTGAGCGTGATCCTTTCCAACAAATAACTGAATTTCTTAAGCGGAGGGCACCATGGTGCATGCGCGTTGGCTGAGGAAACAAAAAACGGCTGCGCGTATACTTCACCTGCACAAGATGTGTGTTCTATCTCAATGAATTCAGTTGATGTCCAGCGCCTGTGGTGTCTTTTTCTCGTTCTTAGTACGCGTCGTTCGCGGTAATACACTGCTGTACGAAATTTAGACGTCGCAGAACTGCGTTGGCGACACTGAATGTGGGCGGGGCTTTGCTGCTGGCTTAAGCTCTATGCCACTATAATAATATTAATAATAATTTTTATTTGCAGTACGAAGAAAGTATACTTGATGCTGGAGGCCTGCATTAAATGCAGTCATGAAGACCGCTTGACGAGGCCGCTGACCCCCTCTACATGTTTTACGCAAATACAGATTATTCGGGATCTAAAAACTGTAAACAGGATGTGAGGAGGAAGCATACGTATAAAATATATTTTTCATAAAACGAAAAAAGGTATGTTATTTACCATCAATAGTAATTGATGTTCGCAAATTGCAATTCTTGTGCTCGTTTGTTACTATTAAATTACTTATGCGACTCCAAACGTATTGCTTTATACAACCTGTCCACATAACAGGTGTCCGCTGCGCACTGACTCTATCGCTCATAACAGCTAAAGACAACGTGGTCACGCAGAGGATGCGGACGAAGTATGCGGCGGAGATAGGTCGGCGGGTTACCTCTTTGCGGCGTCCCAGAGGAGCCCGCTGAGCTGTTGACCCGAAGAACAGCTTCGCCCAGGAAGTGACTGAGGCCGCCGGTAGCGGCACCCGGTCCGCAGCTTCCATGCCCGCAGGGCGTCTGAAAACTGCCCCCCCCCCCCCCCCCCTTCCCGCCTCCCGCGACAGCTCGCCGCTTCTCAGCCACCCGTTGCTCCGCTCATGAGATGGTCCTTTATAGCGGGGGTGTGCAATCGGGGTTATAGAAAGCGCATTAAGGAAGCAAGTGCAAAAATATTTGAGAAATTCTTCCCAAGCGTAAGCTGCTTAGTAAGTTGTATGTCGAAGCTGCTGCGTGGGTGCAGTGGTTTGGTTTGCTTCGTTGATATAAACTTGTTTCAACGAAAACAGCTCTGACATGTAACGAATACGTCACGAAAAGATGTTGGTAGGTGCCAAAATACAAACATAAATAGAAATATAAATGGCTTTGAAAAGATATGGCGACTGTTTGATGTTTGTTTTGGGATGCCATATCCGTCGAAATGTGTGTATATTTCCTAGATCATAACTGATGAAATAAATGTGCTTTCGGTGACCCTTTTGTCTCTGTGGCAAAGAATGTCGTAGCCCGCACAAAAAAGGGAACAACATCACAAGAGAGAACATTATTCGAAAATGTTGTTTGGGCGCATATTATGCGTAAACAACCATACAACTGTTCTAGTTCAGAGGTTTCTGCGCGTGGATAAGAATCATCTTTCGGTCCACGATCTCTCCTGCAAGCGCGGCGTCCCAGATCTTCTCTGTGAACTGTGCTATAAACTTGCGAAGCTCTTCTTTCCCCTCAGAATTCAGGAAAGGCTTGACGTGGTTGAATAGATAAAGGTCATCTGAAAAATAAACACAGATGTGAATGACCAAAAATTGCCGTTAAAACTTCGCTTGCAGTTTAACGTATTGGAATCACGCGTGGGTCCTCTTCTAAATAATCGAAACTGTTTCCCATGAAGCAGCGAAAGCTATTTCCCTTATTCTTCAGAGGGTACAAAATGCCCTGTAAGCGCTGTGCTCGCGGCAGCCCCGTTATAGCTACATATTCAGTTCTAAGTGGTCATATTCCTCACAGTGCTCTGGTAACATAAACACTTGCTAGTAGTGAAAAAATTAACCCACATTATCTAGCTTTTTGAGGTAGACATTGAAGCCAAGTAAAGCTGGCTCGTAATGAAGCACACAATATACACTATTTAAGGGTTGCGTTAAATATATATCTCAGCTCCGATTGTGGCCCGAGTTCTAGAATAGCGTATTCGGAAATAAGTATTTAGCTGCCACTTTTCGCATGGATAGCTGCGTTAAACTGCACCAACAGGTGTACAGTGTTTCACATAGCTGAGAGTTAGAGCATTTAATGCGTTGCAAACAAGGCGCGATGTTTTTCTTGAGAAGATGGTGGTGGGTGCCAGCTGCTTTGACGGCCGGATGTTACCTCATAGTTGTCCCCTAATATTCATTCATGGTGCTTGGTGACATTCGTAACTTGAGGAGCTGTCGACATCGGTTGTTTTTATTCGGGCTGGCAAGTGCGATATTTGTCGCTGCAGTTTACTTCTTTGGTATAAGCTGCGGTAGCTTGTCTCCATTAAACTAAGATAATGCAATAAATAGCAATGTAATTGGGCGTCTTCATAAACACTTCCCCTAAGAAGGGTTACGACAGCATAAGGGTATGCCTGAGACAACTTTCACCAGTGTCCTACGAACTACTATTGGATTAACCAGACGAATTATAATAACCCGAGAACTTAATCTACCGGCTGATTTGACGTAACGGCCAAATTTCTAGGTGGCCCAATTGTTTGATGGGTCAGGTATGGAATTTTCGGGGCAGGCCAACGTTTTTTGTGGAGTGGGCCAAATGACATATTTAGGGGTTCCACCCAATTTTTTGGACGTCGTCGGCCTGTATCATAATTTGGCCCCATCGTGTCATTAGTTCCTTTATATCATGTGACCTGAATGAGATCAGAAATGCCAGGAATTATCAAATAATTTTCTGAAAATAATCAAGTCGCGCCCCCCCCCCCCTCCCCCTTCCCGCGAACACAATTGCGACGACAGCATAGAAGCGACACATAATGGTGGTAAAGTAAGTCGTGACCCTGTAGACACATGAAGAATTGGGTGGTGACGTCATCACTGTTTTACAGTGTGATCATAGCGAAGTGTTTGGATTGCCCGCATAGAGTAACGCGGTTTTAACGTCACACCTCACATCCTTTCCGATCAGCAAAGGCGCTTATGACATAGAACTTGAGATTTCCTCCTCGAGCAGTGCTTAAAAGCTATCGCTTTAAAAAATTCGCGAGAACATCATGTAAGCAAGTTATGCGTGTTTGGTCGGTGTAAAAAATCAGTTTGCAGAATAATTTTAATTCTTAACGTCCAAAGCATTCAGCAGCTTCTACGTTTCGTTCCGGGCAGCGCGCTCCGTACTGCCAGCCGCTGCCGCCTGCCTGACACGCGAAAACACGCGTCTCTATTTCGCAGTAGACTTGTTTCGATGTCCTTGCGGCCTTTTCCCTTAAGGTTTCTAAAAGCTTAAAGGTGGCATACGTACTCCTCTGTGTTTTGAGTCATCTGGAACCACTGTACAGACTAGGCTATATAGACAGATCCATGTACTGTCTTAAATGCACACCCTCGTATAATCAGGTATCGGGAAACAAAGCTGATTTGTTTGCTTCCGCACTGGTTGAAATCGCAATCGGGGACATGGTACGCGAGAATTTTCACAGCGCGAGCATTTATTAGCGCTTTCCTCGATATTTTTGCCCCGCCGGGGTGGCGCAGTGGTAAGACGCTCGACTACTGTGCCGGAGTTCCCGGGTTCGAACCCGACCTCGGCGGCTGCGTTTCGATGGAGGCGATACGAAGTGGTGTCCGTGTGCTGTGCGATGTCAGCGCACATTAAAGATCCCCAGGTGGTCAAAATTACTCCGTAACCCTCCACTACGGCTCCCCTTTCTCTCTTTCCACTTTCACTCCCACCTTCCTCCCTTCCCTTACGGCGCGGTTCAGGTGTCCACAGAGCAAGTGTGACAGATACTGCGCCTTTCCCTTCCTGTGAACCAACCAACCAACCAACCAACCAACCAACCAACCAACCAACCAACCAACCAACCAACCAACCAACCAACCAACCAACCAACCAACCAACCAACCAACCAACCAACCAACCAACTTCCTCGATATTACGAGTTTTTCGGAGGCAAGCACGTAAATGGATGGATGGACGGACGGACAGACGGACGGACGGACGGACGGACGGACGGACGGACGGGCGGAAGGAGGTATGGAAGAAGGGGCGGACGGAAGGAGGGATCGATGGACGGACAGACGAAAGGAGGGATCAATGGATAGATGGATGGTCTGCTTTTTATTGTGGTGCGCCCTATTGGGCAGCAGCCAACCTAAACACTGATATATACAAAATTCGCATAGAAAACGTGTTCATGCTTATGAAATCTCTTTTATATTCGCGTGCACTTTTTCTTTTGCTTCGTACTCCTCATCAGTGAGTCTTCTATAAAACGGCATTTGTTTATATGTATCTCTTGATTTGCACTTTGAATACGTTTGGTTCTTGTTGCAACCTAATATATATATGTAACAGACTGTAATTGAAATGAAATTATTTTTGGCCAATAAGCCAAGTACAACAAGCCTCATGTCGGACTTGACGGGCGCTCCTCTTTCTGAAATTAAGTGCGAATTCATTGCAATAAACATTATTATTATTATTCATGATGCTTCCTCTGTGGCCAAGAGCTCTCCTTTTCTTCTTTATGCTGATGGCATGAATATTCAAGATAATACATTCCTTTCAAGATTGCTTGCCATTATAAACGGACATATCTGCGCTCTTTAAAGGGCCACTGTCCAGGGAAGGCCCTTTTAAGCAAAGGAGCCCAGTGTTTCGATCAGGTACCGGAGATAGTCTGTGCAAAATGCTACAGTGACACGCGCGCCGCAAAGCGTCGAAAATACAATTCAAAGCTCTCTCATGCTCTCCTTCGGCAAGGCAGATTCCCCGTTTCCTGCGCTGGCCCGACGGGCCACAGTAATGACGTACGTACCGCGAACGACGTCCATTGGTCCGTCTCGCTGACTGACGGGTGAAGGATGGGTGTCTACCGCTCGCTGCGCGCTTTTCCCTCGCCACGGCCAGACTGAATCCAGCGGCGCGCGCTCCCTCGGCCGTTTTTTTTTTTTTTCGCGCTCGCGGTGTGCCACGCCCCACCTGGGGAAGGGGAATTTGTCTTGCGGAGGCTAGACGACCTCGGGCGGGAGAGTGAAAAACCTTTGCCAGGGAACGGAAGGAGAGAAACATGACAGAATCGGGTGATTGCGGTGGCTGTAACTGCGTTATTAGTTACTCTTTTCAAAAACATTTTGCGGCCTTGCGTTCTAGGGGCGAAGTCTCACAGTCACTGGGGAAGAAAATATTTTCGACCGGAGGGTGGACAGTGGGCCTTTAATTGGGGCAGGAAAAATGGGCTTACTTTCTTTTCTTCCAAGACTAGGATTGTCTCATTTACACGTAAAACACACAACCTTATCGCCCCTTGCTCGGTGAATTGTATGCTGTTGGCCAGGGTTGATGGAATGATTCACGTCGGTCTACTTTTCGACCATTCCCTCAGCTTCTCCTTTCATTTTAAATGGATTCGTCTGATAGCTATGCACACACTCGAATTCATCTATGGGTTTTCGAGAGAGTTCCGTATCCCACTTCCATTCTTAAATCTCTACTTGTCCTTGTGCGGGATGCTTCAGGATTATGTGTCTGTTGTTTGGAATGGAACTTGAAAATCGGAGTGTGACAAAGTTGACAGAGTGCAGAAAAATATTTAGGGATATTCCAATATAGTTTTTCTTGCGCAATTCCCCGCTCATGCTTCACAGAGAGTAACTCGCTTCACTTTCTTTCTCTTAACTGTAGTCATGCCAGGGTAGATATAATTTTCTTCCACAAACTTCTTCATGGCCACATTCTGCGCCCTCAGCTCCTAGAGTGCGTCCTACCGACGCACTCTAGGAATTTAGCACGAGGGAATTTAGACTGTTTCACTGCTTTTGCATTCCCACTGCTTTCTGCATAAAATGCAAATGTTTATTATTTCTTTGTGTCCTCACCTTGATGTCTACCGAAGCTCGCTCTCTTCGCCTATATTGGATGGTCGTATAGTTTATGAGGGCGTTTCTTTTCTTTTCCAAAGCAGTAATTTTAGTAAGGCACTGGAAGATCATTTGCTTGGTTAGGCTGTTCAAGTTTTACTATTATTATTAGTACTTTATATTTCTTTCCTTTGTTCATGCCGAATTGTGCTGTGTGTTGTATTAATTGTCTATTTTTATTTTTTAGTCTGTCCAATTTTGTATAATTACTTTAGTTTTAAGATTCCTTTCTTCTCGCCGAATTGTGATGTGTATTGTATTTTTTGTTTTTCTGTGTGTGATTGTCACCTGGTATGCCCCTCTTTCTTGGGCCATAAGGCATGCAGTATTTTGAAATAGATAAATAAATGAATAAATAAATAAATAAATAAATAAATAAATAAATAAATAAATAAATAAATAAATAAATAAATAAATAAATAAATTATTAATAAATAAATAAATAAATAAATAAATTCCACTGTCAAGCAGTTTGTATTTACTTCACCTGTTTTCTGCTTTACTTTTGTCTGTCTCCTCGACTGTTTACCGCCATGACGGTGCAGTGGTTAGCCGCTAGACTGGTGTGCTCAGGGATGCCGGATTGAATCCTGACTACGGCGACCGCTTTTCAATGGAGGCAAAAAGCAAGGCGCCCGTGTACTGTGCTATGTCAGTGCACAATAAAGAAGCCCAGGTGGTCGACATTTCCGGAGACCTCCACTATAGGCCTCTCTCATAGCCCAAGTCGCTTTGAAACTTTAAACCCATAAACTAGGCCTTAACTGTGCCTTGCTTATTTAAACGTGAAAGCGGTACTTCGCCATGTTGACAGATTTTTGTGCGCAGACCAGGCCGCAGACCGCGTCGGCAAAATCGTGTCCGCAGCAGTTGCGGGTTATTGAGAAGTGGTAGAGGTTAATGAGTGGTGTCAATCGATAGAGGGTGACGTAATGCTGTGTTCGATATAATAATTAGGCCAATAAGGTAATTAGGTAGTTAAAGGCAAAACACGCAAAATTGTGTCTGCAGCAGTTGTAATTGGCAAGTCATAGAAGTTAATGAGTGGTGTTAATCGATAGATGGTGATGTAAGGTTGTGTGCGAAATAATAATTAGTCCAATATGTTAATTAGGTAATTAATTAAAGGCAAAAAATGAAAAAAGTAAAGGCAGAAATGGTCTCATTAGCGAATTGCTTGGCGCCACATTTGTATGTATCAAATACTTAAATAGTTCATTAAATCAGTCAACTAGGGTGACGTCAAAGATGTGACGTCACGCAACGAAAGTAGGGCCGAAAAAGGGCATAGGAATGAATGGCGTGCAATTTGAAAGTACTGAAGACCAAGAAAAGGGGAAGCAAGTGAATCAATGTGGTGTCAAAGATGTGACGTCACGCAACCGGAAGTAGAGCCGAAAAAGGGTATAGGAAGGGATTGGCGCTCTATTTGAAAGTACCAAAAACTAAAGTTGTTATTTAAGTTAGTCAATTAGGGTGAGGTCAGGAATGTGACGTCACGCAACCGGAAATAGAGCCGAAGAAGGGCTTAGGAAGGGATTGGCGCGGAATTTGAAAGTACCAAGGACTAAAATGGGTAAATAAGAAGTGAATTAAGCAATCAGAAGCAACCAACAGAAGCATCCATGATTTCGCATTACTCCAATGCAGATTCTGCAGTGCTCTTTAATTTATTTTATTTATATTTTAACTTCGCACTGTGCTTTTTCATTTGATTGCTTCTACCACGTTCTACGATTGTATTTCTTTATTGTAGTTGACTGTATTTATTTTATTTTATTTTAGAGACTACATATTCATTGCCACTTGGCATGGTGTATTTTGCGTTATTATGATCAACGACTGCTCTGTTCTTTTTCTCTTTTGGCTGTTTTTTGTAATGTGTTCTGCAGGACATGTTCCTCATCTAATTCATTGTCTACGAAAGTACGCTCGATCTAAATTCCTCTTTTTATGTTATTTTGTTCTTGTCTTTTCTATCCTTGTGTGTGAAGGTTTTCTGTGCAGGTTTACTGTAGTTTGCGCTACAGCACCAAGGCCACACGGTGTTTTCAGCGCAAGTGAAATAAATATTTATTCATTTATTGATATCATTACTACCGGTACTAATATTTTGTGGTGCTTGTTATATTATCAAAGCTCTGATATTATCTGAGCTCAAAATTTTGCAATCACTAGCGACCACTTACTACGAGGTAGGCCTACTGCTTCACAACCTGCGAAAGTGAGGGGGTTGTTCCAAACCGACGCTAAACATAGACGAAAAGGAAGCTTTCAGCTGCATAGCCATTTTTCCTAATTTTAGCTGACGAGTACTCGTTCCATGCAAAACAAATAAACATTTCGTAAAAATTTCATCTTGGAAATTACATAAAGCATATCGCGATTCGACACAACTCAGCAGAACTCTGTACGCTGTCGGGAGGCTTGGCTTTATTAATTTAAGAAATCTAGCACTGTGCTAAAACAAAAAACAGAAATTTATCCATTCAGGATGCATGTATAGGGATTACCGATCAGGAGTTGCAGAGATTTGCACTAGAATAAGTAGACATGATGCACAGTAGTTTACCAGCAATCAGTTCAGTTCAGTTCAGTCGTTCAGTCGTGTCAGAGTCTTCGTGACCCGATGGACCATGTCACGCCACGCTTTCCGGTCTCTCACTATCTTCCTAACATCACATAACTTCATCTGCAGTGCCTCGAGGATGCCATCTAACCATCGCGTTCGCTGCCTACCCCTTCTCCGGCGACCCTCAACCTTTTTCAACATCAAATCTTTCTCCAGCGACTCCTCTCTTCTCATCAGATGACCAAAGTAGCTGAGCTTTAACTTTAGAATTTGACCCTCCAATGAGCAGTCAGGGTTTATGGTCGACAATATCGACTGATTTGATCTTCTGGCAGTCCAAGGAACTCTTAAGAGTCTTCGCCAGCACCAGAATTCAAACGCGTCAATTCTTCGGCGGTCAGCCTTTTTCACAGTCCAACTCTCGCATCGATACATCACAACTGGAAAGACCATAGCACGAGTTATACGGATCTTGGTTGGCAGACTAATGTCTCTGCTCTTTACTAGGCGGTCAAGGCTAAACATTGCTCTCTTTTCCAGAAGCAGGCTTCTCCTAATTTCATGGCTGCAGTATCTCCTTCCGAGGTAATTTTGGAGCCCAAGAAGAAAAAATCTGTCACAGCTTCCACTTCTTGTCCCTTGATGCTCCAGGGCTTGATAGGGCAAGACGCCATGATCTTCGTCTTTTTAGTGTTCAGTTTCAGCCCAAACTTCTCACTCTCTTCTTGTACGCGCATCAGAAGTCTCTTGAGTTCCACTTCCGGCAATATGTCATGTGAAATCAGACCTTCCGAGAAAGCGTGCAAAAGAAATACATGCTGGCCACAAGGATGCTTACTTCCGGTCGGAGCCCAGATGCATATGTAACATGAGAGGCATATGTCATTGCCGGAAGAAAAAGCTGATGATAAAAGAAATGGAGGCGCAGATGGTGAAACCGACAGAAGCATGCGGAGAAAGCTTGCAAGCTGGGAGTAAGCAACTACATTTTATCTCGAAACCGGAGGAGGTGCCCATGTAAAGGCAGTCAAGTATAAAAACAGATACCGAGAAATGTAATAGAAGACTGAGCAGACATAGAGACGCAATGAATGTGTACAGCAGGCTTACGGCGGTCCATATGAGTGCAATCGGGAACAGGAGAGAAGAGGATTTCGAGAGCCTAATGTCCTTGAGACAAGACCTGTGCGAACATAAGAAGCTCGGCTTTTCAAACGTAATTGTTAAATAGCTGCAGTCAGAGAATAACTTGATAAGCTTAGGTCTGAATATTAACAAAAAATGGCAGGGGGACGACGGGGAATCTTCCAACTAGGATTTTCCAAATAGGTTGGCTCCCGAAGGTTGGAAGGGCGACCGCGTTACCTGTCTGGGTAGCAAAGATGACCTTACAGTTTTGTAAGATGGTCCAGTAGGCGATAAAGACTGGAAGGGAATTGTGACCGTACGATATGTTGCCCCAAAGCGCGTCAAAGACTCAAACCAGCCTTTAAAATCAGCAAGAAAAGCAGTATCAGCGCAATTTCAACACGGAAAGGAAAAAATATGCATTATCGAAGATTTGAACGAGATTGGAGCAGATAAGGAACGCGTAAAAATAAACTTAATGGACGTTGAAGGTTGTGACTAGTATATAAAAAGCAGCAGAATCGTATAGAAGCAACTTTTCGGGTATGTTGACAAAAATTGAATCTATGCAGACGACGTGTTCTTTGGATGATGGTTTGGATATATGGAATAGAAATGATGCAACGGCGACGCCAGGGACGAAGGGAATGTCCCTGCTGCACCGACGCGTTCAAAAAAATACAAAAGAAAGAAGGGTGAGCAAAACGAATTTTTGATAAGCATTGGCGCTTTAATATTAACTGTATTATCTGGTCCTGGAGCTGTACTAAGATCAGTGGCAGAAATCGGTCTTCAAATTCCAAAGAACAGAAAGCAAACATCATTCCCAGAATAAGTATATTTGTGTTTACTAAGGCTCTCGAATAAACGGTGTTCGTGGTTTCAATATTCCGAGCCTCCTGTGTTCATGGGAGATGTGGTGCTAAACGTGTCGTTCGTGAAAGAGCCACGCGGAAAGCCCAAACGCGAGATCATTATCGATGGGCGAATTTCACCAAACACAGGGCGCAGAGGTGCACCGAACAGATTCTTCTTTGTGCAGGAGGAACAAAGAGTCCGCAGCGTTGACTGCTTAGCTTCAGGAATGATCTTGGTAGGTGCAATGAACGGCGTAATACTGGCCCTTAAAATAGTTCGCGACGACACTGACAAAAAGTGAATTAGTTGACAACGTCGGCGCATCCCAGGGACGCTGCACTGTTCCAGCGCGAGTTCAAGTGTTCACCTGGTATTGCCATTCCGGACGCCGCATTTTTCAGTGGATGTTGATGGCTCGTAAGTTGATCTAAATATCGCCGCGAACTGTTTAAATCTTTATTTGTTCCTGTTCGACAGTCGCTGGCATGCGGCCTTATCATTGTTATTCTGGTGCGCTTATCAATACTGTATCCCGTGTTTGTTCATGCTCATTGTCGCGATACGACGCGTTATAATTTTCTTTGTCGCGACCGATGCGCCTAGATCTGTCTCGAAGATTCCGATCACTCGCGTATGTTTCTACAATTTTCCAGGTTGTGCTACTAGCAGTTTGCGACGTTATCTAGTATGTTCTGAGCAGCCTTTAAATTGAGCTTTGACGAGTGTGACGGGCATTCTTTGTTCGACGATCGATGAGCACGTTTGTTCCTAGCGCCGCCACCGAGTTGCTTACTTTTTTGCGGGCTCAAGTCAGCCCAATAAAGAGTTCAGTGCAATCACCGACTCTTCATTTGTGAAATCGACCTTGTCACCACCACGTGTCATCTGGTGGAGGGGCGGGGTGGAGGCGAAATGGCATCACTTTGAACTCGAAAAGGCCGTCCGGTGTGATGAATGCTGTCTTCTCGCGACCTCTTTCGTCGACCTCAATTTGCCAACATCCGCTGTTCAGGTCCATCGATGAGAAGTACCTTGCATTGCAGAGCCGGTCCAGTGTGTCGTCGATGTGGGGAAGTGGGTAGACATCCTTCTTAGTTATGCCATTCTAGCGGCGGTAATCGACGCAGAAGGGAAGTGTGCGTCTTTCTTCTTCACCAAAACGACTGGTGCCGCCCAGGGGCTGTTGGATGGCTGGATCACGTCATCACTCATGAATTACTCGGCGACCGGAAAGGAGTGTCTCGCGATAACCTCGGCCATTTCTAATTTCCGTCCATACCTATACGGTCGAGCATTCAAGGTGGTAAGCGATCACCACGCGCTCTGCTGCCTGGCTAATTTGAAAGACCCCTCCGGCCGCCTTGCCCTATGGAGCCTAAGACTTCAAGAATTTTACGTTACAGTAGTCTATAAGTCGGGCCGCAAGCACTGAGACGCAGACTGCTTGTCCCGTGCTCCCGTCTACGTTCCTCCGAAGGACGATGCCGACGATGCCTTTCTGAGACCAGTAAGCGCCAGCAGCTTTGCACAACAACAGTAATCAGATCCTCAGCTGAAAGACCTAGCAGATTACTTGGAAGGCAAGACCGCTTCTCCTCCTGCTGTGTTTAGGCGTCAGTTGTCGTCATTGGCCTTAAGCAATAACGTCATCGCAAACAACTTCGCTCCCAACAAGACAGCGCAGCTTGTTGTCGTGCCTAAAACCCTCAGACAGGAAATTATTCATGCGTTGCACGACGAGCCAAAGCAGGGCACCTCGCATTTGCGCACACTTTGCATCGAATCCAAGAGTACTACTGGCCGCGACTGCCTGCCAACGTTGCCCAATAATAAAAACGTGCGCGAGTGCCAGCGACGCAAGACGCCGCCGATCAGGACAGCTGGGCTACTAAACCCGATACCGCCCTCAACCCTGCCCTTTGAAGACATTGGGATGGATATTCTCGGCCCCTTTCCATCTTAATCTGCGGGTAACAAGTGGATCATCGTGGCCATCGACTACCTTACCTGATACGCCGAAACAAAAGCACTGCCCAATGGTACTGCGGTAGAAGTCGCAAAGTTTTTTCTCGAACAAATTCTCTGGCGACACGGCGCCCCAGAAGTCCTCGTCATGGACAGGGGAACGGCATTTACGGCAGAGCTGACGCAAGCCATCCAAGAATACAGTCATACAAGGCATCGACGAACTACTGCGTACCATCCCCAGACAAATGGACTTACGGAGCGTCTCAACAAAACTATTGCAGATATCATTGCAATGTACGTCGACACCGAGCACAAGACATGAGACGCCATTCTACCCTACGTCATCTTCGCTTATAATACCACCATCCAGGAGATAACCAGGTCGGCCCCGTTCAGCCTTGTGTACGGCAGGGAGCTCACGACGCTTGACGCAATGCTGCCACACGTAACCGATGAGGATAACCTGGACGTCGCCGCCTACCTTCAACGTGCAGAGGAAGCCGGAAGACTCGCCCAAATGCGCATTAAAGATCAGCAATGAACCGACGCTCGACGTTACAACTTACGACGACGCGATGTTCAGTTCAAGCCGGGAGATCAAGTCTGGGTTTGGACGCCGATTCGCCGCCGCTGACTGAGCGGAAAACTTTTACGCCGAAGCTTCGGCCCCTACAACTCAACTACGAGGTCGTTCCCGATGGCGCGGCAGCGGCGCCGAGTGCATCCATAAATTGTGCATGTTGTACGCCATAAGCCATATCATGCGCGCTAAAGGCTATTCATAATTGCTTTGCAATGCTTAGGTTAATTAATGTCTGTTTATTTGAAACATCGAGGCGATGTTTTTCAAGGGGGGAGTAATGCCGCCAACTGTTTACATCTTTATTTGTTCCTGTTCGACAGCCGCTGGCATGCGCCATTACATTGTTATTCTGGCGCGCTTATCAGTTCTGTATCTAGTGTTTGTTCATGGTCGCTGTCGCGATACGACGCGTTATCATTTTCTTGGTCGCGAACGATGCGCCGAGATCTGTCTCGAAGATTTCGATCACTCGCGTATGTTTCTACAACGTTCCAGGTTGTGCTACTAGCAGTTTGCAACGTTATCTAGATTGTTCTGAGCAGCCTTTAAATTGAGTTTTGACGAGTGCGATGGGCATTCTTTGTTCGACGATCGACGAGCACGTTTGTTGCTATCGCCGCCGCCGAGTTGCTTAGTTCTTTTGCGGGCGCAAGTCAGCCCAATAATCAGTGCAATCACCGACTCATCATTTGTATCATCGACCTTGTCACCACCACATGACAATTTTCAACAAAAGGCGTCAAGGCGGGCATGAACAGGAGAACTAGGGCCGATGTCCGCTCCTGGAGTGTAATAAAACCGAAGTGTTCTGGATAAGTACCTGGTTAGTCGATATTTGCCAGCCATGTTTATGTTCTGTCACATGGGCATGGCTAAATTCTTGTCAACTCTTTTCATCCAAAGTCGTTCTTGGCTCGAATGGGATGCGTGCCGTGTCAGATGGCACTCGTTTAGGGAAACTGCTTCTGTTTTAGATTTCGATGAGTTCTGAACGGTTGAATGACTATAGCTTGCCCTTAAGGCGTGCGAAATATTGCCGCGAAACCTGCAAAACAGTATTTGTTGTTTTTTAACAGCCGCCGGCATACAGGCTTATCACTCTGATTCTGGACCGCGTATCAGTTCTGTAATCTTTGTTTGTTACTGCTCGATGTCGCGAGTCACACCTTTATCAGTTTTGTCGTAGCGCAAGACGCACCGAGATCTGTCTGGAAGGTTCCGGCCACTCGGGTGTCTTTCCACAATGTTCCAGCCCGTGCTGGTAGCAGTTTTCGACGTTATCTAGATTGTTCTGTGCAGCCTTTAAATTGAGCGTTGCCGATTGTGACGGGCATTCTTTGTTCGACGATCGACGAGCACGTTTGTTTCTATCGCCGCCGCCGAGTTGCTTAGTTCTTTTGCGGGCGCAAGTCAGCCCAAATAAAGAGTTTCTTTAGTGCAATCATCGACCCTTCATTTGTGTCGTCGCCCTCGTCACCACTACGTGACATCTGGTGGAGGTGCTGCCTTTGATCCTTCAAGCGAAGACCCAAGCCGTGTTCCTGTCGCCCTGGAAAACCATCGTACAGGTCAACGAGCCAGCCGCCGACTTCAAGGCCTACAACCCGAACACGGTCTGCTGCCTGACCCCACTCGATCTCGGAAGACATCGACGCTCACAATGGCCCAGCCTACAGCACCGGTTGTTTTCGTTCAACCCCGTGAGCCCCCCTGCTTCCATGGACCACCGGATGAAGATGCAGAAGACTGGGCGGACCTTTTCGACCGTGTGGCAGAATTCAATGGCTGGAACGACGCCACGAAACTCAGGCAAGTCTACTTCGTTCTTCAAGGACATGCCCGAGTTTGGTTCGAAAATCATGAGGCAGCTATGAAGGATTGGGACATTTTTAAGGAAGCGTTTTTGACTGCCTTTTCAAGCGTCGTCCGAAAAGAAAGAGCCCAGGACCTCCTTCAGTCAAGACTTCAACTTCCTAACGAGCCTTTGCTGGCGTACGTTGAAGAGATGAAGCGCCTCTTTCGCCGCGCTAACCCTAACATGACTGAAGGTGAGAAAGTCAAATTTTTAATGCGAGGCGTCAAAGAATCGCTTTTTGCAAATCTTGTCCGAAATCCGCCAACAACAGTGGCGGAATTTGAAACGGAAGCGTCTGCCATCGAGAAGACGTTGTACACCCGGATGCGCCACTACGAGCGACCACTTCAACCAGACTACTCATGCCACTACCCCAGCGCATCTGCAAGCGGAGAGAACCTTCGGGACATCATCCGGGAGATCGTGCGAGAAGAGCTCCGCAGAATGCAGCCATCATCGCAACAACCCCAGGTGGCGACGCTCGCGGACGTCGTCCGTGAAGAAGTCCAGCAGGCGCTGGGCGTTCCTGAAGCGACGGCTGCGACTGTTCCAGCACAAGAGGCAACAGCGATGAACTACGCTGGTGCATTACGTCGCCCTCCGCCCCGACGTGATGACTTTCCGAGCCCTCGCCGCTACCGGCCTGTTCCTGAAAACCGCCCCTTGGCTCCCGCCCGCCAAGCCTACCAACGACCAACAAGCCCCAGGAAGTGCGACGCATGGAGGACAGCGAACAACCGCCCATTATGCTTCCACTGCGGTGAGGCCGGCCACATTCTGCGGCACTGCCCGTACCGACGAATCGGTCTCCGCGGATTTGCAGTCGACGCTCCACGACCACGCCCAAGTGAACGGCCGCAAGAAATCGACAACTATCTGCGTAGCGGTGAGATTGCGCCACCAAGCCGTCGATTCAGGTCTCCATCGCCGTACAGGGCCCGCTTTGCGTCGCCTGGACGTAACTATGATGATAGTGTGCGCGGAAGGTCCCCAAGTCCCCGTAGGGGAAACTAAAGGCAGCAACCTTTGGAGGTAAGGTTGCTCAACGGCGAAAAGAAGAAGATCCTCCGCCGCCGACGACCACTAACGACGACGCAACCATTTCATCGCCGCTCCACACGACGACATCGCCGACAACACGACCAGAGTGCAAGCAGACACCGCCGCCCAGCGAAGTAACAACGGTATGCCCCGGCCATGACCTGAAGAAACGACGGAGCCGAGATCGGACACTAAGGCCCACGTGCAATGCGAGGACGCGAACAAGTGACCTTGAAGTTGATATCGACGGTCGCAGAGTCACTGCCCTTGTAGACACCGGAGCTGACTATTCAGTCATCAGTGGACCGTTAGCCTCCCATCTCAAGAAAGTTACAATCGCTTGGGATGGCCCGCTGATTCGCACCGCAGGTGGCAACCTGATTACTCCATCGGGACGATGCACTGCAAGAATAACCGTAAATGGGCGTACTTACCCCACCAGCTTTGTGGTCTTGCAGCAGTGCTCCCGCGACGTGATTTTAGGCATGGACTTCTTAAATGAACATAGGGCTATCATCGACCTGCGATCCAAGCTCATCAAGCTCTCTGCCGACAAAGCCATTCCTGCTACGACGACGTCGATGCAACACATCGCTCTAAACGTCCTCGATGAAGAATTGACCGTCCCGCCCCGATCAAGCATCGCAGTCTGCGTAGGTAGCGCAAACATCGAAACCGCTGAAGGCATCGTCGAAGGAAATATACAATTGCTCTTAGAACGAGGTGTCGGTATCGCAAGAGGCATCGCGAAATTCCGGAGAGGTCAAACTCAGGTGCTAGTAACAAACTTCACCGAAGAATACCGGCATCTCAACAAGGGCACGACGATCGCTTTTCTCAACGAATTAGCCGACCTCAAAGATGTATTCGCCCTCCACGACCAAACGCTGGAAGACTCACCGGACCAATTCCGTCAGCCCAAATTTGACATCAACCCGGCATTGACCCACAGCAGGAAAGACCAGATTCTTAGTCTTCTTCGAAGCTACGGGGAGTGCTTCTCGTCATCATCGAAGGTACGACAAACACCACTGGCCAAGCACCGCATTATAACGGACGAACACGCCCGACCTCTGCGCCAAAGCCCTTATCGTGTATCGCCGCGAGAACGCCAGGCCATTCGCGATCAAGTTGAGGAAATGCTACGTGATGACGTAATCCAGCCCTCGAACAGCCCCTGGGCGGCACCAGTCGTTTTGGTCAAGAAGAAAGACAGCACACTTCGCTTCTGCGTTGATTACCGCCGCTTGAATAGCATAACGAAGAAAGATGTCTACCCGCTTCCCCGCATCGACGACACTCTCGACCGGCTCTGCAATGCAAGGTACTTCTCATCGATGGACCTGAAGAGCGGATATTGGCAAATTGAGGTCGACGAAAGAGATCGCGAAAAGACCGCATTCATCACACCGGACGGCCTTTATGAGTTCAAGGTCATGCCATTTGGCCTCTGCTCCGCACCAGCCACGTTTCAACGAGTAATGGACACAGTCCTGGCAGGCTTGAAGTGGCAAATTTGTTTGGTATATTTGGACGACGTTGTTGTCTTCTCGTCAAACTTTGAAGACCACCTAAAACGACTACAGACAGTGCTGGAAGCCATCAAGTCATCGGGACTAACGCTAAAAGCAGAGAAGTGTCACTTCGCCTACGAAGAACTCCGGTTTCTAGGTCACATCGTTAGCAAGGACGGTATTCGCCCAGACCCGGAGAAAACAGCTGCAATCGCACAATTCCCACAGCCTGCGGAGAAGAAAGCTGTGCGCCGATTCCTTGGGCTGTGCGCTTATTATCGACGATTTGTCAGAAACTTTTCGCGGATCGCCGAACCGTTGACGCAGCTTACAAAGGCTGACGTACCTTTTAAATGGGAAGCGCCGCACGGAGAAGCCTTCGACGAACTCAAGCGCCGCCTGCAATGCCCTCCTGTACTTGGCCACTTTGATGAAAACGCCGAGACCGAAATTCACACCGACGCGAGCAGTGTGGGCCTAGGAGCCGTTCTCGTCCAGAAGAGTGCCGGACAGGAGAAAGTAATCGCCTACGCTAGCAGGTCACTCACAAAAGCCGAAGTCAATTACTCGACGACCGAGAAGGAGTGCCTTGCAATCATCTGGGCCACTTCTAAGTTTCGTCCATACCTATACGGCCGACCATTCAAGGTGGTAAGCGACCATCACGCGCTCTGCTGGCTGGCTAATTTGAAAGATCCTTCCGGCCGCCTTGCCAGATGGAGCCTACGACTTCAAGAATTTGACATGACTGTAATCTATAAGTCGGGCCGGAAGCATTCAGACGCAGACTGCTTATCCCGCGCTCCGGTCGATGCTCCCCCGAATGACGATGACGACGACGCCTTTTTGGGACCGGTAAGCGCCAGCAGTTTCGCAGAACAACAGCGATCAGACCCTGAGCTGAAAGCGCTAGCCGATTACTTGGAAGGAAAGACCGCTTCCCCTCCTGGTGTGTTCAGACGACATTTATCATCCTTCACGTTAAGCAATGGCCTCCTCGTGAAGAAGAACTTCGCACCTAACAAGACCGCGCAGCTTCTCGTAGTGCCTAAAACCCTTCGGCAAGAAATTCTGCAGGCGTTTCACGATGAGCCAACAGCAGGCCACCTCGGATTTGCGCGCACGTTGCGTCGAATCCAGGAGAAGTATTACTGGCCGCGACTGCCTGCCGAAGTTGCCCACTACGTGAAGACGTGTCGTGAGTGCCAACGACGCAAGACGCCGCCGAACAGACCAGCAGGACTACTAAACCCGATTCCGCCCCCAATCCTGCCCTTTCAACAAATTGGGATGGATCTCCTCGGCCCCTTTCCATCTTCGTCTATGGGTAACAAGTGGATCATCGTGGCCACTGACTACCTTACCCGTTACGCCGAAGCAAGAGCACTACCAAATGGTACCGCGGCAGAAGTCGCCAAATTTTTTGTCGAACAAATTCTCTTGCGACACGGCGCCCCAGAAGTGCTCATCACGGACAGGGGAACGGCGTTTACGGCAGAGTTGACGCAAGCCATCCTGGAATACAGTCACACAAGCCATCGACGAACAACTGCGTACCATCCCCAGACCAATGGCCTTACGGAGCGCCTGAACAAAACGATCGCGGACATGATCGCTATGTACGTCGACGCTGAACACAAGACCTGGGACACCATCTTGCCGTACGTGATCTTCGCGTATAACACGGCAGTCCAGGAGACGACCAGAGCGACCCCGTTTAAGCTTGTGTACGGCAGGGAGCCCACGACGACGCTCGATGCAATGCTGCCGCACGTAACCAGCGAAGACAACCTTGACGTTGCCGCCTACCTGCAGCGTGCAGAGGAAGCCCGACGACTCGCACGGCTGCGTATTAAAGACCAACAGCGCACCGACAGTCGACGATACAATTTACGACGACGCCATGCAGAGTACAATCCAGGAGACCAAGTGTGGGTTTGGACACCAATTCGCCGTCGCGGATTAAGTGAAAAGTTGTTGCGTCGATACTTTGGGCCATACAAAATCCTTCGCCGCGTCGGACCACTGGACTATGAAGTCATTCCCGACGGAACGTCAGCATCACAACGGCGACGCGCACGCCCAGAAATTGTACATGTTGTACGACTGAAGCCATATTACGCGCGCTGAAGAATCTGTGGTGTTTAAACTTTGCAGTGTTTATGTTTAAGTTTCTTTGTTTTGGAACATCGAGGCGATGTTTTTTTTAAGGGGGGAGTAATGCCGCGAAACCTGCAAAACAGTATTTGTTGTTTTTTAACAGCCGCCGGCATACAGGCTTATCACTCCGAGTCTGGACCGCGTATCAGTTCTGTAATCTTTGTTTGTTACTGCTCGATGTCGCGAGTCACACCTTTATCAGTTTTGTCGTAGCGCAAGACGCACCGAGATCTGTCTGGAAGGTTCCGGCCACTCGGGTGTCTTTCCACAATGTTCCAGCCCGTGCTGGTAGCAGTTTTCGACGTTATCTAGATTGTTCTGTGCAGCCTTTAAATTGAGCGTTGCCGATTGTGACGGGCATTCTTTGTTCGACGATCGACGAGCACGTTTGTTTCTATCGCCGCCGCCGAGTTGCTTAGTTCTTTTGCGGGCGCAAGTCAGCCCAAATAAAGAGTTTCTTTAGTGCAATCATCGACCCTTCATTTGTGTCGTCGCCCTCGTCACCACTACGTGACAATATCTTGGCGTTAGCATTTGGGGGGGGGGGGGGGGGGGGGGGAGGGAGTTTAACAATGCCACAATTCGCAATTTATTCTGCGACGGCTATCGGGCTTCACCGAACTGCACAGCGACGGGTGGGGGATGCATGATGACGTCATTGGCGGTACCGGTTCGTTTCCTGCATAGGCACACTTTGTTTCGAGAAATAAAAACAAAGCTGTCGTAAACAAAGCCCTAGATATGTTGAATAGCACCATTAGAAAAGGCGCAGCAGGACGTGGGCGATGACGACGAACATCAGAAATATTGCCGTCCGTAACGTAATCACCGAGCTTGTCCGCAGAAATTCAGTGCCGTGAGGAGAAGCTTGAAGTTTAATCGTCGATCACGTCTCGAGTTTGAATGCTAGCGCAAAAAACACTTTGCATGCATTACCTACAGCCAATTTAAATTTGAATCCTTGAATATCGCAAAATTCTCGAAAAGTGATGCAGCTGCTCTTCAAGGAAGTTTCCAGCTAAAGAGCTCGGTCATCTCCGTTTAAGGTAGTAGCGAGTACTCCCGATTATAATGCGCTTTACATCCGAGTCACTAAATAAAAATTTCGTAAATAATTTTACTTTTACTCTCAAATATATTACCTTTTATTGCAAAATATTAGTATTCCCGTTCAATATCCTTGCTTGACGGCGCCTGCATCACTTGTGTTTTGAACTTTTCCGCGCATGCGCACACGCATGCTTGCAGCACGCAAGTGTAGAAGACAGGCATAACTGTAGCACGGTACGGTTATCTCTCGGTTACGACCAAAATACACGAAAACGTGAGCTCGCTAATAACCGTTGTTGACAGAATGATGTAAGAGCGAGGCGGCGGAGACGCTGACCCGTGAACGCCTCACATGGTGTCCAGCAGAGTGGAGAAAATCGCGGTGTTTAGAACGTGCTCGTGGTGCCTTCATGTCTTTCATTTTAAATTATATATCCAGATAACTGCATTGTGAGAAGACCAGAGATGTGTAAAAATGTATCAGTTGTTCTGAATGTTATTTTGTTACGTGTCTGTACACAAGTACCGCCAGCGCCGAGTGGTGTCCTGGCGGCTTCTCTCAAAAGCTCGCTGCAGACAATGTGACATGGCGACGACTTACTTTGAAGCGAAACTCCCTCTGACTCCCTTGTCCTCTTTTAGCGCAAAGAGTTCAGAGATCAGCACTCAGCAGTTCTGAGTCTGAGTGTGGTCCCTTTCAAAACCTCCTTGCATGGTAGCCACCCTGTGGGCTTCATTGGTGGCAGTCTCCTTCTGGATTTTCGGTGGGGCTTCGGTGGCACAGGCGGGCAATATTATTTTTTCTCTCTATTCTACCCAGAATAATTTACCTCGACACTCGACACTTCTAGTGCCTCCAAGCCATTAGACAACCCGTTGTATCTCTCCCTCCTCCAGCTCCCTGAAATGCGGGAAAGGGCTTTCCATCATTCCACTCTGCCATCTCTTAAGTCATGACAGGTGGCGGTTCTCTGTACTGCTATTTAGTGTGGCTCGCAGGTGGATAATGACGCCGACGATGACTACGACATACAATGTGAGCAGGCTTCCAAAAAATGTTTCATGCTTAAAAACAAGACTCTAGGGCACAAACTGCTCCAAGAAACTGCGCTTATGGTTTGAGTTAATTTATTTTACTCACCAGCCATTTGTTGTTTGGTCAGGTTTTTAGAAGGATACGAAAAAACTTCACAGGTCAGGGGAATGAGCTTGGTGAACTTGAGGAGATCTGCGGCGTATTTTCGTAGGGACTCTTTATCCTGAGCTGCGTTTATCACAGGCATGCATTCTTCCATAATCTGCACGGTAGAAATAAATCAGGTCAGGAATTGTACAGCGAGCCGTTTTCTTCGTAATTCACAGAACCTAAGGCATCAGCATATCATGTACATAAACTTTAAGCGTGAGCCCAAGAGACCATGTCTGAAAAAGCGCCCCGTTCCTCTGCCTGAATGAGGTGGAAACTTTATTTCACCTGAAAAGTAGAGGGGTAAGGAAAGGTGAAGAACGATTAGAAAGTAGCGGGAGCAATATGAAAAAAAAAGGAAAATTATCGCCTTCCTCTGTCAGGGGAGAAGGCAAGCAGTAGCGTATACAACCGAGGGGGAGACGGCAATTGGCAGGTAGGGGCAGTAGTGAGGGTCAATACAAACGTGTAAAACAGGAAATTCTCCTGACACTAATTCATTTCTGCGACGTTAGTCGCATTGATCACCTCTGTTCTTTACGCATATTCAAAGTTGAATAAAATGATTTCTTCACTATTAGAGAACCTATAGCGCGCTAAAAAACTTCGACGGTGTTTCCCGGACATTTGTCGACTGGTTACGTTGGTACAGCTATGGAGCTTTTTTCACATACGAGTTGACGTTTGCCATTTAATATGTCAACGTTCCTGTAACATAGACAATTTCTGTTCTCGATTGGGTGCTAAAATCTAGTGCGTCAAACTTTTGATTGTGTGGGTATGCTGCGTGAGCGCAAAAACACCCAGAAGGCAACCTAAAGAAAACCTTCTAAATGCAGTTACCAAAGCTCGAGTAGTTTATAGCACACTTGTAAGGTGAGGTGAAAAACTACACGCATGGTGAGGTACACGCGTCATCGTAATCTTTGTGCAATATTTTTTTTTTACATTTCGCATCTTTCTTGTTTTAAAACGTTTATAACAGTATTTAGAACAAAACAGGGACTATGGTTTCTTGATAGTCTTAACAAGGCTCTTCTTTGAATGAGATAAATTAGGAGTTCATTGAATATTTTATTCTCCGACTGCAGTCCGAGACAAAATAGAGCAAAGGGTAGTTCCTTAACCATTAGTTTTCAGACCGCGCCTACGACTTACCTGGGTATACTCTGCGAAACGCGGAGATTTGGTCATCTCCTTGTAGAGATAATGTATCTGGGATCCTCCCAGCATGACCAGGAAGAACGCTCCACCAGGAGCGAGCAGGGTTTCGAAATTGTGCATGGCCAGACGCTTGTCCTTGACCCAATGCAACATGGAGAATGAGTAGACTCTCTGGAACTGGCCCTGGTCACGGACGAATCCTTCCACATCTCCTACGATGTCCAGGACCTAGTATTCAATCTTTGGATGCGGGTACTTCTGGGAGGCAAGCTGCATCAAGTGTTCCGAGCGGTCAACCGCAACAAGCCGCCGGCACGGAGTGCAGTGAGGGAGCAAGTGCCTGCTTGGACATGGGACCATTTAAGCGAATCTACATCTCTTTAGTCTTTGGTTGATTATACAAAACTGTTTCAGCGATAACAAATGACACGTAGATATACAGCTTGTCCCGCCAGAAAGTGCACCTGAAATTCACGTGTTAGGGCATGCCAATGCTGCATCTCCAATCGCGCTATATTGCAGAGAATAGAACGAGCGCGCTCTGAAGGTGTTTTTGTAGTGCACAAACTTTTGTGAGAGGCCGAACGCACAAGTGTGGTATAAATTTTGAGAGCAAACATATTCACAAGAGCGCGCTCTGAAGGTGTTTTTGTAGTGCACAAACATTTGTGAGAGGCCGAACGCACAAGTGTGGTATAAATTTTGAGAGCAAACATATTCACAAAATTTAAGAATACTGGAAATTGTTATTATTGATTTACGTTTCACAATACTGCATTCATAAATCATGCTAGCATAATAATATACCTTAATTTTTTTCATAAAGATCTCCTACACAAATGTACTTTCTGGCAAACTTGATCTCAGGTATAGACGTTTTTGTTATCAAAGTACAAAGTTAGGAAGAATAATAAAATGGAAAAATTCTTTCGAAAAACAAAAAAACAAACTAAGGTTAAGCTTCTAAACATGACAGCCTTTATCTATTTCCGGAATGTATATTACATTTCGTCGGTGGTTGTGGAAGTCGAGAATATGCATAATTCGAGTCTACAAAACAGGAACAGCTCATTACAGAGCTGGATTGGAGAACACTTATCTCTTTACGGGGTAATGTCTAGGCTATCGGCGTATAAAAATGCTTGCGACTAGAAAGTGACGTAATATTGTCGTTACATTCAGTGATGTCATAAGAAAGGAGACCGAAATCTTCACTTTTCTTCAACGTTCTCAAAATGTTTATAGACATTTTGATAAAGGGTTTTCGATCATAGTGCTTTTACATTATTGTTAGGATCATGACAATACCCAATATATCCGCAGATTATCCTTCAGGTGGCTTCCGGTTTTATGGCAATAATTTTAAAAACCCAACCTATTTGTTTTTTGTGACAATCTGACTTAATTTTTTGAGCGCAGATAACCTTCAGAAGCAACGTTGTGTACGTCTCGGAAGCTTATGTAAGTTGTACTATAAGCTCAGAGAAATATCTTTCTATTTTTCATACCTGCTTTAAGGTTATTTAAAAACACACCGACCGGTTTTTTAGGGAGGCTGAGTTACGCACTGTGAGCACAGGAACAGGATCAGAAGCAAACATTTGCCATGTGTTCGATGCTTAGACCATATATATCCATATGCTACTAAAGATAGCTACTAAAAGATATAAAGATACGAACGATATAGATACTGAGATAGAAGATAAGGATGATAAAGATATCCAGGTGAAGACAAGTTCACTTGTCGAAACGTTGGCTCGACCTGCGAACTGGGGCTTCCCTCAATCTCTTCCCTCGCTCAGTGCTCTTTCATACCGTGTAGCCATCTTCTTCCTTTCGTTCTACTAAAGATATTGCCAGGGGCGCTCAGAGCAAAACGACATCGATGTGAAACGGCTCCGCACTCGCAGGACGTACCTAAAACTCGGACTGTGGAATTCCACATGTACCGGCTCTGTTAAACTAGCCCCAGTCGCCAACACCGTGACAATATCTTGAAATATTCCACGCTTACCGCACAACTATTTAAACTGAATGACCCCCATTGGTTTGTACAGAAGTTTTAACTATTCACTATACATGCAGGAAAAACTTTCAAAATCAGAATCTTTAAGCGCATTGAAACCATAGTCCGTCCCAAGAAGCAGGTGGTTAGCAGTATTATCTCTTTCATCTGCATCGGAATGTAAAAATATTCCAGAATCATGGGCCTTAATAGGTCTCGCAAGGCCGGTTTCTGTTCGTTGCGGTCTCTCAAGTATCGAATGTTAATAAGGAAATGCAGGAGTCAGTCTGTAGTCTCGCAGAGTGAAGACGTTCATCGCACCCCTTCTACTTGGGTGCTGCCTACAGATCGAACGCCCCTTTTGATACATTGGCTACACCGTCTACTTTTACTCTTCAGGAGCTTATTTTAATCAGTCACCCTCAAAGATCTGCTTTGAGAAACCACCACCCACTCCAGCCCAGGTGCCTTGACACTGCACAAGGCGTCACCCACTAGGAGCTCACGAAGCCGCTAAAGGAGAAAATTACGTAAGCACCTAAATATCCTTGTGCGATGAAAATGCTTGAGCATCGTATTTTATCATAGCTTTTAGTACTATGTCGTTGATTATCTTGTGATAAATTTATTCTTTTGGGAGGAAAACGAGGCGCCACTTAGGTTGTCGCCCCAAAAAACTGCCCGCCGGCAACCACCTGCCACAATCGCTATAATGGATGCGAAAACAACACAGTCTTCATTGGAAGTGAAAGGCGGCATCCAATGCAAAAACCTTGGGTGATTTAGTTTGGGGCTAATCTCGAATTACCCCGTATTGTCTTGGCATTCTATGGTATTGCTTACTTTTAAATAGAAGTGATTGAGACGTTAGTCGTTGGACAGTATAAAATACTGGGGAGAGAGCATTGCGATAGCGGTGTACTCTGGATCCATTGCACTGATGAAAGTAGAGGAGACTACGAGATTATCTGACGCAGATAGAAAGCTTCACTTTAATCCAGTTCGTAAAAACGTGACCGCTTGGCCTATGGGTAGTGCATCTGAATCCGGGTTCCAAGAGGTGCCTCGGGAATCCACCTCTTCTTCTGGCAGGCTGCCCGTCGTCCCACAAGAGTTTCAATGTGGATGGGAGTTTCGAAGCAGCGCTGTACTGTAAGCTGATGCTGCTGACCGTACACAGCTTCATAAGGTACTGTTTCATAGCCCGTTGGCCTGAGATACCAGTCTCAACAGGATTCACTTTGTCTGCTATTGCTGCCGCTCCGTGAGGCTATTTGATTGCTGAATATACGCCAATGCAAAGGGATGCTCAACTTCCGCCCGGTATAAAAAGACGCAGAGTTCATGGCTCCGGAAGCTGGCTGAACGATTGGAGATTTATTTTCAGGAAAGCTCGTCTATTCCTACGAACGGATCTTACAAAATACCAGCGACATACTTCACTGCGAGATTGGGAACTGCGACAATCTCTATAAATTTGAGAAGATAATTAATCGCGGGCAGTATATTCCGGTCGCCTTCTGCTGCACGCATGCGTATTTTTGGAGCTTTGTTGCTTAACGGGCATACGTTTGCTTCGTATGTTCCTTTGTGAATATAGTATATGCAAGTTATTGCGGAAATATTCGTTGCAACAGTGAGTTTCCACCGAAATAGGTACTGGATAAATTTCAAGGCATTTTATACCATCGCAAAACACTCCAATTCGATGGAGGATTAACTTTCTGCAGCTGTGAACTTTCTGCAGTTGACAAATTCAGATAGCGTAGGTAACAATGTGTTATGCACCTTGTATGTCACGATAAGCACGACCGCAAGAAGGCTGCCATCTGTGTGCACGTCTGTGTGTAGGCATTGTGGAAGCGACAATAGATCGCACACAGTCAGTTATTTTATGAATGTCTTGAAATCTTGTTGCTAACCTTTTACCCCCCTTATTTATGAGAAGGCCTCTGTACAAGCAAAGTCAGCAACAAATTTGCGTAGATAGGAAGTCATGCCAAGAGAAGTCTGTAGTTGCTCTTTGTATCGGCAAGTATGAGGTAGTCTGTGGCGGCTACTATTCGCGGAGGAATCGGGGGAAGGTTATCTGCAGAAACCCTTCAATCCGACTACGAGATCTCAGATAGACAAGCTGGTGTTTCTCGTGGCTAATTCGGAAGCCAGCTTCATACAATCTCCCATAGACGTCACCTAGGATCTTGAGATAGCCAGTTCCGCACTTGTGGCAACTAAGATGCCACCCAGTAAGACAACACGGGCGCAGTCGTTGAGAGAGTCGATCGCCATGTTCGCCATGTTAGAAGCGCTGGAAGGAGTGCATAGTCCGAAAGACATGCTGCTAAATGGGCTTAGCACAGAAGGACTACAGGAAGTCGTCATGTCTTTATCATCGACGGGAATGTTTATCTGTCAATATCCGGAGCGCATATCGAGAAACAAGAAGGATTGAGATTGTCGGAGGAGGCCTATTGCGTCATCTTTACACAGAAGTAGTTAAAGAGGTGGACAGAGTGAGCTTATGAGCCCCCTTTACTTTAAGAAAACGCTCAGAATGCCTTTTGGTTCCGTGCAAAAGCAACCCGCGCGGCCCTAGATCTAGAGAATGACTTCACAGCTGCAGTGGCCAGAATATCGCGTACCCGGGCAGCGCTAAGTCTGCTTTGCTTAGCGACACAGCCTTAAAGTTATAGGGGGGGGGGGGGGGGCATGGTCGGCCGGTATACGGTGAACAGTGCCTGGAAGCTGGGATTATTTATGCTAAAATGAAAATGTGTCGCTGTTTTAGGGCAGCAAATTTTGTAGGATCGACGGGCTCGCCTTTAGAAAGTTAGGCCGTGGCAATACTCTAGACAAGAGGACACGCCCCTCTGGTAAATGGCAAGAGCCTTGTTGACCGATAGCACATCCAAGATGAGGCGCGCATCCAAGGCGAGGTCGGAGGGCAAATCTCTAAAGACCGGAAAGGCGTTGAGGACTTTGCTGTCCGCTTCTATTCGTGCGCTGAAATGAACTGCGTCAGCGGGAACAGTGCGTCCTTCGAAGGCACAAGTTATAAGGGAAGGCGCTTGATGTTGAAGCAGTGCCGTACGTGCAGAGTCGGTGTAGATGAGGGCGAACAATGTAAAATGCCATCGAGATGAATTAGTAGGGATAGAACATGTTTCTGGAAGCGGATTCGTGGACAGGTAATTTGAAGATAGTCTTCGTAAGTGTTGACCTGTAGCCTGTATAAAAACCTGTTATATCAGCACACTTGCCTCACTTCACTGCGATGTTTATCGAAGTGTCTAATCCACGTAATAATGTACAGGAGCGCGACAGCGAAAAGTGATTGGTGCGTGCTGAATAAAAGAGGACACAGCGAATACGCGCTGCAGTAAGTAGTCAGGAATTTAAGACCCAGGAAATGAGAAATTAAAAATACAAAAACAAGAAAAGACAAAATCATGACTGCGCATTCATGCTTCCTCTTTCAAGAACGTAAACTGGCTATTGTGCTCCTTGTCACGCTTTTCTTACATGCCTTGTAAAGTATTTATGGCTCATTTAAAGTTGTTTTTCCACCCTTTTAGGTGAGGACGACGTGTTCGGCCCATGCAGGTAAATCGTATAGCTCCCAGCGTCCCTAGCGGACGCCGGCAGGTTAGAAAAGCTTCCGGGCGTGAAGGTGCAACGTCCTGTGGGTCAACCTGGGGGCACCTGCCAATTTCTGCAGTCTTCAGTCACAGGAAGGACCATGTTTGACTCCGTGTAACGGCTCTTCCACTAACAGCGCCAGGAAAATTGAATTCGAGGACGCAGCAAAGCAACCGGCAATCCAGAAACACCACACTCCAGACACATAACCACACTACACCTCACTTTATGTTTGGAAGCGTTTTGCATAACCTCCGTCGCCCTCAACGTAAATCCGCGACCCATCTCCACTTTCCCGATGCGCCACAAGCAACCCACTCACTTACTCATTTTCGCCCTTATTCAACGTTAGTTAGATAAGTGTTTGCTCTTTATCTCACAATGAACGAGGTTGTTTTTTGTGCTGGAGTTGTGGCCATTATTATGGCGATTCTTGTTAGTTGGTGCGGTGAGGCATAGCAACTACAGGTTTAGAGGATTCTGAGCCTTACACTGGCTTTTGATTTGTTCCCACTGCATTACTCTGACTTCCTGTTTGAATTGTGGCATTTAAGACGTGGTTTTGCTGTCGTGTAACCATAAAATGTGTGCCATACTTGAACGTCAGATCTCCGATTCCGCATCCGACGTCGATGAATTGTTGCTGCTCCTGGTCGTCGTGCATCATGAACGCACCGTGGAACGCGTCGAGGATGGCTGCGTTGGCAGAGGTGTAGCGCTCGGAACGAGCCTCGAACACTTCGGCTTCATTTAGCTCGAGCAGGGCTCTCGCCTCTGAAGACTGATTGTTTACCTGTGACAGAGACATTCTGAAAACGAGAAGATGCAACTGATCAATTATTGTCAGGCTATGATCAATATGCAGCCTTTTTTTGCTCACGCGAAGTATGCAGACCCCTGGAAAACATTTAGGTTCCGCTACGTTATTCTGTCTTGCTGCCCATTCGTAAATTCTATAAGATTTTACAAGTTCTATTTGTATGCGTCTGAGAGACATGCAGATTTATATGGCCCCGATCTGGAACTGTACTGTCTCGTGTGTGGTGCGAAAGTCCAACTGTTTCGAAACGTTTACAGCATAGCTGCTCGAATCATTCTTGAGTTAGGAGATCAAGCTAAACAATGAGAGCTACACGTACGTGCTCAATTTGGACTTCTCTCAACTAACAGTAAAACCTAACCGCTTATTGTGATCTATTAATATACATGCAAATAATGGCCTTTTAATTAAACGTTTACTGTCTTCGCGATAAGGTTTTACGTAAGTAGTGATTGTCACTAGGTCACGACTCTTTTTGCTAACATCACCCTTGGCAATGAAAGTATGCCTAATAATACCACGTGAGTAAGAAGCTCGCTTATTTGCCTGGATTATTAAAATACCTCACATGACGGTTCCGCGTGGGATTCAATAATGTTTAAGTCTTAGCTTTGGTGCAACTGCAAGTAATATTTAGAGATAACTATTTTTTTCTTACCGTCAAGTAGACGGGGATTAATCTTGTATTTTGTAGGAATCTAGCGTTTCTCTACAGTGAAGTTTTCTCAAATATCACTTACAGCACTGATAGCTAACCGACAGTTTAGACAAGATGGTGTAAGCGTACGAAATTAAACACAGTAAACACAGTATGAAATACTAGTGCAGGTTGAGGTGTTCGTAACTTGTCTTGCCCCCATGTGAACCCAGCGAAAGTTATGAAGCCTGTTACAAATGCCTAACCTTAACCCTAAGCCAGACGCTGGAATTGGAGATGGCTGCACCCATCCTTATTTGACGATGGCTTATGAATTGACGTCCAGCGACCGATGCGAATGCTACAACTCAAGTCCCAACGTTGCCTCTGAGTTTGTCACACTTACCTCGCTCCCTTCTCCCCTCTAAATATGAAGAGGGACTGCTGTGTTTTGGGCGCTGCCACCGCCAACCGAGGCAGGTGCCACTGCGGACCCCGACGGCGAAGAAGCTGAAGAACGAGATTGTAAAGCCTAATACTACTGAACAGCGCCAAATTTCACTATTCCGGAAGGAATGTCGCATTGAAACTGGATTTTCAGATGGTCCGTAATGCGTGAGGAGTAATTTAGCATTGACACCTAGCGAAAATTTGAAGAATCAGTGAGAAACCGGTGTCATATGTGACAGTCGTTTGCTGAACAAGACGGGCAGCGTATTTGTACCGGGAAAAACTAAACTGATGCGAAAGGAGATTCATTGTGTAGGCGGGATCCATGGTTACTTCTGCTACTTCCCATTGATTTTTTTATTTCGCTTTTAGTATTTTTCAATATTCTTTCATTATTATTGTTTCCTTTGTATCTAGCATTTTTCCTATATAAGCGCAAGTAGAGTGAACTGGATGGTGAGATGTATCGCCGAGAAACGGAGGCCCACACTGGAACAAGGACAAAAATGCGATGCACAGATGGAGGTGCTGACTCTGTAGTAAAGTGCCCCGCCCCACTCCATCTCGTTTTCGACGAATATGGGCAGTGGGCGCATTTGACTCTCAAGCCAGGTAGGCGAAGAATGGGATTGCTCATTTCGCCGAAGACTGAAGCGCAAAAATGCACAAAGACGAGAGAGAGACAGAACAAAGTGCTCACGTCCTGTCATGTCTGTCTTTTTCTGCGCTTCAGCCTTTGCCAAAATGAGCAAGCTCTATCAACTAGTCCAAGAAACAGCCTTGCTCTAGAAGGGGAGACCATCGGCAGTGCATCTATCAGTCCTCAAAAGCGGCCTCGTGTTACAATGTTTTTATTATAGCGAACAGACCTGGGGTGACCACTCTTTGTTTTACTCAAAAAGCATAATGTACTAATTTTCGTATCGCGTGCGTTTTTTAACGTTTTTCCTGGAGTGTTCGAGATGGAAAGAAACCACACAAGTGACCAAGGGAGTTCACCGAAGAACGGGTAGGAAGTACGTGCTCATAAGAATGACTTAGCGGATTTGTGGTCGAAAGATTGGAGGGAGTGAAGTGATATAGTCAGTACTGAACGCGGGAGCGCGCACTCTGAGTCGTCCTATAATTCAAGTCACTGGTATTTGTGGAAAGAGAAAGAAAGAGGCAGAAACTGAAAGGATATGACGGCTCTTACCGAATCTTCTAAATCATTTACAACTTCGTTGTGAACGGTAACGCTTTGGGAGAACGTGGAGTTTGCGTTGATTATTTGCATTGGTGACAGCGGTGACAGCGATATTGGCAGTGGCGACAGCGATATCCTAACCGCATCTTCTGCACATTGAAGAGTGCCGACCTACAGAACCCGGATCGTCGTTGGCCGTGGTGATCACAAATGCACCTTCCGTGAATCTAACCTTATCGTAGGCCGTCCCCGACCTGAGCGGAAATCACCAGGCAAGAGCCGCACATCTCTCTGCATTGGTACGGCTCCGCGCATCTCGTCAGCAAGACAGATCACGTGCTGGCTTGACCACGTGGTCATTTCTGCACAGATATATTCAGCGCATTACTTGGAAGCGGCACTGGGAGAGGTGACAGCGATATCTGCTGTTCCTAACCGCATCTTCTGCACAATGCAGGTTAGAACGTTTTTTATTTTCGCTTCTACACTTTTGTGGGTGTTTGTTTTTCGCTGTAACTACTGCCAGAAAGAAAGGCTGCACAGTTCGTGTGTTGGTCTGAGTGGGCTGCTTTGATTTCACTATGACAAAGGCGTTGGTAAAGCTTTTTCAGGATCTCAAGGAAGAGCTTAAAACCAAATTAAAAGCATTTAAGACGCGACTGACAGGAACATGCGTACCGAAGAACGCAATGTCCATGCCGAATTGGAAGAGAATAAGAAAAGCATGGATTTTATCAGCAAAAGCTTTGATGAGGCAAATTGTCAGGCAGCAACTACAGCCGCTGAAAATACCGCTCTGAAAAAAGAAAATGAGGCGCTTCGGCAGTGAGTGAGCACGCTTGAACAAGGCCTACAGGAATGTTAAAGCAACCATGTGTTAATGCCTCCTATGATAAATTTCTAGAGCTTTTAAAGCAGTGCTATTATTCTTCCTTTCAACTGAAAACATTTCGTGAGAGCAAAAAACCCAGGAAACCTTGGGTTTCCTACTTAAAATGATTAAAGTTAAAAAATAAAATGTTTCAGGCTTTCCTTAAGTCTGGGGATCACAGTAAGTGGTTACAATGCAAGCCATTTAGAAATAAGTTAAACGAAGCAATCAGAATTTTAAAGGACGAAAACTATACGTCTTTTTGATAATCACTGCCTACATAAAAACGAGGTTATTTGGAAGAAAACAAACTCAGTATTAAACCGGAAGCCTATATCGAACTTCATCGATAACCTTGTCGTTAATAATACTACATTAAAGGATGAAGAACTTGCGAACAGCTTTAATGACTTCTTTGCACACATAGGTAACTCAATGAACATCTTTATAGCTGCTACGCGTATCCCGAATCTCCGCATTGTCATTTTTTTTTTCAACCTACTTCTACCTACTGCAGAAGTAGTAAGAATGTTTCAAGGTCAAGGTAATTTGGAGGTCTTATGACCTCCAAATTAAGCCCGTTAAGTACGTGCTAGATGTGATTGCGCCTGTCATTTCGCATATTTTTAACATAGCGATTTCTACTGGCATTTTTTCAAACAACATGAAGGTAGCAAAGGATACGACACTCCATAAAAGTGGGGATAAGAACGTTTTTTCTAACTCTCGTCGTGTGCCAATTTTACCTATTTTTTCTAAAGGATTTGAAAAGGTGACTAAAGCACGAATAGACAGTTTCTGTAGCAAACATGATCTCATTTCAGGCCATCAATTTGGTTTTAGGAAATACCGCTCCGCACAAAGTGCACTCTTGGCCCAGAAAGAAATTATATTAGAAAACATGGAAAATAAATTAATGACACTAGGGTTATTTTTGGACTTCAGCAAAGCCTTTGACCGGGTAAATCATGGCATATTGCTAAATAAAATTGAATGCTATGAATTCAGAGGTGTAGCGCAGGAATAAATTCGCTCATATGTTACGGGTCGATAACAATACACTGCAATAGACAAACACAAATCGCGCTTGAGAAATATGGTGTCAGGGATGCCACAAGGAAGTATTTTGGGACCTATTCTTTTCCTATTTCACATAAACAGTGGAAATAAATAAAAATTGCAAATTCGTTATCTATGCCCATGATTGCTCCGTCTTTATTTCAGAAAAAGATCTCTCGTACACTACTACTGAGGCAGATGCATTTTGCTGCAGCTTAGATGAATGGTGCAAATCAAATTGCCTCGTACTGAACGAATAAAAAACAAAGTGCTTGTTGTTTCGTACGCTGGGAACGTTAGCTGAGATGCCTGAATCCATTACCCTTGGTCCTTACAAGGTTTCGATCAAAAAATCAGTGAGAACTCTTGGCATTATATTCAATGAACATATGTCATGAAACCAGCACGTTCAGTCCTTATTGGGTAAATTAAGTAAAACTGTGGGCATAATAAATCGGCACCGTCATACACTCCCGACAACCATTAAGATATTGCTGTATGTTGCCCTTTTCAGCTCTTATTTATGTTATTGTGTGCTCGTATGGGAAAATACCACAGATAAAAACTTGCACAAACTCACATTAGTGCATAAAAAGGCGGTCCAAGAGCTATCAAATACCGCTTATTTAGAATACACAGCACCTCTTTTTGAAAAATACCAAATCATCAGAGTTCAGGACTTGTACACTCACGCGCTCTTGTCTTCTTATAATAAAGCTGTTCAGGGCAGATTAGATGTATTTCTCGACATTGCACATCTTGAACATAACACAACAACATATCCTTTTCGTCACCAACCTCCTTGGCATTTTCGCTTTTCCTGCACAAAATACCGCGAACAGAGAATTCAGTACACATTGCCAACAGCTTTAAATTACTACGACTCATTAAATATTGACATTACTACGTTAACAAAACCAGACTTGACAAGCCTGCTTTTATGAAAGATAGGGAACATTATTTTTTCCTGTCACTCGCTACCGCGCTATTTTTATTTTCGCCCATTTTAACTTGTATTTATGAGCTTATTATTATTTTTAGTGTGCATTTTATGTGTTTTATCTTAGTAATTTCAGTCTTCATTACTGTCGCAACTTATGTAGAGTGCAGTGTATAAAAATTCTTGTCACCTTCAGTAATATTGTAGGAGCTAACTTTACATTTTTTTTTATTTTTATGAAAAGTGTGCTATGAGCATTTAAAATTTTCATTTAAATACCACTGTGATTTTTCATTTATGCATGTCCATATGCTCTTGTACTGGTACGTGATGTGTAAATATATTGCTTTTGTTTCTAATATAATATGTTTCCACTGCTGATGGGTGGTTGGAACGCAGTTAAGCTGCAAGGACGCAGCATGAATTTTCTCCGGCCACCTTTTTCACCTTGTAAAGTTGCGAAATAAAGATACTTTGATTGAAATGATTGACCTACCAGCCTTCAGTGCTCAGCGTATCATCTTTGACGATCACAGCTTTTTTTTTTTCCTTTTCGAGGTGCACTTGCGGTGCAAATGTAGACAAAATTCCTAACCGGCGACGCAGCCTTTGTGTCACTCATAAGTCGTGGAAATTATATGTCCGCAGAAAAATAAGCAGGCGCACCGGCGATCGCATCCGTAAATGGACGATACGAGGTACTACGATGACAGCGCCGTACAGCACGATGGTGAGCACAAACCCTCATGTCCTTTTTCGTTCGGAGCAGTCAGTCAGTGGGACGGTAAGAACTGAGCAGCAAACCGCGTTTAAAAAATTTGGATAGTTAAATTTAATGTGTTCTTTGCGGTGAACTGAAATAAGCCGGCTCTCTTAATTCGGTCAAATTGATCCTCGTCGGCCTCAAGATATTACCTCCTGCATGGCTGAACCTTCAACAAAGGCCTCACTCCTATTGGTCTCCTAAAAGAGCACTGCCAACTAACCCTCGCCCTCACCCCTTGCATTTATCTTCTTTCCTGTGCGTACCATTTGTGTTGCGTTAAAACAAAACTGGCAGATTCCCAACATTTGGTTGCCAGACGGCGTGCACGCTGGCGTTCTTTACACTTATTTCGTGTAGTTTCATACCGCCTGAAATAGTCCTCTGAATGCGATGATGTGGGTTTAAATTGTAGCACATTTTCTGATTAGCCATAATTTGACGCTGCTATTTATACCTCATTTTCATTTTTTTGGTCATCAAAGGCAGCTCTGACCACTATAAATTAGCGATCAAGATAATTTAAGCGCTTCCAGCTCTTTACGACTCATACACGTGAACGATGCAGGCACGAAGCATCTCCGTGTGACCATTTTGTTCTGCCGCTCAAACTGCAAAACATTGATACACGAAAAAAGTACATTGATTTTGATATTGAAGCCTAATACTGTAAGAACATATTAGCCTACTGCTCTGGAAAGTTCTAACTAATTGTTACATATTTTCAGCAATATGCGCAGTAATAACGGCAGGTAATTTTTTGTGACAAGAAATAAATTAGTACCTGATATTATTTGCTTGGTTAGTATTGTTATAAATAAAAAAATATACTTTTATAAGAAGCGAAGCTGTTTTCTGCTAACTTGTGCGGAATTTGTAAGCTGTTCTTATCAATACTTAGTGTGTTTTGCACATATTTGCTATACACTTTTTCTATAATGTATTTGTTACTACTGAGATCGTGAATATTATTATCGCCAAAGCTAATGGCAGCTACACCGGTAATCTTTACAAATTCCTATGCTAGACTGAGAGGTCCTCCTGATGATTTGACTAGTTCATGCAAGTGTTCAAGTATATGTTAGTGAGTTTATGAACACATTTTTCTCGTATTGTCAATTTTCAGCAAACCAGCTAAGTAGGGTTTTAGCGAAGACATGCCAGCGAAAGAAAAATGGCTCAGTTGTCATCTTTCCCTGTTAATGCATTATCTACGCATCCTGCACTCCAGATCTGCGCCTCCAAGTAGTTCGTTTTGTAAACCGAAACCAGCTGCTGTCATTTACAGGTTTTCAGTGCTGCCACAACAGAAGGAATTATATACAAAACATTGTGCATATCTTTGAGATCTTAGTCGACGTATATCGATTTGCACGAGGAAGAAAACTCTACTTACCTCAATTCACTTTGTGAAAGGGCGTTCAAAATTGCAGTTGAGTGTTGCCAAGTTCGTCCCACCGCACCTGTGTAGGGCTTGTGCAAGGAAACAAGTCAGAAATATAAAGGAATGAGAGGAAGGCAGCATAAGGGTCGCAGCTGGTAGACGTGCCATGCACCGCAAAAGCTTCACCAGTTGTACCTTGTTGTTAATGATGGCGTTTCCTGAGATCGGCGTGCACGCTTTCAAACAGCTCAAGTTCTTTGGCCCGGTATTGGAGTGCGTTGGCTGTACACTAGTCCTAGAAAGCACACTTTCAACATTGGGCCAGTGGTTTGCGTACCCTGAGAAGTGTCTTCGTTTAAAGTGGCGGTAAAAAGACAAATTTCCCAAATAAACTTAGACACATGGGTGACATCACTAACAGAAAGCGAAGCGTTGAAATAGAACTGTTTCATATGTGCATTTAAATCTGCAGAAACGGATTAGGCTTAGGCAAGATGTGCCTTATGGACATAATATTGCGGCGTATTAAGTCGAAAGCCTTTAACTGGTCATACTGTCGGCCACGATTCTGTCGTACACTTACGTCACACTCTAGCTGCCAATCATTCTGACTTGGCCACGCCGGACACGTGAGAAACCTATCTTAGTTCTGGTTGCCTAGCGCCATGGCAACGCGGTTTGCATGGAGTCCGCCGTTGCTGTTTCCTTTAAAGTTGTCAGCTGTCAGTGAAGAACTTTAGTGGTAGATAGGGACCGATAATGACATTAGTGGTAGTTAGTGATAGGGCCAGAGATGTCTGTGACGTCATCATATGGTCAAGGCATGGCTTCATCATCGTTACGTCGCATCCGGTTTCGTATAAAACAGGACTGACGTCGTCATGACGTCACATCCGGTCATGATGTCACGTCTGGTCGGGACCAATGACATAATCAGGCCTGAACCCACCGGGCGTTGAGTCTGGGGTTGTGTCTTTGCTCACACTGTTTCCCACTCTGGTCGGGCAGCCAGTCTGTCGGCAGGGTCAGGTTTCATTAGTGAAAATCTTCCCATAACTGCCTGCCCTTTCGATCTTGCCAATTATATGCCCACTCTTGGTGGCAGACGTTGAAGTCTCCTTAGCAGGGGGCTGGCTCCGGCTGCCTTCATTCTTTGCGGAATAAAGTCTTGAACCTAGCTTTGCGCTGCTTAGGAGAGCTATATATGTTTAGGACAAAAATACTGGGTTCCTTCTTCCTGTCCGTGATGATCAATGAAAACCGCCTCAATGTCGCGAGAAATAATTTCATGTTCGATCACAGCTACGTTACTTTTGACAAATGTAGTAAACCGGGATTTTTCTCCCTGGCCACTAGCAAACGCTTGATATCCTGATAATTTAATCACTCCTTTGCCAGTTTCCTGTAGGGCTACAGCTAGAGGTTTTTGAACTATTTGCTCGAGGTGTTTTTGCACTAACGCTCGCTTGCGCGGGAATCCTCGGCAGTTCCACTGCCATACCGTCGAAGTAATCTTTGGTTGCACTTTGCCCATGTTGGAATCAGTCAAGTATCCCTTCTCATGCTGTTTGGCTTTCTGTCATAGCAAGAGCCACGTTTGTTTGTTTAGAACTATGTTTGGAGAACACAGAGGAGCTCAGGTGGAAGAACACAAAGCTCAACTTTGGAAGCAATCACTACGTCCTCGAAATAACGCTTAAACGGGGAGGGAAAGACGACAAAAGATAATCAGCGCAATCGAATGGGAGAAATTCAGACAAATTAGGGAATCCACGAACATAGAAGAAAATATTCAAAACATCAACGATTGGGCAGATACCTTCTTGCGCCACGTTAAATCCGCTACCATTACTCTAGAGGGGTACGATGCACCGAAAACAGTCGACAGAAAACTCCTACACATGTGGGAAGCAAAAAAAGGTATGGAAAGACGCCTCTGGTGTCATATGTGGAACCGAAACCTAAAGCAAAGAATCGCCAGGCACAATAAGGAAATTGAGTATTATGCAATAAACTCTGCGAGCAAAACTGGTGTAACAGGTGTGATAAAATGGAGGGCAACATGAGCCTTTCAAAGACGTGGAGCTTGCTACGATATCTTCTTGATCCCGACAGTTCGAAAACACAGTCAAACACAGCAATAGCAAAGGCAAGACACGCGTTCGAGGGGACTGACGCGGAACTAATAACTACGCTTGTAGATATATATGTCGGCGATACAACACCCCTCTCTCTTACGCAATACGCGGGCCCTCCGAATGAGGCCCTCGACGCGCCCATCTCAGAAGCGGAGGTTAGAGCCGAAATCCTGAGTTTAAAGACGCGATCAGCCCCCGGCCCCGATGGAATATCAAATAAAATGCTACGAAACCTAGACGACGCCTCCATAACGGCAATCACCAACTACATGCAAGAAGTATGGAGTAGCGGTCGTCTTCCCCAGCAGTGGAAAACTGCAAAAGTTGTGCTAATTTCAAAACCCGACAAGCCACCGAAATTGGAAAACCTCAGACCTATTTCTCTAACTTCATGCATTGGAAAGCTTATAGAACGCGTAATCCAAACAAGGCTAACTAATTTCATGGAGAAAAACAACCTGTGGCGGCACGAGATGGTCGGTTTCCGACCGGGCCTGTGCACGCAGGACGTCATGCTCCGATTACAACATGACATAATTGACTCGAAATCCAGAGACGCGAAGATAATTCTAGCACTAGATCTAACAAAAGCATTTGACGATGCAAAACACCAGGAAATTCTCGCAGGACTGCAGGAGATAGGAGTCGGCGAGTTGACATATAATCACGTAATCCATTTCCTGACAAACAGGACGTTGAAACTAAAGTTTCAGGGCCTAGAATCCCCCACTATCCACCTGGGAAGTAAAGGAACGCAGCAAGGCTCGGTGCTCTCTCCCTTCCTCTTTAACGTGGTGATGAGAGGCCTTCCCGCCATTCTTACAGTCATAAAAGATCTAAAGTATTTACGCGGACGACGTTAATCTCTGGATGAACAATGGCAGCGATGGCAGCATAGAGGAACGCCTACAGGTGGCGGCGGACACCATTGTGTACTACGCGGCGGAAAGGGGTCTTTCGTGCTCTCCGCAAAAATTCGAACTTTTCATATATAACCCAAAATCTATGAGGCAAGGGCGACTTTAACGTAGAAAGTAAGGTCGACGGCAAAACCATACCGAAAGTCCAGCAAATCAGAATCCTTAGACTTTTTATTCAGGAGGACGGGTATAACGACGGAACGTTAAAAAAACTCACTACCTACGCGACGCAAGTAACAGGGATATTTAGGAGGATTGCACAGGTGTTGCGTCAAGAGGGCGCTGGGTCTACCCATCTCCTCCTCTACGGAACGCCTGGTAGAAATGGGAGTGCTTAATAGCGGGACGGAACTTGCTGAAGCGGTGAGAATCGCCCAACATGAGAGATTAAGTAGGTCGAGCACGGGTCGAACCATTTTAGAATGGCTGGGTCGAAAAACAGATAGGGGCACAGCCGACAAGGTTGCCCTACCGTCACAATGTCGCGAGAACATCATTGTCCGCCCTCTCCCCCGCAACATGCACCAGAATACCACAAGGAGAGACGTGGGAAGAGAGCAGAAGCACTGGTTAAAGGAGCAAAAAAATTCAGAGTAAAAGAATTTGCCTACGTAGACGCTGCAAGCGGCCGATCAGGGGCGGCAGTCGCCGCGGTAGTCGATGGTAGCGGCGCACCAGTAATCTCCGCCACCATCCGAAGCAGAAACATAGACACGGCTGAAGAGGTCGCAATAGCGCTCACTTGCATCGGAAAGAAGGCTAGATTGATCTTTAGCGACAGTAAAACTGCTTTCTGGAATATCGGAAAAGGCAGGGTCTCGCAAGAAGCCACCCGAATGCTAACAGCTGTAGCTAAAATCGATCACAAGATCACCCTAATTTGGGTGCTAGCACACACGTCCGTCCGTCCCTTGCAACGAGGCGGCCCATGATTTATCCCGAGATATCGACTTCCGGGCGAACACGGAGCCGCCCGACTGCCAGGCGATGGACGAACGTTTGCAAACCTATAAAGTAATATAATCGAAAATTATAGATTAGGAAGACGTCTGATGCCGGAACCGGATCCTAGCTTAAATAATAACGAGGTCATAGCCTGACGGCGATTGCAAGCCGGAAATTTCCCAAACTCTGTCTGGTTGTCTCACACCCAGATAGATGAGAGAAAATGTGATAAATATAAAGCCTGCGAAGCGAGGGGGACCCTCGACCATATACTTTGGGAATGCCCTAAGTCTCCGGGCGATAGGGACAACATTTAAAGTAGAGAAGCCTGGGTAACCCAGCTGCGAAGCTACGTCCCCGCTGGACCACCAATAAGCCGTCCGCCTGGCGGCTGAGGCCGCGAATAACCAATGTATATATTCTCCAGTCCTTAGTCGCGGAGGTTCTAGCCCCCGTTCTTCAGGCCTGCGTGCCAGGAGCGGGGAGTAGGGGGCCTAAATCGGTGGAAAATAAAGTTTTAATCAATAAGTGAATCAATCAATCAATAAATGAATCAATTAATGAATCAATCAATCAATCAACCAATCAATCAATCAATCAATCAATCAATCAATCCCCACCGGGCGTCCGATAACTGCGTCCGTGCTGCGTCTTTTTGTTACCGCGTCCTCGAACACTTCACCAAACAGCATGCACAAGCCGCCGTAAAGCAGAAATCAGCGACGTTTCAAACTGGTTTATGGGAATTAAAAGGCGCTGTATCTGTCCTCCATCGCAAAATTATTAAGCGTGCCCTAGACCTCCCCATCACTACTTCAAACAGCCGTCTTATGGCTCTTGGGGTGGTGAATACTTTCCGGGAGCTCTTGGAGGCGCACCTTACAAATCAGTACACGCGTTTATCGCAAACGGAGTCGGGTCGTCGCCTTCTTGCTGGACTCCGTATCGAACACACCGCTCTCATGGAAGACAAGTTTCGCATCCCACAACTGTGGAGACGCGCCCTCTGTGTGCGACCGCTTCCAGCCAATATGTCACACGAAGATCCTAATGGTCGGCGCCTGGCACGAGCGGAAGCCGTAGCCCGACATTGTGGCAACAAAACAGGTGTACACTACGTTGACGCCTCCGGTCTTCATCATGGGGGATGGTACGCGGCCGCTGTAGTTCACAACAACAAAGCGGTTAACGGTCTCACCTTCAGAGCCCACAGTACAACACATGCAGAAGAGATGGCGATTGCTCTCGCGGCCTCACACTGAGATTCAAAATACATAATTACCGACTCGCGAGGAGCCTGTCAGAACGTCAGACAAGGCTGGACTCCCTTACTAGCCTATCAAATCTACTCAAATTGCATACGGGATACGGACGCCGCACTCCGTTACCTTATATGTGCCCCTGCTCATCAGGGTTTGGCAGGAAACGAGGCAGCAGACGCAGCCGCCCGCGCGCTCTCTCACCCGGCTGTTTTCTCCTCCCCACCCGATCAGGAACCCGAGTTTAATCCAGCCTACACCTTCAAAGATATCACGATGCACTGTCAGAATTGTCATCGCCTTTACCCCAGCCCATGTAAAGACCTCAAAAAGGCGGATGAGCGGCTCCTTCTCCGCCTTTTCAACAATACATTGCTGTGCCCGGCAGCACTAAAATATTTTGACCCCTCCTTTAGTGGCAGCTGCACACACTGTGGAGCGGTGTCTTCTGACATCTATCACATGGTGTGGGCCTGCCCCTCCAACCCGGTTATTCCCCCCATCCCCAACCCAACCCGGGAGAACTGAGAGGCGATCCTGCTCGGCTGCCACGACGTACAGGCTCAACAAGCCTTAGTCGGGCGCCCGGGCGGCGGCAACCGCCACTGGGGTCCCAAACTAGGGACCTCCACCTAGTGCTTGTAAGGAGCGGTCCCATATGGGCCGATCCGAACATACCTCCCAGCCCTTGTATATGTAATAAATGTTCTTACCACCACCTGTATCTGTACCGCTTCTCTGCGGACACCTAAACCTTGCCTTAAAGATAAAGGAGGAAGCTGTGAGTTGAAAAAGAGACAGGTGCCCTAGGGGAGAGCTACGGAACAGCACGCAATCAAGGCTTTATCTCATCGGACTAGTTGCTCGGTAATTTCCAGAGTACCGCGATTCCTTTCCCCGCCCCATCGATTGGTCAGCGTGGGTCACATGGTGCGCCGCGGCCCGCTTTTGCCATCAAGCTTCCAAACCGTCGCAGCGTGGACGCCTTTCACCGCAGTGCGTTTACGCAGATTGCTGTATTTCACGTGTGGGCTTTGTTGCTCGTTTTTGTCTTCTGAGAAGTACTTAGCGGTAGAATGCCGGTCTACAGCGCCTTCGGCTGCAGCAAGCCGCGTAAGTTCGGAGATTTTTAAGGCGCAATTCTTTCTAGGCTGGCTCGTTTAGCAAAAATGTGTGCGCGTGATCTGCGCGTCGCAACTGTGCGCTAAAATATCCCTTGCAAATAGCGGACGTTTGAGGAGTTGTTGTGGCTGTAGGAAGAAGGAAAAGAAAATGCGCAGGCCTGCTACTGGCTCTGTAGCTGAGCCACCTCCGCTGCCTCGTGCAGACCGTGGTGCAGACAGAAGAGAAAATAGAAAGAAAGAAAAGGAAGAGGGAAAGAAAGACGCGCGCCGCAATAACAGCCGTCGTCCACCGCCGAAGCGGTGGCGGTTGCAATGACGGCCTACAACAGATAAAAATTCGGTTGCAGGCTAGCCCCCACCGCAAGCGGCGGTGACCTACCTGCCCCAGCCCCATCAGAGGAGTAGAAGAAAGGAGAAAGAAGGAGAAAGAAAGATGAAGAAGAGGAAGAGGTGCGCCGCAACAACAGCCGTCGTTCACCACCGAAGCAGTGACGGGTGCAATGACGGCCTAGAACAGATTAAAAAACTGACTGATTTATTTATAGGAACGGAAGGGCGCGGTAACTGTCTCAGTCGTTTTCTGTAGACACTTCAACCGCGCCGTAGGACAAGGGAGGAAGGCGGGAGTGAAAGTGGAAAGAGAGAAAGAGGAGCCGTAGTGGAAGGCTACGGAGTAATTTCGACCACCTGGGGATCTTGAACGTGCGCTGACATCGCACAGCACGCGACGCCTCTTCGGTTCGCCTCCATCGAAACGCAGTCGCCGAAATCGGGTGCGAACCCGGGTATTCCGGCACAGTAGTCGGGTGTCTTACCACTGCACCACCTCGGCGGGGCGCCCACAACAGACAAAACTCGGTGGCTGGCTAGCACCCGCCGCAAGCGGCGTTGATCTACCGTCCCAGCGCTTCGCAAATCCGTGACGAAGAAACAAGTGGCGAGCCAGCCAGGACTCATTCTAGTGGTATGACATCATCTCTACATCGAACTTCGGGGCACACCACCGTCACAATGTTCGAACGAACCTTCTGTCCCAGAAACTCGCTGTTGTCTTTCGCCTCTAACAACTATCGATGCGCTATCTGTGTTCTTTTTTTTCTTTTTCGCACGGGCAGGCACGAACGGGTACGGTGAAATGGCGAGATTGTGACCAATGTAGCTTTCGCTACAAAATTACTTCCTGTTGACTGTTAGGGATACCATTACATAGAGAATTAAAATGCCACGAAATACAAGACTGTGTAGGCAACACAAAGATTGTAACCTCGCCTTTACTCTATACAAGCTGCACATAAAGGTAATGCTGATTCAGATAACGTAGTCAATTTATGCAGGTATAACCTGCTGTCGATCAATACATCCTGTGAACCAGTTATTGTAATTAATGACCTAATAACTTATTGACCTGACTATTTTTTTCGGCAACAACATTACGTCCCCCTCTATCGTTTGACACCACTCATTACCTCAGTAGGCAGTGTACACCGTCAGCAACACGTGCACACGAGAAGTGCGTATACCTTACAGCCGGTATAAATACTGGCACAGTTTGCAATAAAGCACCTTTCTTCTTTCCCACATGCTTGCGTGTTCCCGGGTCGACAGCTTAGCCTTGCAGATTAAAATCGCTCCAGCAGCGTCCACGAATCATCGCATCATCGATGCTTCGCCCGCCGTAGCCGCTGAACACGACGGAAGACGCCTTTCACAGCTGGACCGTCTGGAAGAGAGTTCGAGCTGGTAGGCACAGTAACGAAGCTGAGAGAGCAACAAAAGGAGGTTCAAGCTGCCACGTTTCTTATGGCAATCGGTGAAAAAGCCAGGCGACTGTTCTTCACTTTCACGTATAGGAGTGAGGACGACAAGCATGACATGAAGATTCTCGCGCAAAAGTTTGAGGACAACTTCAAGCCACCAACCAACCTGACATTCAACGAATTTCGCTTTGGCTCTATAGGAACCAACAAGAGGGTGAGTCGTTCAACGATTGGCTCACAGAATTTCGGAGGCTTGCACAGGAATGCGAGTTTGGCGCTTTAGAAGAGGAGGAGGAGGAGGAAACAATTTTAATTAACGCATTACATTAAGCGTTAAGAATGTCCTGGGCCAGGGTCACTAAGGCCAACTGATCTTGCAGCTGGTCAGAGGCTAACCAAGCCCGCCACGTTGGGGGAGGAGGGTGTGGAAAGTGAGGAGATTGGAGGGCGACAGGGGATGAAAAGATGCAATGCTCCAAGTTTGCATAGTGTTCTGGGCAATTTGGGCATGCTGGTGAATGTATGATTCTGTATAGAAAAGATCGGGCAGGAGTAAGCAGTATATTTAGTTGTATGCGTCTAAGAATGCGGATTTGCGTGGTAGTGAGAGATTTATCTGGAAGAGGAAGTGTACGGAGAGTTTCTCTAATGTTGTCGTAGTGAACGTTGATTTCTTTTTTGTAGTGAAGAGTAGTGTCCCACGTTGGTGGATAAGGCCAGGGAATCCCAGGCGCCCGGTGTTGAAGTTCGCGGGCGAGGCGATGTACTACCTCATTGCCCGGGGTTCCAGCGTGACTAGGAATCCACCTCAGTGTTACAGTGTGGGGACGTAGTTTGGTAAGAGCTCTGTGTCGATCATCGTGTAGTTCTTCAGGAATTCGACCCGTGTGAGTGCTTGTGCGAGGTCTTGAATACTGGTAACTATTGGTAGGGTCTCGAGAGTCGCTGTAGGAGGAGGATCTATGTATGGACCGAGGGTATGCGTCACTACATCGCTACAGCTCTGAATTGAGTAAGCAGCCGCTCCGACGTTAGTTCGAGATGCATCTGTGTAGATGATCGTGGGATCTGTTGGGTGAACATGGTTGGAAACGCGAGCGGAACGTCTGCCTGTGTTAGTGTCGGGTGCAACGTTTTTTGGAATGGGGATTATTCTGAGGTTATCCGGGAGCGAAGAAGGAAGGGTAATTATAGGGAGGTCTATAGGTTTTAGTGCAACCTGCTGTAGTATCCAATGTCCTTGTTTGGTGCTGGAAAGACGTGCCATTTGCCGGTCACGATGTTGTTGTATGAGGTCTCCCAGGGGCGAGAACAGCCCCGTAGAGTATAGGCGCTCCGTGGACGTATGTACAGGGACGTTAAGGGCTGCCTTGTACAATATGTGAAGCGCAACCTCAATCTGATGTCTTTGGCGACAAGTTAGTGTAAGGTAAGGAATCGTATATAAAATTTTGCTAAGTGCTAATGCGTGGACAAGCTGCCTGACTTGACCCTCGCGTAGTCCGGCGTGCTTATTGACTATGCGGCGAACTAGATGCGTAAGCTGATTGCAAACTTTAACGGTTGTAGATACATTGGCCTGATTGGTTGACTCATGGATATGACCCAGAAGTGCACCAAAGAGTAAGGTCGTCTGCATAGAATGTGTGTTTTAGGTTTGGGATAGACGCTAAAGTACGAGATAGGGGAGCCATTGCAAGGTTAAAAAGGGTGGGTGACAGAATAGCGCCCTGAGCAGTACCTGGTTGACTCATGGATATGAAGTGCGAGGATCCGGCAGGATGATACACGAGGGATGGGGTGACCTGCCATTGTGAGATTGATCAGCTGGTTATGTTGGCGTTGATAGCGAGTATTTGCAATCAGCAGCAATTCAGATTTTTCAGGTGTGGGAGATAGCCCTACTTTATCAAGGTAACTAACGACTGCATCAATACCTTGCTGTAGGGTCTCCTCTACAGCTCCAGGAGACCCAGAAGTGCACCAAAGAGTAAGGTCGTCTGCATAGAATGTGTGTTTTAGGTTTGGGATAGACGCTAAAGTACGAGATAGGGGAGCCATTGCAAGGTTAAAAAGGGTGGGTGACAGAATAGCGCCCTGAGGAGTATCACGTGTGAGGGGGAAAGGATCAGATATCGAATCGGGGAGACGGAACTTGGCCGTACGGTCGCGGAGAAATGCTGTGCTGCGTACCAGAATTATTCTTGTAATCGGGGACAATGTTTTGCAGCAGAGGCTCGTGCTAGAAAATTCGTCTTACAGCAAAGTTGTCGAAATACTCTTTTTTTTCCAAATTTGCCGGAACGCCGAACATAACTTTTTTTTTCGGCGAAAGGAAGGTGTGGCAGTGTACGCCGTCAGCAACACGTGGGCACGAGACGCCCAGTGCCCATTCCTCACAGCCGGTATAAATACTGGCACATTTCGCAATAAAGCGCATTTCCTCTTTCCTACATGCTTGCGTGTTAGAGTGATAGGTGATGAATAAAAGTTATAGATAGTATTGATATAGTTAAAGACCAATGCTAATGGCTAATGATGATTAACAATGATCTATAATGATCAGTATGTCAAAGTACGACTTTTAATGAACGCAACTGATTGAAAATGACTAAAATGCCTAAGGATGAGTGGTAATGACTACAATGACTAGGCATGGCTGCTAATGACTACAAAACGACCAATATGTCAAACGATGACTTGTAATGATCACAGCTCATTTTAAATGAGTAAAATGCTTAGCTATGAGTGGTAATGACTACTATTTGTAGGTATGACTTATCATGACTACAAAACAACAAATATGTCAAAAGACGACTTGAAATGATCGGAACTGATTGAAAATTAGTAAAATGACTAGGCAGACTCATCATGACTGCTAATAACTACGAAACGACCAATACGACAAACGATGACTTGTAATGACCGCAACGTATAGGAAATAAGTAAAAATGCTTAACTATGAGTGGTAATGACTACAGTGACTAGGAATAACTAATCATCACTACGAAACGACCAATACGTAAACCGATAACTTGAAATGGCCGCAACTGAATAGAAATGAGTAAAATACTTAGCTCTGAGTGGTAATGTTTACAATGAGTGGGGATGACTCATCATGACTACGAAAGCACCAATATGTCAAATGATGACTTGAATGGCCTCAACTGACTGGAAAAGAGTCAAACTTACCAATGAGTGGTAATGATTCAATGACTAGACATGATTATTGACTACGAAACGGCCAATCTGCCACACGACGACTTGAATGACCACAACTGACTAGAAACGCGTAACAATGCTTAGCGATGAGTGATAATGAATAATGGTAATGATTTTGATTGCGTCAATAACAATGTTTAATAAGCTAGCACGAGTGAGTTTGCGTCAGAGTGTGCGCGCATGAGCGATGACGTACAGTTGGCATCTGAATCGCCATAATGTGATCATTTACGGTGGTAATCGAGGAAGGCAAGAAAGTGCGAGTGATTACAGTGCCGTGTAAAGAGAATAGCAAGGTTTCGAATTAATTGATAGAGCTCTTTGGCAATTGACTAGAATTATCCGCATTCAGACCGCCGCTCAGCCTTCAATACAAGCTTACCGTTCACAGTTCAAGGCAATGCACAGGCAAGTGACCATGCTGCATTCAAAATGTCCTCTGCGTTTGTCTTCAGTACGCTCCTCGAGGAGTTGCAAGCTTCATGGTTGCCAGCAGGTGATAGGACCTTCGCGGTACTGCGAAAATTAGCGAGTGACTCTACACTGTAGTGGTCCAAAGTGCTCTGTAGAATTTTTTCTTGACCACATTCGCACAATGCATCTTGCCGGCGTAGTTTGGTGCCAAAAATCTGCTTCATGAAGTCTAATCGGCTCAACACTCCGAGTGCCGGTCACTCGCCAACTCTACCTTCGCCACTGAAATGGAAGGGTGAGACAGCAATGCACACTTCCGTACGCTGCCTCTAGGCCATGCAGGCAGGTTCTTACGACTTTAATAAAACGGGGCTTTATATCTATGGGTACTTGTACTCACCTATGGGGCTGAAACGTGGAGACTAACGAAAAGGGTTTTATGGAACGAAAAATATTAGGGGTAACGTTAAGGGATAGGAAGCGTGCAAAGTGGGTCAGATGAATAACTCTTGTTGCTGACATTCTAGTGGATATTAAGGAGAAGATGGGCATGGGCAGGACATGTAGTGAAGAGAGGATAACCGATGGTCGCTTAGGGTAACAAATTGGATTCAAACGGATGGAAAGCGTAGCAGAGTGCGGCAGAAAGTTAGGTGGGCGGATGAGATTCAGAAGTTCGCAGGGGTTAAATGGATGCAGCTAGTCCAGAACCGGGTTAAATGGAGGAGTATGGGAGGGCCCTCACCCTGCAGTGATTATAATCCGGCCGATGATCTGGCTTCTGCAGCCTCAGCAGCATACATTATGGTCCTCCTTTTTAGTGCCGCTGGCAGGCGGCAGGTTTCCACTGACATGCCGACCACTAATTTGTTGGCGGGTTTTTTGACGTAATCTGTCTTGAATTCCCTTGCCTCTGTGTTTGCTTACTTTAAGCTCCTGTGTGATGACCGCCGTGACGTATGCGTCAAGGTGTTTGATCGCGCAAATTTGCTTGGTGAGTTTGCTTTAAATTCACTCTGCTTAAAAAGAAAAGAGCGCGAAACACAGCTGACAAGAGAGAAGACGGGACGAGCGCTCGTCCCGTCTTCTTTGTTAGCCGCTGTGTTTCGCGCTCTTTCCACAAAAGGTCACACCAACTAGCTCGGCTTTCTGTGTTGTTACAGTTTAAAAGGAATATTATCCCGGTCCTTCGTGGCAGTTGTCGGAGCTGAGATACGCCACGCCAATTAGCGTGTAGAACAGCCGGCGAGAAGACAGCTATGTACCAATCAAAACGATTGCTATATAGCTGTAACAATTTGTAACTATGTACCAATCAAAACGAAAGCGCAACACATAACCCATGGATAACATATGGTATATCACCCATGCTAAACACTGGGTAAAATGTCTCGGAAAAACATTGAAACTGCATCCCATGCAAAAACAAAGCATCAGGCTTAGTACCGCTACAAGCGGCATGAAGTAAAAAATAAAAGCTGCCAAAACGTTATTTTACCCACACCATTCCCAATTTCGTAAAACGTTTTGAGAATACCTTAGCGATAAAGAAAATCAATTAAACTTCACTACCAATGAAGAAAGCCGAACTGCCGCAAATAAGCTAAAGAGCTACTTCCAATCTGTTTTACGAGAGGTAATGGCAGCTCCCCGCATCTAAACCCGTGCAGTTTCACAAATCGCTTAAAACCACTCTCAGTTACCGAATCAGGGGTACTAAACCTTCTACTAAACCTTGATGGTAAGAAAGTAATCATGCTCGATAACGAAGTGAATATTTTCCTCCATGGGTACTTACAGTGAGTTGCAAAGTACTTTTCTTCTCTTGCCACCTGATCGTGACATCTGCCTAGAATCCGGATACTGTTAAACAATGGCTCACACTCACAATCTATACAGCGGAGAGGCAGATTCGTTCATTCTCCTTTCTCTGGCAATTGATTATGCTTCCTTGTTCTGTCATTGATAACGCGACCCGTCTGGCCCATGTAGGCCCTTTCACAGTTAGTGGGATTTCGTACACCACGCCGGCGGTACACGAAATAAAAGGCTAACCATGCCTCTTATCGCACTCGAACTTCTGTTTTTTTTTTTGCCCAATCATTGGGCACAACCTTCCAAGGTTTTTGGGCGCAGAGAACCCAACGGGAACCTCGTAACGGCTTGCAACCCTTCTTTAGGTTGTGCGCCACTCGGTACAGGGGACGACTTGCGGTCGCCTAGTCCCCATCTCGCTATTGTAATTTTTCTTGTCTTTCAATTTTTAAAGACGGGTCTCAGCTACAGCACAAATGACAGAAAACGAAAACCAGCCATTTGAAGCCTTTCGATCTGATGATTGAAGTTAGCCTCGGACATGAGAGTACAGGATGTAAGCAGCGTGGATTCCAGGCAAACTTAAGCGATCGACCTTTTGAGCGTCTTGGAGTGCGCAGATCGGTACGGCAGTAGCACTTTTCTGCCCGAGGGGAATACGACCAGCACAGTCTACCATCTAACAATTTAATGTTAATATTGCCGCGAAACCTTCAAATCAGTATTTGTTGTTTTTTAACAGCCGCCGGCATACAGGCTTATCACTCTGATTCTGGACAGCGTATCAGTTCCATAATCTTTGTTTGTTAATGCTCGATGCCGCGAGTCACACCTTTATCAGTTTGGTTGTAGCACAAGATGCACCGAGATCTGTCTCGAAGGTTCCGGCCACTCGGGTGTCTTTCCACAATGTTCCAGCCCGCGCTGGTAGCTGCTTGCGACGTTATCTAGGTTGTTCTGTGCAGCCTTTAAATTGAGCGTTGCCGAGTGTGACGGGTATTCCTTTGTTCGACGATCGACGAGCACGTTTGTTTCTATCGCCGCCGCCGAGTTGCTTAGTTCTTTTGCGGGCGCAAGTCAGCCCAAATAAACAGTTTCTTTAGTGAAATCATCGACCCTTCAATTGTGTCGTCGGCCTCGTCACCACTACGTGACATCTGGTGGAGGTGCTGCCTTTGATCCTTCAAGCGAAGACCCAAGCCGTGTTTCTGTCGCCCTGGAAGACCAGCCTACAGGTCACCGAGCCAGCCGCCGACTTCAAGGCCTACAACCCGAACACGGTCTGCTGCTTGACCCCATTCGATCTCGGAAGGCATCGACGCTGACAATGGCCCAGCCTACAGCACCGGTTATTTTCTTTCAACCCCGGGAGCCCCCCTGCTTCCATGGACTACCGGATGAAGATGCGGGAGATTGGATGCACCTTTTCGACCATGTGGCAGATTTCAACGGCTGGAATGACGCCTCGAAACTTAGGCAAGTCTACTTTGTTCTTCAAGGACATGCCCGAGTTTGGTTCGAAAATCATGAGGAAACTATGAAGGATTGGGAGACTTTCAAGGAAACGTTTCTGACTGCCTTTTCAAGCATCGTCCGAAAGGAAAGAGCCCAGCCCCTCCTTCAGTCAAGACTGCAACTTCCTAACGAGTCTGTCCTGGCGTACGTTGAGGAGATGAAGCGCCTCTTTTCGCCGCGCCGACCCTAACATGACTGAAGGTGAGAGAGTCAAACTTTTAATGCGAGGCGTCAAAGAATCGCTTTTTGGAAGTCTTGTCCGAAATCCGCCAAAAACAGTGGCGGAATTTGAAACCGAAGCGTCTGTCATCGAGAAGACGTTGTACACCCGGATGCGCCACTACGAGCGGCCACTTCAGCCAGACTACTCAAGCCACTACCCCAGCGCATCTGCGAGTGGAGAGAAACTTCGTGACCTCATCCGGGAGATCGTGCGAGAAGAGCTCTGCCGAATGCAGCCATCATCGCAACAACCCCAGGTGGCGACGCTCGCGGACGTCGTCCGTGAAGAAGTCCAGCAGACGCTGGGCGTTCCTGAAGCGACGGCTGCGACTGTTCCAGCACAAGAGGCAACAGCGATGAACTACGCTGGTGCATTACGTCGCCCTCCGCCCCGACGTGCTGACTTTCCGAGCCCTCGCCGCTACCGGCCTGTTCCTGAAAACCGCCCCTTGGCTCCCGGCCGCCAAGCCTACCAACGACCAACAAGCCCCAGGAAGTGCGACGCCTGGAGAACTGCAAACAACCGGCCATTATGCTTCCACTGCGGTGAGGCCGGCCACATTCTGCGGCACTGCCCGTACCGACGAATCGGTCCCCGCGGATTTGCAGTCGACGCACCACGACCACTCTCAGGTGAACGACCGCAAGAAATTGACAACTATCTGCGTAGCGGTGAGATTGCGCCACCAAGCCGTCGATTCAGGTCTCCATCGCCGTACAGGGCCCGCTTTGCGTCGCCAGGACATAACTATGATGATAGTGTGCGCGGAAGGTCCCCAAGCCCCCGTAGGGGAAACTAAAGGCAGCAACCTTTGGAGGTGAGGTTGCTCAAAGGCGAAAAGATGAAGATCCTCCGCCGCCGACGACCACTAACGACGACGCAGCCGTTTCACCGCCGCTCCACACGACGTCATCGACGACAACACGACCAAATTGCAAGCAGACACTGCCGCCCCGCGAAGTAACAACGGTATGCCCCGGCCATGACCTGAAGAAACGACGGAGCTGAGATCGGACACTAAGGCCCACGTGCAATGCGAGGACGCGAACAAGTGACATTGAAGTTGATGTCGACGGTCGCAGAGTCACTGCCCTAGTAGACACCGGAGCTGACTATTCAGTCATTAGTGGACCGTTAGCCTCTCAGCTAAGAAAAGTTACCACCGCTTGGGATGGCCCGCTGATTCGCACAGCAGGTGGCAACCTGATTACTCCATCGGGACGATGCACTGCAAGAATAACCGTAAATGGGCGTACTTACCCCACCAGCTTTGTGGTCTTGCAGCAGTGCTCCCGCGACGTGATTTTAGGCATGGACTTCCTAAATGAACATAGGGCTATCATCGACCTGCGATCCAAGCTCATCAAGCTCTTGGCAGACAAAGCCATTCCTGCTGCGACGACGTCGATGCAACACATCCCTCTAAACGTCCTCGACGAAGAATTGAACGTCCCGCCCCGATCAAGTTTCGCAGTCTGCGTAGGTAGCGCCAACATCGAAACCGCTGAAGGCATCGTCGAAGGAAATATCCAATTGCTCTTAGAACGAGGTGTCGGCATCGCAAGAGGCATCACGAAATTCCGGAGAGGTCAAGCTCAGGTTCTGGTAACAAACTTCACCGAAGAATACCGGCACCTCAACAAGGGCACGACGATCGCCTTTTTCGACGAATTAGAGGACCTCAAAGATGTATTCACCCTCCACGACCAAACGCTCGAAGACGCACCGGACCTATTCCGTCAGCCCACATTTGACATCAACCCGGCATTGACCCACAACAGGAAAGACCAGATTCTCAGTCTGCTTCGAAGCTACGGGGAGTGCTTCTCATCGTCATCGAAGGTACGACAAACACCACTGGCCAAGCATCGCATAATAACGGACGAACACGCCCGACCTCTGCGCCAAAGCCCTTATCGTGTATCGCCGCGAGAACGCCAGGCCATTCGCGATCAAGTTGAGGAAATGCTGCGTGATGACGTAATCCAGCCATCGAACAGCCCCTGGGCAGCACCAGTCGTTTTGGTCAAGAAGAAAGACAGCACACGTCGCTTCTGCGTTGATTACCGCCGCTTGAATAGCATAACGAAGAAGGATGTCTACCCGCTTCCTCGCATCGACGACACTCTCGACCGGCTCTGCAATGTAAGGTATTTCTCATCGATGGACCTGAAGAGCGGATATTGGCAAATTGAGGTCGACGAAAGAGATCGCGAGAAGACCGCATTCATCACACCGGACGGCCTTTATGAATTTAAGGTGATGCCATTTGGCCTCTGCTCCGCACCAGCCACGTTTCAACGAGTAATGGACACAGTCCTGGCAGGCTTGAATTGGCAAATTTGTTTGGTATATTTGGACGACGCTGTTGTCTTCTCGTCAAACTTTGAAGACCACCTACAACGACTACAGACAGTGCTGGAAGCCATCAAGTCATCGGGGCTAACGCTAAAAGCAGAGAAGTGTCACTTCGCCTACGAAGAACTTCGATTCCTAGGTCACATCGTTAGCAAGGGCGGTATTCGCCCAGACCCGGAGAAAACAGCTGCAATCGCACAATTCCCACCGCCTGCCGACAAGGAAGCTATGCGCCGATTCCTTGGGCTGTGCGCTTATTATCGACGATTTGTCAGAAACTTTTCGCGGATCGCCGAACCGTTGACGCAGCTTACAAAGGCTGACGTACCTTTTAAATGGGAAGCGCCGCAAGGAGAAGCCTTTGACGAACTTAAGCGCCGCCTGCAATGCCCTCCTGTACTTGGCCACTTTGATGAAAACGTCGAGACCGCAATTCACACCGACGCGAGCAGTGTAGGCCTAGGAGCCATTCTCGTCCAGAAGACTGCCAGACAGGAAAAAGTAATCGCCTACGCCAGCAGGTCTCTCGCAAAAGCCGAAGTCAATTACTCGACGACCGAGGAGTGCCTTGCGATCATCTGGGCTACTTCTAAGTTTCGTCCATACCTATACGGCCGACCATTCAAGGTGGTAAGCGACCATCACGCGCTCTGCTGGCTGGCTAATTTGAAAGATCCTTCCGGCCGCCTTGTCAGATGGAGCCTACGACTTCAAGAATTTGACATGACTGTAGTCTAAGTCGGGCCGGAAGCATTCCGACGCAGACTGCTTATCCCGCGCTCCCATCGATTCTCCCCCGAAGGACGATGACGATGATGCCTTTTTGGGACCGGTTTAGCGCCAGCAGTTTCGCAGAACAACAGCGATCAGACCCTGAGCTGAAAGCGCTAGCCGATTACTTGGAAGGAAAGACCGCTTCCCCTCCTGGTGTGTTCAGGCGACATTTATCATCCTTCACGTTAAACAATGGCCTCCTCGTGAAGAAGTACTTCGCACCCAACAAGACCGCGCAGCTTCTCGTAGTGCCTAAAACCCTTCGGCAAGAAATTCTGCAGGCGTTGCACGATGAGCCCACAGCAGGCCACCTCGGATTTGCGCGCACGTTGCGTCGAATCCAGGAGAAGTATTACTGGCCGCGACTGCCTGCCGAAGTTGCCCACTACGTGAAGACGTGTCGTGAGTGCCAATGACGCAAAACGCCGCCGATCAAACCAGCAGGACTACTAAACCCGATTCCGCCCCCAATCCTGCCCTTTCAACAAATTGGGATGGATCTCCTCGGCCCCTTTCCATCTTCGTCTATGGGTAACAAGTGGATCATCGTGGCCACTGACTACCTTACCCGTTACGCCGAAGCAAGAGCACTACCAAATGGTACCGCGGCAGAAGTCGCCAAATTTTTTGTCGAACAAATTCTCTTGCGACACGGCGCCACAGAAGTGCTCATCACCGACAGGGGAACTGCGTTTACGGCAGAGTTCACGCAAGCCATCCTGGAATACAGTCACACAAGCCATCGACGAACAACTGCGTACCATCCCCAGACCAATGGCCTTACGGAGCGCCTGAACAAAACGATCGCTGACATGATCGCTATGTACGTCGACGCTGAACACAAGACCTGGGACGCCATCTTGCCGTACGTGATCTTCGCGTATAACACGGCAGTCCAGGAGACGACCAGAGCGACTCCGTTCAAGCTTGCGTACGGCAGGGAGCCCACGACGACGCTCGACGCAATGCTACTGCACGTAACCAACGAGGACAACCTTGACGTCACCGCCTACCTGCAGCGTGCAGAGGAAGCCCGACGACTCGCACGGCTGCGTACCAACAGCGCACCGACAGCCGACGATACAACTTACGACGACACCACGCAGAGTACAATCCAGGAAACCAAGTGTGGGTTTGGATACCTGTTCGCCGTCGTGGATTAAGTGAAAAGTTGTTGCGTCGATACTTTGGGCCGTACAAAATCATTCGCCGCGTCGGCCCACTGGACTATGAAGTCATTCCCGACGGAATGTCAGCATCACAACGGCGACGCGCACGCCAAGAAATTGTACATGTTGTACGACTGAAGCCATATTACGCGCGTTAAAGAATGTGTGGTGTATAAAATTTGCAGTGCTTATGTATAGTTGCTTTGTTTTGGAACATCGAGGCGATGTTTTTTTTTAAGGGGGGAGTAGTGCCGCGAAACCTTCAAATCAGTATTTGTTGTTTTTTAACAGCCGCCGGCATACAGGCTTATCACTCTGATTCTGGACCGCGTATCAGTTCCGTAATCTTTGTTTGTTAATGCTCGATGCCGCGAGTCACACCTTTATCAGTTTTGTTGTAGCACAAGATGCACCGAGATCTGTCTCGAAGGTTCCGGCCACTCGGGTGTCTTTCCACAATGTACCAGCCCGTGCTGGTAGCTGCTTGCGACGTTATCTAGATTGTTCTGTGCAGCCTTTAAATTGAGCGTTGCCGAGTGTGACGGGTATTCCTTTGTTCGACGATCGACGAGCACGTTTGTTTCTATCGCCGCCGCCGAGTTGCCTAGTTCTTTTGCGGGCGCAAGTCAGCCCAAATAAACAGTTTCTCTAGTGCAATCATCGACCCTTCAATTGTGTCGTCGACCTCGTCACCACTACGTGACAATATCTAGAAACTCCAGGCTGTCATTGTCTGGGGTTCTTGCATTCATTGCATGACAGTTCACTTCACTTTGCCTGGAATCGCGCTGCTTAAATCAGGTGGCAAGAGAAATTCTTGAGTCTTGTTTGATTAAAAACAAATGGGGCAAGTGTATTAGTGATCGCTCTGTATCTCTTCAGAAAAATGAAATTTGCTTTCATGAAACTTTTTTATGACGACTTGCTTCGCCACGTGTTTTAATTTGTTTTTGTTTGTTTTTGCATTTCAGGTTTTGACCGCTTTTGCTTCAGATAATTGACGCTGCGTTTGCTACAAGTGACTGCCTGCTATTGCTGTGGTGTTTTGGTTTTTTTGTTGGTTAAATTTGTTTTTGTTATTTTGCCTTGTTTTTTGCTCAGTTTTTACGTTTTAGGTCTGACTGCTATTGCTTCGTTTACTTGATACTGCTTTTGCTACGAATAGCTGATGTCTATTGCTAAGATTTGTTTCATTTATTTTTTGCTGTCTTTGGTTTATGTGTTCAGTAATACGTGTTTACTCATGTCTTTTGCTGATTTCTGATATCGGCAGGTTTGCACATGTGTGACGAAGGGTTTAGACTCGTCCTTTTTCTTTCGATAAACAGTTGATAGTGTCCGCTAATGGTGTTCTTTTCAGTCTTGTGTTGTTTTCTTTGCTCCGTAGTAGTTCCCAAGTCATGAACCAACTCGCCCCACAAGCCGTAATTTTGGAGTACAGCAAGGTTGCGTACTGGCGCCAATATTATTTTTAATTTTTATAATTGATCTTCCTAAATATAATCGTGTAAATATCACGCTTTTCGCAGATGACGTAGCGTGAAATTATTTCCTCTGAAGATAATGTTGCTTTAAACAGCGACTGGAAACAGTGTCACCGTGGTGTAAATAGTGGCAGATGGCTCTAAATGTTAACTAGTATGCTTTCCTACAAATAACTAGAAACAAAACAGTGCCTGTATTTTCCTTACCAGCATAAACAATACTTTACTAACCACAGTGAGCTACCCTAAATATTTTTGCTTGATACTCAGGCATAACCTAAGATGAATCTCGCACGTAAATACCATAACAGGAGCTGCCACACGAAAGTTATTTTTCCTCAGATGTCGTCTCAGTAATACACCACCCGGAACTAAACTATGACGCCTTTATACGATGACCAGTAGAATATGCTAACGACGTGTAGTTCTTGACAACTCAACAAAACATAAAAAACTAGAAGGAATACAAAGAAAGGCGATAAGTTACATTTTTAACTAATATAATATTGTTACCACATGCGATTAGGGAGTGGAACACCCTAAAACCATTAATAACACACAGTGCAATACTCGATGAATTAGTAAAGCTTGTGGAGGACCTTTCACTGAAACATTTATGAATGTTTATCCGAACAGATTCCTTATCAGCAACATTGATAACTTCAAAATTGTACTAAACCCTTATTGCATTGTTATTCCCATCCTATGTTCATTTATGTACCTTTTTTGACATGTATCAACAGTTTTTTTTCGTCATTATTGATATTGTATTTACTATATAAGAGCCCTCAGGAATACTTGTGCTGTACACTGAACATTTTGTTGCTTTTATTTCTCGCCACAACGTTTCTTCCATATAAATATTACTGTTCCTGCCGTTGAACATGCATGTTCCAAATATTGTCAGGCTTTGTGTAAGTGTTTTTTTCCCTGCCTGCAAAGATCCCGCCCGGGATTTACAGTTTTCCTAAATAAATAATATTCAAAATAAAAGATCTGTTCTTAATACAAATATCAAAACAATATTTTGTATTTTCGATATGGGCTTTCTAGTTTCTTTTTCTCGAATGGGTACCACGTGCCAGTGGAATCCCCGTAATCATTCGAAAGCGCGAGGCCTTACAAGCGAAGCGCAAGGGCCGCAGTGTGTTTAACCTGCCAAATGCGGTTTGGCTAGGGTAATAATCGCCATTTTTCTTTTTTGTGAGGGCGAAAAAGGCCTATAACGCACTATAATTAGAATTGTCATCCTACCGGATTCTTATAGCTAGGCTCGCTATAACGCCGACTGTATGCTATCCTATCGGTCTCTTTTTCCTCCCCGTCATAAAAAGCCTCTTGCAAAGCCAATGCAAAAATTTTGTGCCTGTTTAAACCGCATACACTTTTTTCTGATTCCTTTTATTTCTATAGAACTTCGTGTAGTTGGCTTGAGAGCGGGTGCAAAAGCCGTTTTAGTTTTAAAACGAGGGACGTTGCCGAGAGCCTTCCTTTTTCGTTTCAAACTCTCCACTACTTTCCAAACTGACTTATCCGCCGTGTAATAAAGATTAGGACCTCCCCCAATACCCGCTTTGAAGCATGTACATTACATGTGGAGAATTTGAAAGGAAAAAGGAAGACTGTCGGCAACGTGCCTCGTTTTAAAACTGAAACGGCTTTTGCATCCGCTCTCAAGCCAACTGCGGGTAGTTTTAAAGAAAAAAAAAAAGGAATCAGAAAAACAGTGTATCCGGTTTAAACACAGCAGGAAATATATTCACTTGCTTTTAAAAAGACAATGTTTCACGGCGAGGAAAAAGAGACCAAGAGCGCAGTATAAAGTCTGCGTTATAGCGAGGCAAGTTGTAAGCATCCGGTAGGATGACAAATTTATTTATAGTGCTTTATAGGCCTTTTACGACCTCACAGGAAAAAGATATGGTGATTATTACAATAGTGAAAACAATAATTCGCAAGTAAAACACACCGCGGCCCTTGCGCTTCCTTTTTAAGGCCTCGCGCCCTCGATGGATTACTGGGATTCCACTGGCACGTGGTACCCCCCCCCCCCCCCCCATGTCGAAAATACAAAATATTTTGATCATTCGTTGTAAGAACACATTTTTTTGTGCGAATAATATTTATTTAGAAAAGCTGTCAATCCCAGGCGGGATTTTTACAGGCAGGGATAAAACAGATACATAAATCTAGACAATACTGGGGCATATTCAATGGCAGGAACAGTAATTTGTAGATAGACGAAAAATTGTGGTCAGAAATAAAAGCAAGAAAATGTTCAGTGTACAGCAAAACTATTGTTGAGCGCTCTTAGACACTAAATACAACATCAATACTGACGCAAAAAAACTGTTGATAGATGTCAAAAAGGTATATGAATGAACATAGAATGGCAATAACAATGCAATAAAGGTTTAGTACAATTTTCAAGTTATTAATGATGCTGCTAAGGAATCGGCTGGGATAAACATTCATGAGTTTTTGAGCAAAAGGTCCCCCACTAGCTTTACAAATTCATCGTGTGTTGAACTGTGTGTTATTCATAGTTTTAAGGTGTTTCGCTCCCTAATTGCATGGGGGAAATTTTATATTCGTTGAAAATGTACCTTATCGCCTTCCTTTGCATTCCTTCTAGTTTTTGTGTTTTGTTGAGTTTTCGGGCACTACACGTCGTTAGCATATTCTACTGGTCATCGTCTAAAGGCGTCATAATTTAGTTTCGGGTGGTGTATCACTGAGACGACGTCTAAGGAAAAATAACTTTCGTGTGGCAGCTGCTGTTATGATATTTACGTGCGAGATTCATCTTAGGTTATGCCTGAGTATGAAGCAAAAATATTTATGGTCGCTGACTGGGGTTAGTAAAGTATTGTTTATGCTTAAGGAAAATACAGGCACTGTTTTGTTTCTAGTTATTGGGGAAAGCATAATAGTTAACATTTAGGGCCATCTGCCACTAGGTACACCACTGTGACACTGTTTCCAATCGCTGTTTAAGGCGACATGATCTTCAGAGAAAATATTTTCACGGTAAGGCATCTGCGAAAAGCCTGATATTTACACGAATATATATAGGAAGGTAATTTATAAAAAGTAAATATAATATTGGCGCAAGTACGAAACCTTGAACTCCAGAATTACGACTTGTGGGGCGAGTTGGCTCATGGCTTGGAAACTACTTTACAATAACGGCCTGTGGGGCGAGTTGGCTCATGACTTAGAAACTAGTTCACAATAACGGCCTGTGGGGCGAGTTGGCTCATGACTTGGAAACTACTTCACAATAACGGCCTGTGGGGCGAGTCGGCTCATGACTTGGAAGCCACTTCACAATAACGACCTGTGGGGCGAGTTGGTTCATGACTCGGAAACTACTCACAATAATGGCCTGTGGAGTGAGTTGGCTCATGACTTGGAAACTACTTCACAATAACGGCCTGTGCCCGAGTTGGCTCATGACCTGGAAACTACTGCACAATAACGGCTTGTGGGGCGAGTTGACTCATGACATGGAAACTACTTCACAATAACGGCCTGTGGGGTGAGTTGGCTCATGACTTGGAAACTACTTCACAATAACGGCCTGTGGGACAAGTTGGCTCATGACTTGGAAACAACTTCACAATAATGGCCTGTGGGGCGAGTTGGCTCATGACTTGGAAACTACTTCACAATAACGGCCTGGGGGGCGAGTGGGCTCATGAATTGGAAACTACTTCACAATAACGGCCTGTGGGGCGAGTTGGCTCATGACTTGGAAACTACTTCACAATAGCGGCCTGTGCGGCGAGTTGGCTCATGACTTGGAAACTACTTCACAAAACGGCCTGTGGGGCGAGTTGGCTCATGACTTGGAAACTACTTCACAATAATGGCCTGTGGGGCGAGTTGGCACATGACTTGGAAACTACTTCACAATAACGGCCTGTGGGGCGAGTTGGCTCATGACTTGGAAACGACTTCACAATAACGGCTTGTGGGGCGAGTTGGCTCATGACTTGGAAACTATTTCACAATAACGCCCCGTGGGGCGAGTTGGCTCATGTCTTGGAAACTACTTCACAATAACGGCCTGTGGGGCGAGTTGGCTCATGACTTGGAAACTACTTCACAATAACGGCCTGTGGGGTGAGTTGGCTCATGACTTGGAAACTACTTCACAAAAACGGCTTGTGGGGCGAGTTGGCTCATGACTTGGAAACTACTTCACAATAACGGCCGGTAGGGCGAGTTGGTTCTTGACTAAGAAACTACTATACAATAACGGCCCGTGGGGCGATTTGGTTTATGACTAATGAAACTACGTTACAATAACGGCCCGTGGGGCGATTTGGTTCATGACTAATGGAACTACTTTACAATAATGGCCGGTAGGGCGAATTGGTTCTTGACTTTGAAACTACTTTACAATAACGGCTGGTAGGGCGAGTTGGTTCTTGACTTGGAAACTACTTCACATTAACGGCCCGTGGGGTGACTTGGTCCATGATTTGAAACTACTTTACAATAACGGCCCTTGGGACGAGTTGGTTGATGACAATGGTAATTCGCTGTAACCTGCTATATAAGCTTTTAAATAACGCTAACGAGTGATTCGTACTAATTGAGATTTCAGTAGCATGGTAGAAAGGGGCCATACGAGCATTTGAAGCGAAACAAATTATGGGGGAAAATAAGCTCAGTATTTACGGGTATAACGCGATAGCGTAGACTAGGGTACCTCCAAAGTTGGACCACGAAGTGATTTTCAGGATCGGTGACGCTCCCACTCCTTTAGTGCCAAAGTTGCAGCAAGTCATCCGCGAACAAGTCGCAGAAGCGCTTCTCACGCTTCCTGAAGCTCATTCTGTTGCTCCTTTGACATACTTCGGAGCACCACTTCAGTATAGTCAACCTTCTGTTCCAGCCCCTTTGAGCTACGCGGCTGTGGCTGCGCGCCATCCGCCTGAGCCGTTACCACCCATGCAGCCTGTCCTACGCCCTGCACCGCTTCCTCAAATAGCTCCGCTTCATCCTCCCACTCCGTGCTATTACGACCCTTGGTGTACTTCGGACAATCGTCCAATTTGCTACTACTGTGGATTTGCTGGACATGTGGCCCGTCGATGTCGTCGTCGCATGGCCGCGCCTCCCGAGCCTGCGTCTTCTGATCACTCCACACCACTGTTTCGTTCTGCTCTCTCTCCGCCTGCGTACGCCACAGAACAGCGTCCGTATACGACCCATCGTTCTCCTTCTCCACGTCGCCGGTCACTGTCACCAATGCGCCGGCGATCACCTCCTGTTGACGAGGGAAACTAAGCTCCGCGGTTCCTGAGGCAAGAACTGCGTGCTCTGCGAAAAGTTCAAGGCCTCATATTTTGCCCACGAACGTTATAGTGATCTCTATCGATGGTCTGTCCGTATATGCGCATGTCGATATGGGTGCTACAATATCAGTGATTCATGAGCGACTCTGCCGACGATTACGAAAAGTGCGACGTCATTTTACGGTTTGTCGCGCCGCACTGTTAGTAAAAAGAGGAGAGCACCTTTAGCAGCATGTACAGCGCATGTCGTCATTGAAGGTGTTTTGTGCATTGTCGAGTTCATAGTTTTGTTGTCTTGTTCCTACGACGTGATTCTCGGATGGGATGTCTTGTCTAAAAATAATGCCGTGATCGATTGCGCCCGAGCTGAAGTGGAATTTATTGCACTCTGCGACGCACTGCCCGACGACAACCGTTCAGTGTGTTCTCAAAAGCTAACCAGAGGCTTGCGCCCCTGTGCCTCTTTCGTGTCCTGCTGTCTCAGCTGTTAGTGTTTTATTTACGCCGTCTGCATCCTTCATCCACCGCAAGCACCTGCCGCTGCCGTCTGCTGTTCTCGATGTTCACGGTGGGTTCACCCAACACTTCATCTACAATCCGTCTCCGCGACCACTTACTCTTCTACGTGGTGAATCTCTCGGTTTTATTCAACCAGCCCACTTTCTATCCGACCTGGACGCCTCCGAGACCTACCGTAGTAACTACATTGATGCCCTGTAGTCCGAACCGACGTTCGATCCATTGCCAGACGACTTCTTCCGAACCGCCATAGATGACGCTCTTTCTTCCATATACCGCATGCAGCTTGTAGCCCTTTTACAGACGTTTCGCTCCACTTTCGACAACGCCCACACACCTCTGTGCCGCACTTCCACAGTTGCGCATCACATTCAGACCGGCTCTAACTCAACTTTTCGACAGCGGCCCTATCGTGTGTCAGTGGCAGAACGTCGCGTGATCAATGAGCAAGTTGAGGACATGCTACAATGTGGTGTAATCCGTCCGTCTCAAAGCCCATGGCCTTCACCAGTGGTGCTAGTAAAGAAAGATGGCTCAATTCGCTTTTGTGTCGATTATCGGCGCCTATACAAAATTACCCACAAAAACAACTACCCTCCTCCGCGTATAGACGACGCTCTTGATTGCCTCCAAGGTGCCGTGTACGTTTCGTGTCTTCATTTATATTCCGGTTACTGCAAGTGCCACTGGCCACCTGTGACAGAGAGAAGAACGCATTTGTGACCCCGGATGGCCTCTATGAATGTAATCTAACGCCCTTCAATTTGTGCAACGCGCCCGCCGCATTCGAGATGATGATGGATAACATCTTGCGGAATTTCAAGTGGCACATCTGCCTCTGCTACCTGGACGACATTGTTGTCTTTTCCACCGAGTTCGCCACGCACCTAGAGCGTTTACGCCAAGTTTTGGTTTGTCTTACCGACGCCGGCCTACAACTGAATCTCAAGAAGTGTCACTTTGGTGCCCGGGAGTTGACCATCTTGGAGCATATCGTCTCTAAGGAAGGTGTTCGCCCTGATCCGGCCAAGCTGCGCGCAGTGGCGGAGTTTCCTAAGCCGGTCTCGCTCAAGCAACTTCGAAGCTTCATAGGTCTATGCTCATATTTTCGGCGCTTCGTGCAGAAGTTTGCTTCTATAATTGCACCCCTGACGAAGCTACTCAAGGGAAATACTGACTTAACTGCGTGGTCAGTTGAGTGCGACGAAGCGTTCACCGCATTGCGCCGCCTTTCCGGTTCGCCACCAATTCTTCGGCTCTACGACCCCACGGCACCCACAGAGGTCGATACTGATGCGAGTGGCGTTGGCCTCGGAGCGGTCTTGGCTCAACGAAAAAATGGCTTTCAGGAATACGTCGTCACGTACGCGAGTCGCGTCCTCTCCAAAGCTGAATGCAACTACTCAGTTACGAAAAAGGAGTGCTTGCCCATTCTGTGGGCACTAACAAAATTCCGACCGTACCTGTACGGTGGCCAGTTTGACGTCGTCACGGACCACCACGCGTTATAGTGGCTGTCCTCTCTTATAGACTCGTCTGGCTGCCTTGCACGATGGACTCTCCGCTTTCAGGAATTTGACATTCGAGTTATCTATCGCTCTGGACGTAAGCACATGGATGCTGACGCTCTGTCTCGTTCTCCCTTATCCAGCGACGCTGCTTGCTCCTCGGCGGCTGGTCCCGTCCTCTCACCTCTAACCATCGCTGATATGCCTGCAGAGCAGCGAAAGGACCCGTGGCTTTCATCTTGTATCGACATCGTGTCCACTTCTCCCAATGCTGCGCCTTCTCGGACTTTACGCAGTCAAGCACCCCGCTTCGCAATACGAGACGGACTGCTCTACCGCCGTAAGTATATGCCCGATGGTCGACGACGTCTTCTCGTCATTCCCTGCCATTTACGATATGAAATTTGCGCCTCTTTCCATGCCGACCCTCCGTGTGCCCATCTTGATGTGGTCAAGATGTTTCAAAGAATTTCTCAACGCTTCTATTGGCGCGGCATGTGCGGGTATATTAGCAAATACGTCCGCTCTTGCATCGCCTGTTAACGCCTGAAGTCATCCACACCTCGAACTTCTGGCCCCTTACAACCACGTCCATGCCCGGTCCGTCCTTTTGATCGCGTTGGCGTTGACCTTTACAGGCCACTTCCCTGCACGGTCTCTGGGAACCGGTGGATTATCGTCGGCATCGGCCACCTCATCCGGTATGCCGAAATCGCCGCTACCCGCCGCTACTGCTCGTGAAGTTGCCCTGTTCTTGCTACATCATTTTGTTCTTCATTACGGCGGGCCGCGAGAGCTGCTGAGTGACCGAGGCCGCGTCTTCCTTTCCAACGTCGTTAAAACTCTACTGACCGAATGTCGCATCATACATCGGACCACTACAACCTACCACCATCAAACCAACGGGCTGACTGAGCGCTTCAATCGTACTCTCGAAAATATGCTCACAATGTACGTTGCCGCTTATCAGACCAACTGGGACGCCGTTCTTCCTTTTGTGACGTACGCATATAATGCCGCCACGCAATCAACCACTGGATTTAGCCATTTCTTCCTCCTTTATGGGTGTAAGGCATCGTCCACGATGGACGCTATTTTAGCATATCGTCCCGACTCCTCCGAGTGGACTCCCCTTTCAGATCGAAGAGATTTAGAAACATTCGACATTGTAATAGATGAGCTCTAATTTTAATCATAGGAAATTAGGAAAGCGATGATTTTGCTGTTTTTCGTACCAAACGATGAAATCTACCGTTTTTTCTTAGCTCTTAGAGTCCCCTTTGAAGGGAGCGGCTGGTTCATTTGAACTCTTTGAACCCAAGATAATCCGTGCCTGGCTAGTGTGACAATTCCTATTTATAGCGTGCTTAACCTTTGCACTCTTTATGAGAATGCCGCCTTGTAGTGCTCGGCATTGAGACGATTTTATCACTGCTCGCTGAAGGCTTTGTAATAGCCCATCTAAATTGAATATTGTTTTAGTGTGAATTAAATACCATGTTAAGAAAGCTTTTCTAGAGAAATCGGCAAGTACTCTTTTTAAGAACGCGTAAAGGGCCAACCACAAAGAGCGAACTTTCTCTGCGATCTTCATGCGGCGCTGCGCAACGCCGACATACCGTCGTCGGGCCGTGCCACATGCAGCGAAAAACTGACGGCTGGCGGCGTCGACGCCCAAGTCAAAAACCGCACGAGCTTGTCCGCTTCAACAAAGCACTTTTCACATTAAATGACATTTCAAGAGCAACACATAAAGTAGCAGTGGCTAAAATGGTGCCCGACAGCATTTGTATACAGGCTTCAATTACGGCCGACATCGCAGCAACAGCGTACTGCAGGCGCGTCTCTTTGCAGCAGGGTTTGAGCGAGGGTTATTAAGTGAAACATCGAAAAAATCCGGCTTCAGCTGCATCATCAAAGTATTCAAAATCGCAATGCTTACAGCATCTTATGACGTGACGTTACCAAAGCAAAGTGATTGTCAATGGCGGGAACTTCTTCTGAGGTCTGAAGCGTACGTGTAAAGCGGTCCCTGACTCCCAGCAATGGCTCTGCCCACTCCTCGTACTTTTCAATGGCCGCGTTAAGCGTAGAGTCTTCCGCCTTTCGGAACAACGACTAGTCCGTGAGCCGGGCGTGCCCTCTCGGTTTGCGATGCTTATTGTAGTCGAGGCAGATCTTGAGAATGCAGTGGTCACTCCCCAAGGTTTCCTGTATGTTGTGCCAATCATAGCTTCTAGCTCCCTTAATCAAATAGAGATCTGGACACATATTTCTCGAGACATTGTTGCCAATCCTCGTGGGATGCGGCGGTCAGTAAGAATCGTCAGTGCTAGCTCCCAAATGGCTGCAGCGAGTTTCCTGCCTTTAATATCCTAATTACTATAACCCCACAAGACGCTAAATGCATTAAAATCCCCCACTATGATAAGAAATGCACTTTTTGCCAATTGCGCTACCTTTTGGAAAATCTAATCGAAAGACGCCCCCCTGTTTTTCGGTCGGCTATATATGTTCAACATTTACGCACTTCTGCTAGTGCGTAATACTTTTTGGTAATAGCTGAATAAATGTATGTTCCACCTCAGTTTCCAACTCCAGCTCGATTCTCACAGCCGTGCAATCCTTATGCACCAAAATGCAATTGGATGAGTTGTTTTAATTCGTGCTGTATGTTCTTAGTTTGGCTTCCGTATTCACATCCTGCAGTGCAATAATATCTGGTAATTTATCCAATGAATCTATGTATTGCTGTAGCGAATCCCTTTTCCTTCTAAGCCCCCTGCTGTTCCACTATAAAATCACCAGCTTAGGAGAGCGGGTCATGTTGAACACTAAAGGAAGTCGCGCTTGGTGTGTCCCCTTCGGTGTCGGGCAAATCATGAGCTACAAGCTGCCGATTACCCACCCGGCCTGTTAATTTTAGAACCTTCGCCCGCGTACATTCAGGCAGCTCCTGTAGTTTTCGATCAATTCTGACTTCAAAAGCTTGCAGCTTAATTAGACGGGGCTCCAAGATCCCCTGTAAAACGCGCTCTACCGCTGCTTGAATGCCCCTCTCAATAGCTGCCTGAACGTTTTTCTCAATAATAGTTTACAGAGTTTTCTCGAGGTTCGTCTGTATTTTCTGCATTTTACGAGCTTCCAAACGCGGAAGGTCGTTCAACAAACATCTGTCGACAACCACTTCAATCCCGGCTTCTTTCTCTGTGGCACCAGCCCCCTTATTGGTCTCCGGCGCCACTACGTTACTGTTTCCATCCTTTTCCTTTTTCGCACCCTGAGGGACAAGAGTCAGTGCCTGCTCAGTAGGAGGGAGGGGAGCATCCTCATTCATTGCAGATTCGCCAGGGGTTTCTGGCATGTTTTCACCCTCTGCCGATGTCCTCTGTTTCTGGCTTTTATACTTCGCTAGCTGCTGTTTTATTCTGCTAGTTTCCTCCTGAAGGTTTTCAACAGCCAACGTGGGAGGCGGAGAGGTTACAACCTGTGCCCAGCTCACCTTGCTGCCAGTGGTGTTCCCCGACTCTGCTCCTTTAAGCCTCTTGTTACCTGGACGACCGCTTCCTTCAGGCCCCTGCCTTCTCCGCGGTTGCGGTCCAGGCTTCTAATTTTTCCGGTTCTCTCTGGATTGACGCTGGTTGCTGTAGTGCCCACCACCAGGCGTGCGCCCGGCTCCGGAACTATTCCTGTATTTCCAGGTGCAGTCGGCGAAGCTCGTGAGATGGGCACCCCCGCAGACTAGACATCGGGACTGGCACTCGTGACCCTATTCTTGGGTGATGTTTCCGCAGGCCCGACAGAGACTTTCTTGTGGATTAGGGCAAACTTTCACCCTATGCCCCACTGTTCCACAGCGGGTACAAGCTAGTGTTGTCTTCCGGTAGAGACGGACGGACACAGCCTCCCCCCCAGTAGAGCACATTGAACGGCACTGTACGGCCTTCGAACGTAATCACCGCTGCGTTCGACTCTCCTAATTTCCTCACACCCACGACGCGAGTGCGTGCCGAGTAAATAGCTTGAGCAATATCAGCTTCTGACACTTTTGGAGCCACTTGAATTACTACACGACACGTATATTCGGTCATCTCGAGATAGACATGCACGCTTGCAATTGGCCGCCAATCCGCAGATTCTCGACCACGAGGATCTGCCGAATAATCCCTGCACCTCGAATTCCAACCGTGATTGTGTTTTGATCGCAGGCCAGCCATACTGCAAGCGCCTGTGATTTGCGGTCGATGCCGGCAGCAGCATATATAGCTTCTCCTTAGTACCCTTGAAATTTGACAAATTGAGTGTTGCTCTGGGTTTAATGACGACGACAAAGTCTTCAGTGCCAAATTTAGGCACCACCTCTGGTTTCCAACGCTTCGCTTGAAGCGGTTTGCTTGACGCCGAAGTGGGGTCATGGCCGTCAGCAGTGTCTCCACTGTACAAGCGTTCCTGCCGTTCCGAGCACGCGCGTCTCGCAAACGCTCGCTCTTGCTCTTCTAATTCAGTGGCTTAATCGAAGACTGGCTTCTTCGCAGCCTGTAGCGCCACTACTTGCATGCTTTCCGGGACGTAGCCCAGTACAAGACTCATGACTGCCGTGCCTAGTGCCGCATTAGCGGCCCGGCGTCGTCGCCAAGGCTTAGGCTTAGTACGGCGACAACGTGGTCAACTGATAAAGTCTCGTAAAATCGCCAAAAGGAGGCCCACCTGGATGTAAATGGTGCCTACGGGTGCCCGGTAACCTGCCGGACAAAATTCAACTAGTGTTGAACGGTGCAAATCGATGGTTTGGAAGTAGGACATCCGTTTCGCGTCCAGTAGACCAGAGAAAGCTAGACAAGAGAAAAGTGGAGCGTGCAGCGGAGACACCGGCACAACGAGAAGAGCGCTTCCTCAATTCTACTCGGCATGGCCATTAGTCAAACCACAGCCAATGTTTTCTTATTCTAATAGACACAAATTCAGCCGTGAACAAAGCCTGGAACGGCAATACGCGCAACAACTGACCAGGGTTTAGTGCAGGAACAAGAAGGGAATGTATAATTCGAACTAAAGCTGTATTATATATTAATAATGAATTGTAACTTATGAATAGTAATCAAGAAATGAAATAAAAGGAATGCAAATAAAACTTGTACCAAAAAACTAAGACAGCAAAGTGGTGATAAATCTTCCGGTCGCAGCATTATAACCATGGAGTAACACATACAAAGGTTTTAGGGCATGCCCTATAATGGTTGCACCAAAGAAGTGGACGTCAGGGATGTAAACGACTCAGAGGCGATAAATGCTTCTTTCTAGTCTTTCCAGTCAATAAACCTGTTTCTATTTCTCTTTCATGCCATCAAGAACCTTTATTTCAGGTTACTACTCTTTGTATTTGGGCGTTTCCTATGATTGTTCAATGAATTTGAGACCTCATATTGAACATATTAAGCGCAAAGGGGAGCGTGCATTGGGTCTACTGCGTCGCATGAGCCAAATGAGATATGGAATTAGAAAATATGCCCTTTTTATGATCTAAAAACTTTATGTGTGCTGTATTCTGGCATTCGGCTGCGTCTTGTTGACAGGTTGCGCTGCTTACAAACTCCAATCAGCTCGCTTGACTGAACGGCAAGCATTGCGGCCTTACCTCAGCTTTCCTAGTTTTTTGGCACTAAATGTATTGTACTCTGAGGCTCGGGTATTTCCATTGGATTTCCGATTTCAACTCCTTACTGTAGAGACCATTCTAAAATTATATGATTCTTTCCTATAGTGTTTACAAATTTTTTCATTATTTCACCTAATTTATTTTTTCGTACACTTTGTGCTCCCGCTCGAAGGCTCCAGGTTGTATATGTGCGGTCGCTATTAACTCCGTTGTCAGTAGGTGTATAATCTCGTTCACGTGCCAGTTCTCGTCTACTTCTGATTAATTTGCTCGATGATGACATTTAACCAATTAATGCCAATTATTTGCCATTGTCTACCTCGGATTTCATTTTGAATCCACACTTGCAAAATTTCATTCATATGTCGCACTTACCACTCATGCTCCACAATGCGAGAAGAAAGAGGGGGTTGGGATTTTTTTTTCTCAACTTGATTGGGCTTTTTCAACCAGCTTTCCAGATTATACCCCCATATTTATTGCGGAATTTTTAACTATTGTTTTAGCCATCTGTAGAGTTTGTTTAGATTACTGAAACGTTATTGTATTGACGGACGATCTTGCAGTTTGTACTGCCTTGACTTCTTCGACTGCACCTTCTTTGCGTGGCCAGTTTTATGCTCTTGCGCAGGCTCATATCCTTGAAATATGACTTGTATGGGTTCCTGGACATTTCAGAATTCTAATGAACGAATACGCGGACTTGCGTCCGCTTTTTTGAATGGCCCTATCCTGTGATTAATTGCAGGCCTCCCAGGCACTGCTCCGCTTTATGGAAAGCACAGGACTGATCGAAAGGCTATGATTTTTATGTTACGTGATATGACTGTGACGGTGATGTCATGTGACATGTCTGTAATGTGATTGTACTGTCTTCACCCATCCCTCTCTCACCCACAACTTTTATACCCATCTACCCCTCTCCACCAGTGCAGGGTAGAAAACCGGTTCCTTTACCGGTTAACCTCTCTGCCTTTCCTCCTCATCTTCCTCCTCCTCCTCCTCTCGTTATTGGTGGCGGCGCGCTTCAAACAATTTCCTTGCATGAAATCCTCAAATTCGGCCTTTTTATCTTGTTACTACTTCCGGCATTTGAAGTATAAATGGAATCCTGGTTCACAAATGTCAGGTGTAGGATTCCTCCCCTTAACTTTTATCTTCATAGATCGGGCTGTTCTCCTTCAGCCATGTATTCATATTGCAATAAACCTGAGACGTTGGACCATTTTTGCAGTCCTGTCGCCGTTTCACCTCCCTTCGAAAACTCCTCTTTGAAATTCCTAGCAAAACTTTATCTATTTTTGACTGTTCCAAATTGCTCTCATTTGGCGCTGCTCGGCAGGGTTTCAGCAGCGGGACAGTCTGCTCAGCTGTACCCAAATTTGTTAATGCCTTTGTTAGGATTCAATGATAGGTGTGCCGATTCCGCTGTTTTTCCCCTTCTGGTTCTTATTGAGTTGAAATTTTCATTTTATTCTCTTATAAGCAGAGCCTTTTCTGTCGCATTGCATATTTGGGTGTATTAGTGTTTTTTGTAATCTCATATGTAAAAGCATAACTCCCTTTGTACTGTATTCATGTGTGGCCAGTCCGCCTCGTGGGTATGTGCTATTATGTGAGGGCACAATAACAACAAAAGTCGGAGAATATGATAACGGGAGTCGAATTGCAGAGAACGTATTTAAGGGCCAAACAAATTACATGCGTTTCAACAGTAAGTATTGCTATGTAATATGGGATCCGAACAACAAAACTGTAATCGACTGGGAGGTACCTGTGAAAATAGCCCCATGTCGTGTGTGCTGCAACACGTAATCCTCTAGGAAGCCTTTTATCCTATTGGTATTCAGGTGGTTTGCATTAGGTTCCAATAACTAGTCACAGAACAGTGCCACGGCCGCTCTTCCATCGAGCGGCCGTGACAATGCAGACGTAGCGTGAACATTGCCAATAAGCTGGTCGACCGAAGAGAAACAGCAGTTTCAGGCAGGGAGAGAGTCAATGCAAATTGTGGTTGCTGGTAGTGCGGCCAGCGACTCTCAAGAAAGAGACCTTGATGTATCATAAAAATGAGAGCCCACTCCAGGCATCTGCTCAAGGTTTCGTAATAAGGTTGGTAGATTCAGAAGCTCCAATCGAGTCTCGTGCACAGGCCTTTAAATATAGGACTGCATTTGACAGACCAAGACGTAGACGCCAAGCGTGTCTCTCTAAAAAGCAATGAAACTTGTACTTAGTACCTAGGAGTGGCAGAGAAAAGAACGCCACGAAATTCCACAATTCGTCTTACATTCTATAGAGAAATAAGAGAGTCCGTGCGCATACTGAATTTTTTATTTGCCAGTTTTTCTTATTTTAATATATTAGTAGCTCAAAGGCCCCATTCAAGGAGTATTGTAATCAGGCGTATAAAGGACATGCTCGCCTTTCAGGCAATTGCTTTTGATTTGAGGTCGTTGCCAAGTTGGAATGGTGTTTTGAATTAGTTATTTTAAAGACACAACATGTAGGACCTGTGAACGGCAATACAAAAGGAAGATATAAAGATGCTTATACGGTGGGAAAAGAAAACCGGATGAAATGTTAACGTTGAGTGTAAAGTTTACTGTACTCAGCCAAACTTCAAAGGCAAGGAGGTGGGCTTTAAGTCACTGGTATAGCGATGAACATCATTCTTAGTGCGAAAACAGCATCCCCATATACTTACACGTTTATATCAGGATGAAGAGTGAGTCACCAGCAAGACGTTCTCTATTTCCTCTTGTTTTGAGTGCGCGTGTACGTGTATCTCACGTTGCACCGTCTTGTACACCCTCTTCGTAACGTTTTTGTCACAGCTCAAAAACAACGGGAATGTCCCGGCACCGGTTCTCACTCAGAACTAAATCCGTTAGCTGCAAGACCTGAGCTATTGCGTCAGGGCACAAAATCTTCCAGGATTTAGTGAGCATCTGTTTTCAGTTGATCTCACCGTATGACTCAGTAATATGGAGCAGGCTGTGACGTTAGCTCCTGTGCTTTATTAAAAAGAACTCAACAAGGGTAAATGGGGTAGGCCTCAGTTCGCAGATGAGCCAACGTTTCGACAAGTCCACTTGTCGAAACGTTGGCTCATCTGAGAACTGAGGCGTGCCCCATTTACCCTTGTTCAGTTCTTTTTCATACCGTGCAAACCATCTTCTTTCTTTCGTTCTACTTAGCTCCTGTGCTTATCACACAAAGCCAGATGCTGGGTTGAACTGGAAAAAAATGTCCACAAAGTATGAAAGAGGACTGAACCAGGATTGAGATGGAGCCTCATTTCGCAAGCTAACATTGCGATAGGGGAGTCGTCTTCGTCTGGGCAGGGGGATCATCCCTTGCAGGGTTTAATACGCGTTTTCTCCCGAAGAAAATCCTTGCACAGGGACCAATTTTTGAGGGTAGCTTACAGCCTCCAACACACACACAATCCCGCCGGGGTGGCGCGGTGGTTACGGCGCTCGACTGCTGTTCCCAACGACGCGGGATCGAATTCCGGCGCTGGCGGTCGCTTTTCGATGGAGGCGAAAAGCAAGGCGCCCGTGTGCAGTGCGATGTCAGTACACGTTAAAGAACCCTAGCTGGTCGAAATTTGTGGAGTCCTCCACTACGGCGTCTCTCATAGCCTGAGTCGCTTTGGGACGTTAAACCGCACAGAACAAACAAACAAAGAAACACACACACACTGCGCACACGCACGCACACTCATAAATAGAATTGTTATATAATATAAATAACAGGGGCAGATGCCGCATATATATTCATCTATTTGATGCCAAGAGGCAGCAGCATTAATTCTGAAGCTTATGTGAAGCGATTACGCAGTCATGAAGCGCTTCCAGTGGCTTCGGCGTCAACACAAACCGAGTAAATCTTTGATTCAGCATGATTAAACATGAAGCCTTCACAGAAGGTTAAGGACTTCGAAACTCATCACTAAGCATGGCTGGTCCTTCTGAGACAGCTCCGTGGCTTCATGGGAACTTTTTCGGACTGTCGAGCAGAGGTCACGGCGCATGAGAAAGAAGTTTCCAAGAGGAGGCGTTCACGCAAATACAATGATGTCAGTCTGCAGGTTTGGCCGATATCAGCCACGAAGCTTCATGCCGGGAAAAACTCAATAAGTCTTGAAAACAATCCTTCACAGGGATGTACTACAATGTACCATAAAGAAAGGTGTTAGGCAAGGCGACACGATCTCCCCAGTGCTATTCACAGCTTGCTTAGAGGAAGTATTCGGGGACTTGGAACGGGAGCAGTTAGGAATAAGGGTAGATGGAGAATACCTCAGTAATTTGCGATTTGCTGATGACTGTCTTGCTAAGTAACTCGGGGGATGAACTGCAAATAATGATTGAAGACCTAGACAGGAAAAGTAGAAAGGCAGGCTTAAATATCACTATGCAGAAGACTAAGGTAATGTTCAACAGCCTCGAGAAGGAACAGCAGTTTACGTTAGGTAGCGAAGCACTGGAAGTAGTAGGCGAATATGTCTACTTAGGACAGGTAGTAACCACAGATCCGGACCATGAAAAGGAAATACCAAGAAGAATAATATTGGTGGAGCGCATTTTGTAAGCACTCGCAGATTATCATTAGCAGCTTACCGGTATCACTCAAGAGGAAAGTATACAACAGTTGCATCTTACCTGTACTCACCTATGGGCTGAAACGTGAAGGTAACATTAAGAGATAATTAGCGTGCAGAGTCGGTCAGAGAAATGACTGAAGTTACTGTCACTCTAGTGGAAATCAAGAAGAAGAAATGGACATGGGCAGGACATGTAGCACGAAGAGAGGATAACCGATGGCCGGTTAGGGTAACAAACTGGATTCCAAGAGAAAGAAAGCGTAGCAGGGGGTGGCAGAAAGTTAGGTGGGCGGATGAGATTAAGAAGTTCGCAGGGGTCAAGTGGATGCAGCTAACACAGAAGCGGGTTAATTGGAGAAATATGGGAGAGGCCTTCGCCCTGCAGTGGGTATAGTCAGGATGATGATGGTGACTACAATCAAGATAGAAAGCACGTTACACCGTTGATCTCCTTTGCAAATATATTGCTGCCGGTTACTTGTTTGTTGGATATGACTACGCTCACCTCAATTCGTGGAATAGTCTCAACAGTGAGTTGGTACATTTAAATATTCAAAAACAGACAGTGTGGAATATTGCGCGAGTATGTTTAAGTGCTATTCCGGTACTCCAAGACCAGTGCTTTTTGGGCACGAAGGCGACCTTAAAACGCTCTGCTGTCGGCAAGCGGATTTAGGGCACCCGAACTGGGGAACGGCGCACTCACGTCGAACTAGCCAGGTGCCAAAAGCACTAGGTGGCTAGATACAACACTTCTTCCCGAGAGTTGTAAGTTTGGGTAACATTTCGGTTGTTGATGGCGTCTTCAGCTCCGGTATACTAGAAACCGGGTCGGCTCTAAGATAGAGTCCATAACCGGACAGGAGGATCACTGAAACTGTTCACCCTAGTTAGGGTGCAGCAGAGGGTGGCAGATAAATAGGTAGACGTATGGGTTAGGAAGCGTGCAGGCGTCACACTGACGCAGCTGGTACAAAAGAGGGAAAATGTGAAGAAAAATTCGTATAATATGTCATAGTATTCAATGACGCGGCAGACGGTCATACTACTCAGGAGGTGCGCATTTTCCTCTAGATGAACGAACGTCGGTCGTTTCTTAAGTGCGAAGCAGGCATGTTGTACTAAGTGAAGGCGCTCTAGGGGAGCTGTAGAGCCTTGAAAACCAGAGCAGACTTCTATTTTAGGAAACATACGGGTGGATGTCATTCGTAAAAATGCATATGCGGCAACTGCCGTCACACCACAAACGACAACGTTCAGATCGCGTCTTACAACGCGTAATACGGCTCATTATGTTTTGACGACGCTTCTTGGGAGCAAAGGTTTTATGAAAATAGCCGCACACAAACCTATGAAAAGCTGCGAGTGTGTGATGCTTCAGGGGAATGCTAGCTATCACAATCTTCAGAGGATCTCATCAGAACGTGTCAATCGGAGTTTCCTTATCACCCTGGTTTTTCGACAACTCATGGGCAATCTTCTAGTTGTTTGAATGGTGTCGCCGTTTACATGAAAGGTATCTTCACCGCTGGGGTATTCTGATGAGTCACTGCTGTACCGAGACGTCTGGAACAGAGCGCTTTGAAAGCAAACGAAGCCATATGTTTTTTATAACGTTGTTTATTACCACATGCATAAAGGAATATGTAGAAAGAAAATTAAAAGGGGCATTAAATGAAAGAAAAACATTAGCTGGGGCTAAGATTTGGTTAAGCCTGGTAGGTTGGAAAACAATGCGGTGACTTGGCGCAATCTTCCTTTCTCCTTGTCCATAACGTCTATCTAACGAGGAGCAGCGCCTGTTTTTAAACGTCACTCAAAGTGGAAGCGCAGCGCCTCTAGCGGGAGAACCGCCGGCCGGCGTGGCACGATCCGGGATCACCCGACGACTAGATCTGGTAGCCCATCTCTCGCAGCTGGTATGATGTCATAGGTTATCCACGATTGACGCTTAAAGTTCAAATCTGGCATGATCCGGGATTACGCGAAAGACCGTTGTTTTATTGTTTATTGTTTATTGCAGTTTGTAGCAAAAAATACAATTTTTGCCGTGGGACCGAGGCTAAAGGTGACGTACGTACAAGTCACCTGACTGGGCCTTCGACACCACAATTGACATGTGCAACACAACGCAGCAGGCACAGAGCAGCACAAAATAGTCAGTCATATGTGAGAATGTAATACAAACACAAACCAGGGGCAAAACACATAAAATTCAATCTTTAACATACATCAAGGTAACAGTGTCAACAGTAATTGGTATTACACAACGGAAATAGGAAACCAATAATCCCGTATATTCCAAGAATCTTAATCTTAATTTTTTTTAATGTTAACAAGGATGATGATTCTTCAAGTAGATAAAATATGTCAGAATAGCAGTTCAAGAGGTTAGGAATTTGCCAGTGAATTAACTGCATACCATACCCGGTCCTTATGCGAGGTTTTAAAAAGTTCACATTTCTAAGGACGTAATGTGGATCTGTGTTGATAAACGTAGTTAAAAACGCATTACTGTCATTTTTGTATTGTCGGTATATAAATTCGGATAGTCGTTGTTTATAGAGGGCTGTAATACTTAATATATTACTTAGTTTAAAGTATGCAGACGCAGAATCATATCTTGACAGGTTGTGAATAAACCGAAGGCCTTTCTTTTGCAAAATATAAATCTTTTCCATGTTGGTTTTTGTACCCTCTCCCCATACCAACAGGCAGTACTGAACACGAGACTGGACAGTGGAAAAATATAGTTGCTTCCTCAAGTGCATTGGCAGAAGCGGGCGAAATTTATTCAGTATGCCTATGTATCGGGCTGTTTTGCTGGATACAAAGTCAACATGATAAGACCAGCGGAGGTTTTCGTGAAATAGAACACCTAAATACTTATGCACTGAAACACGTCCTAAGAAGACAGATTGGAACGAAAGTGTGATATTTTTATTTATTGGTTTATTGACAGCGGAAAAAATTATATATTTTGTTTTATTAACATTTAACATCAGCTTGTTTGCACAAAGCCAACTCGACAGATCTTCAAGCCATTTGTTAGCTGCAAACACCAGAGAGGGTAAGCTTGGCGAGGAAAAAAAAGGCGCTCGTGTCATCGGCATAGAGCAAGATATTGGAAGTTCCAGGGATAGCAATTATATCATTTATATATAAAAGAAATAATAGAGGGCCTAGGATGGAACCTTGAGGAACACCGTATTTTATGAATTCAGGATACGAGGCAAAATTATTTATAACGACAAACTGAGAACGGTTTGACAAGTAGCTTTGGAGCAGTTGAAGTGCGACGCCTCTTATTCCGTAGTGTGGCAGTTTTTCAAAAAGTATTTCATGCTTAATTGAGTCGAAAGCTGTGTTGAAATCCAAAAAAATTCCTATAGTACACAACTGCATGTCTATATTATGTGCTATCTTATCTTTAATGAATAATAGAGCAGATTCAGTTGACTTACCTCTCTGGAAACCATACTGGGCTGCAGAGAGCAAGGTATTTTCAGTCAAGTGCTTAGTTAGCCTTAGATTAATTACTTTTTCTACTATCTTGGAAGAAAGTGGGAGGACTGATATTGAGCGATAGTTACTGATACAATCGACGGCATCCCCTTTGTGTAGAACTATGACTTTAGCAATTTTCATTTTATCTGGAAATATTCCTGTTGATAATACCTGATTAGTTAAGTGGCATAACACTCCAGATAGAATATCAGAAACCGCTTTGATTGGTGCTGCCATAATACCATCGAAACCACATGAACTGTTATTTTTAAGGTCATTAACTAGGTCGATAATTTCGGTTTCTTTGACTGGATAAAGAAACATGGACTTAGTCAGGTTGCACGGAATATACTTATCGAAACCGTAAGAACCAGAAGTAATAAAAGATCCCAAAGTTAAAAAAATGTCTATTGAACACATTACTGAGAGCCACACCACCGTACATTTGGTTATCAATCTTTAATTCAGCACGTAAAACTGTATGGTGTTTGCCAAGTAAGCTTTTTACAATGCTCCATGTCTTTTGGGGATGATAATAAATGTCAGCAAATTTACTGGCATAGTAGTGGATACGTGCTTTCTTTATATCGTTACCTAACTTGTTACGGATCTTTTTGTATTCCTGAAATCATAATTTCTCTCTGCATGATAGGAACTTGTGGAAGAGCGCATTTCGCGCTATTATTCTTATCACTAAGTCGCGTGTAATCCAAGGTTTCCTAGCCCTTTTCCTATTTTTTATTGTAACGGTAGGGAATGCAATATTATACAATTCAATTATTTTTTCGAGGAATCGTTCGTATAAGTCATTGGGGTTTAGGACTGATAGAAGTTTGTGCCAATCAACAGCGGCTACAAGAGATCGGAATTGTTCAATGTTGACATTTGTTATCTTTCGTGTAGTGTGTGTTCTGTCTGTGCAACGAGAATCTTTAGACCGCCCTCTTGGTATAAAGCAGAAAAGGGACAAATGATCACTGACGTCGCTAGCAAGGACACCAGTCATCGTGTTATCGGGAACGCAGCTTAATAAACAAAGGTCTATTAATGATTCAGTATTATCAGTGACGCGGGTAGGGGTATTGATAACATTGCAGAAGCCATAAGAAGACAAAGTGTCTACAAAAGTGTTAGATACATGGGAGCGTCGAAGCAGATTGATATTAAAATCACCCATAATGATAATAGGAAGTCCTAATACAGAGAGTTTGTCTAACATAAATTCAAGAATACGAAAGAATTCTTCGCTAGAGCTTGACGGTGGTCTGTAAATAACGCCATACATGAGTGCCCTGGTTTTGACAAAAAGTGATTCAATGTTCTGGTACAAAACAGTATAGTCAGATACGACTTCATAGGAAAGGCTTTGCTTAATGTATACTGCAACACCACCGCCTATTTTATCTTTTCTGCATAAAGCTTCACATTTATAACCTTCAAAATGTACTATATCATCATAATTCCTGAACCAGGTTTCTGAAAAGCCCAAAACATCAAACTCGTGCTCTAAATAAGACAAAAAACTGCTAACTTCTTTATCCTTGTTACGCAAACTCTGCGCATTCAGGTGATAAAAGGAAAAGTACTTCGCCTACTTATTGTTTAATAAAGGAATGCTACGAAAAGATTCTATGTTATGATAAACACAACCAGATTCGAGACCTGCCATTCTTGTGAAGAACAGGCCGCAGCAGAAAATGCTTGCCCCTTATCATTACAGTTTTTCTAGATCATGCTCGTCGTAGATCCTAAGAACTTTATCGCCTTCTGCCTTTCGAGCAAAGATGCACCCGTCTTTCTGCCACACAAAAGCATAGTTAAGTTCGGTTCCTTTCGAGCGGGCTAGCCAGAGAACCGTTTGTTTTCCGGAGTGGTCAAGAAGCTTCACGTCTGAGTCTTTTTTCCTGAGAAGAGTACGGCATTCCATCCATTTCTGCTTTAGGTATACCTGACGAAATCGAGCAATGATGACTGGTTTCTTACCAGACTTTGGTGGCAAGCGATATAAAGCTTCAAGATCCGAGTCTTTTAGCGATGGGAGTTGTAGCGAAGCCTCTAAGCTATTCATTTGCTCAAGAAGGTTTTCATGCAGTTCTTGAACAACACCATGCACTTCCATGTTCAGTCTGCGGTTGTATTGCTCCAGTTCATTCATCTGAAGCCTTATTTGTCTGGTCACAGGGGATTTTCCAGTTTAAATGTTTTCTACCCTTTTTTTAAGGTCAGTCATGTCATTCTTTTGTTTCTGAAGACTTTCTAGCACAGTGTCATACTGGTCGGAAACTAGTTTAATTTAACTTTCAATACCGTCAACTTTAGCAACGAGTTCACTGAGTGCGTCAACCTTGGCAACGAGGGGAAGAAGCAAAGAAAATTTGTCATTCAGGTCCCTTAGCAGGCGTTCAACATTTGCAATCTCAGCTGTTGAAGGAGTACCCCCACTTTTCTTTATGGCTGACTCACAAGTTGCGCATTTCCAGGTTGACCTAAAAGAGTCACCCTTGTTACGAAAGCTCGACGCAGACACACCGGAACATTTTTAAGAATAGTTACAAGCGGAGCATACTAAAATCATTTCATCATCAGTCACATCCTCATGGCAGGACAAACACTGCGACATGTTCGCAAAATGCGGGTTCTCTGAAAAAACGGCAGGAAATATAAAAAAACAATAAAAAAAGGACAAAACAACGGCAGCAGCAGCGGCAGCAACAGCGGTTACCCAAACGACGTTTTAAAAAAGATATACTAAAGCCACCAACCTGCAAGAATATTGCGTGGTAGTTAGAGCAGATCACCGGAGCAGGTTACCTGTGCTGCCTGCCACCGCTGCTGTGTGCAATTTATCGGCCTAATATTGCTTTCGCAATAAAAGGTTGTCTGTTCTAAAAAAGTTCAAGACAGAACAATAAGGCATTGGCGTCCAAGCAATGTAAGATAATGGCTTCTTCGGCGAAAGGCCCATTGCCGTCAGGTGCCGAATTCTCGTCGGCTTCATTGCTGGGCAAACCCACAAGTGGTGACCATCTGCATCATGATTTCGTGACTTGCAGACAGACATCCTGGACGTTGATATAAATCTTGGTATTCAGGCCATGTTCGGGTTTCAGCAGGAGTGAGGGCAAACCCCGACCCTCATCCTCCATAGGGCAACATCCTCTGCGCGGGTAAGACCGCAGAGGAGGGTTACCGCACATGATAGCACAAGAGCACGTGTGCGTCATCGTAGGTGTTCCCTCCCCTCAACCCTTATTCACAGCTCTTTTATTCTGTGTAGCCGTCTTCTTCCTCTCGCACAAACGCTACACCCAAATACGAATTATTTGCTCTTGCGCATTTCGATTTTTTTTTTCCGCTGAAGGAGTAAACATAAAAATCACCCCTTCTTACAGTATTGCACACGCTCTCATCTTGAATATGCATGTCTAGTGATGGATACGTTTAATATGCCTAATATAACAAAAATTTGGAACGAATACCAGCTATAAGGGGTACATACAATAAGCATGGAACGATTGTCTACACTGTCTACTAAACATGATGCATCTTTGAGTTGGAGCTCGCTGCTTACTTGCTCTCATGCTGCGCTGCTGTGCGCATTTTTATGTATTCTGGTACATACGTAAGAGTCAAAAGTGACCTTTGGACACATTGCAAGATGAATTAGTCTGAAAAGTAAAAAAAAGCAATGCTGGATGTATATGAAGTAATCATTTGTTCAGTGTTAATATTTTGTTTCTTTTCATACTGAGTGGTCCTGTGTACATCAAGAAGGCTAATATTCCACATGTGCGTAATGCAAAACAGGGCAAGTTAGCGGATGACAATAAAATTGCGTATGCATAGGAAAGTGTCGAAATGAAAAAAAGAAAACAAACAAAACGGAACATACAAAAGCAGGTTGAAAGCTAGGATATTTGAAGTAGATTAGCGCGAAGGAACAACGGAAGGAGGAATTCCGATTCCAGATAGGCCCTTATCTCTGCTTCCTGAGAAGAGAAAGTAAGGCGGACGAATACGGCGGTGAGAATTGCGCATGCTCTCTTAGCAGATGGGGAGCTTTTCAGGTGAGCGCGCTCATAATCTCTGAACCCCCTTCTTCGTAGCATTCCCCAGTAACCACAAAAAAATCAAACAAAGGAAGCGAATAAATGCGCACGAACAACAAGTGCGCAGCCTTCGCGTAGGCCACATCGTAATAGAAATATTAGTGGTATTCTAGTACGCTATACGCACGCTTCTTCCGTGTATACGGGCTTCGCTCCTACTTAACTCGCAATCTTCCACGCCACCCACCCGTTGAGAAGAAGGCCAAAAATGCAAGAAAGAAGAAGGATGGCTCTACGGAGCCATGACGTAGGTTCTGGGTCGTCTTTGTTCTCACTTGAATTGAAGCGACAGACGTGCAAAGATTGAGTCACGCTAATGACGTGAACGGTCCAATTGCTTTGGAATCCCTACGCGCGTTCTTGTCAGTGCAAGTTGGTGACCCACTATGTGTTTTTGGGGCTGAGCGCGTATAACGTTGTAGCACCCTCCCATCTCAAAAAGGGCTGAGTTGACAGCTTTTGCTGACTTAATGTCTTGCGGCCTAACAATTTCAAGTGAGATGTTTTCGTTTTCCTTGACCTCTTGAAAAAAGAACTAATACAGAGGGAGCCGAAATCAGTAGTGTTTTCGCCGGACGTCAATACCATTAAACAAATTAAAATGACCAAAGACCAAGCAGAAAAAGGAAAAATTGAAAGAGAATTGTCAAGGCCAAAGTGTTCCTGACAAGGTGTGGAGATGAATAAAGCGTTCTGAAGACAGTAGGTAATTACGTTCAACTCTATTGGATTTGTGTGTAACGTTTGTGAACAGCTGTAGCAAAAGCATGACTTGACGGCGGTGAGTGCGTCGGGGCATTGTACCACATGTAAAACACGCAAACACAACAGAAACAGGAGACGCGAACAACAGCAGTAACGGAACAAGTAAGGTGACTAAGAGAAACAAACAATACCAGCAAAACGTCCATGCACAGAGAGAGAGAGAGAGAGAGAGAGAAGGAGAGGAGATAGAGAAACACAAACAGTGCTCAATGAACATATATAAGACACATGAGGTAAGTGGGATACTGCAGGTGGCCAGATTGGCAGGAAATAAATAAATAACTGAACGTTAAAACGAGGAGGAGGAGGTAAACGTAGAAAAAGCAGAATCCGAAAGGTAAAATTGAATTAAAAAAAAACAATTGCAAGACAGGTATTTATGCAGGAGAAATGGGTCAGAACAACGCTATAGCAGCGAAAAAGCAAGCATCTTCCTGCTATGCATAACACCGCATAGAAAGAATGGAAGTAAGTCGTCTGAAAGTAGCAAAATATATTGGTTTTCGAAGCTCAATTCTATAGTAGGACTATAGCGCGTGAATAGAAAACTGAAGTGTTTGTCTATAAATCAGTGAAGTACAGTCGAAGTCAAAAAGGCTCATTTACCGCTTTTTAACCGTTTGTAACCTTCAGTTCGTAACCTTGCCGCACTGCGTGGGCGCGCCTCCTGCGATGCACTCGTCGTGCTATGAATGCAGCAAAACACTTCTCAGAACTTTAAGGTAAGATCCGGAACGTTTGACACTGGCTATGCAGGTGGTATGCCACGCTGCATGTGATATAAGTAAGCGGTAGGATAGTTAGAGAGGATACCGGTAAGCTGTCTAAGGAGACGAAAGATTTGATTAAGAAACGCCAGAGTATAAAAGCTTCCAATCCAACAGACCAGATTGTATTGGCCGAGATATCAAAGCTAATCAATAAGCGCAAGGTGGCCGATATAAGGAAGTATAACATGGAGAAAATTGAGCATGCTGTAAAGAACGGGGGAAGCCTTAAAACGGCAAAGAAAAAAATTGCGCATAGGCAAAAACTAGATGTATGCGATAAGGGACAAGGAGGGCAACGTCATCACGAATATGGACAATATAGTCAAAGTAGCCGAGGAGTTCTATACAGATCTCTACAGTAGCCAAAGTAGTCAGGACAGTAATGAGATTGGCGGTAGGGAAAAAAAGTCTGACGTTCCACCAGTTACGAAGGACGAGGTAAAGAAAGCATTAGAAACTATGAAAAGGGGGAAATCAGCTGGAGAGGATCAGATAACTACAGATTTGCTGAAGGACGGGGAGGATATCGTGTTAGAAAAGCTGGCCACCCTGTATACGCAGTGCCTGCTGTCATCGACGGTACAGGGACCATCGAAGAATGCAAACATTATCCTCATTCATAAGAAAGGGGACTCTAAGGACCTTAAAAATTACAGACCAATCAGCTTACTGTCTGTTACGTATAAGGTATTTACTAAGGTAATCGCTAATAAAATCAGGACAACCTTAGACTGCAATCAAGCAAAGGATCAAGCAGCTTTTCGGAAACGGTACTCTACTATCGATCATATCCATATCATGAATCAGGTGATAGAAAAATGCTCGGAATATAACCAGCCCTTATACATAACATTCATTGATTACGAAAAAGCATTTGACTGCGTTGAAACTTCGCCGTTGATGCAGGCATTGCGAAATCAGGGGGTAGACGAGCCGTACGTGAAAGTGCTGGAATATATATATATAGTGGCTGCACAGCAACCATAGTTCTGCATAACGAAAGTAACAAAATTCCATGAAGAAAGGTGTTAGGCAAGGAGACACAATCTCCCCAGACCATTCACAGCTTGCTTAGAGGAAGTATTCAGAGTCTTCGAATGGGAGCAGTTAGGGATAAGGGTAGATGGAGAATACCTCAGTAATCAGCGATTTGCTGATGACATTAACTTGCTAAGCAACTCGGGGGATGAACTGCAAATAATGATTGGTGACCTAGACAGGAAAGGTAGAAAGGTAGGCTTGAAAATCAATATGCAGAAGAGTAAGGTAATGTTCAACAGCCTCGGAAAGGAACAGCAGTTTACATTAAGCAGCGAAGTCCTGGAAGTAGTAGGCGAATATGTCTACTTAGGACAGGTAGAAACCCCAGATCCGGACCATGAAAAGGAAATAACAAGAAGAATAAGATTGGGATGGAGCGCATTTGGCAAGTACTCACAGATTATAACTAGCAGCTTACCGGTATCGCTAAAGAGAAAAGTATATAACAGTTGCATCTTACCTGTACTCACCTATGGGGCTGAAACGTGGAGGCTATCCAAGAAAGTTCTACTTAAGTTGAGGACAACCCAGAGGGCTATGGAACGCAAAATGGTAGGGGTAACATTAAGAGATAGGAAGCGGGCAGAGTGGGGTCAGAGAAATAACTCAGGTTACCGACATTCTATGGAAATTAAGAAGAAATGGGCATGGGCAGGACATGTAGTGCGAAAAGAGGATAACCGATGGTCGCTTAGAGTAACAAACTGGATTCCAAGAGAAGGAAAGCGTAGCAGGGGGCGGCAGAAAGTTAGGTGGGCGGATGAGGTTAAGAAGTTCGCAGGGGTCAAGTGGACACAGCTAGCTCAGAACCGGGTTAATTGGAGAAATATGGGAGAGGCCTTCGCCCTGCAGTGGGTATACTCAGGCTGATGATGATGATGATGATGATGTGTAGCAATGCGAGAAATGTACGGTTGAAAGCCTCCGCTGTATACGGTGTAATCATAAAGCCTGCACTGCATGAGTTACTGGACAGTACTATCCCGGGGCAGTCGCTCTACCGACTGAGCTAACTAGTACTGCTTGGACTGCATAATTACAGAAGGATGTCCAGGAAGTCGCACAAAAACTTCCTATTGAATCCCCTAGTGACGCTGTTGATGCTCGCCTCGTACATCCCTAGGAAACTAAAGCCCTTCGGGAAAGACACTGACAATGTCAGAGATGGAACAGGACCCTCGAGGGAGGTACTGCGGTTGCCGAGATGTGTGGACATGCTCCCATCGGCTCCGTCATCTTCACATGATTCCATAGTGATTTATATCGATTTTCACCGAAGTTCTTGCGCCAGCAGTTTCGTGAAGTTGCTGGGAATTCGTGGTTACCCGAGTTTGAGTTGGGTGATCATTATTAAAAAATCTACAATTACTTTTCAACTACGTCAATGTCGCCGCCGAACTAAGCCTAGGCGTGCACGCTAGCGCTAGCCAGGAACGCGCTAGCTCGGCGAGATGCCAGCCGCCCTTCGCGCCGGGCGCAACACGAAGAGAATGGCAACTTCTACCGATGAAATGGATAGCTCGGCAGAGGACTTACCAGCAGCGCTGACTACTTCAGCAATAGTTAATGGACAAGAAGACGACATGAGTTGGATAGTGGTGCCCAGCCAGAAAACGAAGTAGAAAGAATGCGCCCAATCTACTGCGCAACTTTCACAGCACGACATACAAGTGACGGACAGGTGAGCTCTTCTCGCAAGCCTCCTAACAATATTAACCGGGTGATAAGAGCCTCACGCATGCCACCGCTGCCACCCCTGCGGCAAGACAATATCAAGATAGTGCTTCGCCCGAAGGGCGGCTTGAACTTACAAACAATCGGACCTACCTTAGTGAGCGAAGCTATCATTTCCGCAGTTAACCTTGATCCACAGCAGACCACGGAGGACATAACATGTCCCAATATTACGCATAACATCAAGGGGGCGAGCACGAACTTTCGAGAAAATGCAGGAAAGTATGCGGAAGTAAGGGCTATCCGAATAGCTGGAAAAGAGTACGCAGTCAGTGCTTACGAAACTGCCCCAAGCGACACCTGCAAAGGGGTAATCAGACACATCGACACTACCGACGATCACAGGACGGTTGAAAGAAACACTGTGAATGACCGCAATCCCTTGGCACTAGCGGCGAAAAGAATCAAGGACTCAGGATCAGTGATCATTAGGTTCGATTGTCTTCGCGTCCCAAACTTCGTTAGGTATGGATCCACACTGGTACCCTGCTACTTATATTGCAGACGTGTAGACATATGCTACGTATGCGGCAAACGCAGACATCGGGCGGCCGTTTGCTCTGAGCTGGGCTCCACCGAATGCAGGGGTTGCGGACTTCCTAATCCCACCTCATGCCACATGTGCGATCCGAAATGCAAACTGTGCGGGGGCTTGCACGTGTTGGCGGACAAGGTGTGTAGGAAACGCTATCTCATTCTATACGTAGTACGTGCACGATGACAACGAGCGTGACTGGAGCAACAAGAGGAAGTACAGCTAGTCGAAGAAAGCAAGCAGCACGCGGAACGAAGCTGATCTAGGTCCAAGACGTCGACACGCAGCCGCTGCCGCTCTCAATCGACGAGCCGCACACATGCGAGGACAAACAGAAGTCGTTCGCAGGTGCGCTTCGGCGGAAAGGACAACGTAAGCGATGGCACGTGAGCGGACAAGGTTAGAGACGCTACGACGCGAACGCCAAAGAAAAGTGAGTCCCGTAACACAGATAAAGAGCGAATAACTATGTTAGAACAGGAACTAAGAGAGCTAAAAGCCGCTTATACTAAGCTAATACTCGAATTAACTGCAATGGGTAAAGCGAACAGCAGTAACCAAACGCTCACACCTGAAGCATCAACCGCTATCGAAGCTCCCAAAGTTGTTGAGAAGAAGAGACATGAACAAATCGAAGAATGCCCGCCTCCTAAGAAGCGCGCTTTAACGCAACTGCGAACCACGAAGGACGTTATGGACTCAATGAGCGAGAATATGAGGCTAATGCACGAAAGCGTGGTGCGAATGAACGAGAAAACGGACATATTTAGCTCACGAGTACAGAAAATGGAAATGTATCTAAACAATACGGTAGTACCGGCAAGGCGAGGATGAGTTCACAACACATCGGTGCGCAAGGTCCACCTCGGGATGTTGTCTCTGCAAGCGAAGTGGGCTACAACGGCCAACATGGCAGTGCCGAATAAGACACGCAGTCTCCGCGTATGGCAATGGAACTGCAGGGGGATCGCCTCAAAAGAGGCGGTCCTCCTGCAGATGGTCAAGTCAGAAGCCGAGAAGCCACACGTCATCATGCTAAAAGAAACACTAACAACCGAACTGGCCAATATGGGCTATACGGCCGAAGTCCTCAGAAACGAGCAAGGCAGAGGCGTCGCTTTACTGATTGGAAAGGAGGTCCCGTACATTCGGCATGAGATCCGCCACACAGCCTGCTATCTAGAACACCTCACGATTGAGATCATACCGAACAACCACGTAGGGAACAAGCAAAGCATCTTCCTCCCCAATCTATACAGCAGCCCTAAGGATACAAGGCAAGGATTTAGAGGCATTCCGGCCAAAATTGCGCACGTCGCCAAAGACAGTCCTCTGATTACAGGTGGACATTTTAACGCCCCACACCATGCTTGGGGCTACGCGTATCCTTCTAGCAAGGGAAATTGTCTTCTCACGACAGCCTCCGATCTCGACTTCACGCTGATCACAGACCTGGCGACCCCAACCAGATGTGGCACTTCCACATGTCGAGACACGGGACCTTACTTTCGTCCGGGGCCTAGAGAAACGTGCCTGGCACAACTCGGGCATAGGCCTTGGCAGTGACCACTATATTCTCCGCATTGATGCAGACATACCGGGAAGGGGTAAAGGGAGTACAAGCTTATCGATTGGGACAAAGTTCGTGCAATACGGGCGCAGCCACCCAACTTACCAGGAACACCCCTAAAGCACACAATAACAAGCTGGACAAAGCGGCTCAAAGCAGACATCGCAGCCTCGGAACAAACAATTACCACAGACGTTAAGGTAGAGAGGATGGACAGTCGGCTAGCGAATCTTCTCGATGTCAAACATTCCATTTTAGCCAGGTGGAAGGGTAAGCGTCTTATTAGGAGAATACGAAGGAAACTTGGTGAACTCTACAAGATCATTGAACAATACTGCGTGGTTCTCACCCGACAACAATGGAACGATGTAACTCCCTAAACGGGCAAATGCGCAGAGGAAGCGTGTGGGGACTCATGAAACACCTCCTCGACGAACACGGAACAATGTCCAAAACTATGCGACGGATCAGGATAAGGAAAGTAGTACAAAGTGCGAAATTAACCATTACCGCCGAAGCCCTTCTGAATGACCTTGCAAACGGTATCTACCGCTTAAATCTGGGTTACCCAGTACCTTACAAAGGAAGAGCTATGACGGTGCCCCAAACTCAGGGCTAGATACGGACTTCACAGAAAGTGAAGTACGCTTCGTAATTCACGAACTCAACAGTAACTCTGCAGCAGGCCCCGATGGTATCGCAAATCGGGCTCTGCTCTCCGAAACTTAGAGGACGACTCGGTCACGTTCCTAACGCAACAAATCAATGAAGCCTGGAAAACTGGTCAGCTACCTGCAGAGTGGAAACATGCCAATACGGTTCTCATTCCAAAACCGGGCAAGCCGCTGGGCCTACCCAACCTAAGGCCTATCTCACTGACGTCCTGCCTGCGAAAGCTACCGAACACGTAATCCTGAATAGACTATCGAATGCGTAGAAGAAAAGGAGTACTTCCCCTACAATATGATCAGCTACAAGCCAGGTCTCTCAACGCAAGACGCTATGCTACGAATCAAGAAACGTCTGTTGGATCGCCCCACACGAGACACCAAGGCGCTACTGGGACTCGACGTGGAAGAAGCTTTTGACAACATCCAACACCAAGCCATTCTCAAAGCCATATCTGACTAAAATCTCGAAACACGTTTCTACCAGTACGTCAAGGCGTTTCTGGAGGATCGAACGGCTACTCTCCGGATAGCCGAGCAAGTCTCGGAGATCTTTAATCTGGGCGATAAGGGAACGCCACGAGGCTCTGTACTTTCACCATTCTGATTTAACTTGGCGATGACAAAGCTTTTTCGCGCAGTGGGTGAAATTGGTGATGTGGAGCACACCATATACGCAGACGATGTCACCATCTGGAGCACCGGTGGCAGTGATGCGGAATTGAAAGCTCACATGCAAGAAGCCATCATGGTTACCAAGGCCCATCATACCCCAATGGGATTTCGCTTCTCTTCTAGAAAATCCGAGCTCCTCATCTACCCCCCCCCCCCCCCCCTTCAAGACCAGGACGCCCGTTCAACGACTGGCGCCGACACCACACTGCCATGCATAGAGTTACACGACAATAATGGAAATTGCGTACGTACGGTCGACAAAATACGAATTCTAGGATTAGTAATCCAAAACATTGGGTCCAACTGGGCGATGCTGCACAGCATCACGATCAAGATTACAAACGCGATCCGGGTGCGTCGGCGCATCATGAATAAGCACAGGGGACGGAGCGAGAACAACGCCATACAAATAGTGCACAATTTTGTACTCTGTCACATCACATATGTGGCTTCAATGCTCAACTGGAAAAAGGAACATCAGAGAAGGCTTGAAGTACACATACGCCGAGCTTTAAACACAGCCACGGGGCTCCCCGATAATGCCTCCCCTGAACTACTCTTACAGCTAGGAATGCACAATACCCTTGCCGAAATCATCGAGACACAGCACATGGCACAAATTGCACGCCTAACAAGCACGAAAGCTGGCCGAGAGATTCTCGTCAAGCTCGGCCTGAACACCATAGCAGAAAGAGACAACGTCTTGCAGTTACCTAAAGTCGTGCAAGAAGCAATCAAAGTGTCCCTCTTCCCAAGAAACGTAGACCAGTTCCACAATAAAGGAAGAGGGCTCGCCCGCGCCAAAGTCCTCGCTGCAGACGCGGCACAGTTTCCCGACCAGACAGCTTTCGTGGATGCAGCGTACATACCTAAAAAGCATGCCTACTCGGTAGCAGTAGTCGACGGACACAGGCGTACTTGCAACTCAGTCACACTTTACACCAAGAAGCCAGAGGTAGCTGAACAAGCAGCGATAGCACTAGCTCTAAAAGGCTCGAACTTCACAGCTGTATACAGCGACTATAGAACAGCCACTCGAGCTTTCGCCAAGGGCGGGATAGACGAGACGACACTACGGATCTTAGGCAGAAGTAACATCACCGATCACTCCATCGTATGGTTCCCGGTACACATGGGCAGCTTAGGGGGCGGCCTGCGGAATCCCAACGAGATAGCACACGAGGCGGCGCGAGGACTCCGTGTATCCGAGGACGTATCAAGAACTCCGTGAAGCCACGCTGACAGCCCAGACGGCCCGCCTTTCGCGTACACCAACAGGTCGCGCACTGCTCTTCCCTTCTCTGCACGTATCCCCGCTTATGACTCCTATCTAAAGGCACCCCATTACTTCCTGCAATTCAGTCCAAAATTTTGATAGCCCCCCCCCCCCCCCACCCTTTTCTTAAAATTATGAACCCATAACGGGGCGGGAAACGTAGTACAGTCAAGGCGCAAGCCTTTCACAGACAATATGGAGAAGGCCCCAGTGAAGCATATGCAACGACGGCCGCGCATGCAACACCCATCGTAAGGTACTAGCAGTTACTAACAATAATGTAAAACTTCTCCCTGCTTGCTCAATTATCACCGATTCTACAACAAAGGCAGGCATTGTGCTAGTCATGACATCTACACCCGCCGTGAAAATAATTTTGGATTCTAAAATAGCTATCCTAAACTTTGCCAATGGTTTAGCGTCCCCCAACACTCACCGCCGTTTGCATTTTTGGCAACCCCGACAATCTATCATCCTTATTGAGACACCCGCTCATGCTCCATGGCCCGAGGTCCCACTTTCCAGGCTAGGGATGAACAGTCTTCCTCAGATGTCGGGGAGTGCCTGCTGTCCCTTCGTGACATCCTTACCTAGCACCGCGAAAATAGGAGGACTTACGCACCCCCTGCCCCGAATCTTACAATAACACAAGCTGCCCATTGGCCCAAGCTACAAACGCGCACAGCCCCATACCCCATCCTTCTCCCTGCCCACTCTCCTGACCAGTTTTTTTCTTCCTGCAAGCTCTGTGGCAACCCTGGCGACTTTCTACAAGCACTATTCCCCTGCCCCTCATTCCCTCATGCTCCTTCACCAGAGATGGCCTTAGGTTACTGGGAGAAGCTACTTACCAGTACCTCCTATAAGGACCAGTGCAAAATCATTATATGCGCTCTCACTCGGATAGCCCTGCAAGGACTTTCCTTTGCTTTGTAAGAGGGCCCTCCGTTATGGACGGGGCTCTCAAATGCCGTGTAGGGGCAACGCCCCCACGCTCTGTAATATTGACAGCAAATGTTTCACCTTCACCACTGGACAGTAGTAGGAGAAATCCTTAGTGTGGTTAAGAGCTGCCGAGTTACGACGGATCTTTGTGGTTATAGGATGGGATGAAAGGATGTGCATTAATGAACCAGGGCTGATCCTATTGGAATCGTAAAATCGATGATGATAGGTGCACACACATGCAAGGAATGATGAAGGTGAAGTGCAGTAATGATGACATCTATATTCGCACCGGAACGTGTGTATAGTTCCTAGATATTAATTAATGAAACAACTGGGGATTCGATCGCAATATATAACTTTATTCGAAGATATTATTTGATGCGTACGATGCGCGAAGAATCATACAACTATTCTAGTGTAGAGGTTTCTCCGCGTGGATAAGCATAATCTTTCGGTCTACGATCTCTCCTCCATGCGCGGCGTCCCAGATCTTCTCTGTGAACTGTGCTATAAACTTGCGAAGGTCTTCTTTCCCCTCAGTATTCAGCAAAGGCTTGACGTGGTTGAATAGATAAAGATCATCTGAAAATAAATGCAGATGTTAAAGACCCGAAATTGCCATTGAAATTTCAATTGCAGCTTGACGTATTGGAATTACACGTTGGTCTTCTTCGAAATAATTAAAACCGTTTCTTATAAAGCAGTGAAAACTATTTACACACAGCGGATAAAAAAAGCTTTGCAAACGCTGTGTTTTCTGCCGCCCCTTTACAGCTAAATATTCAGTTCTAAGCGGTCGTATTCTTCAAAGTGTTCTGGCAATATAAAAACTTGTTTGTAGACGTGAAAAAAAAAATGGCCCACATTATCTAGCTTCTTCAGGTAGACATTTAGGCCGAATAAGGCTGGTGGCATAAGGGAAGCTGAAATGGTTTTCATATCGCATAAAATTCGATAGTTTTAAAGAAGATGCTTTATTAATCATTCGTTTCAATTTGTTTCTGAATTCTGTAGATAAGAAAAACCTAAATCGCTTGTTAAAAGCACCACGGGCACGCCCTCATCGCTGCCGGGAGCGGCGGGGGTGGGGTGCCGAAAATGGGAAACAGGCGGATGTGACCTGAATCTTGTAATGCCAACCGGAGCGTTTTGCACGCATACTTCGCTCTATTCCTCGCTTTAGGGATCAATGAATGAGCGCAAACGGCTGCTGGTGTCGTTTGTTTTCTCTAGTTAGGTCGTTCTGTGCTGAATGTTCCGCGAGTAAGATTCCAGGAGGTCAACCAGCAGATACGCAGCTGTTGCCGAGTGGGGCGCAGCGCGATTCGACGCCCTCGGACTAATGAGCCTCTTCTGCTCAGGTGTAAACTAAACGTCGTTCGATATTCTAAAATTATTTTCCTCTTAACATTAGAAAAGAAACATTCTTGTGATGCGTGCAGCACCTAGTGGCTATAAGCACGGCTTTCCTTTGTGACAACATCTGTGGTCCAGGCGACATGGTGCTTTATAGTTTCTCTGAGGATAAGAAACATTCGGTGAAGCGGATCTCTGTCCTGAAAAGGAACAACATATTGCCTTTGGAATCAGCTGTGTTGTGCACTGATTATTTTCGCTCCGATGACGATAATTGAATCTTGGCAGCAATTGCGGCCACTTGGGGTTCGAAATAAATCAGCGCAACTGAATTCCGGTGCCGTTATGTCGTGGTTCCGGCACCTAATCAGGTTAATACTATTGTTGCACGACTGGCTTCCCCGTCGTTACGCTTAACCGAGGATATCGAGCTTGATATTCGATTTGCGGCTCACTGTTGTTTACAGCTCGCCGCCGTTCTCGGCTACGTAAGCAGTTACCTATTAGGTACAGCAAACGAAATGCATAATGGGTAGAGTGAAGCTGCATTTGCAGTAGTCATTTATAACGAAGAATCTGGAATGCCTTGCTGGTCGCGGAAGAACTGCGCGCTCTAGCACCGTCCGAACGCAGCACTGCCTCCACACGCCGCGCCGGCCGCGCCTTTCGCAAGGAGTCAGTGAATCCCTTGCGCTAGAGTCACGAAAGCGTGCTGAAATTTATTGTTATCTTAAATAATAAGCCCAGTGATAACGGAATGTCAAAAATTAATCCTTATTGAGGCTCACTAACCCGTATGTAGATGCGGGTAGCAGCGATAATTGTGATACAAGCAAGATTTTCTTCACAGCTGTATAGCGGCAGTAGCCAGTGCGCCGCGTAGCATCCGACCTTCTTGTTTACATTAGCTCCCCTGCTAATGCGGCGCCGCAATTAATCAAATTTTCATTTAGGTGTGAGACAAAGTAAATTACTGAAGGCAGTTTTATGAGTAGCTCGTTTACTACAGCGCTGCTCAATCTCGAAGCGTCATCTGCTGTGGCGTCGAAGCGAAATAATATAGTCCTAGCGATGACCAGGGAGAGCGCTCAGGCAGAGTGCCCGCATCGCCGCCCTCGTTGCCCGGCACCGCTTCTTTAAGCTGACTTCATCTGCCCCTGCAGGTGATGTGAACGTGTCTGATTCTGTGATTCGGCTGAAGCCGGACCATTTTCGGCCTTGCGTTGAAAGTGCACCGCGCGAACTAGGCTGCGCAGCTGCAGCTGCAGTACGCGTGTGTGTGTCGTTGGGCCGTTTGTGGATACTCGAAGGTTGTATAAACTCGCTGTGAACTAGGATTGCACTGTATACAATGCCTGTTATGTTTATTGCTACTGAAATGTAATTTATAGTATAAAAGGCAATTGTTAAAGCAGGCCAGCTTGTGCGCTTTGCACAGTTAAGGGCATTTTTCCGACTTGCGCAAATGTGCTGATTTCGCTTCCGCTGTCGCCATACTTGAAAGCGTCTTTTGTATCGCCGTTTTCTGGAAATGATGCCTGCCAGAACACGTGCGGTAAGTGTTCCAAGGTGTTTTCTATTGTTAAATAACCAATAACATTTTAAATTGATCTCTCAACTCACTTGAAGCAACGCGCACGCAGCAGCATGGCATACCGAGCATGAAGTCATGATGGGCCCGACCAATTACGGATAATAGTGGCTTTGCTTAGAGGGCCGACCCGCTTGAACTTGTTTTCTTGTAAAAATTGCCGTTTTCGTTCTTCTCTGCCATGATTGGCTGCAGGTGTCCAGATGGCTATACGGATGATTTTTTGCGACGCTGGCACGGAGTGTTATAAAGACCCGGCCAGTAAAAACGTCGGCGCACGCTGTCATATTTGCGGGACACGCCGAGATGCAAGATGTCCAGCAGTGGGAGCATCACGAAATTGTTCCAGGATGGTGGAGCACAGATGTATCGGAACGACGATCAAGAGCTCAGCTCGATCAGGTCGCATATAGCGGCGGTATAGTGCGTCTTCTTGGAGTACAAACATGGCGAGGGCAGGATGAGACTGGCTGGTGGTCAGACGGTCGATGATAGACCGGAGCGCAGAGTCCAAGCGCTGTTCGTCGGCTATGTGGGTAAAGGCCGATAAAGACAGGACGCATTCGTCAATGTCACAATCCGTAGAGCTGGGAGGATGGACAGCGTGGCGGGACAGCCGCCTGCATCTTGGTAAAAGCGACCAGACTTATAAACCACGGAAAAGGTGTATTCTTGCAACCTTAACGCCCAGCGTCCACAACATCCAGTTGGGTCTTTGAGTGAAGAAAGCCAGCACAAGGCACGGTGGTCCGTGATAACAGTAAAGGGTTGGCCAAACAAATAAGGGCGGAATTTTGCAATAGCCCAAACTAGAGCTAGGTACTCCCTCTCTGTGATGGAGTAATTTTGTTCTTCCCTAGATAGTGACAGTTGGCGGCACGTCCGGAGCCGGCCCTAAACGATTTGTTCTGTTACTGCAGGTGCGCAACTACGTCGCAACAGTTTCAAGTGGTCATCGGACGTCGGATGCTCTTTTGCACGGATGGCTTCGTAGGTGTGGCAGCTCTGCTGAAAATACGTGGAACTTTTCCAGTTCTTCTTGACTTCGGTTCGCGTCACAAGATGGTGCTCTGATCAACAAGCGCCGTCATCGTCCCCATAAAAGCGTATCGCTTGCAAGCAGCAAGCGCAGTTGGCGGCACGTCCAGAGCCGGCCCTAAACGATTTGTTCTGTTACTGCAGGTGAGCTGGTTTCGCTGTAGCGACTTTTCTGTACATTCCATGCCGCCAACTGCAAAACTGCCATTTGCTTGATCTACCGCGTGTGTTCTCTTGTACGCATGTGTGATGGAGGGACAAAATTGTGCTCTATGTGGGGATGATTTTGCTGACGAAGACCGGTGCATGGAATGCTCCAACTGTTCATCGTTGTATCACCTCGGTCAGGAGTGCTCAGGCGTGGCTGAAGGCACATTCTCGTCGATGGGCCCGAAAAAGAGAGAAAAGTGGCGGTGCAAAACATGCAGATAAGCGGATTCTTCGCAAGGCAGTTCTAGCCAGTTAACAGCTATTGCTGAAAAGCTATCGTTGCTGGATTCTATTCGCGAGAAAGTTGAATCTCTTTCCCTGGTTCCGTCGAAAATAGACGAACTGTTGTGCCTCAAGTCCGAGATCGAAGTAGTGAAAACAAAAGTGCAGGAAATACACGACTCGGCTGACTTTCAAATAAATATGATTCCTTGCTGAAAGAATTAGCAACGCGAGAGAAACAGGTCACTGATTTGTCTTCTAGAGCGATGGTACTTGAGTATCAGGTCGCTTCTCAGGCAGCTGTCATTCAAGATCTTAGAGGCGAAATAAATGCCTCTGAACAGCATAGTAGGTCCTCAAACCTCGAAATTCATAACCTACCCCAACTTCCTAGTGAAAACTTGACTGCTACCGTTTCTGAACTGGCCGCTCAACTGGGCATTGATTCATTCCTGCCAGGTCATGTAGTAGCTTTGCACCGGTTGCCCAGGAAGAGCAAAACAGCTCCAGTTTTAGTGCGCTTCCTTTCGGCGGGCATACGTGACAGCTGGCTGGCAAAGCGAAAGAAACTGGAATCTCTGGCGAAGGAAAATGAGCCCTCGGTTTTCTTTGTCGAAAACTTGACGATATGCAACAGAGAACTGTTCTGGGAGACAAAGACTAAGGCCAAGGAGGCCGAATTCAAGTTCGTATGGGTGAAACATGGCAAAATTTATGCCCGTAAGAAGGAGGGCGACCCAGTTGTGCGCATAATGAGCCCTTGTGACTTGTCTCGGCTAGTCTTACCTCTTCTATTCCCTGCTTTGTCTGTTGTAATCTTTTTCCTTGATTCATGACTTCGTGCGAAGAATTTCGAGACTTTCCTTCTTTTTCTGTTCTTTTAAAACCAGGTGAAGGCGCATTCACTGTTTTTCATGTAAGCGTGCGTAGTATTCGCAAGCACTGGAATGAATTTTGTGTCCACGCTGGTGCAGTACGTGATATAGCTGATGTTTTCGTCTTAACTGAAATTAATATTTGGCCGGAACATACTGGTCTCTTTCAACTCCAAGGTTATCACAATCATTTTTTGACGCGCAAGGACGGCCGTGGTGGTGGAATTGCCATTTGCATTAAAAATGGTTGGATTTCAAGTCCTCTAAACATAATTTTCACAAGTGCTGAATCGCTAGCCCTTCGTATTCACACACAATCTTTTGCCACCACATTGCTCGCTATTTATAGGTCGCCAAATCAAAGTGTCAGAAAGTTTGTGGACGAATTGCGTCTGCTTGCTTTTCCATCTGGTCACGTGTGCATGATAGGTGATGTTAACATTGACGTGCTGAAGAAAGAACGACACATTGTAGCTGATTACTTGAACACGCTTGCTGACGTTGGGATAGAATCTATTATCAATCTTCCCACACGTGTCGAAATTTTGGGTACATCACTTGTGTCTTCATGCATAGATCACGTCAACGTTCGCACTGAGAACGACCAGGTATTTCAGTTTATTATTGAGCAAAAGCTATCCGATCACTTCTATGTTGGGTGTAGCTTTCTATCGTCTCAACATGCTGCAGCTAACAACGCAGTGTCACAGATAGAGGTTGTTGATAAAAGAAAGCTGGACTCGTTGTTGCAACGCTACGACTGGAAATCTTTCCTAGCAGAAGTTCCTGCCAGTCACCTCTATAAATCTTTTTTTGCCGTTTATGCGCAGACAGTGCACTCTTGCAAAAACGTAGTCGTCTTAAAGCAACGAAAGCCGGGACGTCCGTGGATAAATGGAAATGCTCTAACCGCGATAGCTGAAAAAGAACTAGCCTGGGCGCGTTGTCGTCGCTCACCTAATAATCAGTATCTTCGTGAAGCTTATAAAATGGCTCGCAATAAAGTCACTGCTGTGCTTAGGGGTGCCAAGCGACAGCACTTCCAAGGTAAATTTTCTCAATTTAGAAATAACCAGTCCAAGGCTTGGTCCGTGATTAACGAATTAAGGGGTCGTCCCCGGAAAGGCGCATACCAAACTATTGCCAAGAATTTCGGTCCACCATCTATAACGTTAGCAGACCAATTTAATTCCTTTTTCTCGTCTACTGCAGCAAGTTAGTCCGGTAACACGGCTAGTTATTGCATGCCACAATTGGTAGTTGAGTCTGCCTTCCTGCCTGAGTGTACCGAGGATGATATTCGCTATATTTTTTTTTAACTTAAAACAGCACAAGTCGGTTGGATTAGATGGTGTGTCTGTGGACGTCCTTCGCAGAAATTTCGAGGCCCTGAAGAATGTTCTTTTAGCAATTATAAATAACATTATAACCACGCAAGAAATTCCACCTGGCCTCAAGGAGGCGCTTGTAGTTCCTCTCTTTAAAAGCGGGCAGGTCAATGTTGTCACAAACTACAGGCCAATTTCGATACTTTCGTGCTTGAAGAGCATATTTTTCACGTAATGCAGAGCTTTATTGATGCGCACAACATACTGTCGCCTAATCAGTACGGATTTACTTGTGGACGTGGCACTAGATTAGTATTAGATGAATTAACCGATTACCTTAATAGTACTCTTGAAATTAGTGCATTCGATTGTGCATTATTTCTAGATGTATCAAAAGCTTTTGACTCCGTAAACCATAAAATTTTACTTCGTAAACTTCATAGCTATGGCTTCCGAGGGCCTTTCTTATCTTTCCGTGAGAATTATTTGCACGGTCGAATCCAAGTAGTAGTTCTCGGAAATATTAAAAGCAAACCTAGACAGTTGAGCGCTGGAGTACCCCAGGGGTCGATTTTAGCTCCCCTTTTATTCAACTTGTACGTTAATGATCTCAGTCAAGCAATTTTTCACTGTCGGGTGTTTCAATACGCAGATGACACGCTTTTAGTATCTCGTCATACTAATTACCATCAAGCCGTGGCTGAATTACAAACTGACGCTACAAATGTTATCAGTTGGTACCGTAATAACTTAATTTCTATTAACCAAAATAAAACTAAATTAGTATGTTTTCACGATCCGCTGAAATCTATTCCTGTCATCACTCCAGTGTTTCTTCATTCTCCTCTGTGTAACAACTGTTCTTGCTCTCCTATTCCATACCTCTCAAGTGTCAATTATCTCGGTGTTCATTTCGATTCTAACATGTCCTGGAACACTCACTTGGATAACGCTTGTGAAAGGCTGCACAGAATAGCCTGCCTGCTGTATTCTATTAAAGCACTATGCCCAATTTACGTAAGGAAAACAATAGCACATGCATTGGCGTACAGTGTGTTGAGATATGAAATTTGTTCTTTTTATTTCTGTTCAGTGTTTTGGCGCAATAAAGTTGATTCTTTACTAAAATCCATAATTCGGGCGGCGATGTATGGTGTGCACATTACTAACAATCCCGGTCTTTTTTTCATGCTCGCACATGCCCTCGTTCAGGCTGTTATTCAAAGAAACAGTAATCCTTTCCTATATATGGAACAATGAGTTCTGCCTCCTGTATGTCCCCACCAGAACATTACGTCCACGCGACCGCTTTACCTTACCAAGAGTACGGACAAGATACGGCAAACGTGTCCGTGCCTTCTATGTACCTGATGTGTTGAACGACCTTCCAGATAATGTTTTATCTTCCAGCACGCGGAAAGAAGTAAAATCTTATATCTTTGATCTGAATGTGTAATTTTGATTCTTGTTTTCTTTCTTTGTTTTTATTTTTTTATTTTTTTTTTCTTCCCCGTCATTTCTTACTGCCTTTCTTTAGTTTTTAGTTAGAGTCTTGTGCAATTGACTTACTGTGCCGCCCCTGGCTTGCTCCATTCTGCCGAGCGCTGAACCACAAGCCCATTGCTGGCTTGGGCAGGCTCGTATATATATATATATATATATATATATATATATATATATATATATATATATAGCGGCTGGCATATGCAATCACTCTGGTGCGGCCGTGGCGTCACTGAGCGAGGATAGCTCCAATGTCGTGACCACTTGTGTCAGTGCGAAGTTCGGTAGGGGCCGAAGGGTTAAAAAGGACCAAGACGGATGGATTGGTGAGAGCAGCGATAAGTTCGGAGAAAGCTACAGGATGGTCAGAGCCCCATGCGAAAGGGGAATCTTTTTTCAGTAGGATGGTGAGAGGGCGAGCAAGGGCTGCGAAGTTCTGGACGAATTGACGGAAATACGAACACAAGCCGAGAAAACCTCGAACATAACTATATGAACGCGACGTAGGAAAGGTACCAACAGCGCGAATCTTATCGGGGTCAAGCTGAACACCAGCAGCATTCACTAAGGGGCCAAGAACTTTGATCGCCTGATGGCCAAAACTGCATGTCTTGGAGTTGAGTTGACGGCCGGCGAGGTGAAATAGCTCCAGATTGGTAGAAAGGCGAGAGAGGTGGCTGTAAAAGTGGACGAGAAAACAATGACATCGTCTCAGTAACACAGACACGTCGTCCACTTGAACCCGCGTAGCAACAAGTCCATAATCTGCTCGAAAGTTGCAGGCGTCTTTCATAGGCCAAAAGACATGACTTTAAATTGGTAGAGGCCGTCAGGAGTGCAAAATGCTGTTTTTTCGAGGTCGCGTTCATTGACGGAGATTTGCCAGTAGCCAGAGCGAAGGTCGATAGATGAAAAGTTGCTGGATCCATGTAAGCAATCAAGTGCATCGTCGATGCGCGGAAGAGGGTATACGTCTTTTCTGGTCAACTTGTTGAGGTGGCGATGGTCGACACAAAATCTCCAGCTCTGATCTTTCTTCTTTACTAGCACAACAGGGGACGCCAAGCGACTGTTCGAAGGCGCAATGATGTCGTCGGCCAGCATCTTGTCGACTTCCTGTTGAATCACCTGGCGCTTGGAAAAAATAGGGGCGTGTGACTAGGGGCATCGTCGCCGTTGTCGATGCTGAGGGCTGCAACAGACGTTTGACCAAGAGGTGCAGTTCCCAAAATAAAAAAATGTCGCTATAAGAAATGAACAGCTTAAGGAGGGAGGCGGGAATACTTTGCTGAGCGGAGGCGAGGTGGCGTGGAGAGGTCTTCAGAGCAGAAGGAAATGTCCAGGCGTAGAATGTCGGTTGAGCAGTCAATAAGGGCTGAGTGAGCGGTCAAGAAGTCAAGGCCAAGGATCTGGTCATGGAGGTATTCTTGAAGAACGGTGAATAAGACTTGTATGTGACGACCAGCAATAGTTATGCGGGCAGTACACATGCCAAGCACGGTAGTGGGGATGCCATTGACGACACGAACAGTGAGCGAAACTGCCGGCGTCAGGACTTTCTTCAGGCGACGACGAAACGAGGAATCGAGAACAGAGAGTCGGGAACCGGTATCAATAAGAGCAATGACAGGAACACCATCCACAAGGACTTCGATGAAGTTAGATTGCAAGAAAAGGTCAAGAGAGGCTTTTCAGTCCGGGTCGAGAATGCGGTATCACATCCGGGAGCTGCATCTACCAACATGACCTCGTTGGTAACCGCTGTTGACGGAACGACGCAAGAGAGCGGCGGCGGGGACGCTGAGCCGTAAACGCCTGACGTGATGTCTAGCTTAGTCGAGAAAATCGCTGTGTTTAGAACATGCTCGTGATTCTTTCGCCTCTTTTATTTTAAAATTATTTATCCAGATAATTGCATGGCGAAAAGATCAGAACAGAGACGTGTAAAAATATATCAATTACTCTGAATGTTATTTTGTTATGTGTCTGCACAAAATAAACACTGCCTACCTCTAGTGGCCTTTTGGTGGCTTCTCGGAGATGCTCGCTGCAGACTATGCGACACGGCAGATAATTCTATTTGAAGCGAAACTCTCCATGACTCCCTTGTCTTCGTGTAGGCCAAAGAGGTTCAACGTAGTTCTGAGTGTGGACCCTTTGATAATATCCTTGCATGACAGGCACCCTGCTGCCTTCTTCGATGGCAGTCTCCTCCGGATGTGCGTTGTGCCTTCAGTGGCACAGAAGGGCAGTATTAATTTTCCGTCTATTCTACCCACAATAATTTACCTCGATCGATGCTCCACACTGCCAAGTGCCCCAAGCCATTACACAACCCGTTGTATCTCTCCCTCCTCCAGCTTCCTCAAATGCGGGCAAGGGCTTTCCATCTTTTCATTCTGGTACCTCTTACGTCATGACAGGTGGAGTGCTATTTGGTATGGCGGACAGGTGGCTGGCTACGACATTCAATGCGAGCAGTCCTCCAAAAAAGTTTCAAGCTTAAAGAGAAGACTGTATGGAACAAGCAGTTTCCAAGACATGCAGCTCCAGAAACTGACTCTTATGATTTGAGTTAATCCTTTTTACTCACCAAACATTTGTTCTTTGGTCAGGTTTGTAGAAGGACACGAAAGAACTTCACAGGTCAGGGGAATGAGCTTGGTGAACTTAAGGAGATCTGCGGCGTATTTCCTTGGGGACTGTTTATCTTGAACAGGACTTATCACAGGCATGCATTCTTCCATAACCTGCATGGTAGAAATATATCAGGTCAGGAATTGCATAAAGAACTGTTTTCTGCGTAATTCTCAGAACCTAATTCATCAGCATATGATGTTGTTGATACATTTTGAGCGTGAGCATAAAAGACCTCATGTCTGAAAAAGCTCCCCGTTTCTCCGACTGAATAAGGTGGAAACTTTATTTTTCCTTAAAACATAAAGGGGTGAGGGAATTGAAAAACGGTTGGAAAGTAGCGGGAGCAATATGAAAAGAAGAAATCATTCTCTTCATCCTCCAGCGAATAGAACTGAGGAGGAAACGGCGATTGGCAGGTAGGGATGACCAGTGAGGGTTAATATAAACGTGTAAAACAGGATGCAAAGAGAATAAATACTCCTGACACTTAAGCATATCTGCGACGTGAGTCGCAAAGATCACATCTGCTCTTTACGTATATTCAATGTTGAATAAAATGATTCATTCACTATTGGAGAAGCGATGGCGGGCTATAAAACTTGGTGCTTTGTTCCTGAACAATTGTCGACTGGTTTCGTTGAAACCACTTGGGCTTTTTCTTTTCATATACGATTTGATGCTATTTGCCATTTAATATGCCAACGTTCTTGTAACAAAGACAATTTCTGTCTTCGTTTGGCTGCCAAAATTTAATGCGTCAAACTTTTGATTGTGTGTGTATGCTGAGTGAACGCCAAAGCACCCAGAGGGCAACTGAAAGAGAACTATCTAAAGGCAGTTACCAAAGCTCAAGTAGTTCATAGACCACTGGTAAGTGCTCTTATAGCTCAGATAAATATACGAGGTGAGGTGAAAAACTACACGCATGGTGAAGTACACGAGTGATCGTAAACTTCGTACAAGTTTTTGTGACAATATTTTGCATCTTTCTTGTAATGCTATTAAGGCTATGCGCAAAAAAGACAACACAAAAAACAGAGGCAACGACAGGACGAGCGCATAGCCTTAATGGCATTACATGATTCAAGCCAACTAGCCCGACAACAACTCTTGTTGAGCATCTTTCTTGTTTTAAAACGTTTATAACAGTATTTAGAACAATGAATATGGTTTCTTGATAGTCTGAACATGACTCCTCTTTGAATAAGATAAATGTAAAGTTCATTGAATATCTTATTCTCCGCCTGCAGTCCGAGACAAAATGGAGCAAAGGGTGGTTCCTGAACCATAAAGTTTCCGACCGCTCCTACGACTTACCTGGGTATACTTTGCGAAACGCGGAGATTTGGTCATCTCCTTGTAGAGCTCATGTATCTGGGATCCTCCCAGCATGACCAGCAAGAACTCACCACCAGGAGCGAGCAGTTTTTCGAAGTTGCGCATGGCCAAACGCTTGTCTTTGACCCAATGCAACATGGAGAATGAGTAGACCCTCTGGAACTGGCCCTGGTCACGCACGAATCCTTCCACATCTCCTACGATGTCCAAGACCTTGTATTCAATCTTTGGATGCGCGTACTTCTGGGACGCAAGCTCTATCAAGTGTTCCGAACGGTCAACCGCAACGAGCCGCCGGCACGGAGTGCAGTGGGGGAGCAAGTGCCTGCATAGACCAGGGTCATGTAATCCAAAATAATTGCCATTAAGAAAGATTTCGGTTGCCTAATCTTCTCATTCCCCATTTTTTCTGTTCCATATCAGGGGCACTTTGGTATTTAGGGGATAGATTTAGCAGATTTGGCTGCCAGAAGCACTGACCAGTACAACAAGGTACATGGGTCTACTCTTTTGCGACGCTGCGCACGTTCACGTTCACATCATTTATTGCTTGTCATCTGGAACAATCATTGGCACGAATATAACAGAGGAACAGAAATATTCAATTGAATCCCAGATCCTCTAATCATTTCTACCATTTAATCACCCAGAAAACCTCTCAGAACTTTATTTGCTGGGCAGGGTAGATTCCCTTTCTATTAAATAAATTTTACCTATCATCATCTTTTTTTTTTTGTTGATGTGGTATTTTATGTGAAGACGTCCATCACTATTTACAAGGTTGCTCCACTACAGCTACTTTGATTTCTCGTTTAAAGTCACTATGTTCATAGGAGATTACGCGGGACATTTACGTCTCTCTTTTCATAAATCCCGCTATTTGTAAAGTTCAGATCCCAATGGTTCACCAAATAAGCAACAATATTCCCAAATATCACACTGATTTTCCAACTTCATATTTTTATTTCTGTTCTGAGTCTCTCGTCAGCATTCTTCCCTATTTTAGGAATATTCTTTTTATGTTATTACCTTTGTTCGTAGTTTGAATGCACCCCTTTTTAATCTTCCATTTCATAACTTGAATAATTAGGTAGTGATTTAATGGAAAATGTGGCTTATCTACTTATTATTTTGAACTTGTTTTCTGTTTGTCTTCTATTATTCTTTTTATCTGATCAAGCCCTCGGTTCCTCATAGGCTTTGTGGGCAAGTTCTCAGTTTGCTTCTCTTTACGAGAACTTCGACATGATCTACGCCATTGCCGGCATATTTTGTTACGGCCAAACTTCCGACTCGGTTGTTCATCATCACCAGCTGAGACTCGTTGATTCCGTGCTTAAGGCCGACTGTGTAAGGAGCGAGGGTCTCGCTGGAAGGTCCTGAAGACCCCCTACCACGCTCTGCACAGTGAAGGGCTCCGTGCTCATTTGCCGAGCATGAGTGCTTTTGGCATGCCTTATAAGCTCGCCTTGAGGTGAAACATGACTACGGCGTGCAGTTTTGAGCCACGCTTGACGAAGGGATATGTCATTCTATGGCACTGTGCTTACTTGTTACATGACGGCGGGGCGGAGATCTGAGCGATTCTAGCCAGCTGAATTTGCCTTATTGCAGCAAAGTCATACTGACACAAAGTACCTTTCCTCACCAAAGCTACAGCCCGAATGAATGATAAAGGCTGTTAATGGGCATGGCCTTTCCAGCGCATCTACCGCCTTCCTCATTCATATTCTACACTTGGCTGCAGTTTGTGCTGCATTGAAATATTTTCTGATCTGAGCTCTGTTGCATTACTTATCTAATAATTGTTTTCAACTTTGTCATTTGGTATTAACTAATATTATTATGATAATTTTTCCCTCCGTTCATCTCATTTTGACCACGTATTTTGTATACATATATCCGCATTTTCCCTTTTCGTATTACCGTAATTTTTTTACATTGACCGCTTTGTTATATCTCTGCATTTGAGGCATTATTCTTTTGATATACTTATGGAACAGTTTTCTCCCACTCGATTCGGGCAAAATTTTATTGTATAAATTCACAGTAATGAGTGTCTTCCCAAGCTGTCAAGGATTTCATGCGCATTGTTTTCTGTATCTTGTACCTCCATTATGTTTTGTACACATGACACTTGTAGCGCAAGTTTTTCTTACATCATTGCAGACTTTGTAACCACTTTCTAAACTTTCTTTTTCAGTGCAGTAATGTGCCTAGTATGTTCAATTTAAAAATTATTTCGTTATATTGGCTAATTCTTCATGAGCAAGAAGGTCGTTTCGTTTACCATCAACAGTCTGATTTTCTTTTTTATATAATGTTTTTATTGTGAATGTAATTAGGTTAGAACGAATATTCGGCTCGTCCTGACTTTACTGGGATTGTAAATACATATATACATATTTTCTTCATGTTCTTTTCTCCCTCACATCAACGGTACTTGCTGTATCTGCTCTTGCTCATACGGCCATTAAATACATCTTTTTCTTTCCTTCTTCAAATTTTGTATTGTTTTCTTAGTTTTTCTCTATTTATGGTTTTATTGCTAGGTTTTTCGTTGTGTTTATCGCTTTGTGTGAGTTTGTTCATCTTCTGTAATTTCTGGTTAGTGACGGATGTTTTCTTCCGTGGTGCCGCCTTCTTTCTCTTTATATTCGTTGCCTTTCTTCTGTCATTTTTCTGTCTTTCTATGATCCGTTCTGTATTTTACAGAACTGTACAAGACTGTTTATATATATATATATATATATATATATATATATATATATATATATAGAGCGAAGGGAACGCTTCATTTAAAGAAACATTTTATTGGACTCAACGTTTCGACCAGAAGCTGGCCTTCATCAGGAGTGTACGTTAAATATTCTCCCATCCTATATATATATATATATATATATATATATACAAGCCGATCAATTAAGGGGAAATGAGGGTGCTCGTTATAATACATGAAGGAAAGAAGCCAACAGTCGGCGAGGCCAAGGAAAGCGTTGGGGATGGTCCTTTTGTCTTTTTTTTTTAATGTTTGCTTAGATAATCACAGAAATTACTAACGAATCTGTTAGGGGAAAGATAATTAAACGCAAAGTAGAAGAAAAAACAACGTGCCGATGGTGGGAACCGAACCCACGACCTCAATGACATCATAAACGAACGCCGAAAGCATGAACCACTTATGGCTTTTGCCTTAATATATTGATACGGACGAGGCAGGCGGAAGAAGCGGGCAGTGGCGCGGGCAGGAGCTTTCGCGCTAGACCCGCCAGCAATTGATTAAAACGTCATCTCATTCAGAATTCAGCTTGGGCTTGTTGGTTATGGTTTTGCGCTGTTACTTCATGGTCATCTCACTGTCATCGAACATCTCTCTGTCCTCTGTTCTGTTTTCACCGGCTTTCCGCCATGTAGCATTTGGTTGGAGGTGTGGGGCACCTCATCATCACGCCCTCATTTTGGTCCGGAGCTTCGGCGCCCTGCAACGTCTTATGCCGTGAGCTGAAGGTTAACAGGCATCGCATGGCTGCCAAAATAGTTTGTTGGACGAGTTGGTAAACATCCATTGTTAATTAAAACAGCGCGAACAGGAAGACAGAAGACAAGAGAAAGGAAGCCACAGGACAAGCGCTTGTCCTGTGGCTTCCTTTTATCTTGTCTTGTGCCTTCCTGTTCGCGCTGTGTTTATTAACGATGGATCGCATGGCTCGTCCCCAGCCTGTCGGACCCAAGGCCTTGCCCTTCTTCCCCCCTCCGTCCCCAGCCCCGACTACAAGACACGATGGAGACTGACCCGAGACGCCACCCACACGACCACAAGACACAGCGAGAGAGCAGATGACGACATGACCCTGTAAGGATCTGTATTGGGTCCTGTTTTGTTTTCCATTTTCGTGAACGACCTACCGCAGGCCGTTCAATTTTCAAAAGTCTTTATGTATGCAGATGACACTGCTCTTTTGTTCACATCTAAGTCACTCTTGGGCCTAGAAAATACGATAACGTCCGAACTGTTTAATGTTTCAGAATGGTTTCGTGCTAATAAACTAACAATAAATGTAGATAAAACTAAATATGTAGTATTCCACTCCAAGAGAAGAAACATTGACCCTAGTACGATTCACATATCTCTAAACAACGATTGTATTCAGCAAGTTTGTTCTTTCAAATACCTTGGTATCATCTTTGACCAACACTTGCACTGGCAAGAGCAGATAGATAAGCTATCTAAAAAGCTAGCTTTCAGTTGCTACGCGCTTACTAAGGCGAAAAGGTATTTCCCGTACACCATACTACGTTCCCTGTATTTTTCGTTATTTCACTGCCACATCAGCTACTGCTGTGAATCTTGGGGACAAACGTACAAAACTTATCTACTTCCCTTACAGAGACTGCAGAAGAGAGCATTGCGTATAATATACCGCGTATCTTTCAACTGCAGCAACAATAATTTATTTACAGAAAATCGAGTACTTTCTTTAGAATCAATGCTTAAATACAAAATCTGTGTATTGGTAAATAACATCATTAATACTAGTATTCCTCTGCCACTTGACATTTTCTTCTTGCCATCTCGCAATACAAGACACGCATTAAATGGCAATTTCAACCTCCCTGCCTGCCACAATGTGTACGGAGAACGTTTAGTACAATTTTCTGGAGCAAAACATTGGAACACGTTGCCTATTAATGTGAAACTAGCAGGTAACTTTAAAATGAGTTGTAAAATGTTCTTTATTAACAGCCAAGGAGAGTTATGATCCCCTCCCCGCCCTCCCCCCCCCCCCCATTTTTTTTTTTTGTGTGTGTGCGCTTGCGTTTTGTATTAATTGCCTATGAATTGCTTGCTGAAAAGTATTTTTCTCCGTGCCTGTTGATTCTTTTTGCTTGTCTGTTTTAGTCGTTTTTTTTTGTATGTGTGTGTGTGTGAGTGTTTGTATGCGCTCATTACGGCTGCCTGACCAAGTTTATTCTGTACTGGACCGTCTACTAGCCCCTCGGCTATCGGTCCAAATATTCTTTATGTATTTCGTTTCCTACAAATAAAGATGACTTTGATTGATTGATTGATTGATTGACCCGATTTGCCAACCTGAGACCCCGAAGACCCAAGACGCCACCTCACATGAACACAAGACCCCCGCCCATGCTATGGGGTACGTGTCTGGACCTCGGCCATCGGAACTTGGAGACCAGTGGTCGGAAAGCATATTGGGCCAGGCTTCATCAGAGGATCATCGCGGCGGCAAGCAGTTGTCTTCTTCCTCTTCTTCATCAGCCATACAGTCACGCCCATCATCATGTCATGGAGTCATCAACATCTAGAAACTTCCTCGTCCACGACCGGGGTGATCGCTCGGTGGCTCCGGGTAATGATACGGACGAGGAAGGAGGAAAAAGCGGCCAGTGGTAAGGGCAGGAGCGCTCGCGCTAGGCCCGCCAGCAATTCAATAAAACGTCATCTCACTTTCATCTGTACTCTGTTCTCCTGTTTTTATCGGCTTGTCGCCATGCAACAATATCTTAATTTGTATATAACCCTCATGGTTGCGAACATACTTACAGGTGAACACTTTGCAGCCGTCAATGTACAGAGTTAGTGAGGATGCGAAAAATGTGTTAAATGTTGCTCAAAAATGTATCTAAGGCTACGCTCTGAGCAGTACAGTCTTCTGCTATTTTCTCACGGATATTACAATTATTCAGTGCAAGTGGAGATCGTTAAAACCCTTAACTGGAGTGCACAAAACAGAAATGACTCTAGGCCATCAGCATACCAAAATGCTCACGACAATAAAATTACTTCATAATTTTATTGTCCTCACTCATAAGCCATATAAACAGGGGTACGAAATCGTTGACGCGCATAAAAAGTTTAGTAACCGTGATAAAAATTTCAGGCGTAATTTTTTCACATATTGTTTACATAGTCAAAATAATCAATATACCCACCGATCATCCCTCCGGTGGCTTTCTGTTTTGGGGCTGTAATATTCAATAGCCCACCTCTGTTTTTATGGCAGTCTGACTTGCTTTTCTTGAGTGCAGATAAACTTCAGAAGCAACTTTTTGTTCATGTCGGAAGCTTAGATAAGTTCTACAAATATGTTGAGAGACGTATTATTCAATATTTCATAGCTGCATCAATGCAATTTAAAACCGCACCGACTGCTTTTCTAAGGATACTCAATTACGCGCTGTGAGCACAGCCAAAGGTTCAGAAGTAAACATTCGGCATGTTATCGAATCTTACAGCTTCTATGTTACTAATAGGATCTTATGATATTCCATAGTTACTTCACAATTATTTAAATAAAACGCAGCCTATCGGTTTTCTATTGAAGTTTTCTACTCGCTTCGAGAGCAGAAAAATATCCAACATCAATGTTTTTCTACCCATTTGGTGCCCAGTTAATTCCAAGTAACGTGTCCTTAATAGTATAATCTCCCTCCTCTGCCTCAGAATAAACAATATTCCAGAATCATGAAGTTTAAAAAGCCTTGAAAAACCGTTTTCTGTTTAACTCAGTCGCTCTAACAGCTTTCAAGCTGTTTACATGATCATTTTTTTTATTAACCTTGCGTTTTACTGCCGAAATAGTGTCACAATGACAATTACGAATTTCAGGACCGGTCTGTAGTCTTGGAGAGTGAAGCACTCTCCCTCACCGCATTCCTTTTTCTTGGGACTGCATGGCGATCGATCACCATCCTCGGTTCTCTCGCTACCCCGCCTACTTTAACTCTCCAGGAGCGCCAATTAACCGGGCAGCCTCCAAGATCTACTCTGAAAAAAAAAAAAAAACCCACCCATCCCTGGCCCAGCTGCCTTGACCCTGCACAAAAACGTGATTGACGAGAACCTCACGAAGGCGCGAAACAAAATAATCACGTGATCACCTAAATATGCCTGTACAATGACAATATTTGAGCATCACAATTTCCCAATGATTTTAGCGGCCTATCTTGTACTGAACTTGTTATCAGTTTACTGAGACAACAATAGAACCCTTTTGAGGGAAGGAAGTCTGCAATCGAAGAGAAAGACGGGGTGGTAAATATACAAAAGCTTTGAGTAGTTTAGTTTTGAGGCTAATCACGAATTGCCGTGTGATATTCTGATGGCCCATAGTGTTTCTTACTTTCAAATGAATGTTATTTAGCCTAGCATAAAATTTTGCGAAGAGAACATTGCGATAGCGGTGCATCTGGATCAACTGCAGAAGTTTGCAAGCCAACGACATTATGTGAAAGAACACGATGTAGAAAGAAAGCTTCCCGTTAACCAACTTCGCACAAACGTATCCGCATGACCTATGGGTAGTGTATCTGAAATCAGGGTTCCAAGAGGTGATTTTGAAATCCACGTCTTTTTCACGCATATAGGATGCTCGTCGTTAAGGATGGCGACAGCGAGTCGTGCACGGGAGCTGCCGCTTTTGACTATCAAGGAAAGAAATCCCAACCGAAAGATATGGAACGGTGACGATCCGGAACAGCGACGGGGAGGGGTGGCGTGACTGGAAATGACCATCACAAAAAAAAAAAGGCCAGAAAGGAACGCGGGGTTGATCAGCCGGTTACCAACAGCGCTCAACGGCGGGCCATTGGGAACAAAAAATTACCTGTGGTTTAGATTGTTGTTGAATCAGGAGTTACGCGAGAACGATCAGCGTGAATAAGCTAAGGTTCGACTTGAAAGTAAGGATATGGCTTTTGCATTTAGTAGTTTACTGTATGGTTTCAGCTCTATTTATGCCATAGGGGAATCACTTCATATATGAACACCCCTTGCCTCTCTTCGTGGACCCTTGTCGTTCGGGTGTAGAAGACTTCTAGTAGAATGACATCTTCTCTACGTGGAACTCCGGAGCAGACCACCGTCACAACGCTCGAACGAACATTATGTCCTAGCAACTCGCTGTTTTCGTTCTCCTCTACCAACTACCGAGTTATCTGTCTTTTTTTCATTCTTCGCTCTTCGGACAGGCACGGACAAGCACCTGAGAGGCACGGACAGGTACGACTAATTGGCGTGACTCTGGCCACTGTAGCTCTCGCTATAAAAGGTTCAAGTGGCTCTCGCATGGGTCGGTACACTCGAGGAGGCCGTGCGGACATCTCTTCTTGCGAATTTGAACGGAGTGACAGAAGGGGTCGTCTCTGACTACGCTTCTCCAATTCCTATTGCCGACGGCGCGCGGCGGCACTTTTGACATTGGTGTCCATGAGCCGCCGGCAGACACTGAGCTCCTCTTGTGTCGCCATCTATACCGCCAAAACGGCTTCCACGTCACCACCACTTCCAAACCATTTCGAGGGGCGTGCATGCAGGAGTGACAGTGTGTTCATGTGACATTGAAGTGAGAAGGACACTCCCTCCCTGACTAGCCGCCCTTCGCCTAGGGAACCTGGGGAACATGAACCCTATAAAACTATCTGTGTGTGTTTTCGGGCGTCGTTGTTGTTCGCCGCTCCTTGAAAAATGTTAATAAACGAAGTGTTTGTCCTTCAACTTCTATCTCCTTCGCTTAGTGACACTCGTGGGTGGAGAGGGCGTCTACGCGGCCGAGGACCCGTCCAGCGGCACCCGAGTCCCACTTCTAACACTGTCCTGTTCCAGGAGTTCAAATCTTGGTGGGAATTTCCAAGTTGCGCACTGCTCTAAGCTGAGGCTGCTGACCGTATACAGCTTCATAAGGTACCGTTTCAGTTTAGCTTTGCATTGAAGGGTTAAAGAGCGTAGCCTGTCGGCTGGAGATTACGAATTACGAGTTATTATTACGAATCACCTTGTTTGTTATTGCTGCAACATAGAGCCATTGGAGACTGCAGCGCTCGGTTCATCTGCTCCATGAAGCTTTTTGGTTGCGGAAAATATGCCAAGAAAATTTGTGGAAGAATCGAGACTGATTTATTTTAGGATACTTATCTTACAAAATCTCAGCGACATATTTCACAGCAAGATTGGGAACTGAAACCACCTCTAAAAATTTGTGAAGATAATTGACAGCCGGTAGTATATGCCGGTTGCCCGCTGCCGCCCTTATGTGTAATTCTGGAGCCTTGTTACCTAACGCGCATACTTTCTCTTCGTTTGCTGCTTTGTGAACGGACAGGTTATTGCGGAATTATTCATTGCGACTATGAATTGCCGGCGGTATACGTAGTGGCAAAATTTACAGACATTCCATACCATCTCAAAACAATCCAAATCAATTGAGTGGTAACCTTCAGCAGAGTGGTAACTTGCAGCGGTTGCTGGTAACTTTCAGCAGTGGACAATTTTGTCCAGCGTATGTAACCATGTGCTATGCACCTTGTTTGCCTCGCTAGAGTACAACCGCAACAAGGCTGGCGTCTATGTCCACCATTGCGTGTAGGTTTCTTAGAACTGACAGCAGATCGCGCCCAGTTAGCTAGCTGTTTTATGAATATCTCGAAATCTTCTGGCTAACCTCTTACTTCGTAAAACATTCTCGACCCCTGACGCCAGAGCAACCTCCATGTAACTATTTTTAATATACGTTTTCCCCACCACCACCTCCTTCAACGTATTTGTCAGACGGCTTCTGTGTAAGCAAATGTGGCAACAAATATAAGGAGATAGGAAGTCGTGTCAAGGGACGTCTGCACATACTCTATGTATTGCCGAGTATAAGATTGTCTGTGACGGTCGCTACTCGTTCAGTAACCGGGGAATGTCATTTGCAGAAATCCTGCAGTCAGAATTCAAGATATCGGATAGACCAACTCTCGTGGTGCACCAGGAATCCAAGTTCATCAAATCTTATAAGGACGTTAGCTGGGAATTTGAGAAGGCCAGATCCGCACTTGCGGACAATTAATGTTACCCAGTAAGACAACGCAGGCGTGGCCTTTTAGATAACCGAGCACCTTGTTCACTAGCATTGCGAGGCGCTTGGAGCAGTGCGTAGTCCGAAAAGCATACAACTAAACTATGTGTGCATAGTCCAAAAGGACTACAGGAAGATGTCATATCATTATCGTCGGCGGCGAAGCTTACCTACCAATATCTGGAGCGTATGTCGATAGACATGAAGAATTGGGCTCGTCGGTCAAGGTCGATTTCGTCATCTTTACGCAGAAGGGGGTAACAGCGGTGAGGAGAGTGATTATTGAGCCCCCTGTAGCCTGTACAAACTCGCAGAGTGCAATTTGCGTTCGTGTAAGAACAATCGACGCTACCCTTGAGCTAGACGATGACCTCACAGCGGCAGTGGCTAGAGTCTCGCCCGCCTGGGCAGCACTGTGTTCATGCTCTGCTCGGTGACACAGCCGTAAAGATATGGGTGGCCGATGGTCGGCCAGCATGCGGGGCACAGTTCCTAGAAGCCGGGATTATTTTATGAGAAAATGGAACAGTGTCGCTGCAGCAGGGCTGTCAAGTTTCCAAGGTCAACAACCTCGCCTTTAGAAAGGCCGATCGTCGGGAGACTCTAGACAATGAGGCACGTCCCTATGGTAGATGGTAATATCCATGTCGACGGACAGGACCTCTAAGGTGAGGCGCATCCGAGGAGAGGTCAATTGGCAAGTCTCCAAACACCGGAAAGGCCTTGAGGACCATGCTGCCGGCTTCTACCCGTATGCTGAAATGCACTGTGCCAGCAGAAAAAGAGCGTGCTCCAAAGCCCCTGAATGGACAAGCTATAAGGGCCGGCGTGGGATGAAGCAAAGCTGTGCGCGCAGCGCCGGTGTCGACGAGAGCCGCCTATTCTCCGTTGCCATCGAGATGAATTAGCTGGGAAGGAAGATGGTGGATCTGGAAGCGGATCCATGCACAGGTAACTATGAGAAAATCTCTGTATGTGTGGGTCTGTCCCCTTATGAAAGCCGCTTATAACTTCACGCTTGGCACACTTCACTGCGGTGTTTATTTAAAAAGTTGAGTAATAAATGCTTTTATGTACAGGAGCGATGGAGAGAATATTCACTGGTGCATGCTGAATACGAAAGGACACAGCGAATACGTGATGATGTAAGAAGTAAATTTAATACGCCGAAAAATGAAAAAAGAAAATAGAAATGCAAAAATAAGAAAAGACAAAATCTCGATGACATATTTGTGCTCTCTCTTTCAAGCACGTAAACTGCCTCCTGTGCCCCCTTTCATGTTTTTCTTACATACCTCGTCAAGTACTTCTGCGCTTATTTAAAGTTCCTTTCCACTCTCTTCAGCGACAAAGACGTATTATTCTGCACATGTAGCTAAAGCCTCCAATTCCCAGCTTCCCTAGGGGCCTCGGAAAATTCGAGCAGCTTCAAGGCGTGAGGTGCGTCTTCTGGAGTAACCTCCTCTGGGCCCACCTATAGGAGCATTTGCCAAGTTATACATTCTCCAGTCGCAGGAAGGACCATACTAGACTCCATGTAACGGCTCTCGCACTAACCGCTCCGGCGAAATTGAATTCGAAGACGCAGTGGCAATGCAACTGGCAGTCCAGAAGCGCTACCCTCCAGCCGTACAAACATGCCATCCTTTAGTCGCCATCCACCCAAATGCTGACACAACTCCACCTTCCGGATGTACCACACGAAACACACCCACTTACCCATATCTGCCTTTTTTTAACCATTAGTTAGATAAATATTTGGTGTTTATCTTAAGCTGAACGAGTTTTTTTTTTTTTTTTTGCGGTGGAGGTGCTGGTATTATAACGGTTCTTATTAGTGGGCGTGCTAGGCCATAGAAATTGGTGTGTGTTTTAGGGGCGCAGATCAGAACTTTGTGACCAGTTTTAGAGGATTCTAAGCTTTACCGGGCTTTTAATTTGCTCACGCTGAATTACTATTACTTCCTGCATGAAGCGCGAGAGGCGGTTCTGCAGCAGCGTCATCATAAAACCGTGCCATACTTGAACGTGAGGTCTCCGATTCCGCATCCGATGTCGATAAATTGTTGCTGCTCCTGGTCGTGGGTTACGAACGCACCGTGGAACCCGTCCAGGATGGCTGCATTGGCACTTGTGTAGCGCTCAGAACGAGCCTCGAACACTTCAGCTTCATTTAACTCTAGCAGGGCTCTCGCCTCTGACGGCTGATTGTTTCCCAGTGGCTGCGACATTCTGAAAACGAGAATATGCAGTAGTCGGTTATTAACAGGCTCTGAGCAATGCTGCCCCATTTTTCGCACGCTAAATGTGCAGACCCGGTTTTTATGTTTCACCATGCTGTCCATTCGTATAGAAAGAAAACGATAAGTAACTCAATAGGCAGTTAGAAATTATAACAGTATGTTTAGAATAACGGCCTGGGGGGCCGGTTGGCGCATGATGGAAATGAACAGCGGCGCAACACGGAAACGGACACGGACAAGAAAGGGACACCACAAGCGCTTGTGGTGTCCCTTTCTTGTCTGTGTTCGTTTCCGTGTTGCGCCGCTGTTCATTTCCATTATAATAGTATGTGCCTGAGAGGCACACGTGGCCCCTTACTGAAGCTGTATTGTCGCCTGTGTGGAGCGAAGTTCAAGCTATTTCGAAAAGTTAGCAGTGTGGCCGTTCTTTATTTAGAAGATCAAGGATTTCCGCAAGCAGCAACTGTCACGAGGTTACGGCTCTTTTTTTTACATCTCCCTTGACATGAAAGTGTGGCGGCTATGAACATGTGACTACGAAGCTCGCTTATTTGGCTGCAGTAGCATATCACCTCACAGGACGGTTGCGATTCGGAAGCGAGAATGTTTGAGTCTTACCTTCGGTGTGAAGGCAAATAATTTTGAGGAGACATCTATTTCTGTCGCTGTCAAATAGACGGGTATAAATCTGAAGCTTATTTCAAAATATTTCAAAAGATCACTTATAGCACTGATAGGTAATCAACAGTTTAGACAAGATGGGGTTAGTATGCCAAGATTAAACACTTGTACGAGTCCGGTATCATATACCATTGCAGATTGAGGTATTCGAAACTGGCATTTTCCTTAAGCGGACGCAGCGAAGTTCGTTAGGCCTTTTATAAGTGTGTACCCCTCAGAAAGCCGGGCACCGCAACGAACTGTTCCCATGCACCCATCCTTATCTGGCAGTGGGTTTTATACCAACGGTGTCCCGCAGCCGAGGGGGATACCGAAGCCCGTTTCCATGCGTTGCCTCCCAGCTTGTCACATCTCGCTCCCTCGTCTCCCATTAATTTGAGGAGGGACTTCGGGGCTCTGCCACCGTCAACCTAGGAAAGCTCACTTTAAAACCAGCCAAGAGACAAAACGCCAAAAGAAGCAACAGAGAAGAAAGACAGAAGAGCGCCCTGTCCTGTCCTTTCTGCTTGTTGTGTCGTCTCTGTTGCGCTTATATAATTTTAGGAGAAGCAAACAGGATGACGCTGGACTAAAATTTTATTGCAGAAAAGAAGACAACGAAGACTCACACTCAGATGCGCGCGCACAATACCCAAAGCAGTGAAAGGGCAGAAAACAATCAAAAGTCATGGTTGTACTATCCTGTTATCTGCAAGATCGAATTCAATACTACCATGGTTAACCGACAGCTTAGTCCCACACGTGTCCCTCTCATTAGCCACGTGATAAGCCTCAATTATCGCCCGACAAAAATGGTTTTCATTTTCATAAACCGCAGTAGCCTAGATAAAAATCTGGCGTGGAGAAGCACGGGTCATCCTCCGATTTGCACTGCTTCGAGAATGCGTGCTCAATGCTGTCAGCTGTGTTTCCACCTGGCCATTTCGCCCGCCTGTCAGAGCAAGCTTTTACTAGTAAAAAAAAAAAATCATGAGGCCGAATGATCTTCACGTGGTGGTGCGGCGCAAGAAGGTGGCTGCCATACCTTGCCTCCACGGTGTTTCGCACCGACTGAAGAAACGTACGTCGGAATATAATTTTGATGTTGTCCTCACAGGTAAGAATAGGATAGGAGGCATGTGCGCTAGCGTTAAAAGGAGGCTTACTGCTTTACAGCTGCTTATCATTATCAGTGCACAGCGTCGCATAAAACAAACCTCACTACTTGCAGAAATAATGTGCTTCATTGCCTTTTGGTCGAAGCTACTACGGCAGACAGGCAGATGTCTTAACGTACACATGACGGAGAACTCTAACTATCTAGGAGGAAAGGCGAACTTCGCTGCATGTGAAATCTCGCGAATGGAAATTGGAGGACGACCCGTGTTTTGGCACGCCCGCTTTCAGCGACACTACTTTGTCTTGTGAAAATGAAAATCATTTTCCTGGTATAACATTGCTAAGCTGTCCGTTAACCTTCGTAGCAAGGAATTTGCTTTTTTAGATAACTTGATAGTACGGTGATCCCGTTCGAATGTTTCTGCCCTTTCACTGCTTTGGGCAATGTGCGCGCGCAAGCCAGCGGGAGTTCTTGTTGTCTTCTTTGCTTCAATACAATTTCCGTTGGTAGTCCAGCCTCGTCTGTCTGCTTCGATTCTCCGCGTTCAATCTTTTGCCTGGTTTTAAGATGAACCAATTCCAAATCGCTCAGATGTCAATCTTGTAGAACGGTGGCGCTGCCGACGTCGACAGAGCGAAACTTAAGAAGGCGTTCCCATAAATTTTTCTTATGGTTATCCAAAGAAAATTGTTTGGTATGGTCAGCTATAGACATTTCGTGCAAACATCATTTGTCGTTCCTATGGCAGCCTTAAGCTTTTGCCATAGACCTTTCTATACAAGGTTTTAACCTGTCTATAGACTTCTGCTGTCATACGTATTTTCTGCCTTCAGCATTTTCTAAGTGAGCTATAAACCTGTTCTTATGGTATAGTACACTAGAATACTGGAAAGCTTGGTCTTCAGGCAGATAGCTTTTCCTTTAAGCGATCAAAGCTTTGAGAGGGTGCTGCGTGTAAAAGGAATGCTATACGCGCGTCGCAGATAGCTGGGAGACTCATCTTCGTTGCCGAAATTTGTATCAATTATTTATCTGTATCATGTTTACATCACAGCGCAATGTTTGCTATTTATGAAGACGCTAATTTGAACATTTTGCTGTTTCGATACCAAGAGAAACTCCACTACTGTAGCGACTGGCTTTTTAGAAGGTCCGAAATTTCAAGACAAAGGTTAACTGGACACATATTTCTGTTAGCCTTGACGCTATATTGTTGGCTATGATAGACACCAGGTGCGGGGAAACTGCTTCAATTACTTGGTTAATTAACGAGATATGTTGCTTAACGTTCTCAAGTTTGATTTTACGGGATATGTAGCATTTAGAGAATTGGGATTCGTCTTCTAAGAAGTGTAGCATTGAAAACAGGCTTTCTTGTAACGAAATTTTAATGAAACCTGAGTCTGAAATAAATAGACAGCTTTAGCATTATTGACTGTATGGCCTACTTATCACATAGCCTTTCTCTGAGCGTATTACATTAAAACACGTACGAAGGGGCGACTGAACAGTATAAACCACACATTTATTGCGCAACACGAGAAAACACAAATCATAAAACACGGGCAAGGCGAATCAGAATGCTAGAACTGGAAACAAATTAACGTACAGCAAATTCAAATGCAAGTGTTGCACCAAAATAGCGTATATTTACACCTCCTTAGCTTTAGATGCTTTATTTGTTATGCTTTAGAACTCTGCTGTTGGTTTAATGATTTCACCTAGCGCCTTTCTAGACGCTAACAGAGAAAACAGTGCGATTGGAAAATGACACAACATGCGCGTGCGGAAAAGCACTAATCAGGAAGACAGACAATAAATGAAATATAATACATGTTGTTGTATTGTATTTAACAGACAGATTGTGTTACTGGTGCTATTTGTTTGCAGGTATAAGCTGTGTAGATGCTAAATGCAATTAGCTACTGCGGCGTCAGCTGTACAGAGCTCGATGGCTGTGAGTGGCTAATGAGCTAAAGTATGGAAACAAACTCTGCCGGTTGCAAAAAATTATTGCTGTGCGAAAGTGAGAATTATGCGACAGAGCTAGGACGCGTATGCTTGCAGTATATTTGTAATTTCGTCTTATGGGTATTATTTCGTCAGCATCACATTCGATCAAGACACAGAAATAACGAACGCTTATTTTGAAAGATGGTATGAGGAAGGAAAAAACAATTTTTTGCAGTTTTTTCCTCTTTGATACTGTCTCTAAGAAAGTGAATTCGAAAGGAAGGTACTCTAATATTCTCTTGTAAAAAAAAAAATTCCATGCAGAATTGTTGTTGCAAATGGTTTACAACACGACCCAAATTAAAAAAAAAAATTGATAAAAGAACCGCACTGGATGTCTGAACGGACCGATCGTCTTCAAGTTTTATATAGCACCGATATATAGGAGGGGCCATATACCTGCGAATTCATTCTTTTTGAAAAGCTAAGTGGCACACCGACTTGCCAGATAGTGGACAAGTGTGCTATAGCAATGTTTTTCTTCCTTTCAAAGCTATCAGTTGTTTAATACGTAGTGGCTTCCCTGTTGGTTCATCATTCTAAGAACTACATTGTAATAGCACCACGGACAGAACAAGAGAGACGGACGCAAATATGGGCGCTGAAAATAAAATACTTTTCATTGACTTCAACTGGCCTGTATAGGTAGCAACTGTATGACAATACAAGAAAAAAAGAAGAAAGAGAAAGGAGACGAACTGATGAAACCGTGGCATGATTATTCCGTCACTCCTACCTTTACCTTCTACCATTATGGGCCTCGCTGGAACTTGGAAACAGCAGCTCTGTCTTGCTTAGGTGTACAGACGGCACGCTTACACGTTTATTGGAGAACCTTGATAACGCCTGAGTCTCCGCTATTATCCTTGTGGTGGTGCCCGAACAGTAGCGTAGAACAGCAGTTTTTTTTCAGTCAGGTGCACAGTCTTTGTACTCTCTGCAGTGTTCACTTAGCTCCCCCGAGTTTACAACTTTCAAGCTTCTTTTGTGTTCCTGCCCCCTCGTGCTCAGACACCTTCCTGTCCGGCCGATCTAGAGATTGCCACATGATAAGGGAATAGAGTACAGAACATCTTTCTAGCAGCTTACAAGACGCGGGCTATGTTTCGCCACGCAGTCGGGCTCTCTACTGGTTTCTGAATTAACCTTCTTGCAAACAGTGGTAATTTTCTAGGCGCCAAAAAGACCACTTCAATCCCCGCTCTATTCACAGTCTTTTTCAGAATGTACCAAATATTGTGTAGATAACGATGCCTTCGTTCGAAAGTTATTTCACTGGGTCGATATTCCTTGATTTTCTAAGCATGCTTTCTGCTACAGTAATTAGTAGATGCGCTAAGCATTCGACTTCCTAAGGACGATGCACTTGATTCTGAACAGCATTCTCCTTTCGATGTGCACATGACTTGTTAAGGGCGTTAGTGAAGCAAGACATAAGGCTCTTTTTACTGATTTAGAGTGGGCTGAGGCAAACGGTAGAAATGGCTTGTTCCCCCTTGGCTCACAGGTCCAGCACACATGTTGAGCGCCGAAACACAGTACAGAAATCTAGCGGCATTGACTGAGCATTCATGAGTCATCGTTAACGGTCGAAGGCAGTCAGCGAACATAGTAAGAACGTAGGATACCTGGGAGTTTGGGAGCTAAGCAAACACCGCAGCCAGTGTAAGGATCTCACTTTCAAAAAGCTTTTGTTCTGCGCAAGTTTCGAAACGCCATCACAAGGATGGCAGCGCAGGCTCAGGCCATATGAAACTTCTCCGATAAATGTGTAAGCATGCCGTCTGTACACTTTGGCAAGAAAGAGCTGCTGTTTCTGAGCTCCAGGGAGGCCAATAATGATTGAAGGTAATACGTAGTAGGGATGACATATATCATGCCATGGTTGTTGCTGTAGTCCAAATAACATATGGCACATACCCACAGAGGGGGCTCGGCTAGAAATTGGGTAGCAAAGGAATGTTTTGAAGGATACCTGTATGTAATAAAAAAAATGTGATTTGAGGGGTAGAGGAAAGGAAACAAAAAAACGTAAATAAATGAAATATAAAATTAAAAGTGGTAACACTGACGGGGGATTGACACTCGAATTATAGAACAAGAAATGTTGAAATCTTTAGCAAGGCAAACGATTTCATTTCAGTAAACAAATTTTTCCATGGCGGTAAAAACAAACCTGCAACTGTGTCCAAGGATGGTGCCGCCAAATAGTAACAATATCGGGGTACCTAACCTGAGGCCAAGCTGTTGCAAAAGCCTTCCACCAACTGTCTTCTCAAAGTAGTGGAGCGGTGGTGAAACATTCAGAAATGATCTAAGGATTTCTGTTCACCGCAAATTTGCAAGCTGGAGTAAGTGCCAAACCAGATCTGTAAAGATAGAAATTTAAAGGTGGGATATGGCATCGCAGCCTTGTTAGAGAAATCTTAAGTTGCCGTGAATGACATCACTTCCTACACCAAGAATAAATTAGATGCAGGTAGTAATCAGATCTTAAAAGCTGTCGAGTTTGCATATTTATTCTAACGTTTCTCCGAAACCTCGCTGCGGTGATGTACGCTGTCGCTGGAAGGATAGATAATACAGGGCCATTGAGGGTTTTAATCAACGGTTTCAACAGTTCGCTTCTCTTTTCTTTCTTCTTTCCCCTTGTCATACAACTACTGTCTATGTAAGTCATTTGAAGCCAATGAAAACGATGTTCTTTATCAGCGCCTGTGTTAGTGTCCTCTCTCATTCTATCCGTGTTGATACGGCGCTGTAGTTCTCAGACTGTCAATTGTCCTACCAACGGCGCGAAATATTGCTGAAAAAAAAACGGCTAGAGCTTTTCTGAGTGTATAATAAAGAACTTGGTAATTATTATTAAGGCGAAAACCTGTATTGACTAATATAGTCGACGTTCGTTCATACAGTCACGAAATAGCTGTCAATAAAATGGCGTCATCAGAAAGTTGAAAACCTGTCTCCAACAGGAAATGAACCTCCATCCCTTGGATCCCCATCCGGACGCTTTTTAACAAACTGCGCCACGAACGAGGTCGTGAAACAAACATCATAAATCTCCTTGTCTACTGTGAGGAAGGCAGCTAAAATAAATAAATGTAACCTTTCTCCGCCGGGACTAGAACCATCATCCCTTGCCTTCCCAGCCAAGCACTTTTACCAACTGCGCCCCGTCTAGGATCGTGAAACGCACATCATAAGTCTCCTTATCTACCATGAAGGTAGTAGCGATGACAATTACGCTACAATTAGTGATAATAATGGCATTTGCAATGATAATGACGGGGAATTAAGATGACAATGATAATAAAAGCAAACGTGACGCACCTCGTGCACCAGCAATGCTTAGGATTTCGCATTTCTGCTGTGTAGGTTCCACAGTGCTTTCGGAATTTTTGAACATTATCATGAGTAGGAAGCGATGCGGAGTGGGATTATCTTTAGCGAGAGGAAAGTATCTCACAATACCGAACAAAATTCGCGTTCTCCTTTTTTCATGTGCCGTGCTTCACGCTGGTGGGCCACCAGCGCAGTGCCAATCACGAATAACACTTATTTTCTAAACCTGCAACTGCTTTTGGGCGCTGCCTAGTTGTGCGATTTCTCATGTCACATCATATTTCTGTGTTTCGGTTCAGTTAACATTGCACCATGAAATGAGCGCGAAACAACATGACAGGGCAGAAATAATGCGCGAAAGGAACCTCGGAAGCAGACGTCACACGTATATTCTACGCTCCGCGAATGGAGCGGCGGCACTCCTCTTATTTGTCACCTCTTTGTGCGTTTCTCATCGCTCAGGGCGGACACCGCGCACCACTGCTCTTCATAGAAAACGGCCCACTTCCCAGTATTATACTACAACATAGTTGTGGTTCCCCTTCATGGATCACTGCCTTGTCGTGGCGGAGGGGCTTGCGAAACTCGATGAAGTCGTGAGCTCTGCTGTGTGGGGCCACCCAAAATAGATAGGTCACGGCAGAGAGTTCTGACAAAATGTGATTCACTGGAGAAGGTAATGGCAACCCACTCCAGTATTTTCCCTCAAGAAAACCCTATAACCAGTCACAATAGCATTAATGATATGGCGCCGGAAGGTGAGCCCCCCAGGTTGGAAGGCGTCCCACATGTCACATGTTTCTGGCGATGAACAAAGGGCGATTCCAATAGCTCCAGTACGAATGAAGCGGCCGGGCTAAAGCCAAAAGGACGCTCAGTTGTGGATGTGTCGGGGAGCGACCCGAAAGTCCGATGTTGTAAGGTGATATATCACATAGCAACATGGAATGTAAGATTTATGACGCAAGGTAAACTGGATATCGTCAAGCGAGAAATGGACAGATTGGACATTGATATCCTGGGTATCAGCGAGCTTAAGTAGACCGGAATGCGAGAATTTTATTCCAGCTACCCTTATGACTTTTACTGTGGGCACTAATTCATGAGAAGGAATGGGGTCGCTCTCATAGTAAACAGAAGGGGCAAAGCAGTGCTAGGGTAAAACCCCAAAAACGACCGAATGATTTCACTTCGGATCCAAGGTCACCCTTTCAACATAACAGTTATCCAAGTATATACACTAACCAGTAATGCTGAAGAAGCTGACGTTGAGAGATTTTATGCTGACCTGCAATGCCTTTTAGACCGCACTCTATCATCAGACGTCCTTTTTCTCATTAGAGACTGGAATGCTAAGGTGGGGAGTGAAGCAATATCCTGAACTACAGGCACGTTCGGTCTTGGTGAGCCAAATGAAGCTGGGCAGAGGCTAGTAGAGGTTTGTAAAGAAAACAACCTGACCATAGCAAATACTCATTTTCAACATCACAAGAGGCGCCTGTACACATGGAGTTCACCGAACGGTCCATAGAGGAATCAGAATAATTATATTCTTTGTCGGCAGATATGGAGAAGCGCTATACAAGGAGTAAAAACAAGGCCTGGGGCCGATTGTGGCACCGATCATTTGCTTCTTGTAGCCAAATTTAAGCTTCGATTGAGGAAAACGCAGAGAACTAGAAGGCCTTTCAGGTATGATCTAGATCGAATTCCATCAAAATATGCTGTTGAAGTGAAGAATCGATTTCAAGAATTAGATCTAGAAGAGATGCCTGAAGAGATGTGGACTGATGTTCGTGATATAATACAAGTTGCTACTAAAATAGCTCCAAAGCAAAAGAAATGCAAGAAAGCAAACTGGTTATCCTTTGCAAATAGCCGAGGAAAGGAGGATGGCAAAAGTCATGGGAGAAAGAAATAGATAGAAGGTTTTCAATGCGGATTTTCAAAAATAGCAAGAAGAGATAAGAATGCCTTCTTGAACATACAGTGCCAAGCAGTTGTGTACCACGGCCAATTGAGGAACACAAGAGCTCAAGAGCTCTGTATAAGACAATCAAATTTATCCAAGGAAGCTTCTGTGCTAAGCTGGGCGTGGTAAAGGACAAACGAGGCCGGGACCTCACTGAAGCCTCAGAGATAATGAAGAGGGAGCAGGAATACATAGAAGAACTGTACAAGAAGGGCCCGGATCTGCAAACCCAACATAAGACGGTTGTCATTACTGATCTCGAGCCGGGCTTCCTGAAGAGTGATGTTGAATGGGTCTTAGCCAGCCTTGCTGAGAACAAAGCTAGCGAAATAATGGCATTCCAGCTGAGTTGCTTCAAAACCTCAACCATGATGATGCTGTTTACGTTCTGTATACATTATGTCAGGAAATGTGGACATCTCTGCTGTGGTCACAGGATTGGAGGAGGTCAGTTTGCATCCCCGTTCCAAAGAAAGGCAGTGCCAGAGATTGTTCCAACTACCGCACGATCGCGCTTATTTCGCATGCTAGCAAGGTGATGTTGAAACTTCTGCAAGGTAGGCTGCAGCAGTGTGTGGATCGGGAGCATCCGCACGTGCAAGCTGGGTTTCGCAAGGGCAGAGGAACTAGAGACCAGATTGCCAACCTTCGCTGGATTAAGGAAAAAGCAAGGGAGTTCCAGAAAGCCATCTACTTCTGCTTTATTGATTATGCGAAAGCGTTTGACTGCGTAGATCACAGCAGATTGTGGCAAGCTCTCCAAGAGATGAGAGTTCCAAATCACCTCATCTGTCTCCTCAGGAACCTGTATGAAGGGCAAGAGGCCACAGTCAGAACTGGGCATGGTCTTACTGATTGGTTTCCGTTTGAGAAAGGAGTGAGACAAGGCTGCATACTGTCGCCCATCGTATTTAACTCATATGCTGAGTGCATTATGAGGAAGGCCGGTCTAGACGAGTCGTCATCTGGAGTGAAGATTGCTGGGAAACGTATCAACAACCTTAGATATGCGGATGATACCACTTTAATGGCAGAAAGTGCAGTGGAACTCAAGATACTACTGATGCGCGTACAAGAAGAGAGTTAGAAGTTTGCGCTTAAACTGAACAATAAAAAGACAAAGATCATGGCGTCTTGCCCTATCAAGTCCTGGAGCATCAATTGACAAGAAGTGGAAGCTTGAACAGATTTTCTCTTCTTGGGCTCCAAGATTACCCCGATGGAGACTGCAGCCATGAAATTAGGAGACACTTGCTTCTGGAAAAGAGAGCCATGGCTAGCCTTGACCACCTAGTAAAGAGCAGAGACAGTGTACTGCCAACCAAGATCCGTATAACTCGTGCTATGGTCTTTCTATTTGCGATGTATGGATGCGAGAGTTGGACTGCGAAGAAGGCTGACCGCCGAAAATTGACGCGTTTGAACTGTGGTGCTGGCGGAGAATATTGAGAGTTCCTTGGACGGCCAGAAGATCAAATCAATCGATATTGTCGACCATAAATCCTGACTGCTCATTGGAGGGTCGAATTCTAAAGTTAAAGCTCAGCTACTTTGGTCATCTGATGAGAAGAGAGGAGTTGCTGGAGAAAGATTTGATGTTGGGAAATGTTGACAGTGACCGGACAGGGGGTAGGCAGCGAACGCGATGGTTAGATGGCATCCTCGAGGCGCTACGGATGAAGTTGTGTGATGTTAGGAAGATAGTGAGAGACCGGAAAGCTTGGCCTGATATGGTCTATAGGGTCACGAAGAGTCGGACATGACTGAACGACTGAACTGAACTGATAGTTTAGTTTAGCTGTAGAAAATGCTTCGTATAGTAGGCCTTAAGTATTATCCAAAATTTCTATAGCCATTCCCACGGCATTCTTCATATTTTGCAATAGTCCGTGCTACAGAAGTAATTAACAGTTAATATGGACATGGGTTGTCCATGTACTGCAGTGTTAAGTATTTTTCTACGATCAGCTATAAACAATATAAAGCGATTTTATAACTTGCTTACGGACCTGCACATGAGTCCTTGAACTGTCCTTCAGTATCGGTATTCGTAAACTCATCCAAAAAATTGTCCTTGACGAGTTGCAGCAATTTAACTCTGCGCAAGAACTGTAACTAGTGAGGCTAGTTTAGCAGTGCTGTTAGAAGAACTAGGTGACATGAAATGGGATACCTTAGGGATTAGTGAGGTTAGGAGGCCCAATGAGGCGTATACCGTATTGAGAGAGAACAACTTTTATTTAAAATGCCTGCAGAATCGTTTAGGCTCCCTCCAAGCAGGAAGGACAAGCTTTTACCGTGACGCGGCCACTACGTCAGTCTCGTGCGTTGTGCTCCTTGAGGTCTTGTTACGTCCCTCGCTACTTGATGGGCTTGTACTGGGTTATCAAAAGTTACCTTAGAGGTGGGAACTAGGGGTTGGTCTCTTTGTCAATAAGTGTATAGCTAGTAATATAGAGGAATTCTATAACAATAATGAGAAAGTGGGACTTTTTTATTAAGCTTATTAAGCAGTATAAACAGGAGGCTGTGCAAGTCTAGCACCTACAAGTTGTCATGATGAGCAGGCGGTTGTAAACCTCCACGAAGATGTAGAATTGACGATGCGGCAAGCACAGAGGCAGTATATGGTAATAATGCTAAGGTCAATGGGTGAATATGCCATTGCTTTTAGGAAAAGAGGGGAGGGGGGAGTTACTTGTGGAGTTTTCAGAGCGAAATAACTTACGTATCATGAATGCTTTCTTCAGCAAACGGAAGAACCGGAAGTGCACGAAAAAGACCTAAAGGGGATACTAAAAATAAAATTGACTTCATACTTTATTCTATCCCAGCAATTATGCAGCAGATAGAGATAATTGCGAACGGAAGATGGAGCAACCACAGGTGTCAAAGCCTCGAATTAGTGTAAATTTGAAGAGGTAACGAAGAAGATTAGTAAGAAAGAAGTAAGTCCATCAATGAATTATTAGTGAGGCGGAGGGCAGAAGAGTTCAGGATCTCGCTAAGAATGAATATTCAGCTCTACCCGAAGGTGACGAAATTAGCTTGAAAACATTGAACAATGTTTTCAAAGCCTCACGCAGTCTCTGACGGCCGTAGAACCTGCTGAAATGACATCTGAGAGCAGGCTTCCCACGCACATCCTGTGTGATCCGCCGCGAACACCTCCGTCTTTTCATGGCGATGTGTTTGAGGACGTCGAGAACTGGCTTGAGACCTACGAGCGAGTCGCCCGTTAGAACGGGTGGAACGATGAGCGTAAGCTCCAGAACGTGTACTTCGCTCTTGCAAAGTCTGCATGGACATGGGTTGAAATTTGAAAACCATGAGGTTTCGTTTGCATCTTGGGCAGCCTTCTGTCGTGACTTGAAAGCCACATCTCCTATTGCCGAATGCCGGGAGCGAGCCGAAGCTGCGCTACACTCACGCAGTCAACGCCAAAACGAGAGCGTGCGTATGTTCTTTGAGGACATGACATGCCTCTTCAAGCGTGCAGACCCGCAAATGCCGGAAGAGAAGAAGCTGCGCCACCTGATGCGGGGCGTTAAGAAAGAACTTTTCTCGGGACTGATGCGCAGTCCACAGCGCACTGTGGCGGAGATTCTCAGCGAGGCTGCGACCATGGAGACAACGCTGCAACAGCGAGCCTGTCAGTACAACCATGACGTGAACTCCCTTTGCATGTCGGCAGTAACATGGACACATTACGCAATGTTAGCAGTCCTGGCGTGCGGGAGAAACTGCGAGCCCTCCGAATGCCTTGCAACACGACATCTTGTCCTTCACTGGCTGAAGTCGTCCGGGACGAGGTGCGTACGGCAGCTGAGCAAGTTGCTGACGTCCCCCACGAGCGCGTTCCCCACCGCACGTTCGACGCGAGAACCACCTACGCGTTCGTCCTAAGTAAGGCTCCCACGTCGGACCATGGTATCAATGCCGCAGCTCCAGCAATGGAGCCGCAGGGTCCTCGCATATAGCCGCATGGAGTCTTGCTATTCCCCTGCGTCAAACTACCAGCAGCCTCGTAAGTCAAGTATGGCGGCACCGGGACCGTCGGCCCCTGTGCTATCACTGCGGTGAAGCCAGTCACCTGTACTCGGCGTTCCCGCACCGTCGCGTCAGCATACGGGGTTTCGTCCCAGAGGACCCCTACTCTCGGAATGGTGGACAGGCTACTGATATCGCAAGCGACTTTGCTGCGCGACAGTATCCCGTCACGTTCGGTTACCAAGAGCGTCAGTGTACGTTCCCGACTAGCTACCGTTTGCCAAGTCTCAACTATTCTCGACGCCGCTCTTCCATTCCTCGCCCGAAAAACTAATACCGGCGGCCTTCGGAGGCAGGGTCGCTGATGTCAGGAAATGTGAAGATCCTTTGTCATCGTCAGGCCGATCCGACGAGATTTCGCTGGTGCCAGCTAGCGACAGCATCCGACTTACTACATGCGATTTGTGTGTAACGATTGATGGGGTGAATGTCATCGCGTTACTCGACACCGGTGCAGATTATTCAGTAATGAGCCATGGTCTCACTCGAGAATGGTCTGGCCCGATTATGCGAATGGCAGAAAGCCACTTGACTGAACCTGCAGGCAAGTGCACAGCGCGGGACGGCATCCGTGCTTTTGTGTATGTCGGAGAATTCACCGTGCTTTCTGAGTGTTCGAAAGACGCAATTCTTAGTCTAGACTTCCTGCAGACCAACGGCGCTGCTACCGACCTGAAAAGAAGCGCGCGTTACCTTTTCGACGAAACGGGCCGTGGTACGCATTGAAAACGAGGTTCCACGACTGAACGTTTTGCGCACAGTCGACGATGACGTGAGGGTGCCAGTACGGTCTAGTGTGCTGTTTCTTGTAAGGCATGCCTTATTTCACGACTACAAGGGTATCGCGAATGGGTACATCCCACCCCTCCTCGAGAAAGCATTACCCGTTGCTCGAGGACTCGTGCAACTCCAGAACGGATGTGCTACTATCCTCCTTACAAACTTTCCTAAGGAGATGCGGCACCTCACCAAGGACACGGCTGTTGCCTTCCTTCACAATGTTATTGCCTTACCTCATTTATATGCCGCCGGGGCGAACCCTCAAGAAGAGGCCGTACATTGTCATGCTCTTCAGACAATGAAAATAAGCCCGGACTTGACGCCTGATCAGAGGAATATTCACTCGGCTCTCCTGACCGATTTCGCTTACTGCTTCGCCACGGGCTCCAAGGTCAGTCGCACTCTTGTCACCAAGCATCGCAGCATTACCGATGAGACCACGTTGCCGGTATGCCAGCGCACGTACCGGGTTTCTCCTAAGGAACGTGAAGCGATTAAAATGCAAGTGGATGAAATGTTTGCGGGTGACGTGACCCAGCCTTCGACGAGCCCATGGGCGTTGCCAGTGGCCCATGTAAAAAAAAGATGACACCTTGAGATTCTACGTAGATTACCGAAAGCTAAATAACGTGACCAAAAAGGACGTCTATCGGCTCCCCGGAATTGATGATGCCCTCGACCGAATACGCGACGCCAGGTACTTCTCATTAGACTTCAAACGCCGATACTGGCAAATCGAGGTAGATGAGAGATACCGAGGGAAGGCTGCATTTGTGAGGCGCGACAGCTTATACGAGTTTAAGGTGCTTCCTTTTTGTCTTTGTCCTGCACCGGCCATGTTCCAGCGTATGATGGACACGGTTCTAGCAGGTCTGAAGTGGCAATCGTGCTTGGTGTACTTAGATGATGTTATTTTCTCGCATACTTTCGAGCAACGCCTGAACCGGTTGCGCATTGTGCTTCAAGAACTCAAATGCGCGCAAATAACGATCAAGCCTGAGAAATGCCACTTCGCTTTCAAAGAACTACGCTTTCTCGCCGATGTTGTAAGTGCACAGGGCGTTCTACCTGATCTCAACAAGACTACCAATGTGTGAAATTTTCTACGTCCCACCGACAACAAGGCACTTCGGCGATTTCTAGGTCTTTGTTCTTACTACCAACGCTTTGTCCAAGATTTTTTTCAAGATAGCTGATACATACTTAGAAGCGGTCTTTCCTTCTAAATAATTGGCTAGCGCTTTCAGCTCAGGGTCTGATCGCTGTTGTTCTGCGAAACTGCTGCCGCTTACCGGTGCCAAAAAGGCGTCGTCGTCATCGTGTTTCGGGGGGCGTCGACGGGATTGCGGGATAAGCAGCCTGCGTCGGAATACTTCCAGCCCGACTTATAGACTACAGTCAAGTCAAATTCTTGAAGTCGTAGGCTCCATCTGGCAAGGCGGCTGGAGGGATCTTTCAAATTAGCCAGCCAGCAGAGCGCGTGATGGTCGCTCACCACCGTGAATGGTCGGCCGCATAGGTATGGACGAAACTTAGAAGTGGCCCAGATGATCGCAAGGCACTTCTTTTCGGTCGTCGAGTAATTGACATCACACCGATGCCAGTGGTGTCGGCCTCGGCGCAGTCTGCGCCCAGCGCAAGCCTGGTTTGTCCGAATACGTTGTCGCCTGTAAACCGCAAAGCCAAGTCCAACTACTCCGTTACCGAAAAGGAGTGCTAAGTAATGGTGTGGGCTATAACTAAGTTCCAACCTTATTTATACGGCCACTCCTTCGAGGCAGTTACAGATCATCGCGCTCTCTGCTGGCTCGCGTCTCTCAAGGATCCGTCTGGCTGTCCCGGGCGCTGGACTCTCAGGCTTCAGGAATACGACATCCGTGCAGTGTACCGCTCTGGCCGCAAGCACTCTGACACCGATGCGCTTTCTCGGTCACCGGTTCCCTCGCCTAACTCATCGTCCCCTCCTCAAGCATCCTTGTCAGCACTCAACATTGAGGATATGCCTTTCGAGCAACGACAAGGTCCTTGGGTTTCTAACCTGCTAGATATCCTTGGCACTACTTCCGCGGTTACGCATCGTCGGGAACTCCGCCGACAGGCCTCCCATTTCCCTGTTTGGGACGGCCTGCTGTACTGAAGGAGCTACAACTCAGATGGCAGAAAATGGCTTCCTGTGATTCCACGCTACCTCCGTTCAAAGGTTTGTGCCCACCATCACACTGAGCCGCAAAGCGGTCATGCTGGCGTCCTGAAAACCTATGATCGAATTCGTCAGAGGTACTACTGACGGGGAATGTAAAAGTTCGTACGTCGCTACATTCGTTCTTGTACCACCTGTCAACAACGCAAGATTTCTCGCCACCATGCTGGCCCTCGCCAGCCTTTAATGTGCCTAGCTCGCCCGTTTTATCGCGTGGGAATCGACCTTTATGATCCGCTACCATGCCGTGCCGCCGGTAATCGATGGGCCATCGTCGCCGTCGACCACCTGACCCGTTACGCGGAGACTGCTGCACACTCTCACGGTGGCAGCCTGAGAGGTAGCCCATTGTCTTCTGCACCACTTCCTTTTTCTACATGGCGCCCCTCGCGAGCTACTGAGTTATAGAGTTATAGTCTTTCTTTCCGAAGTGGTCCGAGCTCCTTTCGTCTTGCAAATCGATAATCGGGCTACAACCGCGTGCCACCCGCAAACAAACGGCTCACGGAGTGCTTCAACCGTACGCTTGGGGACATGCTCGCAATGTATGTTACGTCTGAATCTGTGAGTCCCAACTGAGACCAGGTACTGCCACTCGTAACATTCGCGTACAAAACTGCCACCCAAGCAACAACTGCTTTTTTCGGCCTTCTTTCTCTTATATGGCCGTGAACCATCTTGTAATCTAGACACAATGTTGCCATACCATCCAGATGCCTCTGAGTACAGTGCTTTGTCAGACATTTTACATAAGGACGAGGAGTGCCGTCAGCTAGCTCGCACGTTTACCTCCACCACTCTCGGCTATCGCAAAGATCAGCATAATAGCGATACCCTTGCTCAGACGTTCCTGGCCGACAGATTCGTTTGGCTATACGTTCCTACAACCAGCAAACTAGAAACCAAATACCACTGATCTTATAACTTCTTGGAACGCACATCCCCTGTAAACTACGCCATTGCACTAATATTCCTACCACCGCCGTCGAGTCCGCGAGGTTGTCTATGTTTGCCACCTCAAGCCATATTACAACGCTCTGGTCGTCTCTTCCCCGTGAGTCGCCAGGATGGCAACTTCTCACGCGCGGGAAATGTAAAGAAGACACAAAACAGACAACGCTGCGGCATCGCCATCACCATCGCTTGTCTCCGGCGCCCATCTCTTGCGCTGAAGCTCTTTCCTGCCGCTGTCAATTCGATCCTGCTGTGCCTGACTTGTGCGTGCTGCATAGCGCTAGACGTTTGACCAAGGTATTAAATCCACATTTCAATATATATATATATATATATATATATATATATATATATATATACGGCGCGTTGTTTTCCAGCGGCTTTTTCTTTAATATTGTTTCTCGCTAAAATCACCACACACTGTTCTCGTCAATGTCAACAAATAACATTAAAATAATAATAATAATAATAGTAGTAGCAATAAATCCCCAATGCTTGCCTTCGACGCGTAGATTGCTCGCTCTTTTAAAAGAAATAAATATGTATATATATATATATATATATATATATTGTAAAACAGCTATTCGGCTCTGATATGTTCAGCGCCTGATGCTCTGAAGAGAACGACAACCATGTTAAACGCGCGTGACGGTCTCCGGCGCTCGAGCGTGCGCTTACAGAAGTGCAACGACTGATAGCAGAACGTTCCATTGACTGTTGACGGCGTAGCGCCCTGTTCAAAGACTCCTATTACAAGTGGTGGAGGTGACAGCAATCCGCTCAACCTGGAGTTTCGCAGCCGAGCGTTGCCTACGACTTCCTGATGCCTGAGACCACCAACCCCATCGCCTGTCATCTGTCCCGGTGCAGCGCGTCAGCGCGACGCAGCCATCTTCAGCGGCACCAATGACACGGATGTAGAAGTCTGGTTGGCGTCGTATGAACGCGTAAGTGTGTACAACAAGTGGGACGACACCGTGAAGCTTACAAACCTCATTTTTTTATTTGAGCGACGTTGCCAATATATGATTTTGTAACCATGAGAGTGACATCTCTACCTGGACGGCTCTCAAGACCAGCCTGCCCTAAGGTTTTGGCCGTCCCGCTATACGTAAGCTTCGCGCCGAGCAACGCTTGCAAAGTCGGGAACAACAAACCGGCGAGAACGTCACCAGTTTCATAGAAAATGTCTTCGACCTCGGCAAGCGTGTAAACCCTACCATGAGCGACGCCGAGCAGATCGGGCACATTATGCAAGTCATTGACGATGACGCCTTCCAGATGCTCGTCGCCAAAAATCCCCAAACTGTGTCCGACCTTATCAGCTTATGCCAAAGCTTCGATGAACTGCGCAAAAGGCGGCTTTCCACACGACGTGCTGGCCTTCAGCAGGTCACCCTTTCAGCTTGGCTCTCTCCGGGGACGGTGCCCTGGACCAACAGTCGCTCATTCAGCACATTCAACAGTTTGTTCGTGAGGAAGTCGCACGCCAGCTTTCCTTGTCTACCTGCCCGCCAGCACCTGCACCTGCGTCTGCGCCGCCGCTCAATCCCACCCTTCAGCGTGTTATACAAGAGCAGGTCGCTGGGGTTCTGCCTTCACCTCCTCAGCAGCCCCTGGTGGCGGCTCCTCTCACGTACGCTGATGTTTTGGTGCGGCCACCACCCCCTGTCGCCCCTGTATACAGCCGGCCTGCCCTCCTATACGAGCCTCAGGGGCCTCAGCAAATTCAGCAACCTATAATCCCCCCTTATTGTCCAGTTCTCCGCCGCCGATCTCAACCACAGCCTTCATCCTCCATCACATCATACTTCGCCACGGGGCTCCCAAAGAATTGCTGAGTGACACAGGTCCCGCCTTCCTTTCTGAAGTTGTCGAACCTGTTCTTAGAGAATGCAAAATCGTTCACCGCGCCACCTCCGCGTACCATCCGCAAACAAATGGAATGGTAGAGCGTTTTAACCGCACCATGGGCGAAATGCTGGCAATGTATGTCGCTTCGGACCACTCCAACTGGGACCGCGTTCTTCCATTCGTCACATTCGCTTATAACTCTGCCACTAAAGCAACCACTGGATTCTCGCCATGCTTCCTCCTGTACGATCGTGAGCCCTCTTTTACTATGGACATCATTCTGCCTTGCCGACCGGATTCTTCTGAATTCGCGACTGTTTCACAAGCTGCAACTTATGCTGAAGAATGTCGCCAGCTTGCCCGGTCCTTCACTTCTCACGCCCAGCAATAGCAGAAAACCACACGAGATCAATATGCACTTCTTCCTACTTACCGCACAGACTCTTTGGTCTGGCTATGGGTGCCTTCCTCCAGTCCCGGCCTTTCATCCAAACTTTTGAGCAAGTAACAGGGTCCCTACCGTATTGTCAAGCAAACATCCCCCGTCAACTACCTCATCGAACCCCTTACGCCATCCATTGACCACCGTCGCCGCAATCGTGAAATAGTACACAGCAACCGCCTGAAGCCTTACTACGACCCTGCCATCGTAACAACGCCATAATCCGCCAGGATGACGTCTTTTCACCCGGGGGAAGTTGTAAAACAGGTATTTAATCGCCTGATGCTCTGAACAGAACGACAACTACGTTCAAAGCACGTGGCGGTCAAGAAAGAAAACGACGACGAAGCTCTCTCTCCTACGCTCGAGCGTGCGCTTACAGAAGTGCAACGACTGATAGCAGAACGTTCCATTGACTGTTGACGGCGTAGCACCCTGTTCAAAGACTCCAATATATGCAATGCAAACATTATCATACAATATATATTGTGATTGTGTGAGCCTTCCGTGGATGTTCTTTATTTTGTACATGCCATGATCTTCCTCTTTCATTTGTACATACCATCATCATCGTCCCGCGGCGCCGGCTCCGGCACGCGCCTGGGTTTTGTCATCGGATTAAAACGCTAGACAAGGCATCGCTGGCCTTGCCGTCACGACCTTGCCGTCTCAACATAGCCTTCTTTCACAAGTGGTGGAGGTCGAGTTCGATCCCCTTGCTGCCTCTCACTGGAGCTACGTTCCGGTCGTCGTTTGGCAACTACCACCATAATCATGTCCACCGAGAGCAATCCCGACCCGGCCGGACCCTCTACCTCAGCTGCACCGACGCCTCCGACTCTGCCCACACGTCAACGCGACCCACCGCTGTTCGCTGGTCGTCGTGACGAAGACGTGGACGACTGGCTTGACACATATGAACGCTGCAGTGCCTATAACCGGTGGGACGATGCTTTAAAATTTCTCAACGTTTCGTTCTATCTAATTGAGGTCGCCAGAAACTGGTTAATTAATCGCGAACCCCACACTACTAACTGGACCACTTTCAAACAGCAATTCCGACAATACTTCGCCGACCCGGCAGTTCGGTCTGAGATCGCGAGAAACAAGCTCGCTTCCCGCATTCAAGGTCCCGACGAATCATATGCGTCTTACATAGAGGCTGTTCTTGCACTTTGTCGGCGCATTAGTCCCACCATGACAGAACCTGAACGTGTGCACCACGTCTTAAAAGGGATCAATGCTATGGCATATCACACCTTAGTTGCCCAGAATCCTTCAAGTGTCGAATCAATTATTACGACCTGTCAACGCCTCGACCAGCTGCAGTCCTCTCGACTACAGCCCGGCTTCGCAACTGCTCCGACCTCTGCTGACTTTGATCTGCGGGCAATGATTCGAGCAATCATCCGAGAGGAGCTTCAAGCCCTCAATCCTTTCTGTCGACATGGGTGCGATCATTCTTCCGCACCTCCTAATGACGCCGTTCTCCGCAACATGATTAAAGAAGAGTTAGCTACCATCAGCCGCCCTATGACATCCGAACCTTCTGCAATCCGCCCAGCGCCGACCTACGCCCACGTCGCTGCATCCCCCCCTTCTTTGGATCCCCCACCCCGACCGGCACCAACATACAATCACATCAATGCAATGGCGATGGCTCAACCGACACAACCCAATTACGCACCTTGGCGTCCCCCCCGACCAGTCTGCTATTACTGTGGAATTAGAGGACATATATCCCGCTTCTGTCGTCGCCGCCTTCAGAATGAGCGCCGTGGTTACGACACCTTCGAATGCGACATGCCTTCAACCTCATATTATCAACGCCGGTCTATTCCAAGCCCACCTCGACGATCCTCCCCACCTCCAGTATCTTCCTCTGAGCCTCGTGGGAACCATGTATCCCGACGCCGGTCCACATCCCCATACCGCCGCTCAGTTTCCCCTCTCCGCCCCGCAACCGGTCTCCCTGTCCGCCATCCGGAAAACTAAGTGTTGCAGTTTCCGGAGGTCAAACTGCACGCTGCGAACTTATTAAAAGTCCTCCTGATCGCCCGTATAACGTTATTGGTGTTATCGCTGAAGGTATACCGGTTGAAGCTTTGATTGATACAGGGGCTGCAATTTCTGTCATTCACGCTGATCTGTGCTACCGTTTGCGAAAAGTGACAACCCCATATGATGGGCCTCAACTCCGTGGAGCCAATAACGTCCCTTTGCGCCCTTCAGCGAAGTGCACCGTACGAGTTGTTATCGACGGCATCCGTCATCATGGGCAGTTTGCTGTGCTCTCACCTTGTGCGCATCTCATGATTTTCGGATGGGATTTTTTGTCAACCGCTTCAGCGTTAATTTCTTGTGGTGACCGAGTTATCCATATGACAGACAGCGATTTTTCATCTGACTTTTCTGAACGACATCATCCCCTCGTTGCCGCCGCTGATACTGTTTTGCCTCCTCAGTGCGAAAAACTACTTACTGTTGTTTCTGAACACATCACTGACGGGGACGTCCTCATAGCACCATCATATAGTCATCTTGCACGCGGCATCGCCTTCCCGTCAAGTCTTGTCCGGTTCCACAACGGCTCAGCGGCAGTAGTGGCCACTAACACTTCCCGTGAATCCCTCGTGCTCCCAAAAGGAACTTCTCTGAATTGTATGGTGGATGTTCAACCTTTTTCCCTGATGGTGCTCACCGCCCCTCCGCCTCAGCAACGTGTTTCGTCAGACGTCTCTCTTTCTGTTCTCGCAAAGACTATTAATCCTAAACTCACGCCGAACCAACGCCAAGAACTGCTGACATTGCTTCGACACCACCAAGCCATTTTTGATGCCACTTCCACACCACTGGGACGGACTAGTGTTGCGCACCATCGCATCATTACTGAAGGTAACTCTATCGTTCGACGACGGCCTTATCGGGTTTCGCTCTCTGAACGAAAAGTAATTGAAGAAAATGTAAATGACATGCTTCATCGCAATATAATTCGTCCTTCAACAAGCCCATGGTCCTCCTCAGTAGTGCTAGTTAAAAAAAAGGACGGCTCGGTACGCTCTTGTGTTGATTACCGCGCACTCAACAAAATTACCCGCAAAGATGTATATCCGATGCCGCGAATTGATGACGCCCTTGACTCCCTCCAAGGCTCCGAATATTTCTCGACCTTGGACCTTCGCTCAGGGTATTGGCAAATACCTATGCAGAAGGACGACAAAGAAAAAACCGCTTTCGCAACACCCGATGGCCTTTACGAATTTAATGTTATGCCTTTCGGACTTTGTAACGCACCAGCCACATTTGAAAGAATGATCGACACTGTACTTCGTGGCCTCAAATGGAGAACCTGTTTGTGTTACTTGGACGACATTGTCATCTTTTCGGCAACCTTTAACGACCATCTCACGCGCCTGAATGAAGTCCTCACCTGTCTCGCTTCGGCAGGCCTTCAGCTCAACACCAAGAAGTGCCACTTTGCACAGAAGGAAATTAGAATATTGGGACATCTGGTCAGCCATGACGGCATTCGCCCAGATCCTGAAAAAATAATCGCGGTCTTGAACTTTGCTCGTCCACAACGGATTACATATTTGCGCAGTTTCCTCGGCCTCGCGTCCTACTTCCGGCGTTTTATAAGGCATTTTGCAACTATAGCTGCACCACTTCATGAGCTACTTAAAGCACGCAGCCCTTTCGTGTGGACTGAGCAGTGCGAAACTGCTTTTAATGACCTCAAGCACGCCCTCACATCAGATCCTGTTCTTGCCCACTTTAGTGACAGCGCTCCAACTATCCTGCACACCGATGCCAGTGGTCACGGTCTTGGCGCTGTACTTCTGCAGCGTGATGCAACATCGCGTGAGAAAGTGATTGCCTTTGCCAGTCGGACTCTCACTCCAGCTGAGAAAAACTACACCATTACCGAGCAGGAGTGTCTTGCTGTCATCTGGGCTGTCCAAAAATTTCGCCCTTACCTATACGGTCGGCATTTCACAGTTGTGACCGACCACCATGCTCTTTGCTGGTTGTCTTCACTCAAAAACTTGACAGGCCGACTTGGTCGCTGGATTCTACGCCTGCAAGAATACCATTTCGACATCACTTATAAATCTGGTCGCCAACACCAAGACGCCGACGCTCTCTCTCGCTGTCCCCTTTCGGAATCCGCTTGCTGCTTTTCTTCACAATTCATTTCCACCTCTGACCAGAGCCAACCATCTCTTTGCCCGACGTATATCACAACCGTTTGTTTTGACGACTCTGAGAACAAGCACGCTTTCCGCTCACAGCAATTAGCCAATGCCTACTGCCGTCCTATCATCGACCGCCTTATCGGCGCTTCGGACCCGCCCAATGCTAGGCTTCGCCGACAGCTGAGCCATTTCAAGCTCGAAGATGGCATCCTACTCCGCTACGTGTATTGCCCTGATGGAACTCGCTGGATCCCAGTCGCGCCGCGTGTGCTTCGCCCACGTATACTGGCGGCTCTCCACGATGACGCTACTGCAGGTCACCTTGGTTTTGACAAAACCTACGACCGCGTGAGAAAACGATTCTTTTGGCCTGGCTTATCTTCCACCGTTGCCAAATACGTCGCATCATGCCCTCTGTGCCAACGTCGCAAACGGCTGACTTCTTCGCCCGCTGGCCTTCTACAACCTCTTCCTTGTCCCACCACGCCATTCGACGTAGTCGGCATCGACTTATATGGTCCCCTACCTCTCTCCTATGGGGGTAACCATTGGATTATAACAGCTGTCGACCACCTCACACGTTACGCTGAGACAGCACTTGTACCGACTGGTTCCGCTGAAGAAGTAGCAAATTTCTTTTTGCGATCAATTGTAATACGACATGGCGCTCCTCGGGTGCTCCTAAGTGACCGCGGTACAGCCTTTTTATCGAAAGTCGTTGCCGAAGTTCTTCACGTCTCATCCACCCTTCATAAGACAACCTCAAGCTACCATCCCCAGACTAACGGTCTGACTGAGCGATTTCATCGCACCTTGTCGGACATGATATCAATGTACATCACACCAGATCATCGAAATTGGGACACTATTCTACCATTCGTCACATTCGCCTATAATACAGCAGTACAGCGAACTACCGGTTACTCTCCATTTTTCCTTGTTTATGGCCGTCCTCCCACTACAATTTTCGACGCTTCCTTCTTCTCTACGCCCGACTACTCCACATCAGTACCTACCCAGTTCTTATCTCGTGTGGCCAGATGCCGTCATCTTGCCCGACTCAACACGGCAGCGTGCCAGAAAGTCCGCAAGACTCGCTATGATTCTACACATCGAGTGGTCTCTTTTCGTCCTGGTGACGAAGTACTGCTTTACACACCATTGCGCACCTCTGGCCTTAGTGACAAATTCCACCACCGCTACGTAGGTCCCTATGAGATCATAAGCCAAACTTCCCCAGTGAACTACAAAGTGACGCCTGTTGATCCCCCAGCTGATCGACGCCACCGTGGAACTGAAATTGTTATGTGTCTCGCCTGAAACCGTTTGTGCGCCGCGATGCATCACTTACTTAGGAGCGGCCAGGCTGGCCGCTTCCGACCCCCCGGGCAGATTGTGTGAGCCTTCCGTGGATGTTCTTTAATTTGTACATGCCATGATCTTCCTCTTTCATTTGTACATACCATCATCATCGTCCCGCGGCGCCGGCTCCGGCACGCGCCTGGGTTTTGTCATCGGATTAAAACGCTAGACAAGGCATCGCTGGCCTTGCCGTCACGACCTTGCCGTCTCAGCATAGCCTTCTTTCACAATATATATATATATATATATATATATATATATAACATTGATAAGATCAACAATTGGTGCACACAGTGGCAAATGGAAATTAACACCTCAAAAACAAAACTTGTCAGATTTACCACAACATCTAACACCGAACCATTCCACTACACTTTGAACAACGTGCGTATTGAATCGGTACCCATCATAAAGTATTTAGGTGTACATTTAGCATCAGACCTTCCATGGAACTGTCACTTAGATACGGTCATCAATAAGGCTTCCAAAACACTCGGCTTCCTCAGACGCAACCTGCGATTAGCTAATCCAGACACAAAGCTATTAGCATACACCACATTAGTGCGCTCTAAGTTGGAGCACGCCTCTTTAATTTGGAACCCTCATCAAGCATACCTAGTAACAAAATTGGAGTCTCTGCAAAATAAAGCCGCCCGTTTCATATCTAAAAACTATTCGCGATCAGCAAGTATAACTGAAATAAAAACAGCCCTCAACTTACCTCTTCTTGAAAGACGGAGAATGTTTTCCTTACTGTCCTTTTTCTTCAAATTATATTATAGTAATTCTTCCTTTGCGTTGCATCATATCACGCCGGCTCATCATGTATTCCCACGCATTGATCACCAACTGAAAGTGCAACCCATCTTTGCTCGAACCAATCTGTTCTTTCACTCGCCTCTCCTCCTCGCCATCCGTCAATGGAATCTGCTGCCTGCCACCATTGCATCTTCCAGTGATTATGAAACGTTTGTAACCGGACTAAAAAATCACTTCGAGCTGTAACCTTCATCTCTGCATTTCTTTTTTTCGTATTAAAGCGCTGCTCTTCGAAAAACGTGAATGTTAGGTGCCATCTGTATCTTTATTTGAGTGTTTGAAGCATTAGCTTTTCAACATTTTGCGCCTGGCTATATTGTTAACCACTGTATACTTATCGCAATTTTGGATGCATTGTTTGTACTGTTGTCCCACTTTCCGCCCCCCCCCCCCCCCTATGTAATGCCCGCCCGGGCCTTTAGGGTATTTGAATAAATAAATAAATAAATAAATAAATATATATATATATATATATATATATATATATATATATATATATATATATATATATATATATTGTAAGGTAACCCGAAGGTCGGACTTGGGGGATCAGGCTTTATTGCAGACCTGAAGCCTTGGTCGCACACTGCAGCCAAACACACTCCGCGATGACGATGGGTATCTACAAGAGGGAGCAGGATGAAGATGAAGCAGCACGTTCAGTCGTGTGGAAGATGAAGCGCCACACAGTGCTCACACTATTTCGCCCGCGCAGTTAAAGCGGCCAGCCTGGCCGCAGTTAGTCCGCAGGATTGCGCCGAATAAAAGGTTTCATACGTGAAACGTGGACAACTTCAGTGCCACGGTAACGACTGTCCGGAGGAGGGTGAACAGGGGAGACGCGATAGTTGACCGGGGAGGTTTTTGCAAGAACTGTGTAAGGACCAATGTAACGGTGCTGTAACTTGTCAGAAAGGCCAGGAGTGCGTAATGGGGTCCAAAGTAACACCTCGTCGCCGGGACGGAACGAAACTTGGCGATGGGTTGCATCATAGCGGCACTTGCGGTCTTCCTGGCTGGCTTCCGTGTTGACGCGAGCAAGCCGGCGAGATTTGGCCACTCGGGAAAGGAACTGGTCAGGAAGAGAGGGTGAGGAACTGGCATGTGTAGAAAGGAAAGAGGCGTCAAGAAAGGTAGCAGGAGAACGGCCGTAAACGAGGAAAAACGGGGTGTAACCTGTGGTCCGCTGTACAGCCGTATTGTAGGCGAACGTAACAAAAGGAAGTATTACGTCCCAGTTTCGGTGGTCCTGGCCGACGTACATAGACAACATGTCAGAAAGCGTGCGGTGGAACCGCTCAGTCAACCCATTGGTCTGGGGGTGATAGCTGGAGGTCAATTTGTGATGTGTGGTTGAGGCCTCAATAACTTCGGCTACAATCGTCGACAGAAATGTCCGACCACGATCGCTGAGAAGCACTTGAGGGGCCCCATGGCGTAGTACGAGCGATTCCAAAAAGAAGGTCGCGACCTCATGTGCTGAGCCATTAGGCAGAGCAGCGGTCTCAGCGTAGCGTGTTAGGTGGTCGACGGCGGTGACGATCCAGCGATTACCTCGTGCGGACAATGGAAGTGGCCCGTATAAGTCTATGCCAACAACGGCAAAAGGAGTAGCTGGGCAAGGTAGCGGCTGTAGTAGGCCAGCAGGAGGAGAAGTGGGCCGTTTGCGGCTCTGACATGGCAGACAAGAGGCGACGTATTTTGCCACACTTGAGGCGAGGCCTGGCCAGAAGAAACGGCTTTTCACGCGGTGGTAAGTTTTATGAAAGCCTAAGTGACCGGCTGTAGCATCATCGTGGAAAGCCGCCAGGATACGGGTGCGAAGCGCTCTCGGAATAACGGGGACCCAACGGGTGCCTTCAGAGCAATAAATATAACGGGACAGCACGCCGTTGTCAAGTTTGAAATTTTGGAGTTGTCTGCGCATCCTAGCGGTAGGAGGGTGAGAAGCACCGGTGAGAAGGTTGATTAGGGAAAGACAGTAGGGATCGGCTTGCTGGTGTGAAATAATTGCGTAGCGATCTGGAGCAGCGGCAGGAGTAGCACAGGGGATGTTTGGAGCTCTGGACGACATTGCGACGCCGAGGGTGCACGCAGGAAGGCGCGAAGAAGCACTAGGTGGAGATTCTGGGAGCGGGCAGCGGGAAAGAGCATCGGCATCTCGATGTTTGCGACCTGATTTGAATATGACATCAAAGTGGTATTCCTGCAAACGCAGAATCCAACGGCCCAGGCGTCCAGTCAAATTTTTGAGGGTTGATAACCAGCACAGAGCGTGGTGATCGGTAACGATCGTGAAATGGCGGCCGTAGAGGTAGGGGCGAAATTTCTGAACTGCCCAAACGACGGCGAGGCACTCTTGCTCTGTGATAGTGTAGTTGCGTTCCGCTGGTGTTAGAGTTCGACTGGCAAACGCAATTACTTTTTCCCGAGAAGCGGTGTCACGTTGCAGAAGTACGGCGCCGATACCGAGGCCGCTGGCATCGGTGTGGAGAATGGTAGCAGCAGTGTCGTCGAAGTGAGCGAGAACAGGGTCCGAAGTGAGGGCATTCTTTAGGGTTTGGAAAGCTTTTTCGCATTCTTCGGACCAATTGAAAGTAGTACTGTCGGTAAGGAGGCGGTGGAGCGGTGCAGCAATGGTAGCGAAATTGCGAATGAAACGGCGAAAGTACGAAGACAGGCCAAGGAAACTGCGTAGTTCCTTAGTCCGCTGAGGGCGTGCAAAGTTCAAAACTGCAGCAAGCTTGTCAGGGTCGGGTCGAATGCCATCGCGGCTGACGAGGTGGCCCAGGATCTTGATTTCTTTCTTGGCGAAATGACACTTTTTTGTGTTCAGCTGGAGACCGGCGGATGCCAGGCACGTTAATACTTGATCAAGGCGGCATAAATGATCAGAAAAAGTCGCAGAGAAGATAACTATGTCGTCCAGGTAGCACAAGCATGTTTTCCACTTAAGTCCTCTAAGAACAGTGTCAATCATGCGCTCAAACGTAGCGGGGGCATTACAAAGTCCAAAAGGCATGACATTGAATTCGTAAAGCCCATCGGGAGTAGCGAATGCGTTTTTTTCTTTGTCGGCTTCGTGCATCGGTATCTGCCAGTAACCGGAACGCAAATCCAAAGAGGAGAAATATTCGGCGCCCTGAAGACAGTCGAGGGAGTCGTCAATTCGTGGCATAGGGTAAACATCTTTGCGAGTGACTTTGTTAAGTGCGCGGTAATCAACGCAAAAACGCACGGACCCATCCTTTTTTTTGACCAAGACAACCGGAGATGACCAGGGGCTAGCTGAGGGCCGAATAATGTCTCGTCGGAGCATATCATTCACATTATCTTCTATGATTTTGCGTTCTGATAAGGAAACACGGTAAGGGCGGCGCCTAACAATAGAAGTACCTTCTGTAATAATGCGGTGCTGTGCAGAAGACGTTCGGCCCAAGGTCGGAGAAGTGGCATCAAAGGAGGCTTGGTGTTTTCGAAGTAATTCCTGCAAAGCTTGGCGGTGAGTCGCAGGAAGGTCAGGATTGATGGTGCCAAAGAGAACACAGAGAGAGGCATCGGAAGAAGCTGCTGGTGAGGAAGAGGGGTCGGTAAGGGTGGTGAGGGACACCGGATGAATGTCCAGGGCACAAGGAAAACATGTCCCTTTAGTCAGCACAATGGGCTCTGGAGAAGTGTTCGAAGCAGCGACAAGCGCTGTGGCATGCTCAAACCGGACAAGACTTGGTGGTAGCGCGATTCCACGGGTCAGATGGCGATCAGAAGGCACGATTAGCACATCTCCGTTATCAATGTCAGTAGAAGTAAGCGCGACAAGTTGTTCGCATCCAGGGGGAAACACTGAGTTAGTAGCGGCAAGCAGGCGATGACGGGGCACGGGAGGTTCAGAAGACGGATCGCTCTCGTTCATGTAGATGACCCTGTCGCGACACGAAATGCTGGCTGATGCGGCAGACAGAAAATCCCAGCCTAAAATAATGGGGTGAGCGCACGGTGACATCACGGCAAATTGTACGTGGTGGCGGACACCATCAACAAAAACTCGCACAGTACACTTAGCAAAAGGCCGAATTATTGCCCCATTAGCTCCACGGAGTTCGGGTCCATCATAAGGCGTTTTCACTTTTCTTAAGCGGGAGCACAAGTCAGTGTGTATCACAGAAACAGCGGCGCCCGTGTCAACCAAAGCCTCAACAGATAAACCTTCAACCCACACTAAAATAATGTTCCAGGGACGTTCCGGAGGATTTTTGGGATGGCCGAAGAGTGCAGTTTTCCCTCCTAAAACTGCAGTGGTCAGTTTTCCGATAGGCGGGGGGTCGTCAGAGAAGCTTGACGGAGAGGCGAGGTTGAGCGGCGAAAAGGCGAAGGAGAACGGCGTCTTGAAGGCCTGTAACCAGCAGGCGGAGCGGGGCTTTCTGGCGGGGGTGATGAACGTTGCGGATAATCAGGGAATGAACGGGGGTTAGAGCCGGAAAAGCGAGGAGGGTAGTCTGCTTCAAATGTGTCGTAGCCGCGGCGTTCATTCTGGAGCCTGCGACGACAGAAGCGGGAAATATGGCCTCGGTACCCGCAGTAATAACAAACAGGGCGGGTTGGGCGCCAGTTGGGGTAGTATGTCGGCGCCGCGGCAGGTGGTGCCAATGCAGCGACATGAGCAGTGGTAGGCGCCGGTGGCGTAGACGCTCCAACTGCAGGCGGTAAGGTCGTGACCTGGGCGTACGTTGGTACCTGACAGATGGTGGGAGCGACCGATGTTGGGGGCGAATAGGTCATTGAGGCCAGCTCTTCTTTGACAATGCTACGCAGGCCGGCACTTGAAGGATGTGGCTCAGATGCAGGGCGGCACAAATTGCCTTGAGCCGAGAGCTCTTCACGAATTAATTCGCGAATAAGTGCACGGAGGTCAGCGTTGGCAGTGAAACCAAATGAAGTGGGATCAGGCTGCAGGCGTATTGACTGTAGTTCGTCAAGGCGTTGACAAGTGGATATGATGGCATCGATTGTGGTAGGGTTCTGCACGGCCAGGGCGTTGTAGGCGAGTGGCCCAATACCTTTAAGGACGTGCCGAACCCGCTCGGCCTCTGGCATTGTGTCATTGATGCGCCGACAAAGTGAAAGTACATCTTCTATATAAGAGGTGTAGGTCTCATTGGGCCGCTGAAGTCGGGCTTCTAGCTTCTTCTTGGCGGACTCCGTCCGAACAGTAGGAGCGCAGAAAATCTGCCGTAACTTTTGTTTAAAGGTAGCCCAGTCCGGAATCGTCGATTCATGATTTAGGAACCACGTTTTGGCCACATCCGTCAAATAAAAGGACACATTAATTAGTTTAAGCGAATCGTCCCACCGGTTGAAAGCACTGACCCGGTCGTAGCTGTCGAGCCAGTCATCAGCGTCGTCGCCTCGGAGACCGGCGAACATCTGCGGGTCGCGCTGACGGCTGCTGACAGTCCAAGTGGCAAGGGGAGCTGGAGTCGAGTTGGTAGAAGCCGAATTAGCGGAGTGGCCCTCTTGAGTCATGACGATGGTGGTCGGGGTCAAACGGCGGCCAGAACGAAGCTCCAGGTGGATGCAGGTGACGAAGCAGCGGGGAAATCAAGGCGCACCTCCACCACGTGTAAGGTAACCCGAAGGTCGGACTTGGGGGATCAGGCTTTATTGCAGACCTGAAGCCTTGGTCGCACACTGCAGCCAAACACACTCCGCGATGACGATGGGTATCTACAAGAGGGAGCAGGATGAAGATGAAGCAGCACGTTCAGTCGTGTGGAAGATGAAGCGCCACACAGTGCTCACAATATATATATATATATATATATATATATATATATATATATATATATATATATATATATATATATATTTATATACAGAGCGCAATAAATAAGAATCATGAATACCCTCTTCAGCAAACGGAAGAACCGGAAATAGACATGGGAAAGTCCTAACGGGGAGACTAAAAATGAAATTGACTTCATAATGTGTTCAACCCCCGCCATTGTGCAAGATGTAGAGGTAATCGGGAAAGTGCGATGCAGTGACCACAGGATGATGAGGTCCCGAATTAGCCTAAATCTGAGGAAGGAACGCAACAGATTAGTAAGAAAGAAACCCATCAACGAACTAGCGGTGAGGGGGAAGGCAGAATTCAGAATCTCGCTACAGAATAGATATTCACCTCTAACCGAGGATGGCGACATTACCCTAGAAGCAATGATTAATAGTTTCAGAGATATCATTACTGAGTGTGCGGTAGAAGTAGGCGGTAGGATAGTTAGAGAGGATACCGGTAAGCTGTCTAAAGAGACGAAAGATTTGATTAAGAAACGCCAGAGTATGAAAGCTTCCAATCGAACAGACCAGATCAAATTGGCCGAGATATCAAAGCTAATCAATAAGCGCAAGGTGGCTGATATAAGGAAGTATAACATGGAGAAAATTGAACATGCTGTAAAGAACGGGGGAAGCCTTAAAGCGGTAAAGAAGAAGTTGGGCTTAGGCAAAAACCAGATGTATGCGATAAGGGACAAGGCGGGCAACGTAATCACGAATATGGACCAGATAGTGAAAGTAGCCGAGTTGTATACAGATCTCTACAGCAGCCAAAGTAGTCAGGATCGTAACGAGATTGGCGGCAGGGAAAAACAGTCAGATGTTCCACCAATGACGAAGGACGAGGTCAAGAAAGCATTAGAAACTATGAAAAGGGGGAAATCAGCTGGAGAGGATCAGATAACTACAGATTTGCTAAAGGACGGGGGTGGGGGGGATATCGTGCTAGAGAAACTGGCCACCCTGTATACGCAGTGCCAGGTGTCATCGACGGTACCCGAACTATGGAAGAATGCAAACATTATCCTCATTCACAAGAAAGGCGACTCTAAGGACCTTAAAAATTACAGACCAATCAGCTTACTGTCTATTACGTATAAGGTATTTACTAAGGTAATCACTAATAGAATCAGGGCTACCTTAGACTGCAATCAAGCAAAGGATCAAACAGGTTTTCGGAAACGGTACTCTACTATCGATCATATTCATACCATCAATCAGGTGATAGAAAAATGCTCGGAATATAATCAGCCTTTATACATAGCATTCACTGATTACGAAAAAGCATTTGACCCAGTTGAAACATCGGCGGTGATGCAGGCATTGCGAAATCAGGGGGTAGACGAGCCATACGTGAAAGTGCTGGAAGATATATATAGTGGCTGCACAGCAACCATAGTTCTCCATAAAGAAAGTAACAAAATTTTATAAAGAAAGGTGTTAGGCAAGGAAACACAATCTCCCCAGTACTATTCACAGCTTGCTTAGAGGAGGTATTCAGAGACTTGGAATTGGAGCAGTTAGGGATAAGGGTAGATAGAGAATACCTCAGTAATCAGCGATTTGCTGATGACATTGCCTTGCTAAGCAACTCGGGGGATGAACTGCAAATAATGATTGATGACCTAGACAGGAAAAGTAGAAAAGTAGGCTTGAAAATCAGTATGCAGAAGACTAATGTAATGTTCAACAGCCTCGGGAAGGAACAGCAGTTTACATTAGGTAGCGAAATACTGGAAGTAGTAGGCGATTATGTCTACTTAGGACAGGTAATAACCGCAGATCCTGACCACGAAAAGGAAATAACAAGAAGAATAAGATTAGGATGGAGCGCATTTAGCAAGCACTCGCAGATTATGACTAGAAGCTTACCGGTATCGCTCAAGAGGAAAGTATACAACAGTTGCATCTTACCTGTACTCACCTATGGGGCTGAAACGTGGAGGCTAACCAAGAGAGTTCTGCTTAAGTTGAGGACAACTCAGAGGGCTATGGAACGAAAAATGGTAGGGGTAAAATTAAGAGATAGGAAGCCTGCAGAGTGGGTCAGAGAAATAACTCAAGTTACCGACATTCTAGTGGAAATTAAGAAGAAAAAATGGGCATCGGCAGGACATATAGTGCGAAGAGAGGATAACCGATGGTCGCTGAGGGTAACAAACTGGATTCCAAGGGAAGGAAAGCGTAGCAGGGGGCGGCAGAAAGTTAGGTGGGTGGATGAGGTTAAGAAGTTCGCGGGGGTCAAGTGGATGCAGCTAGCACAGAACCGGGTTAAGTGGAGAATTATGGGAGTGGCCTTCGCCCTGCAGTGGGTATAGTCAGGCTGATGATGATGATGATATATATATATATATATATATATATATATATATATATATATATATATATATATATATATATATATATATCATTCATCTCTAGTTTTAATAAAGTGCATGAGGCCATAAACCTTTCTCATTCTTATTCTCGAACCACTAATGCTTTTCTAGACGTGACGGTGTCAATAACGAATGGCAAAGTAATCACTGATCTATACCGAAAACCCAGTGAAAGACCTCAGTACTTGTACTTCGACAGCAGCCATCTTAAATACTGGAAGACTAGCATCCCATATGGACAAGCCGTCCGCTTTAAACGGATATGTTCAGACGATCGCGACTTTGAATTTCACTTTGCCAACCTTCGTAACACTCTAATTGAACGCAAATATCCAGAGCGACTAATAAATGATGCAGCGGAACGAGCAAGCTTTCTTGGTCATAAAGCTCTCCTCAAAGCGGAAAAGAAACCAACCGGCCAATTACAAATCAATCTTGTGTAACGCCTCCAGCTTCGGTCCCCAACGTTGCAGGCATATAAAAGAAACATCATAGTCTTCTCATGCAAAGTGAGCGCCTAAAGGAAATTTATCAGCAAGCCCCCCGTGTTGCCTATCGCCGTAACAGGAATCTCGTTAATATTTTAACTTCGTCTAAAGCTAGCCCCACTGCACCAATTGGCTGCCATCCTTGCAACAAGTCACGGTGCAAAGTTTGCGCACAAATGACTGCATCTGTGAAAACTTCAGCACTGCATCGAACTTTAGTGTAAAAATTCGGGGAAAGTTCTCATGCGATACGGAAAACGTAATTTATATGCTTAAATGTTCTATCTGAAATATTCAGTACATTTGACAAACCGAAACACCCTTCAGATACCGATTTAATAATCATAAAGCTCATTGCAATACACTGCCTAACCTCCCTATCTCTAAGTATATGGAAACATTACTAAGCACCCCTTTGAAAAAATGCAAGTAACTTCACTGAAATCAGGTTTCAGAACACATCATGAACGCGAAGTTCGCGAATCATTTTTATTACACAAGTTTAACACGGTTTCTTGTGGTCTTAATCAAAACATTGGCAAGCTAACTTCTCTCTGGTTGTAGCGTTTTAACTAAATGGTAGCACCTTTGGCAGCATCTTCAAAGATATTACGTTTGTTTGACAGTGGCTCCATTTTGCACTGTTTGCCTCTTCGCTTGCGTTCTTACGGTCACAGCCCAAAGCCCTTCACAGGATGTCATGCTTAACTTGCACTGATACTTTTCCTGTTTGTCAGTTTCTCACGGGAATATTGCTTCCTTCCGTAGCATGGTCATTACATCTTATTCAATAACCTTGTACAGGATTCCTTGTGTAATCAACACTAGTATGAACAAATAACTTCTTTAACTGCTTCTCTTTGTCTTGGTAGCATTGAGCAGACAATTGAGTTTTGTCACCATTCCGCGATTTGAGTGACTCTTTACTTTTTTTCATATCGCGCTAAATCGAGTTATATTTCACTGTTAAATTCTATTGACGTGTTATCTGCTGCTGCCGCCTACCAATGAGAATGATATTTCAGTAGATGAATCCCCACGTCCCTCTCCTGAATATTGCAGGATTAAGTGCGACGTGTACTCCACTCATTCTAACCTTGTGATATTTTGTGTTTTGTGCGTGGATAGTGACAACAATCTTTTAAGTGATATATCTTACTTTCTTTGTGCAACATATTAAGATGCAGGACCTAAGCGCAACACGTGTCATTCTGTCTATATACCTTGCACCTCCATAACATCACGCGTGTGGAATATTGTTTTGATATCTTGATGTTTGTTGATAGTGGCTGGTCACGTGTTTTTCGACTGTGCATGTATATAAGAAATGACAACCGACAGCTTCTTTCTACATTCCTTGACAAAGGCCGGACCCTGACCGAAACGTCGAATTAAAGCTTTACTATTTTTCCACCATGTGTCATCTCCTTTACGTTTATGCTCTACCGGACTCATTCGAGCTTCAACCCACTCCCTATATATATATATATATATATATATATATATATATATATATATATATATATATATATATATATATATATATATATATATATATATATATATATATATATATATATATATATATATATATATATATATATGTGTGTGTGTGTGTGCTTATATGATGCTTATATTTCAACCGTTATAAATGCAAAGAAAAAATGTTTCTCACAAAGACTTTACCGGATATGCTGCTAGCAAATCCTAGAAAATTTTGGAAAGTTGTTAATCCGACAGACAGGTCTAAAATCACTCTAACAAGCTCCGATGACGAACCTATTCCTGACAGTGAATGCTCATCAATGTTAAAAATGTTTTCGCCACTTTCTTCATTAACTCCCTGTCTAACAACATACCTTTTTGTCGTGCCTATAATTATCCACCAATTTACGCTGTCACTATTAAGCCCGATGGAATCGCCAAAATTATTGATGGCCTGAAACCTTTTTCAGCTGCCGGAAATGACTGCATAAACTCAAAATTTTTAAAAAGCCCAAGATTATACTCCTTGATTATTCTGTCTAAAGTATTCCTGCAATCATTTGAGATTAGTACAATGCCGGCAGACTGAAAAATAAGGAAAGTGATTCCAGTACATATATCTGGAAACAAACATTCACCTAATAACTATCACCCTATTACAATTACTAGTATCCCCAGTAAGATTCTCGAACATATCCTTTTTTCACACATAGTAAACGTTTTATAATCAAACTCGTTTTTTCATCATGCACAACATGGTTCTCGTGCGAATCACAACTAGTCCTTTTTACCCACAGGCTTCATACAATTCTTGATCGTCATTCAACTGCACATTGCATCTTTTTAGATTTCGCTAAGGCGTTTAATAAGGTTTGCCACCGGCTTCTACCACTAAGACTGCGCACAATAGGTCTTCATGCTAATTTACTGAATTAACTTGAATGCTCTCTAAAAGAACATCAGCAGCTCGTAGCAGTTAATGGCACTAGCTCAAGCTGGCACCCCGTCCTTTCTGCTGTTCCACAAGGTACCGTGCTTGGGCCCTTACTCTTCTTAATACTCATTAATGACCTGCCCGATTCCGTTACCTCATCAATTCATCTATTTGCCGACGATTGTGTCCTTTTCCCTGAAATAATAACTGATGACGTACGCCCAATACAAACTGATATTAACAATATCTATTCCTGGTGCAATGCGTAGAAAATGACACTACATGTTAACAAATGTAAATTGTTACGAGTATCAAGGTCCTCCTCCTGGTAACGAAGTCCTGCTTTACACACCACTGCGCACGCCTGGCCTTAGTGATAAATTTCAGCGCCGCTATCTATGTCCCTACAAAGTCATCAACCAAACTTCCCCTGTGAACTACCAAGTCACATCTGTTGATCCCACAGTCGATCGACGCCACCGTGGAACTGAAATTGTTCATGTCTCTCGCTTGAAGCCGTTTGTGCGCCGCGGTGCATCGGTTGATTATGAGCGGCCAGGCTGGCCGCTTCCGACCCCCCGGGCAGATTGTGTGAGCCCTCCACGGATCTTCTTTCATTTGTACATACCATAATTTTCTTCTTTCTTTTGTGCATACCATCGCCATCGTCCCGCGGCGCCGGCTCCAGCACGTGCCTGGGTTCACCATCAGATTAAAAACGCTGACACGGCATACCTTGCCTTGACGTCACGACTTTGCCGTCTCGACCGGGCCTTCTTTCACAAGACAAATATATATATATATGTATATATATATATATATAGGTTGCGAGAACATAACGTACTAGACTGCTAAAAGAGTATATAGCGAAGTATACGCTTCATTAAAGGAAACATTTTTTATTTTTCATTTCACTCGACGTTTCGATTGGAGACCGATCTTTCTCATATATATATATATATATATATATATATATATATATATATATATATATACTGTCGCTACACAGTCACCGAACAGAAATGCCTGGCTGTAGTTTTCGCTGTGCAGCGTTTCCGTCCATAGTTACAAACGATGACAACGCCACAAACGTCCCACTGCAACTCCATCTGGCTTGCTGCACCCTGTGAAGACCCCGACAGCTCCGTTTGATCAAGCAGGCATTTCCTCATAGGTCCGTTTCCGAAGCCTTTGGATGGAAATCGCTGGATTGTAATCTGCGTGGACTATCTCACGCGTTACTGTGGAACCGCCGCTCTTCCATCTGCTACGGCGCATCAGGTGTCGCTTTTCCTGCTGCACTCAGTCATCCTACAATTCACTGCTGATGTTGTTGAAGAGCTCACGCGTTTATGTGTCGTAACGTCCCGACATTCAACGCCATACCATCCCTAGACAAATGGCTTGACTGAGCGCGTCAACAGAACGCTGATAAACATGCTAGCCACGTATGTGGATGCAGGGCATAAGAACTGGGACACCATACTACCCTTCATCACGTATGCGTTTAATACCGCTACGCATAAGACGATTGGATACAGTCCATTCTTCTTGCTATATGCCAGACCGCCCCGTTACTCCCTGGATACTATCCTGCCCTCCTCACACCGTGAAAATCGCTGCCTGGCTGAGACCCTCTGTTTCGCCGAAGAAGCTCGGATAATAGCCCGCTTACGGTCTGGTGCTTCACAAGAATGTTCTAAAGTACGATACGATGTCAGTCACCGGCGTGTCCCGTACTCTATAGGCGATTTAGTCTGGCTGTGGCGTCCAGTTCGGCGCCGCGGCCTATATAAAAATCTCTTGGCCCACTATGACGGCCCATATGTGGTTGTCAATCGCATCAGTTATGCAATATCACGCCTGACAGCATCGGGTCGTCGGTCTGTCAAAACTGAACTATGTCATGTTGCTCGCTTGAAGCTGTGTCAGCCTCGCCCAACTGACGAACACGCCCAGGGGGCTTCGGCTGAGTAGGGGGGAAGTGTCACGCTACTGACGACGATGAAGGATTGTGATGGTGTCAGAAGAAGAGGAAGAAGCGTTTGTTTCTGGGGGCTAGTAGCCTTCACCTTCTCCCGCTACAACAACACTGTAAATAAACACCCCCTTTCTTATTTTACCATAACAATATATAGGTACGTACTTGGTTTCTAGAGGTTATATATCACAAGTGAAAGAAAGCTTCATACTGATTCCAGTTTTATTTGCAGTCGACGTTTTGGCTGCCTTTCTCAAGAAGGCAGGACTACTGCCGAAATGGCGACTGCTAATAAAACTGGAATCAGTATGAATCTTATTGTCACCAGTGATATATATATTGTCGCGCACTTCCCGCGGTCCTGTATTGGAAGAAGAGGAAGCTTGGCGGAATAAGCAGAAGAAGAGGAAGCTGCGTCTGCACGCTCTGGCGTGCTAATCTATAGCGCATCCTAAGATCTGTCTAAATAAACCTCGTAACAAGTGTGGTGGATTTGCGGGCTAAAGTTCACCATGGGTCCTCTCCTACACCGCCGAAGCAGAAGAATTGCGCTGGGCTACCCCCCCTACGGACGGAGATGGCGCAAGCAGATGTTTCAACGCCGCCCATGCCAGCAGCACAGCCTACCACCCCACAGCCGTATCGGGAACCCCAACACTTTTGTGGCAAGCCTGGGGAAGACGTGGATGACTGGCTCACCCACTACAATCGGGTGAGCAAATACAACCGCTGGGATGCGAATACCAAGCTGGCGAATGCGGTATTTTTTCTTGAAGAAACTGCACTAACATGGTTTGACAATCATTAAGCATCCCTTACCACCTGGGATCGCTTCATTGAAGAAATGAGAGCGGGATTCGATGATGCCGATGCTCGAAAAAAGAGTGCCGAACAGACTCTGGCTCAGCGAGCGCAAGTATCGGGGAAGACATGCACAACTTATATAGAAGTCCTCAAGCTATGCAGAATAGTTAATGCTCAAATGACAGAGGAAGACAAAGTGGGCCACCTCCTCAAAGGAATAGAGCAAGATGTGTACAACTTTCTCATCTTCAAGGAGGATTTGAATACTTCCGCTGATGTAACTCGACACTACCGCACGTTTGAAGGTTTGAAGCGACGCCGTATCATTCCGACGTTTGGTCGGTTGCCTAATGTCACGACTGTCGCCAGTGTGGATGCGTCTGAAGCGATGAGCATGACAGATACAATCCGACAGATCGTGCGCGAGGAGCTTCGGAGGAACCAAGATGTTGAGGGCCACGTCAGACCCGTCCACAGTGGCACTTCTTCGGCAGACAATAGCCCATCTTCTGTCGGTTATTCTTCTGTTACAACTCGTTCGGACATTCGATGCTCTGCAGCTCATCGCCCAAACATGCAACCTCTCACCATCTACGCCTACAACAGCGAGCACTCTCGACCTCCTCGTCGACTACATCCAGACCACAATGCGTTTAATCCAAGTGACGATGAGCCTCATTCATCGAATGAACGTGAGCCGCCAGTGTGCTATGCCTGTGGAATGATCGGCCACATTTCGCGTTTTTGCCGCAATCGCCGTCCGTATCAGCAGTATCGCCGATAGTGGGTGAACTCACGTGCAAGGTTTCCTGCAGACAATGATGATTCATACAGAAGAACACCTGGCCGGAATGAGTACATAACGACAGCTAGCCGACAAGAACGCAGAGTGGCGCTGAACCGAAACGAATCCCCGGCCTCTGACCGTAGCCTGACACCACAATCTCGGCGCCTACGACGTTCCCCTTCTCCCCGACGACGATCGCCACCTCCGGGAAACTAGTGAGTGCGGCCGATGGAGGTGAGGTCGCAAATGATTCTAGCTTACCTATGCCTCTGCCCGTTCCGATGTTAAAGAACCGAATTGAAGTGTTTGTGGACGGTGTACGCACTATGGCGTTGTTGGGCACAGATGCAACCATTTCTATTATAAGCCAAGCTTTTAAAAACTGCCTTGGTCGTAAAATTATGTTTGTTTGGGATAGTGCGGCGACATTGTGTGGTGTTGGTGGCGAACCGCTTAACCCACTTGGAGTCTGTTCCGTGAATCTTGTTATCGCCGGCCACACATTCCGAACTGAATTCGAGGTACTTGGTCGGTCAACGCATGACGTAATTCTTGGACTCGATTTTCGAGAACAATTTGGGGCCATTCTCGACTTTCGCAACGGAGACATTTCTGTGAGCACTCGAATTGAATCTGCTTTGTGCGAACATTCGCGGACCAATCCCAGCATGCTTTCGGTTTCGGACGACATAGTTATTCCAGCAATGTCAGCAGAGTTTATACAAGTTGTTAGTTCAAGCTGTGTCAGTGATGAGTTCTACGCTGTGGTTGAACCGCTCATCCTCAACTGCGCGAAGAAAAGTATTCTTATTCCCCGCTGCGTCATCTCAGTCATGAATGGCCATTCTTCTTTGTGGACGAATAACTGCTCTAAGGAACCTGTTGTATTGCCACGTGGTCTAAAGCTTGCCAACTTTGACGAAGATGCTTTTAAATCAGTGGCAGTGCTCAGCACAGGCAATTCGCAGCCTACCGCATGCTCAGAAGTAGATAAGACACAATTTCTTGCCATGATTAACAAGTCCCTGCCAACAATTGACCGTTACAGCTTAGTAGAAGTTCTGCCGAAACATACTGCGGCTTTCGATTTCTCTCGGGACTTACCACCACGGATTCCTATTTCCCGTACTCAGCACCGAATAAATACTGGGACTGCTGATCCAATCCGTCAGAAGCCTTATCGTGTATTCCCATCAGAGCGACAAACAATCGAAGAACAAGTTCGTGATATGCTGCATAAGGGCATCATTCAGGAATCGTCTAGTCCGTGGGCTGCCCCTGTGATACTAGTCAAAAAGAAAGACGGCACATGGCGATTTTTTGTTGATTATCGACGGCTGAATACTGTTACCAAGAAGGACATGTATCCCCTGCCACGTATTGATGACGCCATTGATTGTTTACATTCTGCCTCCTATTTTTCCTCATTTGATCTGCGATCAGGCTATTGGCAGATCCACATGCACCCGGAAGATAAAGAAAAGACGGCATTCATCACCCCAGATGGGCTGTATGAATTTAATGTGATGCCGTTTGGATTATGTAACGCTCCAGCCACGTTCGAAAGATTCATGGATACAGTTTTGCGCGGTCTGAAGTGGCACATTTGTATGTGTTATTTGGACGATGTAGTGATATTCGGGACTACTTTTCGTGAACACAACAGTCGATTAGAGATTGTCTTGGAGTGTATTGAGAAAGCTGGTTTGATACTCAATTCCAAGAAATGTCGTTTTGGAGAACGCCAGACTGTGGTACTTGGACATCTCGTAGACAAGGATGGAATCAGGCCTGATCCGAAAAAGATCGAAGCTGCCACTTGTTTTAAACCGCCGAAATCGTTAAAACAGCTGAGGAGGTTTTTGGGGCTTTGCTCCTATTTCCGGCATTTTGTTCCGGAGTTTGCTGACCTAGCATATTCCCTTACTTGTCTTCTGCAAAATTATGTACCTTTACAGTGGACTGCGGATTGTGACTCCGCCTTTCGCCAGTTAAAATTTATTTTACCACCTGCGCCTGTACTACGCCACTTCTGCCCATCAGCTCCAACAGAACTTCACACTAACGCCAGCGCAGTTGGAGTTGGTGCTGTGCTCGTACAGCGCCGCAATGACAATGAACATGTCGTTGCATATGCAAGCCGTTCTTTGAGCAAGGCTGAGCGTAATTACACAGTAACTGAACAGGAATGCTTAGCTGTTGTTTTCGGTGTGCAACGGTTTAGGTGATATCTTTATGGATGTGCATTTAAAATTGTGACGGACCATCATTCCTTACGTTGGCTTGTAAACCTTCGTGACCCCTGTGGACGCCTTGCGCGGTGTACTTTGCGACTGCAAGAATTCAATTTTACTTTGTCTTTTAAGAGTGGTCGTAAGCACGGCGATGCTGACTGCCTGTCACGGTTGCCGCTTGGTACTACTGATTGCGACAATGAGATCTTGAACGAATATAGAGCTGCCATCTCTTCAAGCTTCCCCGATGTTGGTGAATTCAAGATTGCGCAGCGCAACGACAAGTAGTTGGCACCGCTTTTTGATGCAGCAAGTTCCCGGAACCCTCCGCCCTCATTCTGCATTCGTGATGGTCTACTATACAGGAAGAACTAACTACTCGTCAGTAGGTGCGCGGTTTCTTCTGGTAGTTCCTACAAGTCTTAGGTGTCGGGTTCTTCGGGTAATGCACGAAGATGCTTCAGCTGGACACTTGGGTTTCACCAGGACATTGCACAGGACTAAGGAACGTTTTTATTGGCCGAAGATGCGTCAAAATACTCAACGTTATGTGGCCAGCTGCCTCCCATTCCAGCGTTTCAATCACCCAACCTGCTCTCCGCCAGGCCATCTTCAGCCTATAACGCCCCCACGAACCCCATTCGAACAGGCGGGAATTGACCTTCTAGGACCATTTCCCCGATCCTCCAACGGAAACCGCTGGGTCATCGTGTGCGTAGATTACCTTACGTGGTGCTGTGAAACTGCTGCCATACCGTCAGCTATTGCTTCTGATGTCTCGGCTTTCCTCCTACGGTCTATCATTCTTCGACATGGGCCTCCTCGTGTGTTAATAAGCGACCGTGGGCGACAGTTTACGGCAGAAGCTGTAGAGGAACTTCTTCACCTCTGCTCATCCCATTTTCGTCATTCAACTCCTTACCACCCACAAACAAACGGTCTTACCGAACGCACCAATCGTACGCTTACCAATATGCTCGCAATGTATGTCGACTCCCGCCACAAAAACTAGAATGAAGTCCTTCCGTTTATAACGTACGCCTTTAACACTGCTAGGCACAAAACGACAGGCTGCAGTCCGTTTTTTCTTTACTCACGACCTCCACGAACTACTCTGGACACGTTTTTACCTTTCTCCCCCCCTGCTGAAAGTTCACTCGCGCATACTCTCTCTTTGGCTGAAGAAGCTCGTCGACTCTCTAGACTTCGCACACTTGCCTCCCAGGAACGCTACAAGCAATGCTACGACAAGCGTAATCAAGATGTTAATTATACCCCTGGTGATTTGATGTGGCTTTGGACACCACTGCGTAAGCGCGGCTTGTCCCAGAAACTGTTGCACCACTATACTGGTCCTTTCGTTGTATTGGAACGCCTCAGCGCAGGTCAACTTTGTAGTCTCTCGCCTGACCGCCCAAGGTCGTCGCTCTCAGAAGACTCAAGTAGTCTACGTGGCCCGCATGAAGCCTTTCTATCGACGTGACGAACCGTGACTCGCCCGGTGGGCATCGTCTACGAAGGGGGCAGTGTCATGCACTTCCCGCGGTCCTGTATTGGAGAGAGAGAGAGAGAGAGAGAGAGAGAGAGAGAGAACTTTATTTGCCCCAGATGTTGTGAATTAGGGCAGATGGGTCCTGTGTGGCCCCCAGGTGGGGGCGACATCCTGGGCCCACGAAATGAGTGAAAGTTGTGTGTTCCTATCTGGCTTGGTAAGGAGTCGGTGCCAGCTTTCCGCAGAGGGAGCTGGCAGGAGGGCCCTTGGGGGCGGGTTATTTACGCATCCCCAGAGGATGTGCGCCTGAGTGGCGGTTTCTCCGTTGTTACAATTTGGACATGCGGGGTCGTATTCCCCGTTAGTAATTAGTGATAGCCTGGAGTGACTAAGAAATGAGTGGGTCTGTAATCTGCGCAGCAGGGCGGCTTGTGCTCGGTCGAGGTCGGGGTGGGGAGGCGGGAAAAGGCGTCGCGTCTCTTTGTGTAAATTGGTAATTTCGGCGAAAGTCTGGGGGGCTTCAGCGAGTGCGTCTAGATGCGTGAGACCGACCGCCCGGATTGTTAATCCTCGGGCAAGTTGGTCGGCCCCATCGTTTCCAGAGTTGCCCGCGTGGGCGGGTACCCAGACTAGGTTAATTTTTTGGTCGGGAGTGCAGCCGCGCAGGATGCGTGCAGCAGGAAGGCAGATGTAGCCTGCCGAGAAATTTAGAATTGCTCTTTTTGAGTCACTAAGGACTGTACGCGTACGCGGGTCAGCGATGGCGAGCGCTATAGCTGTTTCTTCCGCTGCGGTGGGGAAGGGGGCACGCACCGTGGCGGCGGAGATCAGTGTAGATTGCGGCGTGGTAGCACAGGCCACATATGTTGTTGCATCTTGCCTTGCCGCGTCCACGTATGTTGCGTGTTCATCGGTATGGTAGGTTTCATCGAGTGCCCTGGCTTTGCGTTGACGGCGCGCGTCGTGTCGGCCAGGGAGCATGTTTTTTGGTAGTGGTTTGACAACGAGGTGGCTGTGTACACATGTCGGGAGGGGGGCTGTGGGATGGGGATCGCGTATTGGGTTGACGTTTAACCGGTCAAGGATGAGACGGCCGTGATTTGTCCTGGAGAGGCGATGAATTTGGGCTGTCTTGTGTGCCTCTATAAGTTCTGAAAGAGTGTTGTAAATCCCCAGTTGGAGGAGGTGTCGTGTGCTAGCATATTGTGGCAACCCTAGGGCAGCTTTGTACACCGAGCGGATGATGCTGTTAACTGCCTCCTCATCTTTTCGGCGAAGGTGATAGTAGGGATAGGAGTATACTATCCTGCTAACGAGGAATGCCTGTGTTAGCCGGCAGAGGTCATCCTCCATCATGCCTCTACGACGTGTGGAGATGCGGCGAATAAGGCCGATTATTTGGTGAGCTGTGGCGCGGAGGTGTTGTATTGCTTCGGAGTTCTGTGTATTGTTCTGTATTAGCATGCCCAGGACACGAATGGTCTGAACGGAAGGTATAGGGTATGTGTCGATGTGGAGCGTGATGAGCTCAAGCGCTGCGGGAGCCGGTCTGCGCACTCTCCTGTCGCGGATGACAAGCAGCTCCGATTTTGTTGGGGAGCATGTGTGGCCGTTCGCCTGTACATAGGTGTGGACAGTGTCAATGGCTGTCTGGAGGGAACTCTGGATGTCCCCGTCTGAACCAGAGTTGGTCCAGAGGGTGATATCGTCGGCGTATAGGGAGTGTTTTACGTGAGGTATGGCGTTTAAAATTGGGGGAAGGCCCCTCATGGTGACATTAAAGAGGAAAGGGGAGAGGACTGCACCTTGTGGGGTTCCTCTGGTGCCCAGGGTAATCTTGTCACTGATGAGTTCGCCAATGTGGAGTTCTGCGGTGCGGTTGTGTAGGAAGTTCGCGATGTAATTGTAGGTACGGGTGCCTACATTCATCTGAGCGAGATTTGTCAAAATGGAGGCGTGTGATACGTTGTCAAACGCCTTGCTAATATCGAGGCCGAGAATCGTCCGTGTGGCCCGGATGGGACCTGGGTCGAGTATGTCATGTTGTATTTGCCACATGATGTCTTGAGTAGAGAGTCCGGCTCTGAACCCAATCATAGTGGGCGGAAGGAGATCTTCTTTGTCTGCGTGGTTTTTAAGCCTGTTAAGGATAACGTGTTCCATCACCTTACCGAGACAAGATGTAAGGGAAATAGGTCGGAGATTGCCCAGCTCAAATTTTTTGCCCGGTTTAGGTATGAAGATCACTTTGGCATGCTTCCGGGTATCCGGAAGGCGACCATCATGCCAATGGGTGTTGAAAAGTTCCGTGAGTGCTTCGATGGACTGGTCATCGAGGTTACGGAGCATTTTGTTAGTTATATGATCGTTACCTGCGGCGGCGGTGGTCTTGATGTGATTGAGGGCTGCATGAACTTCGGCTGTTGTGATGTCCCTGTCCATGTCGGTGTTTGGAAGTCCCGTGTATGCCGCGGGGATGGGGATGTCGGTCGAGGTGTTAATGTACTTGTCTGTCAGAGTGTCGAGCAGTTCCTCATTTGTGCCCTGAAAAGCGTGTATTACTCGGGCGAGGTTCTTGTAGGATGTGGCCTTAGTGTGGGTCGGATCAAGGAGATGTTTAAGCAGATACCATGAGTTTTTACAGCCTAGCTGTTCGTTTAGGCGGTCGCATGTTTGATTCCATTGTTCCCGGCTAAGCTTAGTGGCGTAAGTTTCGATTTCTCGCTCAAGGCGTGCGAGGCGAAGTCTGAGAGGGCGGTTATGTTTGCGTCGGAGCCAGCGAGCGTGAAGGCTACGCTGTGCTTCCCACATGTGGATGAGTTTGGCATCAGGGTTGGGGCCATCCTCCTCTTGTGTAGTCGTGGAGGTGGCATTTTCGGCATCCTGGAGTAGTGAGGCTGTCCAGGTGTCCAGGTCCTCGATGGGGATCGGTGCACGTTTAGTACGTACGTATCTGAACGCGTCCCAGTTGGTGTGCTTGACTGTGCGGCGAGGGGCTTTGCTGTGTGTGGCTGTGAATGTCGTGCTGAGAACGTAATGGTCGCTGCCTATGTTCATGCCGAGATTTTCCCATCGCGCATCTGTGATGTTTCGAGCAAAAGTGAGGTCAGGACAGCTGTCCCGTGTGATACTGTTACCTATGCGGGTGGGCCTGTCGGGGTCGGTGAGTAGTGTAAGTCCCATAGTCTGGGCGGTTTCCCATACTTTAGCTCCTTTACGGCCGCATGTTCTGTGGGGATAGCCCCACTGCTCGTGCGGCGCGTTAAAGTCACCAAGTATGAGGAGCATTCCTGTGCTTGCGACCATGCAGGCCTTGCGGATAAGGGTGGCTACTCGTGTGGTCTTGTCGCTGGGAGGGCTGTAGACATTTAGGATATGAATAGGGGCTTGTGATCGGGTATTCGGGAGTACCTGTATGAAGGTGTGCGGGACTTCAGCGTAGTTCAAATCCAGTTGATTAGCGGTTAGATTTCTATGGACCAGTATCGCGGTGTTCGGTCTTTGGCTGTGGGTTTCTTGCTGGTTGTATGCGGCGTAACTGACAAGTTTAGTGTCTGTGTATGTTTCTTGGAGTGCTATTATGTGAGGGGTACGCGGCTGAGCCTGCAGGGAGTGCTCCAAGGCCCGCCGCTTTGCCTTGAAGCCCCTGCAGTTCCATTGCCAGACTATGATGGGGAAATTAGCCATCGCGTTTGGCGTATGGTTCGGGGCGCTGCGAAAGCACCATAGGTGATTTTAAAATACCTCCTGCACGGGTGCTCGAGGCTGCACTTTCCGACGTGGCGACAATAACGGATGGTGGATAGGTAGCGGGATTTGGAGGGGTTGCAGATTTCGGAGGGGTGGTGGGCTGTAGTGGGCTGGTGATGGCATCGAGGCGGGCCGTAAGGGCTTGAATATTTGCTGCCATTGTAGCGTAGCTCTCTGCGAGCCGGTCGATCATGGGAGTGAGTTGCAGTAGGGTGTCCTCAAATTTGGACATACGCGCAGCGAAGGCCTCAAAATTGGCGTCGATGTCTGCTAATGAAGAGGGGGGAGACGCTTTACGTTTTGGGCGCTTAGGTTCGTTGGTATCCATGCTTGGATCACTGACTGCGTCAGAGGTAGGAGCGCGAGCCACCTGCTGCGGTTGCAACCTAGCGTTCATTTGCGCAGATTCTAATGTTTGAATTTTCGCATTCGCTTGAGCTAGTTGAAGTTGTAGTTTCTTTACCATGTCTGCCAGCTCCCTTACCTGCGAGTCGGGAGACGTGGCGGTGAGTTCTGTGAGGGGTTTCCAGGCGACCTGCTTCACTGTCTTGGCCTGTTCAGGTCGGGGTCTGGCCCGAGGGCTTCGTGAGGCGGAGACGGAACGGCTCCGGCTGGAACGGCTGTCACTGCCGAGTGGGGGGAAGGATTGATCTCGAGGAGGCTGGTGGCGACTCTGGGTGCGGTCGCGGGGCCGAGACTGGCGTATTGGAAGAAGAGGAGGCTTGGCGGGATAAGCAGAAGAAGAGAAAGCTGGTTCTGCCCGCTCTGGTGTGCTAATCTTTAGCACATCCTAAGATCTGTCTAAATAAACCTCGTAACAATATATTTTGTTATTTATTTGTTGTGTGACATATTTATTTGTTGTCGACGTTTCGGTCGGAGCCCGACCTTTTTCAAGACTGTATTACATTGCTTGGTACTGCCTTTTCATCCAGTCACAGCTACAAAACAGGACAACGGAAACTACTTCGTAATTTATTTATTTTATTTTATTTATTTACAATACTGCCGGTCTTCTTTCAACAACATAGCAGGGGGATTTTGGTACATTTCGAGCAGCACATATGTACATATCCTTCACGGGCAGCACAACAGGACATAAAAGTACACGTACGCGAAAAGAGGAAACATTACATGGGCTAAAATCACGTACAAAGCAAAAGGATCAGCAATAAAAAAAACTACTTCACAATGCAGTGCACATCACGTAAATCACAAAATTGTACACGTGACCGTATTCTTATGAACAGGCAGCAGGTACGGCTCTTGCAACGCTATCATGTATTTGTTAAATGATCTACATCTGATATGAATGAAGATAGAGATTGCACGCTAGTAATGCGATGATCTTAAGCGATTCCATTCACTGATAGCAAGAGGAAAGAAGGAATGCTTGAAAGTGTCATTGTGACAGATGTACTCTGTTAGTGTGTACGAGTGTTTGTGCTGACATGGTCGCGATTCTGAAAAGGTTACGTATTTTTCCCGGCCTATTTTGTAAATAACTGAAACAGAAACTTCAGGCGCGCTTGTTTCGCTCTCGATTATAAGGTAGGAAGGCCGCATGAATCTGCAAGCAAAGACAGAGAATCGGTGCGCTTGTATTTGTTACATATAACTCGTAATGCCTTGCGCAGAACGGCTTCTAGTTTTTTTATGTTTGTTGCCGAATAAGGGAACCAGACAGTATTCGCGTATTCTAGAATTGGCGTTACGAAAGTTGTGTATCATAGGAGTTTAGAGGCTACTGATGTAAATCTTAGGCGTCTTCGTATAAAGAAACGTTTTCGCAAAGCAACCGATGTGATGTTAGAGATGTGAGAGTCCCACCTTAGGTCAGATGACAGTGTAATACCTAAATATTTATGGTACCTAACTTCTGTTAATGGCGCTCCGTTTATTGTGTACGAAAAGCGCGACGGGAGCGTTTTTCTTTTTACGGTCATGTAGACAGATTTTTTAGTGTTAATTGTCATTTGCCATGTTCTACACCATTCGGTTATTTGTGTGAGGGAACTGTTTAGTAACAGGTGATCTTCGTGGGTGTTGATTGTTTTGAAAATGATACAGTCATCTGCAAAAAGTTTAATGCTACATTTAATGTTGTTAGTTATGCTATTGATAAAAATTAGGAATAACAGAGACCCAGGAACTGATCCCTGCGGCACTCCCGACGTAACGGGTACTGTTTTGGATGGGACATGCTCGTAAACTACGTACTGGAAGCGATGTGACAAAAAGTATGTTAACCATGATAGTAATTCTGCTTCTCCGATAAAGGCTTTTAGTCTTCCTATTAACTTAATGTGTGATATTGAATCGAAAGCTTTCGAAAAATCGAGAATCACAATGTCTGTCTGGCTACAATTATCAATGCTAAGTGCTAGGTCATGTAGAAGTTTAGTTGCGTAACGGTTGAGAGCCCGCCACGGAATGCATGCTAATGAGGCGTTAACATGCTATTGCTCTCGAGAAAAGGGTTTACCTGCTTCGAAATGATATGCTCAAGAAGTTTACATGATTTACTTGTAAGGGATATTGGTCTATAGTTTGCGGGTGAAGCTATGTCCCCTGATTTGTGGATAGCTATTATTTTCGGTATTTTCCACTCTTTTGGCAATCTTGACGACGAAACAGATTTGCGAAAAATAACTCCAAGGTATTTGCTACACCACTCCGCGTACCTTTTTAAACCTCGTTGGGAATATTATCAGGGCCGGTCGCTTTTTTAGGATCTAGTCTGAGAAGAAGGTTAAAAATACCGTCATCTGTAGTACTGAAAGGTCCAAAGCAGTTACTGGGCAATGCGTAAGGTTCTGGGCAGATTCCGTTATCTTTAGTGAATACTGACAAGAAAAAGTTGTTGTGCGTGTTAGCAGTTTTAGTCTTTTTTTTTCTGGTGACAGTCCGGATGGTGTTTTTTCATGCTGAAGAAAATGGTTCCAAAACCTTTGAGGATTATTTTTCAAAAAGTTCGGGAAGGTCACGTTGAAATAATGGTCCTTCGCTTGTTTCGTAGCTTTCCTGAGCGTTTCAACAGGCTTTCCTTTTCGGCTTTTTCAGTTCACTTACACCTTTAATCTTGATTTGCGCATTCGCTTTACTTGACGCTGCATGTGGATAACGCCCCTTGTGATCCACGAATTGTTTTTTGAGACTCTTTTAACCTTTAGCGCAACGAAGTTTTTCATACAGTTATTTGTTATGTTTTTGAAGGCGAGCCAAACTGTATCTATTTCTGTAGATGTGTCTAATGTACTTTCGGAAAAACTGTCGAACTCATGTGCGAGATGAGTTAGAATCCCGGCGTCATCTGCCCTAGCAAAGTTGTTTATGGTAGTGGTTAAGGAGTGGTACTTTACGCTACATTCGAGGGGTAGCCGACAGACTGGTATACTGTCGTCTGAGATACCTTCGATGATGTGAGTTACAACACAATGTATAGGGATGTGATCACTGCTAAGAATCAAGTCAAGAACGTTTTTTGCTGATCCCTGTACACGTGTAGGAGCGAGAACTATTTCATGAAGATTAAGTCATCATCAAATTAATTACCGCGTCTAAAATAAGGGGAGAGTGCTGCATGGTAGTCCAATCAATATCTGGTAGGTTAAAATCACCCATGAGTATGATTCGAGAATTGCAACCATACTGCTGGAGGAAATCGTGTACTGCGAACCATTCTTGACCACAAAAAGGGCTTCTGTAGAAGATGCCGACAACAATGTTAGTATTGCTGCAAATAACCTTGCAAAAAACTGCTTCCGCGTCAGCTACTTCAGGTAGGGCGACAAATGGAATGCATTTTTTTACAAAAGCCACACCACCACCATGGGAAGCACGATCTTTACGGATGACTTCATAGTTTGGTGGAGCTATTTCCCAATTGTTAATGTCTGGTGAAAGCCACGTTTCGGTAATCGCAATTACATCCGGTTCGTTTTCAAGAATAATGTTTTCGAGCGATTCGACTTTATTTATAATGCTTCTCGCATTTATGGTGATAACAGTCAATACCTTGACCGTGCTCCCCGTCGAGTCACTGGTGGGCTTAAATCTGTATAGCCTTTTCCCTGAGGACACTTTTTCTTTTCTTTTTCCACAGTATATATATATATATATATATATATATATATATATATATATATATATATATATATATATATATATATATATATTGTGGAAGAAAGTCAGGTCGAGACGGCAAAGCAAGGGATGCCGAGTCTGGCGTTTTAATCCGATGACAAAGCCCAGGCGCGCGCCGGAGCCGGCGCCGCGGGACGATGATGATGGTATGTACAAATGAAAGAGGAAGATCATGGAATGAACAAATTAAAGAACATCCACGGAAGGCTCACACAATCTGCCCGGGGGGTAGGAAGCGGCCAGCCTGGCCGCTCCTAACTAAGCGATGCATCGCGGCGCACAAACGGTTTCAAGCGAGACACATGAACAATTCAGTTCCACGGTGGCGTCGATCAGCTGGGGCATCAACAGGCGTCACTTTGTAATTCACTGGGCAAGTTTGGCTTATGACCTCATAGGGACCTACGTAGCGGTGGTGGAATTTGTCACTAAAGCCAGGGGTGCGCAATGGTGTATAAAGCAGTACTTCGTCGCCAGGACGAAAAGAGACCACTCGATGTGTAGAATCATAGCGAGTCTTGCGGTCTTCCTGGCACGCTGCCGTGTTGAGGCGGGCAAGATGACGGCATTTGGCCACACGAGATAAAAAATGGGTAGGTACTGATGTGGAGTAGTCGGGCGTAGAGAAGAAGGAAGCGTCGAGAATGGTAGTAGGAGGACGGCCATAAACGAGGAAAAATGGAGAATAACCGGTAGTCCGTTGTACTGCTGTGTTATAAGCGAATGTGACGAATGGTAGAATAGTGTCCCAATTTCGATGATCTGGTGTGATGTACATGGATATCATGTCTGACAAGGTACGATGAAATCGCTCAGTCAGACCGTTAGTCTGGGGATGGTAGCTTGAGGTTGTCTTATGAAGGGTGGATGACGCGTGAAGAACTTCGGCAACGACTTTCGATAAGAAGGCTGTACCGCGGTCACTTAGGAGCACCCGAGGAGCGCCATGACGCAATACAATTGATCGCAAAAAGAAATTTGCTACTTCTTCAGCGGAACCAGTCGGTACAGGTGCTGTCTCAGCGTAGCGTGTGAGGTGGTCGACAGCTGTTATAATCCAATGGTTACCCCCATCGGAGAGAGGTAGGGGACCATATAAGTCGATGCCGACTACGTCGAATGGCGTGGCGGGACAAGGAAGAGGTTGTAGAAGGCCAGCGGGCGATGAAGTCAGTTGTTTGCGACCTTGGCACAGAGGGCAGGATGCGACGTATTTGGCAACGGTGGAAGATAAGCCAGGCCAAAAGAATCGTTTTCTCACGCGGTCGCAGGTTTTGTCAAAACCAAGGTGGCCTGCAGCAGCGTCATCGTGGAGAGCCGCCAGTATACGTGGGCGAAGCACACGCGGCACGACTGGGATCCAGCGAGTTCCATCAGGGCAATACACGTAACGGAGTAGGATGCCATCTTCGAGCTTGAAATTGCGAAGCTGTCGGCGAAGCCTAGCATTGGGCGGGTCCGAAGCGCCGATAAGGCGGTCGATGATAGGACGGCAGTAGGCGTCAGTTAATTGCTGCGAGCGGAGTGCGTGTTTGTGTTCAGAATAGTCAAAAGAAACTGTTGTGATATGCGTCGGGGGAAGAGATGGTCGGCAGTGGTCAGAGGTAGAAATGCGTTGCGAAGAAAAACAGCAGGCTGATTCCGTAAGTGGGCAGCGAGAGAGAGCGTCGGCGTCTTGGTGTTGGCGACCAGATTTATAAGTGACGTCGAAATGGTATTATTGCAGGCGTAGAATCCAGCGGCCAAGTCGGCCTGTCAAATGTTTGAGTGAAGACAACCAGCAAAGAGCATGGTGGTCGGTCACAACTGTAAAGTGCCGACCGTATAGATAAGGGCGAAATTTTTGGACAGCCCAGACGACGGCAAGACACTCTTGCTCGGTAATGGTGTAGTTTTTCTCAGCTGGAGTGAGAGCCCGACTGGCAAAGGCAATCACTTTCTCACGCGATGTTGCATCACGCTGCAGAAGTACAGCGCCAAGACCGTGACCACTGGCATCGGTGTGCAGGATAGTTGGAGCGCTGTCACTAAAGTGGGCAAGAACAGGATCTGATGTGAGGGCGTGCTTGAGGTCATTAAAAGCAGTTTCGCACTGCTCAGTCCACACGAAAGGGCTGCGTGCTTTAAGTAGCTCATGAAGTGGTGCAGCTATAGTTGCAAAATGCCTTATAAAACGCCGGAAGTAGGACGCGAGGCCGAGGAAACTGCGCAAATCTGTAATCCGTTGTGAACAAGCAAAGTTCAAGACCGCGATTATTTTTTCAGGATCTGGGCGAATGCCGTCATGGCTGACCAGATGTCCCAATATTCTAATTTCCTTCTCTGCAAAGTTGCATTTCTTGGTGTTGAGCTGAAGGCCTGCCGAAGCGAGACAGGTGAGGACTTCATTCAGGCGCGTCAGATGGTCATTAAATGTTTCCGAAAAGACAACACTGTCGTCCAAGTAACACAAACAGGTTCTCCATTTTAGGCCACGAAGCACAGTATCGATCATTCTTTCAAATGTCGCTGGTGCGTTACAAAGTCCGAAAAGCATAACATTAAATTCGTAAAGGCCATCGGGTGTTGCGAAAGCGGTTTTTTCTTTGTCGTCCTCGTGCATAGGTATTTGCCAATAACTTGAGCGGAGGTCCAAGGTCGAGAAATATTCGGAGCCTTGGAGAGAGTCAAGGGCGACATCAATACGTGGCATCGGATATACATCTTTGCGGGTAATTTTGTTGAGGGCGCGGTAATCAACACAAAAGCGTACCGAGCCGTCCTTTTTTTTAACTAGCACTACTGGGGAGGACCATGGGCTTGTTGAGGGACGAATTATATTGCGATGGAGCATGTCATTTACATTTTCTTCAATTACTTTTCGTTCAGAGAGGGAAACCCGATAAGGCCGTCGGCGAACAATCGAGTTACCTTCAGTAATGATGCGATGGTGCGCACCACTAGTCTGTCCCAGTGGTGTGGAAGTAGCATCAAAAATGGCTTGGTGGCGTCGAAGCAATGTCAGCAGTTCTTGGCGTTGGTTCGGCGTGAGTTTAGGATTAATAGTCTTTGCGAGAACAGAAATAGAGACGTCTGACGAAACACATTGCTGAGGCGGAGGGGCGGTGAGGACCATCAGGGAAAAAGGTTGAACATCCACCATGCAATGCAGAGAAGTTCCTTTTGGGAGCACGAGGGATTCGCGTGAAGTGTTAGTGACCACTACTGTCGCTGAGCCGTTGTGGAACCGGACAAGACTTGACGGGAAGGCGATGCCGCGTGCAAGATGACTATATGATGGTGCTATGAGTACGTCCCCGTCAGTTATGTGGTCAGAAACAACAGTAAGCAGTTTTTCGCACTGAGGAGGCAAAACAGTATCAGCGGCGGCAACGAGAGGGTGATGTCGTTCAGGAAAGTCAGATGAAAAATTGCTGTCTGTCATGTGGATAACACGCTCATCACAAAAAATTAACGCTGAAGCGGTTGACAAAAAATCCCATCCAAAAATCATCAGATGCGCACAAGGTGAGAGCACAGCAAACTGCACATGATGGCGGATGCCGTCGATAACAACTCGTACGGTGCACTTCGCTGAAGGGCGCAAATGGACGTCACTGGCTCCACGGAGTTCAGGCCCATCATATGGTGTTGTCACTTTTCGCAAACGGTAGCACAAATCAGCGTGAATGACAGAAATTGCAGCCCCTGTATCAATCAAAGGTTCGACCGGTAAACCTTCAGCGAACAGCAATCACGTTATACGGGCGATCAGGAGGACTTTTAGTAAGTTCGCAGAGTGCAGTTTGACCTCCGGAAACTGCAACACTTAGTTTTCCGGATGGCGGACAGGGAGGGTGGCTGCGGGGCGGAGAAGGGAAACTGAGCGGCGGTATGGGGAAAGGGACCGGCGTCGAGATACATGGGCGCCATTTGGTTCAGACGAGGATACCGGCGGTGGAGAGGATCGACGAGGTGGGCTGGGAATAGGTCGCCGCTGATAATATGAGGATACGTCACTTTCGAAGGCGTCGTAACCACGCCGCTCGTTTTGGATGCGTCGACGACAGAAGCGGGATCTATGCCCTCGGATTCCACAGTAGTAGCACACTGGGCGAGAGGGGCGCCAAGGTGCGTAATATGGTGGCGTAGGCTGAGCCGTCGTCACGGCGTTGATGTGGTTGTAGGGCGGTGCCAGTTGGGGCGGCGGAACAAAAGGAGGGGGTGATGCTACGACGTGTGCGTAAGTCGATGCTGGGCGGGGTGCAAGAGGGTTGGACACCATAGGCCGAGTGATTGTTGCCAGCTCATCTTTAATGATGTTGCGGAGACCAGCGTCATTAGAAGGTACCGAAGAATGATCGCGCCCGTGTTGACAGACAGGCTTGAGGGCTTGGAGCTCCTCCCGGATGATGGCTCGAATGAGTGCCCGCAGATCTAGGTCAGCAGAGGCCGGGCCAGTATCAATGCCGGGCTGCAATCGGGAGGACTGCAGCTGGTCGATACGTTGGCAGGTCGCAGTAATGGCGTCAACAGTAGAAGGATTCTGGGCAATCAGGGTGTTATATTGTCACGTAGTGGTGACGAGGTCGACGACACAATCGAAGGGTCGATGATTGTACTAAAGAAACTGTTTATTTGGGCTGACTTGCGCCCGCAAAAGAACTAAGCAACTCGGCGGCGGCGATAGAAACAAACGTGCTCGTCGATCGTCGAACAAAGAATGCCCGTCACACTCGTCAACGCTCAATTTAAAGGCTGCACAGAACAATCTAGATAACGTCGCAAACAGCTACCAGCACGGGCTGGAACATTGTGGAAAGACCCCCGAGTGGCCGGAACCTTCGAGACAGATCTCGGTGCATCTTGCGCTACAACGAAACTGATAAAGGTGTGACTCGCGACATCGAGCATTAACAAACAAAGATTACGGAACTGATACGCTGGTCCAGAATCAGAGTGATAAGCCTGTATGCCGGCGGCTGTTAAAAAAACAACAAATACTGTTTTGAAGGTTTCGCGGCATTACTCCCCCCTTAAAAAAAAAACATCGCCTCGATGTTTCAGAACAAAGAAACTTAAACATAAACACTGCAAAGTTTAAACACCACAGATTCTTTAACGCGCGTAATATGGCTTGAGTCGTACAACATGTACAATTTCTGGGCGTGCGCGTCGCCGTTGTGATGCTGACGTTCCGTCGGGAATGACTTCATTGTCCAGTGGTCCGACGCGGCGAAGGATTTTGTATGGCCCAAAGTATCGACGCAACAACTTTTCACTTAATCCGCGACGGCAAATTGGTGTCCAAATCCACACTTGGTCTCCTGGGTTGTACTCTGCGTGGCGTCGTCTTAAGTTGTATTGTCGGCTTTGGTGTGCGATCTCGGCTCCGTCGTTTCTTCAGATCATGGCCGGGGCATACCGTTATTATTTTCTGGGCGGCGGTGTCGGCTTGCACTCTGGTCGTGTTGTCGTCGATGTCGTCGGGTGGAGCGGCAATGAAATAGCTGCGTCGTCGTTAGTGGTCGTCGTCGGCGGCGGAGGATCTTCGTCTTTTCGCTGTTGAACAACCTCACCTCCAAAGGTTGCTGCAAGTTAGTTTCCCCTGCGCGGGCTTGGGGACCTTCCGCGCATACTCTCATCATAGTTACGGCCTGGCGACGCAAAGCGGGCCCTGTACGGCGATGGAGACCTGAATCGACGGCTTGGTGGCGCAATCTCACCGCTACGCAGATAGTTGTCGATTTCTTGCGGTCGTTCACCTGGGCGTGGTCGTGGAGCGTCGACTGCAAATCCGCGGAGACCGATTCGTCGGTACGGGCAGTGACGGAGGATGTGTCCTGCCTCACCACAATGGAAGCAGAGTGGTCGGTTGTTTGCTGTCCTCCAGGCGTCGCACTTTCTGGGGCTTGGGGGTCGTTGGTAGGCTTGGCGGGCGGGGGCCAAGGGGCGGCTTTCGGGAACAGGATGGTTGCGGCGAGGGTTCGGAAAGTCATCACGTCGGGGCGGAGGGCGACGTAATGCACCAGCGTAGTTCATCGCTGTTGCCTCTTGTGCTGGAACAGTAGCAGCCGTCGCTTCAGGAACGCCCAGCGCCTGCTGGACTTCTTCATGGACGACGTCCGCGAGCGTCGCCACCTGGGGTTGTTGCAATGATGGCTGCATTCGGCGGAGCTCCTCTCGCACGATCTCACGGATGAGGTCACGAAGGTTCTCTCCACTTGCCGATGCGCTGGGGTAGTGGCTTGAGTAGTCTGGCTGAAGCGGTCGCTCGTAGTGGCGCATCCGGGTGGCCAACGTCTTCTCGATATTAGACGCCTCCGCTTCAAATTCCGCCACTGTTTTTGGCGGATTTCGGACAAGACTTGCGAAAAGCGATTCGTTCACGCCTCGCATTAAAATTTTGAGTCTCTCTTCTTCGGTAATGTTAGGGTCGGCGCGGCGAAAGAGACGCTTCATCTCAACGTATGCCAGGACAGGCTCGTTAGGAAGTTGGAGTCTTGATTGGAAGAGGGCATGAGCTCTTTCTTTTCGGACAGAACTTGTAAAGGCCATCAAGAACTGTGCTTTGAAAATCTCCCAATCCTTGAAAGAAGTCTCGTGATTTTCAAACCAAATTCTGGCATGTCCTTGAAGAACAAAGTAGACCTGCCTGAGTTTCACACCGTCATTCCAACCTTTGAAATCTGCCACACGGTCGAAAAGGTCCATCCAATCTCCCGCATCTTCATCCGGCAGTCCATGGAAGCAGGGGGGCTCACGGGGTTGGACGAAAACAACCGGTGCTGTAGGCTGGGCCATTGTCAGCGTCGATGCCTTCCGAGATCGAATGGGGTCAGGCAGCAGACTGTGTTCGGGTTGTAAGCCTTGAAGTCGGCGGCTGGCTCGGTGACCTGTAGGCTGGTCTTCTAGGGCGACAGGAACACGGCTTGGGTCTTCGCTTGAAGGATCAAAGGCAGCACCTCCACCAGATGTCACGTAGTGGTGACGAGGTCGACGACACAATTGAAGGGTCGATGATTGCACTAAAGAAACTGTTTATTTGGGCTGACTTGCGCCCGCAAAAGAACTAAGTAACTCGGCGGCGGCGATAGAAACAAACGTGCTCGTCGATCGTCGAACAAAGGAATACCCGTCACACTCGTCAACGCTCAATTTAAAGGCTGCACAGAACAATCTAGATAACATCGCAAACAGCTACCAGCACGGGCTGGAACATTGTGGAAAGACCCCCGAGTGGCCGGAACCTTCGAGACAGATCTCGGTGCATCTTGCGCTACAACGAAACTGATAAAGGTGTGACTCGCGACACGAGCATTAACAAACAAAGATTACGGAACTGATACGCGGTCCAGAATCAGAGTGATAAGCCTGTATGCCGGGGGCTGTTAAAAAAACAACAAATACTGTTTTGAAGGTTTCGCGGCAATATGCCACTGAATTAATTCCTTTCAAGATATGGTGTACGCGTTCAGGTTCCGGCATGGTGGGACTAATACGCCGGCAAAGTGCAAGTATGGCCTCTATGTAAGACGCGTACGACTCATCGGGACCTTGGAGGCGAGAGGCGAGCTTATTCTTCGCGACCTCAGTCCGAACTGCTGGGTCCGCAAAATATTGGCGGAACTGCTGCTTGAACGTGGTCCAGTTAGTGGTGTAGGGTTCGCGGTTAATAAACCAGGTTCTGGCGACCTCAATGAGATAGAAAGAAACATTCAGAAATTTTAGAGCATCGTCCCACCGGTTGTAGTTACTGCAGCGTTCATAGGTGTCCAGCCAGTCATCGACGTCTTCATTGCGACGACCAGCGAACAGCGGCGGGTCGCGTTGTCGTGTGGGCGCAGTCGGAGGGGGTGGTGCAGCCGAGGTAGAGGGTGCCGCCGATTCGTGGGTAGTCTCGGTAGTCATAACGATGGTGGTAGGCGGTAAACAGCGACCGGAACGTAGCTCCAGCGAGAGGCAGGGCACAAAACAGCAAGGGGATCAAGTCCTACCTCCACCACTTGTGGAAGAAAGTCAGGTCGAGACGACAAGGTCGAGACGGCAAAGCAAGGGATGCCGAGTCTGGCGTTTTAATCCAATGACAAAGCCCAGGCGCGCGCCGGAGCCGGCGCCGCGGGACGATGATGATGGTATGTAGAAATGAAAGAGGAAGATCATGGAATGAACAAATTAAAGAACATCCACGGAAGGCTCACAATATATATGCTTGCACGTGTACATAACATCGTCATCATTCCGCGGCACCACCGGTGTCAAGCGACTCGGTTGTCCATCGGAATAAACCAGGCACGGCATCCCTTGCCTTGCCGCCTTTACCTGGCCTTCTTCCACAAGTGGTGGAGGTGAGACGTGAACCCGTTGCTGCTTTGTGCCCTGCCTTTCTCTGGAGCTACGTTCCGGTTACTGTTTACCACCTGCCATCATCGTTATGTCTACCGAGAGTACCCACGAACCGGCAGGACCTTCTACCTCGGCTGCATCACGCCCTCCGACTGCGCAAACACGAAACGCCACCCGCCGCTATTCGCTGGTCGTCGCGATGAAGACGTCGATGACTAGCTCGACACCTATGAATGCTGCAGTGCCTACAACCGGTGGGACGACGCTCTTAAATTTCTGAATGTTTTTACCTCATTAAGGTCGCCAGAATCTGATTTATTATTCGCAAACCCCACACCTCTAATTGGACCACATTCCAGCAACAGTTCCGCCAATTATTCGCGGAACCGGCAGTTCGCACTGAGATTGCGAAGAACAAGCTCGCCTCCCGCCTCCAATGTCCCGATGAGTCATCAATCCTGGGCAGCAGATAGACGTCCTTTTTAGTCACGTTATTTAACTTTCGGTAATCGACACAGAATCTCAAGGTGCCATCTTTCTTTTTGACAAGGACCACTGGCGACGACCGTGGGCTCGTCGAAGGCTGGATCACGTCGTCCGCAAGCATTTCATCCACTTGCGTTTAATGGCGTCACGTTCCTTAGGAGAAACCCAGTACGGGCGCTGGCATACCGGTAACGTGGTCTCATCGGTGATGATGCGGTGCTTGGCGACAGGAGTACGACCGACCTGGCGAAGCAGTCTGCGAAATCGCTCAGAAGAGCCGAGAGAAGATTCCTCTGATCGGACCTGAAGTCGGGGGTAATTTTAACGGTTTGGAGAGCATGACAAGGTGCGGCCTCTTCTTTAGGGTTCGCTCCGGCGGTGCATAAATGAGGCAAGGCAGTAACATCGTGAAGGACGGCAACAGCCGTGTCCTTGGCGAGATGCCGCATCTCCTTAGCAAAATTTGTCAGGAGGACAGTAGCACAACTGTTCTGGAGTTGTACGAGTCCTCGAGCAACGGCTAATTCCTTCTCGAGTAGTAGCGGAAGGTGCCTATCCGCGATGCCCTCGTAATCGTGGAATAAGTCATGATTTACAAGAACCAACACACTAGAACGTGCCGGAACCTTCACGTCATCGTCGACTATACGCAAAACGTTCAGACCTGGATCTTCGTTTTCAACACGCGCCACGGCTCGTTTCGTCGAAAAGGATACACGCGCTTCTTTCAGATCAATGACAGCGCCGTTGGTCTGCAGGAAGTCTAGACCAAGGATCAAGTCTTTCGAACACACAGGAAGCAAGATAAATTCTCCGACATACACAAAACCACAGATGCCGACCCGCGCTGTGCACTTGCCTGCAGGTTCAATCAAGTGACTTCCCGCCGTGCGAATTTTCGGGCCGGACCGATGTGTCAAAACTTTCTTCAATTCTAGGGCGAGAGCACGGCTCATTACTGAATAATCGGCATCAGTGTCGAGTAACGCGGTGACATCCACTCTATCAATCGTTACACATAAATCGGAGGTAGTATGCCAGATGCTGTCGCTACCTGACACAAGCAAAATCTCGTCGGGTCGGCCTGACAATGCCGGAGGATCTTCACATTTCCCGACATCAGCGACCCTGCCTCCGAAGGCCGCTGGTATTAGTTTTCCCGGCTAGGGCTTGAAGAGGAGCGGGGTCGGGAAGAGTGGGGACTTGTCGAACGGTAGCTCGTCGGGGACGTAGACCGACGCTCTTGGTAACCAGACGTAACGGGATACTGTCGCGCTGCAAGGTCGCTTGCAATCTCAGTAGGCCGTTCGGAATTCCGAGGGTAGAGGTCCTCCGAGGCGAAACCCCGCATGTTGACGCGGCGGTACGGGCACGCCCGGTAAAGGTGAGTGGCTTCCCCGCAATGACAGCACAGGGGCCGACGGTCCCAGGGCCGCCATACTTGACTTTTACGGGGTGGCTGGTAGATTGGCGGAGGGGAGTAGCGAGGCTGCATGCGGCTCCATGCGAGGCCCTCCATGCGAGGACCCTGCTGCTCCACTGCTGGAGCTGCGGCGTTGATACTATGGTCCGGCGGGGGAGCCTTACTTAGGACGGACGCGTAGGTGGGCCTCGCGTCGAACGCGCTGCTGGGGAACGTCAGCAACTTGCTGAGCTGCCATACGCACCTCGTCCCGGACGACTTCAGCCAATGAAGGAAAAGATGCTGTTTTGCAAGGCATCCGGAGCACTTGCAGTTCCTCCCGCACGACAAAACGGATGAGATTGCGTAGTGCGTCCATGTCACTGCCGACATGCACAGGGGGTGCGTCGGACCTAAAGATGTTCACGTCACGGTTGTACTGACGGGCTCGGTGTTGCAGCGTTGTCTCCATGGTCGCTGCCTCGCTGAGAAACTCCGCCACAGTGCGTGGTGGACTGCGCACCAGTTCCGCGAAAAGTTCTTGTTTAACGCCCCGCATCAGGTGACGCAGCTTCTTATCTTCGGGAATTTGTGGGTCTGCACGCTTGAAAAGGCGTGTCATGCCCTCAAAGAACATACGAACGCTCTCGTTCTCGCGCTGAATGCGCGAGTGTAGCGCAGCTTCTGCTCGCTCCCGGCGGTCGGCGCTAGGAAACGTCGCTTTCAAATCACGACAGAAGGCTGCCCAGGATGGGAAGGCAGCCTCATGGTTTTCAAACCATGTCCGTGCAGACTCTTCAAGAGCGAAGTACACATTGTGGAGCTTACGCTCATCAGTTCACCCGTTGTAACGAGCGACTCGCTCGTAGGTCTCAAGCCAGTCCTCAGCGTCCTCGAACACGTCTTCATGAAAAGAGGGGGTGTTCGAGGCTGATGACACAGAATGTGGGTGGGAAGCCTGCTCTCAGATGTCATTGCAGCAGGTTCTACGGCCGTCTGAGGGTGCGTCATCCTGGTAGCGGCCGGAAGGGGTCCGAATTCAGGGGGCTCTCCACGTAGGCGGCGGCCGAGGAGTTGATGTGCGGGAGTAAGCTCCGTAGTGACAGGTTGATTATGCAGGACTGGATTGATACCCGGCAATTCCTCCACCAGATGTGCAACGTAACGTTACACAGAAGGCGCTCTAGCACTTTGGCACCGAAGAACACCTACAACTAGTGAGGTCAGCACGAAAGCGGAGCACCGTTGTTGTTTCGTCGTCTTCTCCGAATCGCCCGTTCAAATCTTCGTCTTCTATGAATGGCATGTGTCATTATGCGTCTTACATAGCGGCCATACTGGCATTTTGCAGGCGTATTAGTCTTACCATGCCGGAACCTTGCGCGTACACCACGTCTTGAAATGTATCAATTCTGAGGCTTATAACACCCTAGTTGCCCAGAATCCTTCAAATGTTGATGTCAATATTATGACCTGCCAACGCCTCGACCAGCTGCAGTCCTACCGATTGCAGCCCAGCATATGGCTCGACCTATGCTGACCTCGATCTTCGGGCACTGATTCGAGCCATCATCCGCGAGGAGCTCCAAGTCCTCAAGCCTCTCTGTCGACACGGGTGCGATCATTCTTCCTTAACTTCTAATGACGCTGGTCTCCGCAGCATCATTAAAGAAGAGCTGGCAACGATCTCCCAACCTACGGCATTCGACCCTCGTGCACCCCGCCTAGCGCCGACGTACGCGCACGTCGCAGCATCGCCTCCCCCTCCTTTTGTTCTCCCGCCCCGACTGGCACCGCCCTACAATCATATCAAAGCAATGACGACGGCTCAAACTGCATCACCCAATTAAGCACCTTGGCGCCCCTCTCGACCAGTCTCCTACTACTGTGGCATTCGAGGAAATATACGCCGCTTCTGTCGCCGCCGCCTTCACAACGAGCGCCGCGGGTACGACGCTTTCGAAACTGAGCTGCATCCAACTTCATATTATTAACGCCGGTCTATTCCCAGCCCACCTTGTCGTTCCTCTCTGCCTCCAGTATCCTCGTCTGAGCCTAGTGGAGCCCATGTATCTCGACGCCGCTCCCCATCCCCCATACGGTCGTTCAGTTTCCCTTTTCCGTCCCGCAACAACTCTCCCTGTCCGCCATTCGGAAAACTAAGTGACGCAGTTGCCGGAGGTCGAACTGTACATGCGAACGTACTTTAAAAGTCCTCCTGATCGCAAGCACAATATGATTGGCTCGGCTCGAGTGGGCTCGGCAGCGCGCGCAGAATGACACCTGCTCATATGCATCCTGTGCTTCTTGTGCGTGTAACGAACAATGTTTTCGTACTTGCTCCCAAGACAGGTTACCGCGGTTTGTTAGCGCTGCCGAGCCCACGATGTTGTTTAGCTGTCGCCTATGACAGTACCCATACTTTTCTATGTCTTCTTACCGTGTCTGGTGACATTGAAGAAAACCCTGGACCTAACACCCGTTCTGCGTCCACAGAAGCGTCGTCAGAAATACTGACTGCCTTAGAAGAAATCAGAACCGGTCAAACCACCCTTATTGGCGAGATGAAAGCTATAAACACAAAACTGGCTCAGTATGACATAAACTTCGCTGCAATAAACAAACGTATGGCTAAAATTGAAGAAAACTGCGCCTCTTTAGTCGCTATCAAGGCAGAAGTTGGTATTCTAAGGACGCTTGTTGACGACCATGTGAAACAGATAGCCGTCCTAACAGCCAGATTGGATAGTGCTGAGGACCAGTCTCGCCGTTTCAACTTTATATTTTTTAACGTTAAATATAGCGCCCGGGAGTCGTGGGATGACTCTGAAAAGAATGTCATTAAGCTTTGCCAAGAACATTTTGCGTTTTTATCCAACCCTTCGATATTGAGCAGGCACATAGGCTCGCACGCTGCCAGGCAAACAAAAATAGGCCAATTATAGAAAGTTTTCTCATTTAAAAACAAAAACTATCATGTCGAATGCCAAAAAACTTAAAGGTTCTCCATACTCGATATCAGAAATCTTCTCATCCAGAACACGTTTGGCCCGCAAACACCTCCTCAAATTTTCGAAAACTCAACCCAAAAAATCTAAGCTGCGCTACGAAAAGCTCACCGTAGATAATTGCACATACGTGTTCTATCACCCCTATCCCACATTCACCATACCTAGACACTACACCAAGCATAAGTCTCAAACTAAATCCGTCGCTTTCTTCTACACTAATACCCGTAGCATTTTAACAATACTGCATCCCTTACAGAACCTCATCTACACAAGAGATAGCAAAATAGTATTCCTAACTGAAACATGGTTGAATCCCTCTGTCGCTAATGCTGAGCTATACGCTTCTTTCCCCAACTATCACATTTTTCGACATGGTCGTGCAGAGAGGCGAGGCGGAAGCGTTTTCATCGCCACTCATGAAAGCCTGCTCTGCTGCCCAATAAATATTAGCTCAAGTTTGGAGCTAAAATTCGGTTATTCCAAAGCTACCATCCCATCTATAATAATCAGCTGTGGTTACTGCCCCCCAGATGCGGACGCTTCATTTGTAACGTAATTCCACAACACGCTCCATTCCATAACCGAATCGCACCCAAACACACCCTTACTCATAATCGGTGACTAACTTTCTTTCAATAACGTGGAACAATCTCGGGATGACATTATTTGAGCAGAATGTCGACAGCGATTTCCTTAACACGTGTCTCACATTTGGTTTATTGCAACTCGTTACCATTTCTACCAGACAAAATAGCCACTCGTCTAATGTCCTCGACCTCGTGCTTACCTTCCATCCTGATAATATTTCACCCCTCACGCATCTATCAGGCCTAAGCGACCACTTTGTAATTCACGGCAATTATTATACCCTGACATCGCACGCTCAAAAAGTAACGAAAACAATAACGCTCTATGATAAAGGCGACTTCGATACCATAAACAGAAAAACTAACGGAATTTAGTCATTCTTTACTTGCTAATTTCTCGCATCACACTGTTGAAACGAACTGGTCATTGTTTAAACACAAAATGGAGGAACGTATCCACCTACACATTCCTACAAAAGCAGTCATCATACGATCGTCATCCCATGGTTCAACCAAACATTAAAAAAAACTGCTGAATAAAAAAAAGGCTCTTCCGTTATGCAAAACACACCAACAGTTCCTAGGCATGAAAACAGTACCATTATGCGGAAAAAAAATTACTTATCATGCCATCATCATCATCAGCTTAACTATACCCACTGCAGGGCGAAGGCCTCTCCCATATATCTCCAATTAACCCGGTTCTGTGCTAGCTGCATCCACTTGACCCCTGCGAACTTTTTAACCTCATTCGCCCATCTAACTTTCTGCCCCCCCCCCCCCCCCCCCTGCTACGCTTTCCTTCCCTTATCATGCCGCTAAAGCTAAACAAAATCACGCAACCACTTTACCGTCAATGCTTCACAGTAACCCTAAACAGTTTTGGAAAGCGATAAGTCCTAAGCCACTCAACTCATTATGAGTATGGCGACCTAGGTTCACCTAATCACAAAATCTTGTGAGCGAATCATTCAATCATGCTTTTTCGGCAACTTTACAAATGAACCCGATGATTGCATGCCTCACTATCAACATTTTGATTACCCATCCACGCCAGACATACAATTGGAGCCTAACGGAATAAAATTGCTAATCGATCTCTAAAACTGTCCTCATCAGCCGGAGTCGATAACATCAATGCTAAAGTACTTCGCAATACTAAAGATACTGTCGCCAGCATTCTTTCCCACATTTTCCAGCAATAACTCGAGCACAATGCCATACCTCATAATTGGAAAGTGGGAAAAATTATTCCAGTGCATATAAAAAGGCTCATCATAGTCCCCTACAAATTACCGCCCTTTTTCTTTAACCAGTGTTCCCTCCAAGCTACTACAGCATGTAATTCACTCACACATAATGAAATTCCTGCAATCTGTCAATTTCTTTCATCCCAGTCAGCACGGATTTTTAAAAAACCTATCCTGCTCTATCCAACTAGCATCATTCACTAACGACATCAGCTCTAGCTTGGACACTAACACATCAGTGGATGGTCTGTTTTTTTATATTTTGAAAAGGCTTTTGACAAAGTTGCCACGAAGACTACTCCATAAGCTCTCACGACTAAACTTAAACCCACTAGTGCTTGAACGGCTGCAAAAGGTTTTGACTAATCGCCAACAGTTCGTATGGGCCAATAACCGCACATCTTCCTTGTCCCCAGCCACTTCTGGCGTACCGCAAGGTACTGTTTTAGGACCCTTATTATTTTTAATATACATTAATGATCTTCCTAATAACCTATCTTCTACGATTCGTTTGTTCGCCGAAGACTGCGTCATTTACAGAAAAATAACAAACAGCATGGACTCATTTAAACTTCAGTGTGATTTGGAACTTGTTGAAGCATGGTGCACTAATTGGCTAATGAAGCTAAACGTAAACAAAACCACTCTAGTCTCATTTCATCTCTAACTTGTATTGCAGCGCGAACCACAAGAAGTGACGACGACAGACAGAGTGAAAAGAGCGCTAGATATGTAAGTTAGTTAGATATGAACCAACTAGCCCGCCAAGCAACCGCTCATTTCATCGTCGTGCATCATATCACACCGAAAACTATACTTTATGTGGTGACCAAATATTGCATGCAACTACATATAAATACCTGGGCATTTCCTTTACTCGAGATCTTACCTTGACATCTCATATAAATAACATCACGAACGAAGCTGACCGCGTTCTAGGTTATCTTAGGCGAACACTACGACTTGCTCCCACTCACGTAAAATTGTCCGCTTATGTAACCTTAATCCGCCCCAAACTAGAATATGCTTGCTCGATTTGGGAGCCCCCCCCCCCCCCCCCCCCCCCCCCCAAACACACACACACTAATCTATCCTTACAAAAACACTCGAATCTATCCAAAACAGAGCGGAAAGATTTGACTTTTCAGAATATTCATATCACACAAGTGTTTCATCACTAAAAGACAAAGCTAACCTTGCAAACTTAGAATCCCGCCGTAAAACCACCAGACTGTCTTTTCCACAGATTTTATCACTCACCCCTGCGCAATGCCGTTATTACCCCTGCGCATCACCACTCAGCCCGGATCAACCATCAACAAGCTGTCCAACCCCCTCGTGCATCTACGTAACCTCATCGCGTCATTTTTTGTTCTAACAGCAAAAGATTGGAACTGTTTGGCTGCCGAAGCTGTGATTCATCTCGACAACGCGCGCTTCAAATAATTCATTGAAATTATAACTTGATGTAAGCTCACCCCTTATTTTAATGCCTCTCATGGGCCTTTGAGGTACTAATAAATAAGTAAATAAATAAATAAATTTCTGTTTTCGCTGAAGGATTACTGGTAGAAGCTTTGATTGATACAGGGGTTGCAATTTTTGTTATTTACGTTGATTTGGGCTACCGCTTACGAAAAGTGACGATACCTTATGATGGGCCTTAAGTGGAGCCAATGACGTTCCTCTGCGCCCTTCAGCAAAGTGCACTGTGCGAGTTGTTATCGACAGCGTCCGCCACTATGTGCAGTTTGCTGTGTGTGCGCACTTGCTGATTTTTGGATGGGATTTTTTGTCAAATGCTTCAGCATTAATTTCCTGTGGCGACCGTGTCATACAATGAGAGACAGTGATTTTTAATCTGACATTTCTCAGCGACATTTTCCCCTCATTGCTGCAGCTGATACTGTTTCGCCCCCTCAGTGCGAAAAAGTACTTACCGTTGTTTCTGACTACATCACTAATGGGGACGTACTCATCACACAACATCATCGTCACTTTGCACGCGGCATCGCCTTCCCAGCAAGCTTTGTTCGGTTTCGCAACGGCTCAGCGACAGTAGCGGCCACTAACACTTCACGTGAATTCCTCGTGCTCCCATAAGAAACTTCTCTGCCTTGCAGGGTGGATGTCCAACTTTTTTCTCCGCTGGTGCTCACCGCCTCTCTGCCTTAACAGCGTGTTTCGACAGACGTCTCTCTTCCTGTTCTCTAAAAGACTATTAATGCGAACCTGATGCCTAACCAACGCCAAGAACTACTAACATTGCTTCGACACCCCACGCCATGTTTGATGACACTTCCCCACTACTGGGACGGACTAGTGTTTCACACCGCCGCATCTTTACTGTAGATAAGTCTATCATTCGCCGACGGCTTATCGGGTTTCTCTCTGAGAAAAAAGTTATCGAAGAAAACGTAAATGGCATGCTTCGTCGCAATATTATTCGTCCCTCAACAAGCTCATGGTCCTCTCCAGTAGTATAAGTTAAAAAAAAAAGACGGGTCAATACGCTTTTGAGTTGACTACCGGGCATTCAACAAAATTACCCGCAAAGATGTATACCCGATGCCTCGAATTGATGACGCCCCTGCTCTCTCTAAGGCGCTGAATATTTCTTGACCTAGGACCTCCGCTTAGGGTATTGCACGAGGACAACCTATGCACGAGGACAACAAAGAAAAAACCGCTTTCGCAACTCCCGACGGACTTTACGAATTTAATGTTATGCCCTTCGGCCTTTGTAATGCACCAGTGACATCTGAAACAATGATCGATTAAAATGAAGAACCTGTCATTGCTATTTGGATGACATTGTTATCTTTTCGTCATCTTTTAACGTCCATCTTACGCGCCTGCATGTTGGCATGTTGGCATGATGCACAGAATGAAATTAAAATATTGGGACATCTAGTTAGTCATGACGGCATTCATCCAGACCCTGAAAAAAACATTGCGGTCGTGAATTTTGCTCGTCCACAACGGACTGCAGATTTGCGCAGTTTTCTCGGCCTGGCATCCTATTTCCGCCGTTTTATTACACATTTGGCAACTATAGCTGCTCCCCTTCATGAACGCCTTAAAGCGCGTAGCGCTTTTGTGGGGACTGCGCAGCGCGAAACTGCATCCAAGAACCTCAAGCAAGCCCTGACATCGGATCCTGTTCTTGACTACTTCAGCGACACCGCTCCAACCATCCTGCACACTGATGCCAGTGGTCGCGGTCTCGGCGCTATACTTTTACAGTGCGACGCAACTTCTCGTGAGAAAGTGATTGCTTTCGCCAGCCGGACAATGACTCCAGCTGAGCAAAATTATACCATTACCAAGCAAGAATATCTTGCCGTTGTCTAAGCGGTTCAGAAATTTTGTCCTTATCTATATCGTTGCCACGTCACAGTCGTGACCGATCATCATGCTCTTTGCTGGTTGTCTTCGCTGAAAAACTTGACAGGCCGACTAGGTCGTTGGATTCTACGCCCCCAAGAGTAACAGTAAATGCAGTAACGCAAAAAATAACAGTAATGCAAATAAGGCACTACCTCGACTTTCTTCTTTTCAAGCCTAGCATTTTCCAAACCCCCCCATTTTCTGTTTTTATTTTTTTGCAGCACGGACTCGGCAACTGCACGCCGATTGTCAGCCGGATAGCTTGCGTCAATTAGGCGCATCTGAACAAGTTTGTCGGGTGTTCCACACGTGTCGTGTACCAGATACTCCTTTCTTGCGGCCGGGTTTACACCGGCCCGACCGGTAGATGTGTGAATGACTGGGCACGCGTACACAATAATTCCTTGAAACGTTTGTCAGACCCAAATAAGCTTCCGTGTCACTGTAGACAATGTAAAGACTGCGTGCCGGCTTTAGATAAGATTTCCATACTAGGAAAAGGAAAGAGCAAAGAGGAAAGGGAAATACTGGAAGCCTTTCACATCAGGTTGCAGGGCAGTGATAAGTGCGTTAGCGCTCCATCTCTATTCCTTGCGATAAATAATATAGGTTGATAAAAAACAGTGTACGCGTGTAGGCGGAGAAAGTAAAAAGAAGTTTCCCTGTATCGATGCATTTTGGTTGGGGGGGGGGGGGGGGGCTGTTGGTTGAGCTTGTAAGGGGGTCTCATCACGTGGGTGTAAACGCGCTGATATTCATGTGTCGTTTGGCTTCCTGGGTTTACAACTCTCCAATAAACTTCAGTTGTTAGTCCAGTGCTGTCCTGTGTACTCCTTCTTGTGTACCGTTTTGTTCGCTGGTTGCATTATGCCTATTCATCCCCCAGCCGATCGACGTCACAGTGGTACTGAGATAGTTCATGTGTCTCGTATGAAGCCCTTTGTTCGCTGCAATGTAGCAGTTTCTTAGAAGCGGCCAGGCTGGCTGCTTCCGATCCCCCAGGAAAATTGTGTGAGCCTTCCAAGGATCTACATACCATCGTCATTATCCCGCGACGCCATCGGGGGATGATGACGCGCCACGGTTGTCCATTGGAATAAACGCCAGGCATGGCATCCCTTGCCTTGCCACAGCTGCCTTTACCTGGCCTTCTTCCACAATGTATATATATATAAATACTACCATACGCTTGGTTTTTAATGTTCTTATTACTACTGAGATCTTGAATATTAATATCGTCACAGCTAAAGGTAACTACATCGGTAATATTTACAATCCTATTGTATAGATTTGGAGGTCCTCTTGATGCATTACTATACTACCTTACTGCCCAGGCTTAAGCACATGTTCGTGAGTTTATTGTTCATTTTAGACATTTTTACCCTGTTAACTGCTCAAAAGTAGAGTAGCAAGGTTTCAGTGAAGTACATGTCAGGGAAACAAAATATGGGGCTCAGTGATCGTCTTCTCCTATTCATGCGTTAACCGCAAATCTTGCATTCCAGATCTTCGCAGCGAAGCAGTTTATTATATAAATCTGAAACCCGCTACGGCACGTTTATAGGCTTTCAGTTCCGCCACAACAGAATGAAGTATATGCAAAACATTTTCTACATTGTGGACATCTTAGTTACCATATGTTGATATTTGCACGAGACAGAAAGCTCTGCTTACCTCGCTTCCTTCCGTGAAAGAGCGTTCGAATTTGCGATTGTCGAGCGTTGTCAAGTCTGCTGCACTGCACCTGTGTAGGTCCGGTGAAAGGAAACGAATTAGAAATATAAAAGAATGAGAGGAAGGCAGCAAAGTTTTCGCAGCTGGCTGATGTGCTGTTCATTGCAAAAGCATCACGAGTGGGACGCTGTTGTTGATGATGGTGTTTCCAGACAGTGTCGTCTACATTCTCAAACAGCAAAAGTCATAGGCTCGATACTCGAGTACGGGGGCAGTGTAGTGGTGGCAGACAATGCCGAACATTGCCGCATGTTCTCACTATTGGGCCAGTGGTTTCCTTAAAAAGCCTGATAAGTGCTGGCGTTTAAAGTGACGGCAAAAAACAATTTTTCGAAATACAACACAGAAGCCTGGGTGGCATGCACTAATCGAAAGTGTAGCGCAGAAATAGGACAGTTTCAATTGTCCATTTCACTCGGTAGAAATGGGCAATGTTTGGGCAATATCTGCCATTACGGAAATAATGTCCAGCATATTTGTTAACCACGTTTGCACAATGCAACTTGCCGGCGTCTTTCGGTGTCAATACACTACTTCACGACGTCTAATCGGCTCAGCAACCCCAGTGCCGGCAACTCGCCAACGTGGCCTTCGCCACTGAGATGGAAGGGTGAGAGTGCAATACACACTTTCAGGATTTTTCGATTCTGATCCGCACACTGGCCCCATGCCATGCAGGCGGGCTTTTACGCCTTTCATAAAACTGGGCTATATTATCTGACTTCTGCCACCTGAGCAGCATGCCCTCCCCCCCCATCAACTCAGGCATATAGTCTTTGTTTACTCCCTTCCGCGTGTTTCCAAACCATAAAGGAGCAGGATGTCATGTTGTCCAATTAAGGCAAAGAGTACCTGCGAGAGTACGTCATGACAATATTGAAATCCTCTGCATATTACTGCTTCTGCTAAATATATTTTTCTACACTCGTATCAGCGGAAAGTTCTATGCCCGTCCTAGCGAGCATAATGTTTCTTCAGCCGTTTGTCCACCTAACGTACATTATTGCTCGTTGAACGAGCTTCGTTGGGCAGCACTATCGTTGGGTTATCAGAGCTATGCATGCGCCCGAACTTCCAACACATGCGAGTTCTTTGGAAACTAAATGGTTCGCTTATGGGAAATGAATTCTTCACAGTTTTTGTAAGTACAGCTTTCCAGTTTTGCTAACCCTGGATGCTTGTTTTACATTAGGCAGGAAAACGTTTCAAGGCAAAGAGAGGCTCGAAGTACAGAAATAGGACTCTGTTCATCCAGGCATTACTTTAAAAGAGGTGGAGAAAGAGGCAGAAAACAGTTAATATAGCTCACGTGAGCTTGAATAGGACGGTCTCCTAGCTATCACTCTGAAAAAATATGCAGTGTGAAATTCCAGCAGCAGTAGTCGTACTCAGAATGATGCGGGCAGCACATGTCCGCTCTAGCTCAAGCCGTGCCTCGTACAGTAAGAAACCGACTCTGTAGACATTTATTAATGAGGACGGACGTACTGTTTTTAAATGCATGCATATTAGAACGGTGCTGCCTTGTTTTTGTTCGCCCACAGGTAAGATTAGGTTAAAATGTAAGGTATTATGCATCTCTGCCGCCACTTTTTATGCTACTGGTATAAAGCCGAAAGCAGGGTTCTTTGCCTTTACTCCAGGTTAAAATAAGATCTGCAATAGGTAGGGCTTTAACGTTAGCAGATACTGAGTGCACTATCGATAAGTTACTATCTTTTCGAGACTCCCTGATCTTGTAGCCTTTATAGGAAAATTCATAAGGCGTCTAAATGTTTTTATCTGTCCTTAATCAAGTTTTTACGATGATCCCTGACAATCCACTGCGGCCACAATCGTGCACTAAAGGTTATATTCAGTTTATTTATGCATTCATGTACCTGCATTCGCTTGCAGAAGCATTACAGTTGTTGAATGGAGCAATATATTTCGCGCAGATTGAGCGCTGGGCTAAACAATACATAAATACAGGCAAGAAATATGATGATTCCAATGATTCAAGCAGGACGTATACGTAAAGGAGGAGCTCAAAATGGGGATATAAACGTACGCAACAAATGAAAAAAATAATAAATGCGTGGTCATATCAAGACTTATACAGCAATTATAACAAAGCTTAAAATATGGTAAGTGGACGAAGGCTAACGTACAGACTATACGACATTCCAATTAAGGAATAGCTATATTCAGCGTAGTGTTCAATTCAGAATCAGGTGACTACGGACGCTTCAGGGAAAGCGAACGCCTACAATAAGTTTTTTTTCATTCGATGTTTGCTGCCCCATTAGCAACCTCTCTATCGTCGGATTTGTCGCTTCAGACACAAGCGAGAGCAATCTCCGAAATTTAAATAATCTTTGAAGGGGCGTTATCGCTTGTATTAAATATCAAGGAAAAACGTCTATCGGGCCGGACAACATAGCGAATTTTCGCACAGGTACGCGGAAGGGGTCAGTAATTATTTGATCATTATATTTAAAACCTCACGTAAGCAGCAACGTGTTCCTAATGATTGGCTCATAGCTAAAATAGTCCCTGTGCACAAAACTGGAGACCGGAGAGCCATTGAAAATTACACTCCAATTTGTTCAACTTGGGTTTGCTGCAAACTTTGGGCGCATATAATATCGAAGGCAATCGATACACTGCTTGAAGCATCAAAAGATTTTTTTTTTAAACCAGCCTGGGTTTTAGGAACCGTTTCACTGTAATACAGCTAGTTGAAACAGATAATCATTTAACCAAGGTACTGGACAATAGGAAGCAAACTGATGCATTGTGCCTGGCCCTTTCCAAGGCTTTCGGCAGTCTATAACAATGATTTAAAGAACAAGCATTAATCGGAATTAACAACGTGCTAGTGCAATGGATAGCAGCATACGGATAGCAGTGTAGATCACACAGATCGAAATAAATAGCAGCAATAGGAATTATTAAACTTAACCTATGGAGTTCCTCAGGGCTGCATCTTAGGTCAATTATTGTTCTTAATATATATCAATGACGCTTCCGAAATTATTAAAGATCTTACAGTAAGACCTCGCCAAAGACTGCCTGCTCTATGATGTAGGGAGCAATGTAGATAATAAGAAAATACTGAAATATGCTGTCAAAGCAGTTGAAAAGGGGTGGGAAGGTTGGAAAATGAAAGTGAATAAGGAAAAAAAGCACTTGTTTTAGGAGTAACAAAGAAGACCGAACTTGTCCATGACCACAGGAATGGACTCGGCTCTACCGTATTTAACACAGCCTCTGCACTTAAATATCTTGGAGCCCTCGTTTCTCAAGATTTAGACTAGGTAGAAAAATTGTGTTGTGATAATGTGTTCAGTTGCTGAAAAGAAACTAGTTTCTGCGTTGAAGATAAAAGCTGGCATCGCAAGGTGCCAAACTGTCGATTTAAATTATGTGCGGCCAACATCAGAATATGCGAACAGTATATGAGACCCCGTGGAAACACGTACCGATTCTGTCACAGATATGCTGCGCCTTATAAATATGCCAGCTCAAGATGAGCGTCGGCGGTTTACTGCATTGCAATTTTTGTCTGAGCTTTCAATAAACTCCCTGAGTTTCAACAGTTCGCGTTACTTAGCCACCAAACAAGTTAAGAGCCTAAGAGCAAGTCATGAATATTACTACCAATCCGCGATTCTGCGCTATAACGTAATAACAACTCTTACTTCCCGAGGATGATAGCAGATTGGAATAATTTACCAGCATCTCTTTGACAGGCCGCGCTACTTTGCCAACATTTGAAAAAGCTATTTCTACTGTATACTGAAAAATGTGTTGTAAAGCATTGCCCTGGTAACGATATGCGAATGCAAATCTACAACGGAAATGTTCTATCACATTCATTTTTCTATTTTTCTGATTTATCGATGCTTTCACTTTCTGGTCCCTTGTTTCTGTGATTTACCTGCACTTACGTTGAAAGTCTGAAATCAAAGAATCAAAGAAGTCTGAAATCAAAGAATCAAAGAATAGACTCAAATGTATAATGAAATTTGTATTATTTGTAAATGCTTCCAATGAAACTCGTACTACGTCTCGTTACTGTAACGGCCCAACGGCTAACAGTATTTCAAATAAATAACTAAATAAATAAATAAATTCATTTCTTGAGGAGTATGTTCTACTATATACGATCTGATTGTGCTTAGGAAACATTGGGGGGTTTAAGCACGGCTTGAACTTAGTGATAGTGTTGCAGCGACAGCCTCTTTACACCCGCTTGCCAATCAGCGTTCTTGATTTTGATAATATCTATTTAAATCAGCTTTTGAGAAAAGGCAGGAGCTTTAATTATGATTTTAAATGGACGCCACGGACATGTGGACGCCTACACCTTACAAGGTCAGATCATGTTTTCACACTTTTTTTCTTGTATACTGTAGCAACTCATATCCGAAGGATCCGTGAAAGTACGCGTGGGCTAGACATGAGAATCAAGTCGGCTTCTAGCATTTGCATCAGATTTCAGCCCCCAGCGCGCCTCTCGAGCCAACGGCCGCTTCGTGGTTGTCTGCAAGCGCGGCAGCCGCACGGTGCTGGGGACGTGACTTCATTCCCCCGCGACAGGAAAACATCGTCTCGATGACTAGGTAAGAAGAAAAAAAAACGAAATTAGGGGTGAGGGGAGCTGCACAACAAGTGAAGTCCTCGCTTGCGGGAAACGTCAAGGTTGCGAAACGCAACGTTTACACAGCAAGTTGACTTGAGTTGTTTTTTGCTACAGGTGGGATTAGCCTTGCTTATTCGGCCAGCAATTGCTCCACCGTTGACAAAGCGCTCAGTCACGCTAAAAGTACGGTTTTAAGAGCACCACGCGCACAACTTCAAACCGCTGACGACGAAGCCTGACGGTCACACTTCTATCGGGAGGAACTTCGTAGTTGATGCTGTTACAGCGGAGCAAGACTTTATTCGGTCTGGAGTAACGATGTAGGAGATTTTTGCACAAGGTTTAGTCGCGCACTAGGGTCTATACCCACACTTGATCGCCTGGTCCGAAGTGGGCTTTCCAGTGCCGAAAGTTATATTGTGAAGAGTAGGTGGCACGCTGCACCTTTATGTGCAAGCAGACTAGCTCATTGCCTTACTCGGTTTGTTCCGCGAAATGGGCGGTGTCGGGTGCCACCGCTTCATCCCCGCATGAGGGCATCGCGTCCAAAATCGTGCGCGCCTCATTGTCATAGAAGAGACGAGACTGTGTAAACTTTGTGGTTTCCTGCATCGCCCTATTGTAGGCGAATGGGACATGCGGCAAAATCTCGTCCCTCATCTTATGCTCAACGTCGACGTACTTTGAGGTCATGTCCGCCAGTGTTTTGTTGAGCCGTTTCTTTAGATCATTTATTTAAGTTGATACACTGCTGTTGTGCGATTATTGGTATGGCTGAGAGTTAAAGTGTCACGCAGCTGCCGAGTTGTAAACACCTTGCCTCGGTCAGTAACAATGGTCCACAGCGCACCATGTGTAAGCACAACGTCGTTTATGTGAGCAACTTCACCTGCAGTACCTTGGGCAAGGGCCTCCGTTTTAGCGTAGCATGTGAAGTAGGCTTTGGCGACTACGGGCCACTTGTGGCCGTTCGAGGATAAACGAAATGGGCTTAAAAGGTCCGCGCTTACTTTTTTGAACGATGTTAGGGATGGGCTCAATATATTGCTACATACCGGACGGCTTGAGCGCCGGATATTTTCGCCGTCGACTTTGTCTAAAAGTCAGTACGAACGCTGGATGCTCGGAGCAAGATGTGGCCACTAACAGTTACGCCGGAATCGGGTTACGGTACGTGTAAAGGCATTATGACCGGAAGTTGGATGTTGTGGGTGGCCGGGAGGATTTGGTGCATTAGGTAGGCCGCTATGGCTAGCAGGTAAGTTTTGGCAATGGAAGTAGAATTCTTATAAAGCACCCCATTGAGGAGACAGAACGATGACAACCCCCGAGCAAGGTATCGGGGTATTGTAGGGTGCCTATTGTCCAGCGGCCCATACTAACGCCAAAACATTCTTTTTCAGTGGTACAATAGTGTACATTGGTTTATAAGAAAGGAAAGCCGCAGTATCTGTCCTAGATCGTCAAGGTTGTTCAAGGTGAAAATCTCCATGACGATGACGGCTATTAATAATAAAAATGATAATAGTAACAATACATGGTTCAGAGGAAAGAAAAGGAACAGTATCTGCCACACTTGTTTTTTGGATACCTGAAGCGGGCCGTAAAGAAAAGGAGAAAGGTGGGAGTGTAAGTGGAAATAGAAAAACAGCAGCCATAGTGGATGGATACGAAGTAATCTCAACCACCTGGGGATCTTTAACGTACGGGGCTGGGGCGGTAGGTCAGCGCCGCTTGCGGCTGGGCGTAGCCAGCCACCGAATTTTTTCGGTTGGCGGCCGTCATTCACCCGCCTCTGCTTCGGTGGAGGTGGCTCAGCTACTGAGCCAGTAGCAAGCCACAGCTACTACTGACACCGCACAGCACATGGATGCCTCTCCGTTTCGCCTCCGTCGAATCGCAGCCGCTGGCGGTCGGGATCGAACCCGGGTACTCTGGCACAGTGGTCAGGTATCTTAACACCATCACCACCGCGGAGAGGCAATAATAATAATAATAATAATAATAATAATAATAATAATAATAATAATAATAATAATAATAATAATAATAATAATAATAATAATAATAATAATAATAATAATAATAATAATAATAATAATAATAATAATAATATAACAATATTAATAATAATTATTATTATAATATAATTGGTTCACAGAAAGTGAAACACACACAATATGTCACACTTGCCCCATGGACACCTGAACCGCGCCGTAAGAGAATGAAGGAAGGTGAGATTGAAAGTGGAAAGATAGAAAAGGATCCGTAGTGGAGGGCTATGGATTAATTTAGACACCCCCCCCCCCCCCCTTGGGGATCTTTAACGTGTGCTGACACCACAAAACACACGACGCAGTTTCGCCTCCATAGAAACGCAGCCGCCCGAGGTAGCGATCGAACCCGGGTACTCCGGCATAATAGTCTTGCGCCTTACCACTGCACCACAGTGGTGGGGCAAACCAACACCTTCTCGACTTTTACACTGGAGAAGGTGTTGGGCAAACACGGCGATAATATAATAATAACTGGTTCACAGGAAAGGAAAGGCGCAGTATCACTTCTTTCTGTGGGCACCTGAACTGCGCCATAAGGGAAGGGAGGAAGGTGGGAGTGAAAGTGGATAGAGAGAAAGAGGAGCCGTAGTGGAGGGCTACGGAGTAATTTCGACCACCTGGGGATCTTTAACGTGCGCTGACATCGCACAGCACATGGACGCCTCTTCGTTTCGCCTCCATCGAAACGCAGCCACCGAGGTCGGGATTGAACCCGTGTACTCCGGCACAGTTGTCGGGCGTCTTATCACTGTACCACCCCGGCGGGGACACGGTAATGCCGTAAATTAGGTTTTGAGAAGGAAAGGGCCCCTACACTTTTGAGTGGATGCCACTGAACTGTGGAAATCTACACCTAACCGGATGATTATGTTTTAAGATTTTTTTCTTGTGTATTGTATAGGTATTGGTTTATAAGAATTCCCAGGGAAGCACAGCCGGGCTGTGTTTTGATGGAGGCGAAATGAAGAGGCGTCAGTGTGCTGGGCGATGTCAGCGCATGTTAAAGATCCCCAAGTGCTTTGCCCCGCCGGGGTGGCGCAGTGGTAGGACGCCCGACTACTGTGCCAGAGTTCCCGGGTTCGAACCCGACCGCGGCGGCTGCGCTTCGATGGAGGCGAAACGAAATGGCGTCCGTGTGCTGTGCGATGTCAGCGCATGTTAAAGATCCCCAGGTGGTCGAAATTTCTCCGTAGCCCTCCACTACGGCTCCCCTTTCTCTCTTTCCACTTTCACTCCCACCTTCCTCCCTTCCCTTACGGCGCGGTTCAGGTGTCCACAGAGCAAGTGTGACAGATACTGCGCCTTTCCCTTCCTGTGAACCAACCAACCAATCCACAGGTGCTGGAACATCGTAGCCCTCCACTATGGCTTCTCTTTCTTTACACTCCAACTCCCACCGTCCTCCCTTTCCTTACCACGCGGTTCAGGTGTCCACAGAAACAAATGAGACAGATACTGCGCCTTTCCCTTCCTCTGAACCAATTATTTGTTATTTATTATTGTTTCCCTGCTTATAAACCAATGTGCAATATGGGGAGCTTATAAACAAATGTATAATGGGGATCTTTAACGTGCGCTGACATCGCACAGCACACGGACGCCTCTTAGCTTCGCTTCCATAGAAACGAAGCCGCCGCGGTCGCCGGCTGCTTTTCGATGGAGGCGAAATAAAGAGGCGTCCGTGTGCTGTGCGATCAGAGCCCACAATAAAGATCTCCAGGTGTTCGAAATTACTTCATATCCAGTTTTTTACCCTCAAGGTTGTTCCAGGTGATAACGCACAACGAAGGGCTGCCTCTCTAGTTAAGCCAGATTTTGGGGAAAAGAAGGTGACGTATACATTTGTGTGAAGACGAAATCATGGACATCCACTCTTATTTAGGTAAAGGTCACTTCAGGGGGCAATTTAGAGTTGACCCGCTGGGGTGATGTAGTGGTACGACGCCCGACTACTGTGCTGGAGTTCCCAGGTTCGAACCCGACCGCGGCGGCTGCGTTTCGATGGAGGCGAAAATAAAGTGGCGTCCGTGTGCTGTGCGATGCCAGCGCACGTCAGGGAACCCCAGATGGTCAAAATTCGACCGGCGCACATATAAACAACACTTAGTTTATAAAAACGTGATCATAACGCTTGTTAGGGTTGTTCTTCTACGAACGTCATTATCAAATGCGCGTAAGAAAGCAGTCTGCGATGATTGGCTTAATTCTTCCCCGCGTCAAGCAGGCGTCTAGAGATCTGCAGGCCATGAAGCGCGTGACACCAACCTCGATCTTGTACAGCGCACTTGATAATTGGGTTCGTTGTGTGATCGCGCTCACCTATGAGGCCGCTCACTTTTTGCGTTGCAGCTTATCACCCTTCAATAAGATCCCAGAATCGGTGTAGTTTTGTCGGCGACAGGTCTGTTACTACCGTGCGATGAACAGATCAAGCCGTCACCTTTTATTGCGAAAGCAATACTACTTGCACTTTGAAGCCTTTGCCGTACCGTGGCGGTGCCACCATTGACCTTTCGCGTGACTGATTGATTGATTAAAACTTTTATTTCCACCGATTTAGGAGGACCCCAACTCCCTACTCCCCGCTCCTGGCACGCAGGCCTGAGGAACGGGGGCTGGAACCTCCGCGACTATGGACTGGTGAATATGCATTGGTTATTCACGGCCTCAGTCGCCAGGCGCACGGCTTTTTGCTGGTTAGCGGGGACGTCGCTTCGCAGCAGGGTTACCCAGGCTTCTCTACTTTTAATGTTGTCCCTAGCGCCCGGAGCCTTAGGGCATTCCCAAAGTATATGGTCGAGGGTCCCCCTCGTTTCGCAGCCTTTACATTTATCATTTTTTTCTAAACTATCTGGGTGTGAAACAACCAGATATGGTTCGGAAAATTTTCTGCTTGTAATCGCCTTCAGGCTATGGCCTGTTTATTATTTAAGCTAGGATCCGGTGGCGGCATCGGACGTCTTCCTAATCTATAATTTTCGATTTTTTTATAGGTTTGCAAACGTTCGTACACCGCCTGGCAGTCGGGCGGCTCTGCGTTTGCCCGGAAGTAAAAATCTCGGGCTAAATCATTGCCTCGTTGCCGGGACGGACGTGTGCGCTGGGACCCAAATTAGGGTGATTTTGCGATTGCTCAACCTGCAGCTGTTAGAATTCGGGCAGCTTCTTGTGAAACCCTGCCTTTTCTGATATTCCAGAGAGCAGTTTTACTGTCGCTAAAAATCAATCTAGCCTTCGTTCCGACGCAAGCGAGCGCTATTGCGACCTCTTCAGGCGTGTCTATGTTTCTGCTTCGGATGGTGGCGGAGACGACTGGTGCGCCGCTACCATCGACTACCGCGGCGACTTGCAGCGTCTACGTAGGCAACTTCTTTTACTCTGAATTCTTTTGATCTTTTATCCAGTGCTTCTGCTCTCGTCCGTTTCTCCTTGTGGTATTCTGGGTGCATGTTGCAGGGGGAGGACGGACAATGATGTTCTCGCGGCATTGTGACGGGAGGGAAATCTTGTCGGCTGTGCCCCTATCTATTTTTCGACCCACCCATTCTAAGATGGTTCGACCCGTGCTCGACCTACTTAATCTCTAATTTTGGGCGATTCTCACCGCTTCAGCAAGTTCCGTCCAGCTATTATGCCCTCGCATTTCTATCAGGCGTTGCGTAGAAGAGGAGATGGGCAGACCCAGCGCCCTCTTGACTCAACGCCTGATGAGTGCGTATCATATTTTTTATTGGTCCTGATTTTGAGGAACGGTGTGGCATAGCATATTCGGCTTATTATGTACGCCTGCATCAGTCTCAAGAGGCTTCTTTCTTTGAGGCCTCTGCTTTTGAATGCAATCCTCCTAAATATCCCTGTTACTTGCGTCGCGTAGGTAGTATTTTTTTATCGTTCCGTCGTTATACCCGTCCTCTTGAAAAAAAAGTCCGGCGATTCTGATTTGCTGGACTTTTGGTACGGTTTTGCCGTCGACATTAATTTCTACGTTAAAGTCGCCCCTGCACCTCATTGATTTTGGATTATATATGAAAAGTTCGGATTTTTGCGGAGAGCACGAAAGACCCCTTTCGGCCGCGTAGGACACAGTGGTGTCCGCCGCCGTCTGTAGGCGTTCCTCTATGCTGTAGTCGCTGCCATTGTTCATCCAGAGATTAACGTCGTCCGCGTAAATGCTGAACTTCAGGTCTTTTATGACTTTAAGAGCGGCAGGAAGGCCTTTCATCACCACGTTAAAAAGGAAGGGGGAGAGCACCAAGCCTTGCGGCGTTCCTTTACTTCCCAGGTAGACAGTGGGGGATTCTAGGTCCTGAAACTTTAGTTTCAACGTCCTGTTTGTCCGGCAATCCATTACGTAATTATATGCCCTCTCGACGACTCCTAATTCCTGCAGTCCCGCGAGAATTGCCTGGTGTTTTAGGTTGTCAAATGCTTTTGTTAGATCTAGTGCTAGAATTACCTTCGCGTCTCTGGATTTCTAGTCAATTATGTCAGGTTTTAATCTGAGCAAATACGTCCTGTGTGCACAGGCCCGGTCGGAACCCGACCATCTCATGCGGCCACAGGTCGTCTTTCTCCATGAAATTAGTTAGCCTTGTTTGGATTACGCGTTCCATACGGTTTAAAATGCATGAGGTTAGAGAAATAGGCCTGAGGTTTTCCAATTTCGGGGGCTTTCCAGGTTTTGGAATTAGTACAACGTTTGCAGTTTTCCACTGCTGGGGAAGACGACCGCTACTCCATACTTCTTGCATATAGTTGGTGAGTGCCGTTATGGAAGCGTCGTCTAGGTTTCTTAGCATTTTATTTGTTATTCCATCGGAGCCGGGACCTGATCGCGTCTTTAATCTCAGGATTTTGGCATTACCTTCCGCTTCTGAGATGGGCGCGTCGAGGGCCTTGTTCGGAGGGCCCGCGTATTGCTTAAGAGGGAGGGATGTTGTATCGCCGGCATATGTGTCTACAAGTTTAGCTATTAGTTGCGCATCAGTGCCCTCAAACGCGTGTCTTGCCTTTGCTATTGCTGTGTTCGATTGTGTTTTCGAACTGTCGGGATCAAGAAGATATCGTAGCAGGCTCCACGTCTTTGAAAGGCTCATGTTGCCCTCCATTTCATCGCACCTGTTACACCAGTTTCGCTCGCAGAGTTTAATTGCATAATCCTCAATGTCATTGTGCCTGGCTATTTTTCGTCTTCGGTTTCGGGTCCATCTCTGACACCGGAGGCGCCTTTCCATACCTTTTTTTGCTTCCCACATTTGTAGGAGTTTCCTGTCGACTGTTCTCGGTGCATCGTCCCCCTCTGGGGTAATGGTAGCGGATGTAACGTGGTGCATGAGGGTTTCTGCCCAATCGTCGATATTTTCAATATTTTCGTCCATGTTTGCGGATTCCCTAATTTGTCTGAATTTCTCCCATTCGATTGCGCTGATGACCATTACTCGTCTTACTTTGACTCCCCGTTTAAGCGTTATTTCGAGGACGTAATGATCGCTTACAAAGTTGAGCTCTGTGTTCTTCCACCTGAGCTCCTCTATGTTTTTGGCGAATGTTAAGTCTGGGGTTGTGTTTTGCTCTTACTGTTTCCCACCCTGGTCGGGCAGCCAGAGTCTGTCTGCAGGGCGAGGTTTAATTCGTGAAAATCTTCCCATAACTGCCGGCCCTTCGGATCTTGCCTATTATATCCCCACTCTTAGTGGAAAGCGTTGAAGTTTCCTACAATTAGCAGGGGGTTCGCTCCGGCTGCCTTCATTGCTTTGCGAAATAATGTTTTGAACCTAACTTTGCGCTGCTGAGGAGAGCTATATATGTTTAGGACGAAAATACTGGGTTCTTTCTTCCTGCCCGTGATTTCAATGAAAACCGCCTCAATGTCACGCGAACTAATTTCAAGTTCGATCACCGCTACGTTCCTTTTGACGAATGTAGTGACCCGGGATTTTTCTCTCCGGTCACTAGCAAACGCTTGATATCCTGATGATCTAATTACTCCTTAGCGTTTCCTGTAGGGCTACGGCGAGAGGTTTAACTATTTGCTCGAGATGTTGCACTAACGCTCGCTTGCGCGGGGATCTTCGGCAGTTCCACTGCCATACCTTCGAATTAATCTTTGGTTGCGTTTTGCCCTTGTTAGAATTGGTCCAGTATCCCTTCTCTCACTGTTTGCCTTTCTGCCATAGCAGCAAGGTCGCGTTTGTTTGTTTAGTGTCCTGAATTTGGTTTAGGGTGCCTATGATGCTGGTCATGCCTGTCTCGAGCCTCTTGAGTCTCGCCCTGTATTTGGCGTCTAGTCTACGCTCTATTGCCGCCAGCAGATCTGTTTCTCCGTCTCTCCGTTTCTGCGGGGGAGGTGGTCTGCACTGTTCGGTGATCATTGCGTCTTCCTCCGCGTCTGACGCCGCGGGTGGTGTTAGCACATTTGGCGTCGCAGGAGGAGGTGAAGGTTTGGCTACTTGTTTTGCGGGGGGGGGGGGGGGGGGCTGTGGAGGCAGGGGAGCCCCGGAATTTGGCTGTGATTTGGATTGGTGGGGGTCCTGGGTGAATTTTTTAATAATCTCCCCCAGTTCCTCGACCTCCTTTAACTTTTCTATTTCTTTATCTTTTTCTTTGTTTTCCTAATCTTTAGCCTGGGGAACCCCACTGCTGAAACTCACGGTTTTACTGTCCCCGCTCGGGCTTCGCTTTTGGGTGGCCGACGGGTTCCTTGGGTCCCTGGAGTTGGCCGTGGCTCTGGATTTGGGCCCCGACCTGGACTTGGATCCGGACCGCTCCCTGCTGCAGCGGGAGCTTGAACGGTGACGTCGGTTGGCGTCCTCCAACTGCGGAAAGTCCCCGCTCTGGGCACGGAAGCCTCCGTCCCTGTCTTGAGAATATCCGCGTTGGTCAAGGTGGTCTTCTGAATTTCGAGCATCCTCTGCGGCCGCTCTCAGGTGTGGTGTTGGAATATTGCTGCTGCTCGTTGTGCTGCTGCTGCTGCTGCTGCTGTTCGTCGATTTTCTGCTCCTATTGACGTTTTTTGGTCTGGTAGGGAGTCCTGTAGAGCTCTCTGCACTTCTTGTCGCCAAGCGGATGGTCTTTACCGCACAGCTGACATTTTATTTCGCAGGTGTGTCCCTGATCTGGGCGCTCTTCTCCGCATCCTCTGCACTTAGCGTTATTGGGATCTGGGTAGGCATCTTCGCGGTGCCCTAGGCGCCCGCATGCGTTGCAAACCTCGTATTTCTTTCTATATAATGCACATCTTTGCCATGTAAGTGAGAGTTTCGCCCACCTCGGAACCTCTGGTTTTTCAAACAGTATGAGCAGGGTGGTTGAGCTCCTGCCCAGGCGCCTGGCTCCTAGCACGGAGGAAGGGGGGTGGGGGGTGGGGGGGGGGGGGTTGCCTTTGATCGTGCGTAGCCGTTGCACTATTTTTTCCTCGGTGATGCGAAGGGGAATGTCGTGTACCACCCCCTTGCCGCAGTCTTCGGGCATAGCGACGTACGCCGTGATTTCAATTTTCTGGCCCTCGAATTCGAGGACGCGTAGTGTGACGTATTTTATTTTCCGTTCTTCGCTGTCTGTTGCGATACGGATAGACTGCTGTTTTGTGTTGACCGAGAAGGTGTCTTCCGCGGCCTGTCTCATGTTTGTATTCGCGGTGCGAGCGATCAACTCCGCAAGTTTAATGTTGCCGTACTTACGTAGGCGGCTGACTCCTCCCCGTGGGCGGAGAATTATTTTGTCAGCTCCGTCGGTTATCTTGATCGATTGCCTTTCAAGCGACTTTGCTGCCAATCTCTTTCCGGCGAGCTTGGACGCGGCTCGCTCTCTCCCTTGATCATCGGTGACGCTGCGTTCCTCGCTCTCAAGTGGCACCGCCTTTCTTCTTTTCTTTAGTAATAGACCACTGACCAGGTTTTTTCAGCTCAGCAGGGTCTATGCTCGTTCCCTCCACGGTTTCCATCATTTTCGTTGAGCTTCTAAACGGCCGGGGGTGCCTTTGTTTGCCTAGGCCTAACTAGGCCTAATGTCCCTCGTTGCTTGCTACGTTTTTAGATAATCTAAAAACGTTGGTTGCTTGCGAAGTTCTTCAAAGCCTCGAATCCAAGGTGGGCCGATTCTTTCACACATTTTTGAGACCTTTCGCGTGACCTCTGTGTGACGTCACTGCGAAGAGCTGGGCGACCATCGCGCGCCGTCTGCGAGTAGTGGCGGTGCCACCGCCGGCGGCCTAACTCCCGCGCTGTTTGCCAGGAGCGAAGCAGGTGTTGTGACGTCACACCGAAGAGCAGGGCGACCATCTCGCGCCGTCTGCGAGTAGTGGCGGTGCCACCACCGGCGGCCTAACTCCTGCGCTGTCCGCCAGGAGCGCAACAGGTGTTGTGACGTAACGCCGAAGTGCTGGCCGACTATCACGCGCCGTCTGCGAGTAGTCGCGGTGCCTCCGCCGGCGGTTTAACAACTGCTTGGACAATGCTACCTACCGCTAGGGAAGCTCGTCGCAATGAGCGTTACAGACAGCAGTGAGCTACAGAGACGGAGGAACAGCGCGAGAGAAGACTTTCGAAGAGGCGTGCTCAGTATGCAGCTTTGCGTGGACGTGCAACCTCTTCAGTGGAAACAGTGGAAGATGTGGCGGATGTTACTGATTCGCTCAATGCCATGGAGAGTGATGCAGAAGCCAGGTGTAGATTCAGCAGTGATGAACGTTGGAACTTGACGAAACGACTGCGATGTTCCCAGGAAACCCAGGAACAACGACAGGAGCGGCTTGAGGAGGAACGTCCATCGCGGATTAAGGAAAATGAACCCGAAAGGAAGAGACGCGCCGAGAAAACACCAGAACAGCGAGAACAATGTTTAAAGAAGAGACGGGAAAAGTCTCTTGCCAAGCCTGGCCTGACCCAAACCGATGGAGACGTTACTGAAGAGCGTCGTGAGGACTACGAAAGAAGAGTCGGGGAATTTGAAACGCCATATCGTATCCAGAGTGAATCATTGTATAACCACAGTCTAACCATAACAAGCATATCCATAAGCACCACCACCAGCTGAACATTAGGCTCGACCGCACCACAGCTATGGCCTCTTCAACTTACCTGCGACGCTTGTTCGTCTTGCAGGTTTCCGTCTGCCTCCTGCGATGCGGCAGCTGGTCCACGAGTGATGCCCGGGTGGTCACACGGATGCCAGCCTGGCCGCCAGCACATCGCGGCCCTGAGCCCGTCCTGCCCCACAGCATCCCACCGACCACGCGCACGTCAACAGCACCGCTGCCCCACTGCCTGCCAGCGCCGCCGCAGGATTATGCCCCGCGATTATCGCCACATGCATTCTCATCGACGATAGTCAATCGCCAACAATCAACCTCCTTGCCACCTGACCGCTTTATAAACAAGACGCCACCCAACACCGCCTTCAGCTATGACCACTGCAACTCACCTGCGACGCTTGTTCGTCTTGCAGGCAAATGCAAAATATACTTTATTCGCGCGACGCACGCGCTATGCTGGCTCACTGGTGTTGCCGAGCCCACTGTGCTGCATCCAGATTGACTATGTTATCAAGCAGTTACTGAGCCTCGCTGGCGACGTTGAGCTAAACCCAACACTCGTTCCGGTGATACCCAATCTTCCACCGAAATACTTGAAGCACTAAACGAAATTCGATCCGGACAAGCTGACTGTTCATCAATGATAGCAGTTAAAGAACAGATGAATCACTTACGAGAAATCTCCGAACAAAATGCTGTGCAAATTGCCAGCATTGAAAACAGACTGGATGATTCGGACGACAGATCACGCAGATCAAACCTTTTGTTTTTTGGCCATAAAGATGTCGAACGCGAAACATGGGCGCAATCGGAAGACCTCGCAATACACCATTGTAGTACGCTATTAGATACTACCCTCGTTCCTGTTGATATTGAAAGAGCTCACAGGCTGGGAAAGTTCAGGGCGGACCGTGACCGACCAATCATCGTTAAACTCGCCCACTTTAAGGTAAAAGAAAAGCTACTTTCATGTGCCAAAAAACTAAAAGATACAGGTTACAGCATTTCTGAAGATTACTGTCCGCACAAGCTTACCGCTAGAAAGCTTCTCCTGGAATTCGGTAAATCACAGAAAGAGAAATATAAACATGGACACAACAAACTAATCATCGGAAACAAAACCTACATATTTGACCACAGCATTGAGCATGTTATCCCCCACCCTTTAAACTCGTAGAAGGAAATCATTCGCGTCCTAACCTTTCATACATTTCTTTTTTATATACTAATATTCGAAGCCTTTTGCCAAAGCTTGATGCACTCCGTAATATAATTCACACAGCAGAATCTAACCTGGTCATTCTTACCGAGACGTGGCTCAATTCATCAATCGCAGACTCCGAAGTACTCTCGCTTTCTTCAGACTTCAATATTTTCCGGCGTGATCGAAATAATAAACGTGGTGGTGGTGTACTGATAGCCGCCCACCGCAGCCTTCAGTGCACTGAATTTAGGACATCCTCCCCCTTAGAAATTACATTTGTTATTAGTAACGCCTCTTATCCACCTATAGTAATTGGCGTCTGCTATCGCCCTCCTGATACTGATATTTCTTTTGTTGCCGAGTTCCACGAGGTCCTTTTATCAGTAACCAGCGCATACCGTCTATCGCCTATCCTGCTTTTCGGAGACTTCAATTTCCCTGCGATAACTTGGTCAAATCTTGCCTCAGTTCTATCACAAAACAACAGCGAAAGTGACTTCGTAAACAGTTTCCTAACGTTTGGACTAACGCAAACAGTCACAGAGCCGACGCGTCGCGGTAGCAAATCCTCAAACACACTCGACCTAATTTTAGCTTCCGAGCCCGATATGCTCTCTCCGCTCACATATTTGCCAGGGCTTAGTGACCATTCAATTTTGCACGGTTCCTTTCATTGTCATCTGCCGCACACGTCTAAAATAACGAAAACAATAACACTATACGACAGAGGGAATTATTTCATAATTAATGCAGCACTCGAAGAATTTTGCATCTGGCTTCTCCACGATTTTTCAAAACGCTCCGTAGAAACTAACTGGTTACTTTTTAAGAACAAAATGCATGAGTTGATACTAACGCGCATACCAACTACTACTATAAGAGAAAAACAGTCATCACCATGGTTGAACATCACGTTGAAACCTCTTAATAACAAAACGAAAAGGCTATTCCGCTCAGCTAAAAAAACTAACAACCAATGTTCATGGCAAAAGTATTACGCAGCGGAAAAGGAGTTTGAATCACTTGCCAGCAAAACTAAACGCTCTTTTTATTCATCAGTCTTGCCAACAATGATAAAAAATAACCGTAAAAAGTTTTGGAATACGATTTGCCCCAAACACTCGCAACCGTTACAACTATGCGATCAGCAGAACCGTCCAATCCCTGACCATAAAATAGCTGAAGAACTTAACCACGCATTCACATCTGTATTTACGCAAGAACCCGCCAACACTTTACCAGATTTCCTTAGCTATGATCACGCAGTCATGCCTGATGTCATTTTCAATCCTTTCGGTATCGCGAAAATTATTGACTCACTAAAACTTACATCTTCATCAGGTGTCGATGGCATCAACTCAAAAGTACTAAAACACACCAAAACTGTTGTCAGCGTCATTTTATGTCATATTTTTCAGCAATCGTTGTCATCAGGAGTGGTGCCGGAAGACTGGAAAATAGGCAAGGTTGTTCAAGTTCCGAAAAAAGGTCCTTCATCTTCATGTTCTAGTTATCGTCCTATTTCACTAACAAGCGTCTCTTCAAAACTAATGGAGCATGTGCTTTACTCTCACATGGTAAAATTTCTAATTTCTATAGCCTTTTTTCATCCTAATCAACATGGTTTTCGTAAAGGACTGTCATGTGAAACTCAACTAGCTTTATTCATCAATGACATAAGTTCTAACCTGGATTTAAACGTGCCTGTAGAGGCTCTTTTTTCAGATTTTGAAAAAGCATTTTACAAAGTTCCCCATCAGCGACTTTTACTTAAACTTTCACGACTACGCATTAACCCTCTTGTATTGGAATGGATACGTAATTTTCTGACTAACCGGAAGCAATTTGTGTACGCTAACAAACTCTCATCGACTTGCTCCCCAGTCCTCTCCGGCGTTCCCCAAGGCACTGTACTTGGACCCTTGCTCTTCCTAATCCACATTAATGATATGCCTAGTAGCATTGTTTCTAACATCCGCCTATTTGCAGACGATTGCGTCATCTACCGTCCCATCCATAACAGTTCCGATTCTCGCATTCTTCAAGATGACTTTAAACGCGTTGAAGCCTGGTGCGACAAATGATTAATGTCTTTAAACACTAATAAAACGTCATTACTCTGTTCTCATCGACGACAGCACTATCAACCCTCCAGGTATGTCATCTGTGGCTCCGAAATTTCATCTGTCCAATCATACAAATACCTTGGAATCACAATTTCGAACACACTTAATTGGTCTGCACATGTAACGAACATTGCTAACGAAGCCAATCGCACTCTTGGTTACCTCCGTCGAAATTTGCGCCTCGCCCCTGCCTCGATTAAAGCACTAACTTACCTCACGTTCGTTCGATTTAAGCTAGAATATGCATGCTCAATCTGGGACCCTCATCAAGCTAACCTTTGTAATATCCTCGAATCAGTTCAAAATCGCGCAGCAAGATTTATCTTTTCAGACTATTCTTATCAATCCAGCGTAACTGCTCTTAAATCTAAGGCTCACCTTACTAATCTCAATTTGAGGCGTTGCATCTTTAGGCTTTGCCTTTTTCATAAATTTTATCACACGCCACTTAATGTTTCAGTGATATTACCAGCTCATCGCTTCTCAAACCGCACCAGCCATCCCAAAGTTGTCTACCCTCCACCAGCGCAGACTACAGCTCATCTTCGCTCGTTCTTCGTAAAACTGCTCGGGACTGGAACAATCTACCAGTCGACTTCGTGCACCACTCCAATCCATCTCAATTCAAGGCAGCCATCGAATCTATTTTCATATAAAATAGCAGCCCATCCCTCATGTAATACCCCTTTCCTGGGGCATTTGAGGTATTGATAATAAATAATAAATAAATAAATTAGCTGAATCTGGACGTAGCCATGAGTATTGTTTTCGTAATCTACTGGGCTTAACCAAGCTAAGCCTCTGCCAATTTTTTAATACATTCTTAAATAAAACTGTAATTCGCCGGCGACAAAGCTCGCCTGGCGACGCTCATTTGGCCAAGTGCTTGCATGCGTATCACACCTCGCCAGTTATCAGAGCAACAGTGGTCAGAAGTCCAGAAGTGAAAGGGCTTTCGGCTCAGCCGCAAAATGAACCATTCTCGCCATCACTAAAGGCAGAAAGGCATTTAAAATGCATCGAAATGATTTATTACCGCAGCCAGAAACTTACCGAAAGCTTTTCACTTCAATTCATTCCTAATGGTTCTGTGATGGTTTCATTTTGCGGATGAGACAAAAATAAATTTTGCTTCAGGACTTCTGACAATGACTGTATGTAACACGTCAGATCTAAAATTAGCTTAATTACTATATTGCCGCGAAACCTTCAAAACAGTATTTGTTGTTTTTTAACAGCCGCCGGCATACAGGCTTATCACTCTTATTCTGGACCGCGTATCAGTTCCGTAACCTTTGTTGGTTAATGCTCGATGTCACGAGTCACACCTTTATCAGTTTTATTTCGCGCAAGATGCACCGAGATCTGTCTCGAAAGTTCCGGCCACTTGGGTGTCTTTCCACAATGTTCCAGCCCGTGCTGGTAGCTGTTTGCGACGTTATCTAGATTGTTCTGTGCAGCCTTTAAATTGAGCGTTGACGAGTGTGACAGGCATTCTTTGTTCGACGATCGACGAGCACGTTTGTTTCTATCGCCGCCGCCGAGTTGCTTAATTCTTTTGCGGGCGCAAGTCAGCCCAAATAAACAGTTTCTTTAGTGCAATCATCGACCCTTCAATTGTGCCGTCGACCTCGTCACCACTACGTGACATCTGGTGGAGGTGCTGCCTTTGATCCTTCAAGCGAAGACCCAAGCCGTGTTCCTGTCGCCCTGGAAGGCCAGCCTACAGGTCACCGAGCCAACCGCCGACTTCAAGGCCTACAACCCGAACACGGTCTGCTGCTTGACCCCGTTCGATCTCGGAAGGCATCGACGCTGACAATGGCCCAGCCTACAGCGCCGGTTATTTTCGTCCAACCCCGGGAGCCCCCCTGCTTCCATGGACTACCGGATGAAGATGCGGGAGATTGGATGGACCTTTTCGACCGTGTGGCAGATTTCAACGGCTGGAATGACGCCGCGAAACTTAGGCGAGTCTACTTTGTTCTTCAAGGACATGCCCGAGTTTGGTTCGAAAATCATGAGGCAACTATGAAGGATTGGGAGACCTTCAAGGAAGCGTTGCTGACTGCCTTTTCAAGCATCGTCCGAAAGGAAAAAGCCCAGGCCCTTCTTCAGTCAAGACTGCAACTTCCTAACGAATTTGTCCTGGCGTACGTTGAGGAGATGAAGCGCCTCTTTCGCCGCGCCGACCCTAACATGACTGAAGGTGGGAGAGTCAAACTTTTAATGCGAGGCGTCAAAGAATCGCTTTTTGGAAATCTTGTCCGAAATCCGCCAAAAACAGTGGCGGAATTTGAAACTGAAGCGTCTGCCATCGAGAAGACGTTGTACACCCGGATGCGCCACTACGAGCGGCCACTTCAGCCAGACTACTCAAGCCACTACCCCAGCGCATCTGCAAGTGGAGAGAACCTTCGTGACCTCATCCGGGAGATCATGCGAGAGGAGCTCCGCTGATTGCAGCCATCATCGCAACAACCCCAGGTGGCGACGCTCGCGGACGTCGTCCGTGAAGAAGTCCAGCAGGCGCTGGGCGTTCCTGAAGCGATGGCTGCGACTGTTCCAGCACAAGAGGCAACAGCGATGAACTACGCTGGTGCATTACGTCGCCCTCCGCTCCGACGTGATGACTTTCCGAGCCCTCGCCGCTACCGGCCTGTTCCTGAAAACCGCCCCTTGGCTCCCGCCCGCCAAGCCTACCAACGACCAACAAGCCCCAGGAAGTGCGACGCATGGAGGACAGCGAACAACCGGCCATTATGCTTCCACTGCGGTGAGGCCGGCCACATTCTGTGGCACTACCCGTACCGACGAATCGGTCTCCGCGGATTTGCAGTCGACGCTCCACGACTACGCCCAGGTGAACGACCGCAAGAAATCGACAACTATCTGCGTAGCGGTCAGATTGCGCCACAAAGCCGTCGATTCAGGTCTCCATCGCAGTACAGAGCCCGCTTTGCGTCGCCAGGACGTAACTATGATGGTAGTGTGCGCGGAAGGTGCCCGAGCCCCCGTAGGGGAAACTAAAGGCAACAACCTTTGGAGGTGAGGTTGCTCAAAAGCGAAAATACGAAGATCCTCCTCCGCCGCCGATGACCACTAACGACGACGCAACCATTTCATCGCCGCTCCACACGACGACATCGACGACAACACGACCAGAGTGCAAGCAGAACCGCCGCCCAGCGAAGTAACAACGGTATGCCCCGGCCATGACCTGAAGAAACGATGGAGCCGAGATCGGACACTAAGGCCCACGTGCAATGCGAGGACGCGAACAAGTGACCTTGAAGTTGATGTCGACGGTCGCAGAGTCACTGCCCTAGTAGACACCGGAGCTGACTATTCAATCATTAGTGGACCGTTAGCCTCTCAGCTAAGAAAAGTTACCACCGCTTGGGATGGCCCGCTGATTCGCACAGCAGGTGGCAACCTGATTACCCCATCGGGACGATGCACTGCAAGAATAACCGTAAATGGGCGTACTTACCCCACCAGCTTTCTGGTCTTGCAGCAGTGCTCCCGCGACGTGATTTTAGGCATGGACTTCCTAAATGAACATAGGGCTATCATCGACCTGCGATCCAAGCTCATCAAGCTCTCTGCAGACAAAGCCATTCCTGCTACGACGACGTCGATGCAACACATCCCTCTAAACGTCCTCGACGAAGAATTGAACGTCCCGCCCCGATCAAGTATCGCAGTCTGCGTAGGTAGCGCCAACATCGAAACCGCTGAAGGCATCGTCGAAGGAAATATCCAATTGCTCTTAGAACGAGGTGTCGGCATCGCAAGAGGCATCACGAAATTCCGGAGAGGTCAAGCTCAGGTTCTGGTAACAAACTTCACTGAAGAATACCGGCATCTCAACAAGGGCACGACGATCGCCTTATGTATTCTCCCTCCACGACCAAACGCTGGAAGACGCACCGGACCTATTCCGTCAGCCCACATTTGACATCAACCCGGCATTGACCCACAACAGGAAAGACCAGATTCTCAGTCTGCTTCGAAGCTACGGGGAGTGCTTCTCATCGTCATCGAAGGTACGACAAACACCACTGGCCAAGCATCGCATAATAACGGACGAACACGCCCGACCTCTGCGCCAAAGCCCTTATCGTGTATCGCCGCGAGAACGCCAGGCCATTCGCGATCAAGTTGAGGAAATGCTGCGTGATGACGTAATCCAGCCATCGAACAGCCCCTGGGCGGCACCAGTCGTTTTGGTCAAGAAGAAAGACAGTACACTTCGCTTCTGCGTTGATTACCGCCGCTTGAATAGCATAACGAAGAAGGATGTCTACCCGCTTCCCCGCATCGACGACACTCTCGACCGGCTCTGCAATGCAAGGTACTTCTCATCGATGGACCTGAAGAGCGGATATTGGCAAATTGAGGTCGACCAAAGAGATCGCGAGAAGACCGCATTCATCAGACCGGACTGCCTTTATGAATTTAAGGTGATGCCATTTGGCCTATGCTCCGCACCAGCCACGTTTCAACGAGTAATGGACACAGTCCTGGCAGGCTTGAAGTGGCAAATTTGTTTGGTATACTTGGACGACGTTGTTGTCTTCTCGTCAAACTTTGAAGACCACCTAAAACGACTACAGACAGTGCTGGAAGCCATCAAGTCATCGGGGCTAACGCTAAAAGCAGAGAAGTGTCATTTCGCCTACGAAGAACTCCGATTCCTAGGTCACATCGTTAGCAAGGACGGTATTCGCCCAGACCCGGAGAAAAGAGCTGCAATCGCACAATTCCCACCGCCTGCCGACAAGAAAGCCGTGCGCCGATTCCTTGGGCTGTGCGCCTATTATCGACGATTTGTCAGCAACTTTTCGCGGATCGCCGAACCGTTGACGCAGCTTACAAAGGCTGACGTACCTTTTAAATGGGAAGCGCCGCAAGGAGAAGCCTTCGACGAACTTAAGCGCCGCCTGCAATGCCCTCCTGTACTTGGCCACTTTGATGAAAACGCCGAAACCGAAATTCACAGCGACGCGAGCAGTGTAGGCCTAGGAGCCATTCTCGTCCAGAAGACTGCCGGACAGGAAAAAGTAATCGCCTACGCTAGCAGGTCTCTCACAAAAGCCGAAGTAAATTACTCGACGACCGAGAAGGAGTGCCTTGCGATCATCTGGGCTACTTCTAAGTTTCGTCCATACCTATACGGCCGACCATTCAAGGTGGTAAGCAACCATCACGCGCTCTGCTGGCTGGCTAATTTGAAAGATCCTTCCGGCCGCCTTGCCAGATGGAGCCTACGACTTCAAGAATTTGACATGAATGTAGTCTATAAGTCGGGCCGGAAGCATTCCGACGCAGACTGCTTATCCCGCGCTCCCGTCGATTCTCCCCCGAAGGACGATGACGATGACGCCTTTTTGGGACCGGTAAGCGCCAGCAGTTTCGCAGAACAACAGCGATCAGACCCTGAGCTGAAAGCGCTAGCCGAATACTTGGAAGGAAAGACCGCTTCCCCTCCTGGTGTGTTCAGGCGACATTTATCATCCTTCACGTTAAGCAATGGCCTCCTCGTGAAGAACTTTGCACCCAACAAGACCGCGCAGCTTCTCGTAGTGCCTAAAACCCTTCGGAAAGAAATTCTGCAGGCGTTGCACGACGAGCCCACAGCAGGCCACCTCGGATTTGCGCGCACGTTGCGTCGAATTCAGGAGAAGTATTTCTGGCCGCGACTGCCTGCCGAAGTTTTCCACTACGTGAAGACGTGTCGTGAGTGCCAACGACGCAAGACGCCGCCGATCAGACCAACAGGACTACTAAACCCGATTCCGCCCCCAATCCTGCCCTTTCAACAAATTGGGATGGATCTCCTCGGCCCCTTTCCATCTTCGTCCATGGGTAACAAGTGGATCATCTTGGCCACTGACTACCTTACCCGTTACGCCGAAGCAAGAGCACTACCAAATGGTTCCGCGGCAGAAGTCGCCAAATTTTTTGTCGAACAAATTCTCTTGCGACACGGCACGCAGAAGTGCTCATCACGGACAGGGGAACGGCGTTTACGGCAGAGTTGACGAAAGCCATCCTGGAATACAGTCACACAAGCCATCGACGAACAACTGCGTACCATCCCCAGACCAATGGCCTTACGGAGCGCCTGAACAAAACGATCGCGGACATGATCGCTATGTACGTCGACGCTGAACACAAGACCTGGGACGCCATCTTGCCGTACGTGATCTTCGCGTATAACACGGCAGTCAAGGAGACGACCAGAGCGACCCCGTTTAAGCTTGTGTACGGCAGGGAGCCCACGACGACGCTCGACGCAATGCTGCCGCACGTAACCAACGAGGACAACCTTGACGTCGCCGCCTACCTGCAGCGTGCAGAGGTAGCCCGACGACTCGCACGCTGCGTATTAAGGACCAACAGCGCACCGACAACAGACGATACAATTTACGATACACAACAGACGATACAATACGCCTGCCACAGACTTTTTATCTGTTGTAGCCCTTCATTGCACCCGCCACCGTTTTGGTGGTGGACAACGGCTTGTGGCGCGCGTGTTTCTCTCCATCTTCCTTTGCTTTCTTCTCTATAAAGATCCCCAGGTGATTGAAATTACTACGTAGCCCTCCAATACGGCTCCTCTTTCTCTCTTTTCCCTTTCACTCCCACCTTATCCCTTCCCTTACGGCGCGGTTTAGGTGTCCACAGAAAACAAGTGAGACAGTTATCGCGCCTTTCCTTTCCTATAAATCAATCAATCTCTCCTGTCTGCACGGGGCAGCGGAGGTGGCTCAGCTATAGAGCCAGTAGCAGGCCCATGCATTTTCTTTTCCTTCATCCTACAGCCACAACAACAACCGTGCATTTTTTCCCTTCTTCCTACAGCCACAGCAACAACCCCGCATTTATGAGCGTGGCTATCCGAGCCCTACGGGGCTAGTAGGTCAATGCAGCTTGCGGCGGCGGATAGCCAGCCACCAAATATTTACCGGTTGTAGGCCGTCATTGCACCCATCCCCGCTTAGGTGGTGGATGACGTCTGTTGCGGCGTGCGTCGTTCTCTCCCTCTTCTTTTATTGCGAAAGCGATACTACTTTCAGTTTTCAGCACTTCGAGTAGCGAGGCGGTAGCTACTATTGACCTTTAGCGTGACCTTTGGCGCGTCGCCAACTAGAGCTGCGCAAAAACAGGGACCCCAGAGAGAGAGAGAGAGAAAACATTTATTGCTCTAAAAAGTTTCTGGTTTTAGCGGCGGGTCGATGTCTTCATATCTTCGGCCTCTTCACAAGGTCGGCGCCACTATTCCAGGGCACCGCTGAGTCTTGCTGCTTCGCAGGCGTGCCGCACCAGTGCCCTTTAGGCCGTGAGCTCGCTGCTGGTCCGCAGACCCTCCCATTGTTCCGCACTCGGGTTATTTAGTTTGTGGAATGCTCTGTTTCGTTCGCATTCCCATGTGATGTGGTATAGGGGGGGGGGGTTGCCCCGCACCACGGACATGTGTTCCTGTATTGTGTAGGGAACATCTTGTGTAGTATGTATAGATTGTGGAATGTCCCTGCTTGCAGTCTCCGCCAGCAGACCGCCTCGTGCTGTGTTAATGATGTGTGGGGTGGTGGGTATTTGAATCTCCGCCCTCTGTGGCAGTTTAGTATTTCTGTATACGTTGGTTCCACCGTTATGGGGTCCTCCAGGTCTTCTGACTGCCCTGCTCTTTTCGTGATCTCGCGAACTAGGCTGTCTACCCTCGAGTTACCCTCTATCCTGGTGTGTGCCGGTATTCAGAAAATCCTGTGTCTTAAGGTCTTATTTGGAAGCTTTGCTTGGAGGAGGATGCTCAGCGCTTCCTTGCTTATTTTGCCCCATGTGTTGTTCCTGCATGCTGCTTTGGAGTCTGTTAGGATTATGAGAGACTTGTTCCTACGATAACCTTCGGCCGCCGCTACAGCTACGGCAGCCTCCTCCCCCTACGTTACCGTACAGTTTCTTAACGTCGCACTGCTGATTGGTTCCCCCATTTGGTCTACCACTGCTGCCGCGACTCTGAACTTTCTGGTCCTGCAGTCCCATGGGTATAGGGCCGCGTCTGTGTATACTGTATTTTCCATTGTGGCTAGGTTCCGCTGCACATAGTCTGCCCTGGCCTGCCTTCTAGCGGCGTGGAGGTTGGGATCCATGTTTCTCGGCAGGGGGCTGACATCCAGTGTTTGACGGACCTCGTCTGGAATGGTGGCTGTTCTATCTACGACCCCTTCTACGTCGTGTCCTAATCTCTCTAGGAGCTTGCGGCCGGTGCCTGTCTGTTAGAGCCTGACTATTTGCGCACTTAGCTGGGCGTCCGTTAGTTCTTCGAATGTGTTGTTTAGGCCCATTTGTAGCAGCTTTTCATTTGATGTGTTTTTTGGTAGGTGGAGTGCCGTCTTGTACGCTATTCTTAGCAGCGCCTCCGTCTGTTCTTTGTCTTTCTTGGTCGCGCGGTGGTATGGCAACGAGTACGTGACTCTGCTGACTATCAGGCTTTTGACGAACTTGATCGTGTCGCTTCCCTTCATCCCGCTTCTGTTCTGCGATACCCTCTTTATCATGCGGCTTACTTGTTCTGTTGACGTCTTGAGTAGACTTGATTGTGTGGGTACATCTGCTTCCTTGGATCCACATGCCTAGGATGCGTATAATGTCCCTATCCGGTATATTTTGGCCTTCTAACCTTACTGTCAGGTCCACCTTGGTGGGGTTGGACCCTACCCTAAGAAGTTCCGACTTCTCCGTGGCACAGGTTAGGCCCCTTTCTCTCACGTACTCTTCTACACATGTTGCTGCTTCCTGCAGTCTCTCTTGCTTTTGTCCTAGCGAGCCTCGATTCGTCCAAACCGTAATGTCGTCGGCGTACATTGCGTGCTGGATGCCATCGATCTTGCTGAGTTTTCTGGCTAGTCCGATCATCGCAATGTTGAAGAGAACTGGTGAGATTACGGATCCTTGCGGCGTGCCCTTTCGTGGGGTGGTGAAGGTGTCGCTTCGCAGGTCTCCCAACCCCACTGTCGCTGTGCGTTCTGATAGGAAGGATCTTACGTAGTCGTGGGTCCTCCTTCCACAATTGGCGTTGTTTAGGCCTTCCATGATGGCTTCGTGGCTAACATTGTCGAAGGCCCCTTTGATGTCCAGGGCCATGATAATGTTTTCGCCAGTTCTGGGTGCCGTGTCTATGATTTCTTCCCAACTCGCGCCGTCAGCTCGCGAAGCGGTAGCTACTAACCCCGGCCTAACTCCCGCTCCTTCCACGAGAGGCACTACAGATGGAGTGACGTCATCCCATCTGCCGCAAAAACAGGGGCCCAAACTCGCACCGTCGGCTCGCGAAGCGGTAGCTACCAGCCGCGGCCTAACTCCCGCTCCCTCCGTGAGGGAGTGCTACAGCCGGAGTGACGTCATCCTTGAGACTGTTGTGAGACCGTTTAGAACGACATTTGGGGCTGATTTGGGGCGCCGGTTCGGGTACGCCCTTACACACCGAGAGTTAAGCCCAGCGTTGATCTACGGCCGGGCGGAGCCGCAGTTGTGCCACATGCTCCTAAAGCTAACAAGAATTATGGGGCTGCAGACGCAGCTGCCGCCGGGAGTGCAACGTTGGATACTATATGAGGTGGCCTAGCGGCAGGTGGAACCAACGCAGTCTCCAGGGATGCTTTCATTTCTACTGGCGTAAAGAATGCCGTTCCAGCCGGTGCCAGAGCGGCAGTTGTACATTCTGCCTTAACCTCACCCACAACCAAGCATATCGTGGCAGCCACGGTACTCCTTGCCTCGCTACTAGTTATACATAGAACAACCAGGTAGCACCCCGCAATAAACAATAGTTGAACCATATGTCGTGGCCAGAGTAAATCACTGCATAACCGCAAGCATAACCGCAAGCACCACAACAGCCACACCACCAGCTGAAGCGAGGCGTAGCCATAGCTATTGCTTTCGCAATTACCAGGCTTAACCAAGCTAAGCCACTGCCAATTTTTCTTCCCTCGCTACTTTTTCTTTTCTGTCCTCACAAGGCAGCGGAGGTAGCTCAGCTACAGAGCCAGTAGCAGGCCCGTGCATTTCAGTTTCCTTCTTCCTGCAGCCACAACAACAACCCCGCAGTCCTATGGCGGGAATACGGAAGGGCGGAAGTTTCTGGCCCTACGGGGCTGAAACGGTAGGCCAACGCCGTTTGCGGCGGGGGCTAGCCAGCCACCGAATTTTATTTGTTGTAGGCCGTCATTGCATCCACCACTGCTTCGGTGGTGGATGAAGACTATTTTTGCTGCGCGCGTCTTTTTATCGCTCTTTTTTCCTTTCTTCTCTATTTTCTCTTCTGTACGCACAAGGCAGCGGAGGTGGCTCAGCTACAGAGGCAGTAGCAGGCCCGTGCATTTTCTTTTCTTTCTTTCTACAGCCACAACAACAAAAGTCCTATGGCGGGAAGGGAACCAGAGTTTATGAAGGGTGGCTTTTCCTGACCCTATGGCATGGTTGGTCAAAACCGCTTGCAGCGGGGGCTAACCAGCCACCAATATTTATCTGTTGTAAGCTGTCATTGCACCCGCCACCGTTTGGATAGTAGACGACGGCTGTTTCGGTGCGTGCCTTTCTCACCCTCTTCTCTTTCATTCTTTTCTATTTTTTTCTTTTGTCCGCATGAGGTAGCTGAGGTGGCTTAGCTATAGAGCCAGTAGCAGGCCTGTGCATTTTCTTTTCCTTCTTCCTAGAGCCACAACAACAGTCCTATGGCGGTGGCTGAACCTGACCCTGATGGAGCTCGAACAGGTAGGTCACCGCCGCTTGCGGCTGGGGCTAGCCTGCCACCGAACTATGTTGCGAAAGCAATACTACGCCAGGTTTCGCTTTCCGTCGTGCCGAAGCCTACCCTTCACGGTCGGTGGTCGGTCATGTGATAACTGAAGTCATACCAGAGCGAGAGACAGTGTAGCAAGTCGGCTCTTTTGCGCGCCGTAGCTACGCTTCACGGTTGAGCGAGGGCGGTGGTCGGTCACGTGAATAATGACGTCATACCAGAGCGAGACACGGGGTAGCAAGTCGGCTCTTTGGCGCGCCGTAGCTACGCGGCGGCGGTGGTCGCTCACATGACTACTGACGTCATACCAGAGCGAGAGACGGGGGACCAAGTCGACTCTTCAGCGCGCCGCAGCTACGCTCCATGCCGGGTGGCCCCCTGCGAACGGCGGCAAGTGATTGACGTCATAAAAGTTTCAAGAGCTTGCAGGCCTTGCATCGGTTCATTGTGGTATAGAAAGAAGAATCTGTGAATGAGTACCAAAAAAAAAAAAAATTGTAGACGTCTGAAAAAATATGCCTTTCATTTCGTGGTTACACAGCAGATTAGCGATGTACACCACCACAAGCGAAGTACTTTGCGTAGCCAACAGGACATGCTTTTGCAACTTCCAGGATTAATTAAAGCTAAACCCCAGCTATCTTTTATCTTTTGTAGGCCGTCATTGCACCCGCCACCGCTTAAGGGGTGGACGACGGCTGTTGCTGCGGCGCGCGTCTTTCTCTCCCTCTCATTTTCCCTTCTTTTCTACTTTGTTCTGTCCGACGAGGCAGCGGCTGGGCGCCCCGCCGGGGTGGTGCAGTGGTAAGACGCCCGACTACTGTGCCGGAGTTCCCGGGTTCGAACCCGACCGCGGCGGCTGCGTTTCGATGGAGGCGAAACGAAGAGGCGTCGTGTGCTGTGCGATGTCAGCGCACGTTAAAGATCCCCAGGTGGTCGAAATTACTCCGTAGCCCTCCACTACGGCTCCTCTTTCTCTCTGTCCACTTTCATTCCCACCTCCCTCCCTTCCCTTACGGCGCGGTTCGGGTGTCCACAGAGCAAGTGTGACAGTTACTGCGCCTTTCCCTTCCTGTGAACCAATTTAACCAGCGGCTGGGCCCCGCCGGGGTGGTACAGTGGTAAGACGCCCGACTACTGTCCGGAGTTCCCGGGTTCGAACCCGACCTCGGCGGCTGCGTTTCGATGGAGGCGAAACGAAGAGGCGTCCGTGTGCTGTGCGATGTCAGCGCACGTTAAAGATCCCCAGGTGGTCGAAATTTCTCCGTAGCCCTCCACTAGGGCTCCTCTTTCTCTCTTTCCACTTTCACTCCCACCTTCTCCCTTCCCTTACGGCGCGGTTGCGGTGTCCACAGAAAACAAGTGAGACAGTTACCGCGCCTTTCCCTTCCTATAAATAAATCAGTTTTAAATCAGCGGAGCTGGCCCCGCCGCCCCCGAACTCGGCGGCTGCGTTTCGATGGAGGCGAAACGAAGAGGCGTCGTGTGCTGTGCGATGTCAGTGCACGGTGGTCGAAATTACTCCGTAGCCCTCAACTACGGCTCCTCTTTCTCTCTTTCCACTTTCACTCCCATCTTCCTCGCTTCCCTTACGGCGCGGTTGCGGTGTCCACAGAAAAACAAGTGAGACAGTTACTGCGCCTTTCCCTTCCTATAAATAAATCAGTTTAATCAGCTTGGCCCCGCCGGGGTGGTGCAGTGGTAAGACGCCCGACTACTGTGCCGGAGCGCACGTTAAAGATCCCCAGGTGGTCGAAATTACTTCGTAGCCCTCCACTACGGCTCCTTTTTCTCTCTTTCCACTTTCACTCCCACCTCCCTCCCTTCCCTTACGGCGCGGTTGCAGTGTCCACAGAAAACAAGTGAGACAGTTACTGCGCCTTTCCTTTCCTATAAATAAATCAATCATCAGGCAGCGGAGGTGAAACGAAGAGGCGTCCGTGTGGTGTGCGATGTTAGCGCACGTTAAAGATCCCCAGGTGGTCTAAATTACTCCGTTGCCCTCCACTACGGCTCCTCATTCTCTCTTTCCCCTTTCACTCCCACCTTCCTCCCTTCCCTTACGGCGCAGTTGAGGTGTCCACGGAAAACAAGCGAGACAGTTACCGTGCCTTTCCCTTCCTATAAATCCATCAATCATCACGGCAGCGGAGCTGGCTTAGCTACAGAGCCAGTAGCAGGCCCGTGTATTTTCTTTTCCTTCTTCATACAGCCACAACAACAACGAAAGTCAGGGGTGCAGGGGAGGTAGTGGAGGGTGGCTTTTCCTGGCCCTACGGAGCTGGGACGGTAGGCCGACGCCGCTTGTGGTGGGGGCTAGCCAGCTACTTAATTTGTATCCGTTGTAGGCAGTCATTGCACCCGCCACCGCTTAGGTGTGGCGGACGGACGACGGCTGTTGTGGCGCGCATTTTTCTCTCCCTCTTTTTTTCTTTCTTCTCTACTTTCTCTCTTCTTTCCGCACGACGAAGCGGAGGTTCCTCAGTACGCAGCCAGTAGCAGGCCCGTGCATTTTCGTTTCTTTCTTCCTACAGCCACAACATAAATAACAACTGTCCTATGGTGAAGAGTGGCTGATGTTGCTGATGAGCTAATGATGATTGCTGGTGAATGGCTGATGAGATGAGCCACCTCCGCCGCTTCGTGCAGACAAAAGAGAGAAAGTAGAGAGAAAAGAAACAAAAAGAGAAAGAAAGAGGCGCGCCGCAACAACCTTCGTCCACTACCTAAGCGGTGCCAGGTGCAATGACGGCCTACAAGAGATAAAAGTTTGGTGGCTGGCTAGCTCCCGTAGCAAGCGGCGTTGACCCAACATCCCATCCCAGTAGGGCCAGGAACAGCCATCCGAAGGGTGGCTGATCCTGGCCGTGATGGTTCTGGGACAGGTAGGGCATCGCCTCTTGCTGCCACTGAAATCATACTTGCTGTAGGCCGTTATTGCACCCGCCAACGCTTCAGTGGTGTACGACGCTGCTGTTTCGGCGCGCATCTTTCTGTCCCTCTTCTTTTTTCTATATTTTGTCTTCTGTCCGGACGAGGCAGCGAAGGTGGCTCAGCTACAGAGCCAGTAGGAGGCCCGTGCATTTTCGTTTCCTTCTTTCTCACAGTCCTACTTCGATCAATTCCTGTATATAACCCCCCTCGCTCATTTGAATGTCTAATATGAATGTTTAATGTCTACGAAAGAGACGAACATTTATTCAGAGCAGGAGTGAAATAAAACTGTTTCTAAACACAGCACATAACTGCTTTGGTGAGAGGTGCTCAGGTAAAGAACACGGAGTGGTGTACCTATCGATGAGATCATAGACTGGCTTACCACCAATGTCATGGGACATGACTGAAGGGGGCCATCACGAGCAACGAGGACCATCAACGGCGAGCAAATGGCCATGCTATCGAGTGGCCCAGAAATGCTTTGGAAAACCTGACAAGGACGTTGACGAGTGGCTGAAACATTACGAAAGAGTGAGAAAATACAATCCCTGGAACCCTGCTACGAAATTGGCAAACGTGTTCCTCCTTTCCGCCATTGCCTTCGACTGGTTCGATAATCATGGGGATTCACTAAGTACATGGGCTACATTTACGAGCGTGATCAAGAAAAACTTTGGGGACGAATCTGCAAAGAAGAAGCGCGCGAAACAGACAATGCTTCATTGAGCGCAAGCTCCCGGTGAAACTTGCATTTTATACATCGAAGCTATCCTAAAGCTATGCAAGCTAGGGAATCGCAGTGTGTTTGAGGCAAAATCGGCTAGCCTGTGAAAGGAATTGCGGAAGACGTTTATAGGTTTGGTGAACAAAGAAAGCCTGAACACCACCGCCGATGTTAAAAAGCTTTGTAGAACATTTGAAGCCCTCGATTTGCGTTGAATCACACCTAAATTTTGGCCAATGGCCACCTAAGGTTGGCCAATGTGCCCTCTCTAGCCTGGGCTGAAGCCAGTCCTTTACTTTCTATGGCTGACATGATAAGAGAGATTGTACGCGAGGAGTTGTACACATCCAGGGACACATTCAGCCATGAAGCTTATATGCGTGACAGTTGTGCACCGCAGGCAGATACTGCCGCCCTGTTCGCTCCGTGGGTCCAACCAAGCGATGCCTCAGATAGCTCTGCTCAAAGTTATGGTTACCAGCCGCCGGGAAGGTTTGCCTACTCCGGAGACGTGGTTCGCCAGCAGCGAGAACCTGGCGGCAATCAACGCCGTAACTTTGTCAGTCAGGACTCTTATGCTGATCGCTAGCGCCCTCAACCTGTGTGTTGCAGGTGTGACATTCCAGGGCACATCGCTATATATTGCCGCTGCCGTTCCCCTACTGTTCAAGACTACCGACACCTGTCGAACATTCAGACGACTCCATACTAGGAGCAGCGATCTCCGACTATGTCCGCTTGGGGCACGTACCATTCGACACATTTGCTGAGCTTATCTCCTGAATCTAATCGCAGTGTGGCGCCGCCACCCCAGCACCAGCGGCGGTCACCTTCCCCTGGACATCGCTTTTCTCCTCCGCCTCCGGGAAAGTAGGAGGCGCTGCCAATAGAGGCAAGGCCGCTGGCGAGTACCCGTGTTTATGATAAAGAACAAATTACAAATGTTTATTGATGATGTGAAAACGATGGCTCTTGTGGACGCAGGAGCTACAGTATCTGTTATGTGTTTGAGTTTTAAAAACAGTTTAAGTAGGAAAATTGAGTTTAATGCTGCCGTGCAGTGCTTCCATGGTGCGGTGGTGAACCTTTAGTTCTACTTGCGATGTGTGCCTCAGATGTTATTACTGGTGACCTAAAGTTTAGAACAGAATTCGCAGTGCTGCCTCGGCCAAAGTATGAAGTGATTCTTGGGATTGACTTTCTGCAACAGTGTGGTGCAACTTTAGACTGTCGTACAGGAGAGATTGCTTTGAATTCTTCCCTATTTTCGGCTCTTGTGGATGATTCGATGCTTGGGTTTAGACCATTTAAGAAGACACAATTGTACCAGCTTTATCTGCACCATTCGGGCGGGTGTTCTCTCTTCGCATCCAGTGCGAATTAGTTGAATCTGTGGTAGCACCTGCAACACGCACCTGCTCTAAGACGAGTATCCTTGTGCCTCGTTGCGTAGTTCCCTTGAGCAGAGGCCGCACATAGCTCTGGACAGTCAATCACTCTGAAGAGCCAGCTGTATTGCCTAGGGGCCTAAAACTCACTCTTTTTAAGGAAGGTGTGTCAGGCTCGGTCAGGCTCTAAAGAGCTCTCTCATCGAGCAGTCCGTACGACCAGGTATAGAGATTCAAAGTAGGGCTATATATAATAAGTCTATTTACACATCTGAACATCGCATTCCAGAGCAACTACTGAAGTATGTGGCAGTGTTCGATGTTGCCAAGGACGACTCAACACCGCTGCCTACCAGTCCTATTCATAACACGAAAAACATCTTTTCCGCGCCTGCGATGCATCAATAGCCCTATCGAGTCTCAGCAACCGAACGTAATGTAACCGATGAGCAAGTTCAAGTGATGCTAAAGCGCGGCATTACTCGATAATCTTGTAGTCCTTGGCAGCTCCAGTTATCCTCGTTAGAAAAAAGATGGCACATGGAGGTTTTGTGTTGACTACCGTCGCTTAAATACAGTCAAGAAGAGAGATGTTTACCATCTTCTATGTATACATGACGCAAGTGACTGTCTCAACTCAGAGTCATACTTTTCTTCTATTGACTTGAGATCAGGCTACTGACAAATCTCCATGCACACTACAGATAAAGAAAAAAACGGAATTCGTAACACCAGACGGACAATATTATTTCAGTTATGCCTTTGGGACTATGTAATGTGCCTGCCACATTTGAGCAGTTCATGGATACAGACCTGCGTGGACTATAATGGGAAAGTTTTTTGTTTTTCGGATGACGTCGTAATTTTGGCAAAACATTTAGTGAGCACAACTGTCGGCTGGATGCTGTGCTTGATTTCAAGGAAAAAGCTGTTGTACGGAATTTAAAAATATATCATTTTGGCGATTGTGAAAAAATTGTTCATGGTTACTTAGTTGATAAAGAAGACGTTCGATCAGATCCAAAGAAAATTGAAGTTGCCAAAAGTTTTCCGGTGCGCCAGTTATTAAAAAAAAACGCTGCATATCTTTTTAGGGCTATGCTCGTACTTTCGACGCTTTATACCAACGTTTGCAGACATCGTTTTTGCACTCACGTTTATACTGCATAAAGGCGCAGCATTCAATTGGATCAGTGAATGTGACGCGGCTTTCTGTCATATGAAATCTCTTTTGACTTCGGGCCCCATCCTACGCCACTTCTGCTCATCAACGCCAATTGAAGTACACACTGGCGCAAGTAGTATTGGTACCGGCGCTGTACTTATAGAGCGTCATGGCCGCGACTAACACGTAATAGCATATGCCAGTCGCTCTTTAAGTAACTGCGAATCATTACACGGTTACCGAGCAAGAATGCCTCGCCATTGTTTTTGGAGTACAGCGCTTCCGCTCATTTCAGTACGGGAATGCTTTCACCGTCGTGATCGTCCACCATTTGCTTTGCTGGCTCGTGAGCCTTCGTGACCCATGTGGACGGCTCGCTCGATGGGCTTTGCACCTACAAGATTTCAATTTTACTGTGCTGTATAAAAGTGGCCGTAAACACTAAAATGCTGATTGCCTTTTGCGTTTGCCACTTCAAACGATTGATGACGACGCTGACAACTTCGATGAATACTTGGCTTCACATTCACAAGCCTTCCCCGATCTTCGATTTTTCTGAACTGAGCAGCGCAAAGACCAACCATTAACTTCTTTGTTTGATGCCGCCAAAGATCCTATGAAGAACACTTCTTGCATTTTAGAGGGATTGCTTTACAAGAAGAATATCGCCTCTGGGGCAGCACGTACATGTTTCTTGTTGTAATAGAAAGCCTACACATCACAGTTCCTGAAATGATGTACGACGACGCCATGTCTGGGCACTTGAGCGTGGCCTGAACGCTCCGCTGCACACAGCAGAAATTTGACTGGCCTAAGATGCGTTCAACTATCCAGCGTTATGTAGCTGGCTGTTTGCAATGCTAGCGTTTTGAGCTGCCGACTTCAACTCCACCGAGAAAACTGTGGCATATCACACCCCAAAAACTCCGTTTGAGAAAGTTAGCATTGACCTTCCTAAACCTTTCCCAACGTCTTCGAAAGGGAGCCGAAGAATACTTTTGGAAGGAATATTTAACTCGCGATTCTGAGACAGCTGCGATACCATACGCTACTGCGGGCGGAGTATCTGATTTCCTACTTCGGTTTGTCGTTCTTCGGCACGGTCCTCCTGCAGATCTTATTAGTGACCGTGGGCGCCAGTTCACCGCGGCTGTGGTTGTAGAACTTCTACGCCTCAGCGCCTGCAGTTTTCGCCACTCGACGCCATATCATCCCAAAACCAACGTTGTGGTACAACGCACTAATCGGACGCTCACCACCATGCTCGCTATATACGCCGCCGCAGATCATACGGACTGGGATGGTGTCCTCCCGTTCATTACTCATGCATACAACACAGCGCAACATGAGAAAACCGGCTACCTTCTACCTGCTGCATACTCACTCGCTTCGCTGTGGCCTCGACACCATACGGCCATTTTTCATTCGTGACGAACCATTCTTTGCTGTCACATTTCGCAGTGCTGAAGAAGCTCGCCAGCTTGCCCGCATTCGAATTTTATCTGCGCAATACTGTTCTAAGAACCGCTAAGACGCACGCCAATATGTAACCAAGTAGAACGACAGGAAGAAGATGGGTTACACGGTACGAAGGAGCACTGAACAAGGGTAAATGAGGTACGCCTCAGTTCGCACGTCGAGCCAACGTTTCGACAAGTGGACTTGTCTTCGTCTGGCCCAGACGAAGAGAAGTGTTAAGTGCTCCTTCATAAGCCATTATGTAGTTTTTTATGTTCCTGGTAACATTGTATGGTTGTAGACACCTACGCTTAAGCGTGGTCTCTGTCAGAAACTGCTGTTACACTGTACTGGACCGTTTGTGTGTTAGAATGCATAAGCGACCTGAAATATGTTATAGCGCGACTAACGGGATGTGGTCAATGGCGCGCCAGTCTCAGGCGGTTCATGTAGCTCGGCTCAAGCGATTTTATCTCAGATATTCTCTTCCGGACCATGAAAAGGAAATAACAAGAAGAATAAGATTGGGATGGAGCGCATTTGGCAAGCACTCACAGATTATGACTAGCAGCTTACCGGTATCGATAAAGAGGAAAATATATAACAGTTGCATCTTACCTGTACTCACCTATGGGGCTGAAATGTGGAGGCTAACCAAGAGAGTTCTACTTAAGTTGAGGACAACCCAGAGGGCTATGGAACGAAAAATGGTAGGGGTAACATTAAGAGATAGAAAGCGAGCAGAGTCGTTCAAAGAAATAACTCAAGTTACCGACATTCTAGTGGAACTTAAGAAGAAATGGGCATGGGCAGGACATGTAGTGCGAAGAGAGGATAACAGATGGTCGCTTAGGGTAACAAACTGGATTCCAAGGGAAGGAAAGCGTAGCAGGGGGCGGCAGAAAGTTAGGTGGGCGGATGAGGTTAAGAAGTTCGCAGGGGTCAAGTGGATGCAGCTAGCACAGAACCGGCTTAAGTGGAGAAATATGGGAGAGGCCTTCGCCATGCAGTGGGTATAATCAGGCTGCTGATGATGATGATTCTCTTTAAGTTTCCCGGCGGGCTTAGTCTGCGAGCAGAGAAATATTAGGCTCCTTCGCAGTGACATCGACCGAAGAAGAAGAACGTTCGGGTGAATCAGCAGAGAAACAGGAAGAGCAAGTGCGAAAGGACGTGTGTATGTTCGCCGCGGTACTACCTCGATTAATCCCCCTAAATATACCCCCTCGTGCTTACTTAAGCACTTAACAATATTAATAAAAATATTGAGGGGTCGTACGTTAACCCAATATACTGAAATCAACAACTTATCTATGCCAGTGCTCAAAATGAAACTTAGATGAACTCGTGTTTTAATCTCAACTTCAACACACGTGCACTTCATCCGTCTTGGCCATATCGAGTTTAGTTCCAGGAGAATTCCCTCATGTGATATATGCTGAAGTAAAAGTGAAGTAAATATTGCACACTAAGAAAAGGATATCAGTAAAATAAATTTATGATTTTGTAGATATATTCTACCATCACCTGGTCAACTCCACCATGAATGAGCTCCATGAATAAGTGAAAGTGAATGCAGATTGACCGTACAGAACTGATGCACACAAACCTCCTTGCATATACGCCAAGTGTGCGTTCTTGTACACCTGGCGATTAAATGCAAGAAGTGATTTGCGGCTGCTCTAAAGGCTAAAACGCATAAAACAGTTGTCAAGTGGAGCTTGATAGGATATGAGGCCCATTAGCTCTACGATAAAGCCAATGCACTATTCCATTTTTATTGTTTATTGGTACACTATTAAATGTGATGTCTTTCTGCACAGCAGCAAAATTTAAATAATTTCTCAGCTTCTTGAGAATGTTTTTCTGTATGAGCAGTGAATATGAGCATTGCAAATATGCTTAAGCGCTCACTAATTAGCCAGGTTAGAATAAGGGGAAGATGTACACACAGAATCAATGAAAACCAAGTAAGGGTTGCAACGAGCACTCAAATCTATCCTTATTTAGCATTTGTATAAAAAATGCAGGGAGTGGGTGCGAAAAGATGCTCTGCGGCAAAATTGACTGAGTTTGCAGTTGACTCAGTCTTAGTCCGCAACCTAACATTTCAACAAGAGGATATGTCTTCACCAGGGCCGAAGAGAAGTCTTGTTGAAATGTTTGTTTCCTATCTAAGGCTCCCCCTCAGCCCTTGTTTGCTTTATTTGATACTAGATGTCACTTTTCCAATGCTTCATTTTCACATTGCTAAATACGAGGTCAAAGAAATATCATCTGGCACAAGAATTAATTGTCTTGTGCCCCCTGCACCTGATATCAAATTTCTTGTTCTCTTTCCAGCAGAGCATACCTAACGTTTACATGCAGCCGCACATGTTCTTGCATCCTCCAAAGGACTAAATAAGTCACTCAGTCTCGGCAACAAGTTAACTAAGAAAGGAATCAAACGTTTTTCAGTAAACTGCACGCTTGTGTTAAAAAGGCACTATTGCATCAATGAACAAATAGTAGCTACATATTGCATTTGATTATGTGCCTGCGCCCGACATTCAGTTCTCTTGAAAAGTATTGCTTTCTGCACCATGTTCACTTTTCCAGTTTAACCTTTTGAGTCGAAGCAGGTACCAACAGCAAGCGTGGCATTGTTGGAGTTGTGTGGAACTATAAGTGGATGTCAGGTAACGAAAGAACATTATATATGGCCGCCATGTACCATGAAGCATAATTACGCATTATAACCTGCTCTTCAGTGCAGCTTACATGAAAGGCGAAACTACTTACCATATACAGACAAGGTAATTAGACATCCTTTGACTGGAATATAGTGTGTTCGCATTCACTGAATTCACACTTTATGCTTTCACTTGGGGTTTACACATGAGTACTATCTATCAATGGTTAACTTTTAGAGCAGTGTTTTCCTTCTAAAACTCAGGTATTTTTGGGATCAGCTTTCAGTAGTTGGTTTTGTGGGGTTTAACGTCCCAAAGCGACTCAGGCTATGAGAGACGCCTTAGTGGAGGACTCCGGGAATTTCGACCACCTGGGGTTCTTTAACGTGCACTGACATCGCACAGCACACGGGCGCCTTGCTTTTCGCCTCCACCGAAAAGCGGCCGCCGAGGCCGGGATTCGATCAGCTTTCAGTAAGCAGGAACTGTGTTTTCATGAGAACGCACACTCAGACATTGTACATGAATTATTTTTATTACAAACAGGGAATGATATAATAGTTTTCTGCATAACAACTTTCCACTGCTCGTCTGTGTCCTAGTTTTTGAACAGCTATGACAAACATGTAAAGTGGCCCTGTCCTCATTTATGGAGGAATAGAAGAAGAGGAAGAAATAGAGGAAGAAGTCAATACAGAAAGTTGCTTAGGCAGGTGCTGGAGGCATGCATCTGCCTGCAGGCAGACCTGCAGAATCCCTACTGCACAACAATAGCTTACATATTAACTGACAAAATATTACTGCACTGACCAAAGTATTGTGCTACAAATGAATACCAATCTCCATCAGCAGTATCCATGCAACACTCGTGAAAATTCAAGCGCGAAGAAATGTCAACAGAATGAAATACAGTGTAAGAACTTCGATCAAGCGAATCTTTGCTGGGCTTAACAAAACAAACAGCAAACACATTGAAGGAAATGAGCAAAATATCTGAACTACATATCAATTTGGAAGAGGTTGGCAATAAACTGACGGGCTTGTATAAAGGCGCCTGTAGCCTGCTCGTCACCAAAAATCATTTGTAAGTTACGAAACAGCGTAAGACCACCAGTAACAATGTATGGGGTGCATGAGCTACTAGAAAATGTTTAACTAAAATATTCCCACTGCATGTCCTACACATTTAAACCTTATGGGGAGTGCGGCTTTTTTGCATAAAATGTTGAAGTATTTACAATCATAGGTAAGCACAATACTGAGTTCCAGGGAGGCTAATTGAGTGGTCTAACAGTTTGTGAACTACTTTACTGAAGATCCAGTGCCCAGATAAATATTTTGCTTCCTCCCAGTGTCGACTAAGAATGTGCCCGACAGCTTTTATGAAAGAACTGCGAAGATTTGTGATTAGTACACTTTTACAAACAATCCTTTAGGAGCCTAGAATGCAGCGCCATCATAGAATATATTCACACAATATACAATAATCACCACTGCAAGAGACAAAGCCGATTATCTTACATGCCGTTCAGGCGAATTGTGTCACCTACCTACCATTCAGGTGCTCCAGATTTGAATTTAGTTTACCAGTTCATAGGCACAGCACCCAGAGATAGGAAACTGGAGTAACGTGATTATCGTCTGTATCTCAAATCAGTGTTTTTATCTGTAGCCATTTTTGTATGAAAATAATACGAAATATATTTTGGCGTTAAAGAAATCATGGCTAGAGTATAGGTAGGTTTATTTGTAAGATTCGAGTAAGCAATAGATAAACGTTTTATCAGAATTTTGCATGGCATGCGTTTTCACAGACTGCAGATGCATAGTTTGCGAAAATTGATAAAGCACCAAAGTTTGTTTTTTTAGTCATGAAATACAGCCCCATGCTACCTCCAAGCTCTAAACTTCTGCAAGGTAAAGAGCACCCTTTTTCTCGAATTATAAGACGTTCTAATCTTTAGGGGTGTTATTTGGGTACACTACAGTTCTGAGAAGCAAGCCTTGTTTCCTCTCGAAGATGGCATGCGCAATGAAGCAATTCTTTTGATATTTGAGTCATCAAGAGAATGTTCAGTGTCATAGACTCACTGTTTCCTTGTCGCCCTTTGTGCGGCATGTTCCACACACAGGCACCCGCCGATCCTCTCGAAGCTTTTGCAGAAGCTCTTTAGCCTTGGAAGCTTTAGCGAAGCAGGTTGTTGTGGACGGCAAGCCTTTTAAGCTGCATTGTCAAAAAAACACAACGAGAACAATAAAAAACACTAGCAGTAAATGAAAGAGCACTATGGTTCATAGAAACTATATAAACATAAAATTAAGCTGAAGGAAGGCTCGGCAAACAGCGTACAGATAGAACAATTTCTCGAGGGAGTAAGCAACTCATATTGAAGGAAACAATCACTGAATTCCTTTGTAAAAGATATGTAACATCTTAATAAACGTGTTCAAAACAACACAATAAAAATACTAATTATATGCTCTTCCACAGTCTAGCAAAAAAGGTCTGCGACCCTAAAGAAAGGGCAAGTGGCCCGTGGCATGCGCGAGTTATTAGTCTCGAAAATGTGCAGAAGCGTACTCTTCCACAAACATTTTCTCTCCTAGAATATCTTTATAGTGGTACTTTATATATCTTGTAACTAGGAAAGTTACAAACTCAGAAGCTGGTGCAAAATAATAAAAAAAACTGTCTTACTACCAATCCTGCACCAGTGGTGCTAGGCTCCCTTAACTTGAAACTAGGCAAGTTCAAAATTAATGGGTTTGATACCATGTAACACATGTTATGGTCCAAATGATTTAGGCACACTGATTTAGGCACCCGAATGATAAAAACATCCACATCCACGGCGTGTGTCTTACCACAAGTGCTAACTACTGTCTAGAGTGCACCTTTGGGGGGCAAAAGGTGCCATAGTTTCTCCACTTTCACCTCAGCTGTTTTATCACTTTAGTGGTGCAAGCATCAAAAGAATAAACGAAATTGAGGCTGAGGAACCATGCAGGACAATAAAAAGCACAGACTTATGGTTTACTTTCCTTTCGTCCTTATTATACATTTTTAGCTCAATCTTCGTTCGCTTAACCCTGTAACTGTGTTGGAAGTACTTCGAAAAGTAGACACTTGCCAGACGGGCCGAGAAGCGTGTGAATACGACGCTACGTTATTTATACTATCAAGCTTCTCGGTCACAGACTGCCTGCGGGAATGAAAATTCCTGAGGACCTCGTTAGCGAACGCGTTTATGCTATCCGATAGCGTAGACTTACATATACACACGAAAAAGGCGACGCATCATGCAGGCTTTCGAATTCATCGCTTATTACGCTCGCACTCTCGAGAAAAGCAAATGCATACGGGCACGACACAGACAGTCGGTGTAGCGACATAGCACGTAAACGCAAGATATTTGCGTGCTGAAATTTACAGCGAGCACCGCAAGCGGCACCATCAATCACGAAAGAATTGTTGCACTAGTTCAGTGAAACACGCTGGCGATTTAAACACACCATCATGCACAAGGCAAGCCTCATCAAAAACCACATTTTTTAATAATCGTGAGGACCCTTCTCACAACAAACCGCCTCATATTTCCTCTTTAGACCGGAAAAATAAGTTTTGCATCGCATCGCTAAAAAACAGCGGCATTAAGCCTGACGCCCGGGCGTTTGCACGATGAGCGCGTCGCCTTTCCATTCACGCTGAGTAATGGCGAAATCGTTGAAGTGCTTACCTGTAGGGATATGTAAACACACTGCAGTGCCAACATGCTTCCGTCTCTCAGAAGTACCGGCGACCAACACGTTGCTTTTCTCCACGGTAGATTTTTTAAACACGTTCGTCAGCTGATCACGATTTCTTGAGGGTCTTCAACGACGCCGGCGCTTCTACTTTGGTCTGATAGCCCCTGGTGCACTTGGAGCATGGCAGAATGAAGCGTGAGCCGTCGCAAACGCGTCCACTTTTAGCAAAACATTACAAATTTCCTTACAAACAAAGAACAGGAATACACTTTCAAGGGACGAGTTGCGCGGGAACCTCAATATTTCTGCTTCTTTCCAATTGTGGCCAGACTTCGCAGTGCCCCCCGTCATTAAAACAGTTGCGAATAGCCCCACCGTGTGGCCATCAGCTCGTGCGCTCGGCGACTTCCAGGGCTCTTGTAACGACTCGGATCTCCGTGTCGGAGTCATAGCTGAGCAACGCGGCCTCCGACGGCTCTTGATTCAAGAGCTGCAAGCATACGGCAGGGGGTCCCGAGGGCAAGTCTAGAGTATGTGTGTGAGAGTGGCATTTCAGAAGTGTTCATTTGGAGTTGCAATGCCTTCACGCAATCTTTTGATAGATATACATAAACGGTAGTGCATGTTAATGTCATGAAACGAAGCCATACGATCTCTCGCCGTTCGCAGAACGGGTGACGCCACAGCCCACTAGACGGATTCTCAGGCGTAACTGTGGGTCGCCTCGTTCCCTGGATGAGATGAGTGCGCTGGGACCCAGGTCAAACGGATCTGGCAGATAAATGGGATTGGTGAAATGAAGGAGGCATATGGCGTTGTGGGCTAGTTTGTTTAATAATGCTAAAACGAGAAATTGCCTGTACCGTTGGTTTGTCTCTTCGTCCTGTTTTTGCTGGGTTCCCCTTTTCCGCACCTGTTCCCCTGTAGTTGTGTTCTTTATCAGGATACTATGGAATACCAGTCCCATTTGAAGAAGGCCGTGTTAGCATCGAACCAGCTTTTGGGGCTGCCTCGTCATCCACTCTGAAGTGCAATTTTTCCTGATGCTGCCACTTATATTGTTTTTTCAGGCCACGGAATCACCGGTTCTCGGCTAAGAATTACATACCAAAGGAACATTTTCTTTTCACTCATTGACCCACTTCTTTTTTCCCCACCCTCATCTCTGCCCGCTTCCTAGCTTTTCTTATTCGGAAGCAAAATAGTATTTCAACCCCCACCAGTGACGATCGCTGTACTCAGATTAAGAGAAGTCAACTTGTTAAAATGTTACCTCGGCTTGTGAACTAAGGCTCCCCTCTAGCCTTGTTTAGTGCTCTTTCATGCTGTGTAGCCATCTTCTCCGTCTCATTCTACCGTGCATGTGAAGTAATATTGTGGGACTGGAAGAAATACCGGCAGGTTTACTTCTCTCTTGCCAGACCAGCCGAAGCGGCACCTATCAAATAGCCACACTGCTTTTCACTTTGCCTCAGGACAAGATGACCGTTGATGATGAATACGTACAGAAGAAAATGAAATTCCATTACAGTGCTGACAAACTTCCCCCTCACGAAAAAAAAAAGAAGCGACCGTCCTGACCGGAGGTTATAGATGAAGATCGGCGGGTATAGCGTTGCAAACACGACACGTGCGCTATGTCGATGCTGCTACCACGACCGTAACCAACAGGCGAGACAGGTGTGATTAGCTAGTTCATAGGGGATGTTTGTTCCGGAACCCTGTACGGGCCAAAAAGCGGCTGATAAATGTTTTATACAATCCAGAGATGAGAGGTGTCGAAAGCAGTAATTCGTCGCCAGGGAAGAAATACACTGAGCGATGGGTCGAATAATAAGGGCTTTTCTTGTAACATTGAGTGGCTTCAGTTTAAATACGGGCAAGCTCACGGCAGCGGGTGATACGAGAAATTAGTTCTTCGTGAGAAGGCGTGGCAGAATGTGAGGAACCTAAGATGCTTTTAGCGAGAATGTAGAGAGCGGCCGTAAATAAGAAAACAATGTCAGTCGCTTAGCTCGTCTATGCCCGGATATACGTAGCGAGAGGAAAATTTCAGTGGCCAACCTTGCTGTGGTCACTGTATATTTACAATGAGAGACATTGGGTATACACTTTTCTAATTGATTTTGCTTATTGAGCGAATTACTCACTGCGGTCAAGCTGTTTTGATGCCAGTCTTGCACACACAGTACACATGTGTCCGAATGGACTGTTCACAAAGTCTGCTTAAATTGTTGAGGTCGCAGATGCACATTTGGAATCTCTAGTGGTGTGATTAGTCACACGACAGGCCTTCACATCCTCTTCCATTGGTACCCGTTGACTGACCGCTTTCATAGGCTCCATCGTGGTGGCTATGCTTCGCCTATTACGATCGGCATTCTGGCATCTCCGCTTAGCAAGCCATTCCTATCTATGTTATGTCGTCTCCGCTGCTCTCTTCGCCTTTTTGCCTCACTCTCTATTTGTTGATCAGCTAAATGCCAAGCCACAACTCAGAATCGGAAGAACTAATTTTCTATTCTCCACACCACCGTTTAGAAGCGGCTGTACTCTCCTCTGAATCCATGTCAAATGTGATATGCCGCCAGTTCCACCTCTCCATTTTATACGCAATGCAGCGCATGCGACGTGCGGTTTGGGTGATAGAGCGGCGTGCGGCGAAGGGGTGACGAGGCACGCGGTGCATCTGTGGGATCGGTCTAGTTACCATGATATCGACGCATGCGCATAACCACTCATCCGCGTGACGTCACGTCCGGCCTCGACGGTGCAGCGGGTGTGCGGATGTGGCGAACCGCACGCCGCACCTGTTGTCTGGGTGAAGGCCCACGTACAAATGACCTCTCCTGGCCACCGCGAAATGCTCGACTGATGGTCCACTGTAGCTCTCAGTGCTAAACGGTGTTTCATTAAACGGCAGTGTTGTAGGCAAATACGACAAAGGGAGCTACAGAGTCCCAGTTGTGGTGAAGGTGAATATAGGTGAACAGCATATAAGAAAGGATGCGATGAAAGGGCTATGTGCGGCCATTGGTCTGGCAGTATTAAGCGGACGTAGTTTTGTGCCCTGTTCCCGAAGCATGAAGCACTGGGGCGAGTACGGAGGAGAAGAAAAACGTTCCACGATTGCTGAGGAGCAGGCCAGGGATGCCATGGAGAAGTACGATGGGGAGAAGGAATTTGGGAATTTCGGAAACCGAGCCGGAAGGAAGAGTTGTGGTTACCAGTTTCAGGTGAGGTCGTCGACGGCAGTAACTACCCAACGGCTGCCCGCTGGCGTCAAGGGCAGGGTTCATGCAAGTCGATGCCAGCTACTCGAAAAGTGTGAAATGGCATGGGAGAGATATACGTGACCGGCAAGACGTGCGTCGTTGGCAAGGGATGCAAAACGTGACGTAGTTTAGTAAAGAGATTTAGAGGCCGGACCAAAATAAACGGCCTTTGATGCGGTTTACGCTTTCTGGTATCCAAGGTAACCTACAGTGGGGCCATCGTGAAAGGCTTGTAGAATTGAAGAGCACAGCGAACAGGGAGTTACCGGAAACCAAGCGTGGCCCATCAGGCTGTCGTAGTGGGAAAATAGTGTGCCATCCCGCAGCTTGAAACTGTTAAGCTGACGGTGGAGACGGGCATTTGGAACTCTGGTAAGACCGCTGAGACAATTAGTCAGCTTTCGACAGTATGTGTCGACTCGTTGGTGGTGAGCAAGATCACAGTCTATTTCTGACGTAGGCCAATGGAGGCCGCGTTAAAAGGAATGTGGGCTCTGAGCGGTTTAGCTCCAAGGAAGGCGAACGGTAGTGACGATGAAGCAATAGGAGAATAAGTGAGAACGTTGGCTTCTTCGTTCTGCTTGCGCAATTTGTGACTTAAGTCGTGTTCTTGAAGGCGATGAATTCATTCCCCGAGACGACCGCACAAATGTTTCAACGAAGATAACCAGCATAGGACTTGGTGGTCATTGGCCCCCGTGAAGTGAGGGCCGTACAGCTAGGGACGAAACTTCTAAATGACCCTCACGACGGCGAGACATTCTTGCTCTTTAAGAGTAATTTGCTCCGCAGGATGCAGAGCTCGGCTTGCGTAAGCAACAAAAGTTTTCAGTAGAGATATCTTGGCATTGCAGAACAGCACCAATGTAATGACTACTGGCCTCAGTGCGCAAAACAGTGGAAGCTTTATCATAAAAATGGGAAAGGACGGGAACAGGTGGCAGAGCACGCTTTAAAGTTTGAAATGCTGTCCCTCAAGCAGGAGACCAAACGCAGGGCGTTTCGAGTGGATACAAAGTGACAAAGGCATGCACTAACAATAACCCCTGTGAACGCGCGAAATAACTGTTTTAAATATTCTTTCTTTCCGAGGACAATTGCAGAATGTAATAAACTTTATAGCGAGAGTGTAACTCAGAGTTCTTTACTAATGTTGGAAAAGTGCCTGCAAATTTATGAATTTAAGAGCGTTTATATGCTTGTATTTCTTTTTGGTTTTCCCACCCTGCTATGATCTGTACCAGATCGCAGTATCTATAAATAAAATAAATAATAAACGCTTGCAAAGCTGAATGAAGTATAGAGGCAAAATTGTGGATGAATCTTCGGAAGTGTGAAGCCAAATAACTCTGGGAAACTGATGATATACATGACCCGAGTTGGACAGGGAAAGTGCATCATAGCAGTGAGCTTCTTAGGGTAAGGCGTAATTCCTCCCTGCTTAACAGGTGGCCAAGAATATGAATAGACGCTTACCGAACAGCATTTCTTTCTGTTTAACTTATGGTCAGCGTTGGAAAGGGCTGCCAAAGCATCGAGACGATTGTGATGATCAGAACATTTCGAAGAAAAAATTACGACGTCGTCGAAGTAACAGAGAAGTGTTTCATTTGAGGCCTCAGAGAACTGTTTCAATCATGCGGGTGACTGTTGCTGGAGTGTTGCATAGCCCAAAACGCATTATAATAATCTTATACACACCACCCGGTCTGGCACAGGCGGTCTTGTCTTTGTGATCTTCGTGCATAGGGGTTTCTCAATAACCTGATATGAAGTCAAGGCCGCAGAAAATTCGGGCACCTTGTGGACAGTCAAGTGCGTCCTCAATTCGGAGGGATAGATATTCTTGCGAGTGATTCTATTGATGTGACGGTAATCTACACAAAAAGGTACCGAACCATCCTTGTTTAACACAATGGGCGAAGAGCAGACTCGGGCGAGATTGTCAACATTTTTCTGGACAACCTTGTAAGCGGTTTAAGACAAATGATATGGCCGGTGTCGAACGATGCCTAATTTATCGATGTAGATGCAATGCGTTGCAGCAGTGATTTGACGCAAAAGTCCAGAACTCACGGCGAACGATGCTGCGTGCATGTAATGCTTCTGTCTGGTCTGATGTGAGGTCGGTGATAATCGTGTTAGGAAGTGCCACGCTGAGCGAAGCAGGGGGTGAATCGGAGTGATCTGAGGTCGAAATGGGAAGAGAGACAGGCTTGGTGGGAGCAACTGATGCAACACTAGAGCCGCCACATGGTAATGTTTAGTTACCGAGCGCAGTGCGGTCACCGCGGCACCGGCATGGTGCTTGGGTGTCGCTTTCTCCTCTACAAGCGTGCAGCTATAGGATTTCTTCTAGAAAGCTGGTCAGAGAGGCACTTGTCCACACTCTCTCAACATGGAATTGTCCCGGCCGGAATGCGCAAGAGAAGCTTGCAAAAAACATGCGGCTTTTTTGTGACAATGGATAATTCACGCTGTAGCCAGTTTTTGCACTCAGAACGAATGTGGTCGCAGTGTTGAAAAGTTCATCCATGCACAGAGAATGGTCATTCTGTTATGAAAAGAGCCACAACCTTTCTGCTTCCGCAGCAATTTAGACATAATCACCGACCTGATGACACATGCACATTTCCTACGTATTGGATGCGCATGTCGATCAGGAACCATCAGTGTTCTACGTCCACAGTGCTCCACTCTGCATGTGAACAAGGATGAACTTTCCAGGAGACTCATTTGTGCTGGGTGGTTTCCTTTCCGTGCAAACGCTGGACGGAGACGACGACTTTCAAGCTCCTAACGAAGTCATCTGATTACGTACATAGGAAAAAGTGGAGCACCATATTCGCGGCAAACCGCGAAGGGTAAGTACTTTGAAAAAGGGTATATACGGAACCTGATGTTTAACAACTCCTCGTCAGATGTCTCGTAATGCCTCTTTCGCAGTATTTGTCTATCTTCAATGAAAAGCTGCTACTACACTGTGCATGCCTTCGTGATGAAGGCAGCAACCGCAAGTAGCACGCCGGCAATGGGCCGCAATCAACCCAATATTAAAAAACGGCCCTATATTGGGGCGCTTCCCGTGCCAAGAATTAAGCCAATATACTGGACTCGCTTTCCCACAGTGACTACTATTGAGAGACTAACTTATTTATTGGCATCCTGTACCACTCTACGACTACCAAATATCTTCCACCCAAGCTTACTCGCCGGGTGTTATACAACGGCCATCCAGCGACTCTAATTGGCTATCCTATACTTGCAACCAAGCTTACTCACAGGCTTTTAACAACTGGTGTCCTGTTAAGTTCATCGGCTAGCCATCACAGTGCACCCAAGCTTTTCCACTGGCTTCGCCTCATTTACATACAGCGAATTCCAATATTGGTGAATGTTTGTTTTTACTTTTGGTGTCTGTGTCGTGATGTGATTGGTGCGATAGTGCAGACGGAGATAATGCTATCATGCGTCAAAATCAGGATTGAGCGACAGTTCCTGTAGGCAGTTTATATGAAGGTAATCACACAAACACACACACGCACACAACACACACACACTCACACACGCATATATATATATATATATATATATATATATATATATATATATATATATATATATATATATATATATATATATATATATATATATATATATATATATACATATATATATATATATTGAAAAAGCTTCATTGGGCTCAGTTATATACACGCATAATATGACATTTGTGGCTTGGACAATGTAATGACGTTTCGGCCGCGGGACCGGCCTTCGTCAGAACAAAGCGCGATTGCTTAGCAGTGTCATATATATATATATATATATATATATATATATATATATATATATATATATATATATATATATATATATATATATATATATTGAAATGTGGATTCAATGGTTGGCTGGAACGTCTAGCACTGGCAGTACTTCGGGCACAGCAGGGTCGAATTACCAGCCTCAGGGCACAGCTTCAGCGCGAGCGAGATGGGCGCCGGAGACAAGCGATGGTGATGGCGATGCCGCAGCGTTTTTCTGTTCTTTGTCTTCTTTACATTTCCCCCGCGTGAAGCAGTCGCCATCCTGGCGACTCAGGGAGAAGAGACCACCAGAGGGTTGTAATATGGCTTGAGGCGGCTAACGTGGACAACCTCGTGGCCGCGACGGCGGTGGTCGGAAGAAGGGGTGACTGGCTCGATGACGTAGTTCACAGGGGATGTGCGTTCCAAGACGCGATAAGGTCCGTGGTATTTGGTGTCTAGTTTGTTGGTGGCAGGAACGCATAGCCAAACGAAGCTGTCGGCCAGGAACGTGGGAGGAGGGGTATCGGTATCATGCTGATCTTTGCGATAGCCTTGAGTGTTGGAGGTAAACGTGCGAGCAAGCTGACGGCATTCCTCGGCCTTCTGTGCAATATCTGTCAAAGCACTGTACTCAGAGGCATCTGGATGGTATGGCAAAATTGTGTCCAGAGTACAAGATGGTTCACGGCCATATAAGAGAAAGAAGGGCGAAAACCCAGTTGTTGCTTGGGTGGCAGTGTTGTACGCGAACGTTACGAATGGCAGTACCTGGTCCCAGTTGGAGCTTCCCGATTCAGATGTAACATACATTGCGAGCATGTCCCCAAGCGTACGGTTGAAGCGCTCCGTGAGGCCGTTTGTTTGCGGGTGATACGCGGTTGTAGCCCGATGTATCGATTTGCAAGACGACAGGAGCTCTTGAACTACTTCGGAAAGAAAGACACGACCTCTGTCACTAATTAGCTCGCGAGGGGCGCCGTGTCGAAGAATGAAGTGGTGTAGAAGAAAATGGGCTGCCTCTCGGGCTGTCGCCGCGGAAAGTGCAGCAGTCTCGGCGTAATGGGTCAGGTGATCGACTGCGACGATGACCCATCGATTACCAGCGGCAGTGCATGGTAGCGGACCATAAAGGTCGATTCCCACGCGATCAAACGGGCGAGCTGGACAAGGTAAAGGCTGGAGAGGGCCAGCGGGGGGGGGCGAGGAATCTTGCGTTGTTGACAGGCGGTACAAGAGCGAATGTAGCGCCGTACGAAATTGTACATTCCCCGCCAGTAGTACCTCTGACGAATTCGATCATAGGTTTTCCGGACGCCAGCATGACCGCTTTGCGGGTCAGTGTGATGGTGGGCACAAACCTTTGAACGGAGGTAGCGTGGAATCACAGGAAGCCACGTTCTGCTTCTGCACCAGAGGGGTCCCGTTGGCGAAGGGAACCTGTGCAGGTGACTGGCGGATGTAGGGGCGATGAAGTAGGCTCCGCCATTGGGGTAGTCAACGTTCTGCTTCGAAGTTCCAGGGCGAGATGGGTACAGGGAACCTCAGCTTGACCTCCACCAAGTGAAATGTGGATTTAATGGTTGGCTGGAACGTCTAGCACTGGCAGTACTTCGGGCACAGCAGGGTCGAATTACCAGCCGTAGGGCACAGCTTCAGCGCGAGCGAGATGGGCGCCGGAGACAAGCGATGGTGATGGCGATGCCGCAGCGGTTTTCTGTTCTTTGTCTTCTTTACAATATATATATATATATATATATATATATATATATATATATATATATATATATATATTGTCACGAAGACAGGGATTTATGGGTATCGGCAACAGGGGCAGATACACACAGTCAATACAGAGGTTCCCGGGAAACGGTAACACGAAGACACAAGCTCAAGAGTTCACAGTCCTAGCTAGCCGAAGCGCGCGAGAGTCTCCAACTTCTTCGTCGTTCAAGCGCTACCTCGAACCGTCAGGTGGCATTATTCCCCCCCTCGAAAAAAAAACCACAAGCTCGCAGAAACAAAAACTGATCCGGATGGCAAATACGGCTTTCAGCGGGTAAAATACGGCTTCATGCGAAGCACATGCACCAGGTCAGACGAGCACTGACGACTAGAACTCGGTACAGTTCCGTCTGGAATAAGCTCGTACGTAACTTCTGAGAGGCGACGCAAGACTCTGCAGGGTCCGAAGTAACGATTGAGAAGTTTTTCTGACAGGCCTGGGCGCCGGACAGGTGTCCACACCCAGACTTTGTCACCAGGCTGGAACACGACATAGCGATGGCGGTCGTTATATCGGCGTGCATCTGTTGCTTGCTGTTTTGTAATGTGATTACGGGCGAGTTGACGAGCTTCCTCAGCGTAGTTGGTGAATTCTTCTGCGTCAGCGGTAAGCAGCTGGTCGTCAGCCGCACATGGAAGCATAGCGTCGAGCATGGTCTGTACATCGCGTCCGTATACTAGGCGAAACGGAGTGAATCGAGTTGTTTCTTGGACGGCCGTGTTATATGCAAATGTGACATAAGGCAATATCTCGTCCCATGTTTTATGCCGGACATCGACATACATGGCGAGCATGTCCGCTATTGTTTTGTTTAGTCGCTCAGTAAGGCCATTAGACTGGGGATGGTAAGCAGTAGTCTTTCGGTGATGTGTCTGGCTTAGTTGGAAAACTTCTTCAAGAAGACACGCTGTAAATGCCTTGCCACGATCAGTGATGACGTATGAAGGGGCGCCATGGCGAAAGACAATCTGCGTCATGAAAAATTGTGCCACTTCGGAGGATGTTGCACGTGGCACCGCCATAGTTTCCGCGTAACGTGTCAGATAATCTGTAGCCACGATAATCCACTTATTGCCAGCTGACGATAGAGGAAAAGGGCCAAGAAAGTCCATACCAATTTGGTCGAATGGTACTAGCGGTGGGGGAATAGGCTGCAGGAAACCCGCTGGCTTCAATGGCGGTGTCTTGCGTCGCTGGCACTCGCGGCAACCTCTAACGTATCGATGAACGCTGGCGGCAAGTTTGGGCCAGTAGTAGGCCTGGCGCACTCTGGTAAGTGTGCGTGCAAAGCCCAATTGTCCAGCGGTGGGTTCATCATGGCAAGCATGAAGGATTTCATCGCGGAGATCTGCAGGGATGACTAGAAGATAGGCTCGGTCACTGTTGCCGGCGCTTTTCTTGTAGAGGATTCCGTCGCGCGTACAGAAGGATGACAAGTTCTTAGAAAACAGTCGAGATACTGTAGAATCGAAGCCCTCCAGATGATCGATCACAGTTTTGAGGTCTGGATCAGCCCGTTGCCTGGCCTTTAAATCAGAGGAACTGATAATGCCAAGAAAATGGGCGTCTTCATCCGTACTGTCATGGGCCAACTCCACGGGTGATCGAGACAGTGTGTCAGCATCTTCGTGTTTACGTCCGGATTTATAAACGATAGAATAATCAAACTCCTGCATACGAAGGCTCCACCGTGCAAGACGTCCTGATGGATCTCGAAGACTAGCTAGCCAACACAAAGCATGATGGTCCGTCACAACTTCAAATTTACGGCCGTAGAGGTAAGGTCGGAATTTCATTGTGGCCCAAACGACGGCGAGACACTCCTTTTCAGAAGTTGAGTAGTTTGATTCTGCCCGAGAAAGGGTGCGGCTGGCATAAGCGATCACTTTTTCCTCGCCTTGCTGGAGCTGGATCAGAACAGCACCCAGACCGACATTGCTGGCGTCGGTGTGAATTTCGGTCGCAGCGTCCTCATCGAAGTGTGCAAGAACGGGAGGGTTGTGCAGCCGTTGGCGCAGCTCGGTGAATGCCTCCTGCTGCTCGGAAGACCAGACATACGGGACGTCATCACGTGTCAGGCGCGTCAAAGGTTCTGCAATCTTGGCAAAATCGGCAATGAAACGGCGATAGTACGCGCACAGGCCCAAGAAACGTCGGACTGCTTTCTTCGTGGTAGGGATGGGAAAATTGGCTACAGCGGCTGTTTTATCAGGATCAGGCCGGACACCGTCAGCGCTAACCACATGACCGAGAAATTTTAGCTGTTGATATCCAAAGTGACATTTTTCCGGTTTGAGTGTCAAATCGGCCGAGCGAAGAGCGCCCAATACCGTTCGCAGCCGCTGAAGATGTTGGTCAAACGTTTCTGAAAACACGATGACGTCGTCCAAATAAACCAAACAGGTTTGCCATTTAAGACCAGCAAGTACGGTGTCCATCATTCTCTGGAACGTCGCTGGCGCTGAACACAGACCGAAAGGCAATACTTTAAATTCATATAAGCCATCGGGTGTCACAAAGGCAGTCTTTTCCCGATCGCGCTCATCTACTTCTATCTGCCAATAACCACTTTTTAAATCAATGGAGGAAAAGAACTTGGCGTTGCGAAGTCGATCGAGTGAATCGTCGATACGGGGCAACGGATATACATCTTTTTTTGTGATGTCATTCAGTTTCCTGTAATCAACGCAAAAGCGCAGCGTGCCATCCTTTTTCTTAACCAACACGACTGGCGACGACCACGGACTTTTAGACGCCTGAATAACATCATCATTAAGCATTTCCTGGACTTGTGTCCGAATTGCCTCACGTTCTTTGGCCGAAATACGGTACGGCTGCTGTCGAATAGGTCGGGCATCGTCAGACGTTAAGATGCGATGCTTGGTGATAGAAGTTTGCCGGACTTTCGATGATGAGGCAAAGCACGGGGCGTACTCCAGCAGTAAGGCACGTAGGGCGCGTTGTTGACAGAAAGAAAGGTCACTGCTAACATCGATGTGGTCTAGAACACTGGGAGTATCAATAATGTCAGATGCAAAACATTCAGAAACTTCCTTTAACAGTTCGCCGAAAGCGATGGCAGTAGAGCGATAGAGGTGGCGAGGTTCATTCGTGAAGTTCGTGACGAGAAGCTCAGAGTGACCATTGCTGAGAATAATTAAGCTTCGAGCTGAGCAGATGCCATGAGAAAATAAAAGCGAACGGTTGCCTTCAGCTATTATCGGCCCGTCACGAAGCCCGTCGCACACAACACTCACAAACACGCTGGAGCGGGGAGGCACTGAAACACACTCGGCTGAAACCCGAAGGGCGCACGTACGTTGGCCATCGGTGGGGCTGGCAGCCGCTTTCTCCGTTGAGAACGAGACCGTTCGCTGTCGGAGATCGATGATGGCGCCATATTCCCGCAGGAAATCCACACCGAGAATCAAATCACGAGAACATTCCCGGAGAACGACGCAGCTGACAACGAACGTTGACGTACGAATCTGGATTCTAGCCGTGCACTGTCCAATAGGAGTAATTACATGCCCCCCAGCCGTGCGTATTTGCGTGCTACACCATGGTGTCATAACCTTCCTAAGGCTCGCTGCCAGTTTCCCACTCAAAATCGAAAAGTCTGCTCCGGTATCCACTAAAGCGCTGACATTATGACCATCGATGCACACAGGGATGTCCAGCGATAGCCGGTCTCGTGAACCAAACGCTGTCGTTTCTGCTCCAAAATTCCTATCTGTTCTCATTGGGGGGACTTCTTTGTGCTGACATTTAGCGGCCCCGCCCCCTGAGGTCGCTCTACTCAGTTTTCCCGGTGGGGGCTCGGCGAGCGACCAGGCGGTGCTCGCGGGAAGTCACCAGTTGCTGAAGGGGTTTGCCGACGTGGGGATGGAGACCGGGATTGTCGGCGCGCCATCCGGAGGCTCTCTTGTGCGAGGTTGTCTCCAATGTCACGAGGTAGTTGTCCGAACGTGCGTCTAGGTGCGTTAGTGTAAAAACCTTCCGGTCCGAGTTCCCGATAAGGGCACCACCGGAAAATGTGACCAGGTTCCCCACAGTGGTAGCAAAGGCGGCGGCTCCGAGGGGCCCGCCAGACGTCTGTTCGTTGAATGTTTGACCGCGGTGGCCGCACGTACCGCGTTGGCTGCTGTACAGGAATGTATTGCGTTGGCTGCTGGACGGGCATGCACTGGGTTGGTGGTAACGTAGACAACGGAGCTTGGACGGGAACTGGGCGTCGGAGAATGTCAGCGTAAGTCGGACGAGAATAATCAGGCACAGGGGTACTTTGAGCTTCAGCAACATGCAGAGATGGCTGCGTGACTTGCTGAATCTCTTCGCGGATCATGTGTGCGAGAGAATCACCCCTGAGTTGGAACGTGCCACAAACCGTCTGCAGTTCCTCGCGTACAATTGCACGAATAAGATCGCGGAGGTGTTCAGTATTGCTTACAGCAGCTGTAATAGGCTCGGCAGCAGTCGTAGCGAGGATTGGGCTGTCGTAGACCGCCGAGCGGCGCTGGTGTAGGATCTTTTCCATGGTGACAGCCTCTGTTAAAAAAGAGGTAACTGTAGTTGGTGGGCTACGTACAAGACCAGCAAAAAGCTGTTCTTTAACCCCATGCATCAGGTGGCGCAGCTTTCTCTCTTCAGACATGTTGGGATCCGCACGTCGAAATAGTTTCGTCATGTCCTCAACATACATCATGACAGACTCGTTTGGCATCTGTTTCCGAGATTGTAGAGCACGTTCTGCTCGTTCGCGCCTATCCAGGCTGACATACGCCTCTACGATAAGACGGCGGATCTGAGGCCATGATGTTATTGTGCCTTCTCGGTTCTCATACCATGTCAAGGCATGGTCTTCCAGGCAGAAAATGGCGTTCCGTAGCTTTAAGTTGTCGTCCCACTGATTAAAGGATGCGACTCGTTCGAACTGAGTTAGCCAATCCTCAACGTCTTCATGCGCAGTGCCATGGAACGATTTCGGCACTCGGGGGTTTTGAAGGTAAACAGGAGTACCTTGCATGACCGACGTAGTGCTTTGCGTGGCTGGCCGGAGGTTCGTTGTTGAAGTGGACTCCAAGGGCCCGTGTTCGGGAGGAAGGCCCAGGTTCCTCCGGCTGACGCGATGAACTGGCGTGTCCACAGGCAAAAGCTCGGTGTCGTTGGTTCGCGAAGGGGTGTGAGACATTGAGAGGACAATTACCCAGCGGCTCCACCAAAACTGTCACGAAGACAGGGATTTATGGGTATCGGCAACAGGGGCAGATACACACAGTCAATACAGAGGTTCCCGGGAAACGGTAACACGAAGACACAAGCTCAAGAGTTCACAGTCCTAGCTAGCCGAAGCGCGCGAGAGTCTCCAACTTCTTCGTCGTTCAAGCGCTACCTCGAACCGTCAGGTGGCAATATATATATATATATATATATATATATATATATATATATATATATATATATATATATATATATATATATATATATATATATATATATATATATATATATATCCTGTGTGTGATACTGTCTTGTGCGACGTTCCTGCCCGGTCTGTAAACATCCTTGTCGCCAATGACACAGAATTTCCTCCATTTTCTGCTGCCCTCGTTCCACTCTCCTGTGAAAGTGTTACTACTTCTACTGTCTTCTTCACACCGCCCGAGGCCGCTTCACGCCATCCGTGCCTCCTGCTTCCATTTGCTGTTCTCAAGTTCGAAGAAGGTCTTAGTGCAATGTATGTATCGAATCCATTTTCGTGCCCATCCGTCCTGCTACGCGGCGAGTGTCTCGGTCGTATTGAAGAACGTGATCCTGCGCGTGTAAATACCTTTCCTGCTACGCCTACTTCATTAGACGTTAATGTTCTCAGCTCTTGCGATATAGCGACCGCTTCGACACTACCCGATGTTCTTCAACAGGCTATTGACGCAGATCTTCCACCCGCGCAACGCGATCAACTTTCTACCCTTCTACACAGCTTCACTTCTGCCTTCGACCTTCCTCACACTGCTCTGGGTCGCACGTCTGTCGTTACGCACACAATAAACACTGGTACAAACGCACCTTTACGACAGCGTCCTTATTGCATGTCGGCCTCTGAGCGCCAAGTCATTGCTGATAATGTGGACGATATGCTTCGCCGGGGCGTCATACAGCCATCAAACAGTCCATGGGCTTCTCCGGTTGTTTTGGTCACCAAGAAAGATGGTTCCATCCGGTCTTGTGTCGATTACCGTAGGCTAAACAAGATCACGCGCAAAGACGTCTATCCTCTGCCACGAATCGACGACGCCTTGGACTGTTTACAGGGAGCCGAGTATTTCTCCTCTTTGGATTTGCGCTCTGGCTACTGGCAGGTGCCGATGGCTGACGATGACCGCTCGAAAACTGCCTTTATAACACCTGATGGCTTATACGAGTTCAACGTTATGCCCTTTGGCCTTTGCAATGCCCCGGCTACTTTCGATCACCTGATGGACACTGTTCTTCGTGGGCTCAAGTGGCAGACCTGTCTTTGTTATCTGGACGACATCGTAGTTTTTTCTACCGATTTTTCTTCTCACCTTCTCCGCCTAAAGGATGTCCTCACATGTCTCGCCGGCGCTGGGCTTCAGTTGAACTTGAAGAAGTGCCACTTGGCAGCTCGAAAACTCACAATTTTAGGCCACGTAGTTTCTAAGGACGGCATTCTTCCCGACCCCACCAAACTTCGCGCAGTTGCAGAGTTTCCGAAGCCAACCTCTCTGAAGCAGCTCCGGAGCTTTATCGGCCTCTGCTCCTACTTTCGACGTTTCATCTTGAACTTCGCCTCTATCATCGCTCCTTTGACCCAGCTCCTTGCCGGCAGCTCCGACCTTTCAGCCTGGACTCCGGCCTGCGATAAAGCCTTCGACACTTTACGCCGCCTTTTGGTTTCGCCTCCCATTCTACGCCACTTTGATCCGACTGCGCCTACGGAGATTCACACTGACGCCAGCGGTATTGGGCTTGGAGCCGTCCTTACCCAACGTAAGCCTGGTTACACCGAGTATGTTGTGGCATACGCCAGCCGAACATTGACGAAAGCAGAGTCCAATTATTCAGTCACAGAAAGGGAATGTTTGGCCATTATTTGGGCCATCGGAAAATTTCGTCCCTATGTGTATGGCCGACCGTTTTATGTTGTGACCGATCACCACGCTTTGTGCTGGCTGGCCTCTCTGAAAGACCCATCCGGTCGCCTTGCTCGCTGGGCTCTCCGTCTCCAGGAGTATGACATCCATGTCATTTATCGATCAGGTCTGAAGCATACGGACGCGGATGCTCTTTCCCGCTCGCCATTGCCTAGTGATACCTCGTCTGAGCACGTCTGTGCTTACGATTTGTCGACTCTTTCCACTGTCGACATGGTTACCGAGCAGCGAAATGACCCGTGGATCAGTGCACTTTTGCATTTTCTTTCAAGTCCTACTCCCGGTCATTCATCCAAGGCGCTCGTCCGGCAAGCCCACCACTTCTCCATTCGTGACGGTCTTCTCTATCGCCGCAATTATTTGCTTGATGGACGGAAGTGGCTTCTAGTCATCCCGCGTCATCTCCGCGCCGACATTTGTGCTGCGTACCATGGTGACCCACAGTGTGCCCACGCTGGCGTATTGAAAACCTACAACCGCCTACGTCTGCGATTTTATTGGCGTGGAATGTACCGCTTTGTACGACGTTTTGTGCGCGCTTGCGAATCTTGCCAACACCGAAAAACTCCACAGAAGTCCGCTGTTTCGTTGCAGCCGTTACCCTGCCCTGCTCGTCCGTTTGACCGCGTTGGCATAGATCTCTATGGCCCTCTTCCTACTACTTCCACTGGAAACCGGTGGATTATCGTGGCAGCAGACCATCTTACTCGCTACACTGAAACATCACCGTTACCCTCTGCCTCCGCGAGAGACGTTGCTTTGTTCCTTCTCAACAACTTGATTCTTCGCCACGGGACTCCGAAGGAACTGCTCAGTGACCGCGGACGCGTTTTCTTGTCCGAAGCTCTTGAGGCACTGCTGAAAGAATGCCGCATCATTCACCACACCGCAACTTCTTACCACCCTCAGACGAATGGCCTGACCGAGCGCTTCAATCGTACTCTGAGTGACATGCTGGCCATGTACGTCAACGACGCTCATTCCAACTGGGACCAAGTCCTTCCCTTCGTAACCTACGCGTACAATACTGCGATACAGACCACCACTGGATTCTCTCCCTTCTTTCTTCATTACGGACGCGAGCCAACCTGTACAATGGACGCGCTCTTTCCCTACCGCCCTGATGTCTCTGAATCGACGCCGCTCTCGGACGCCGCCCAGTACGCAGAAGAATGCCGTCAGCTCGCCCGTTCGCTTACAACAGAAAACTAGTGGCAACAAAAACACCACCGCGACACCGGCGAGCCTTCTACATATGCACCTAACTGCTTGGTATGGCTCTGGGTCCCTGCAACAACCACCGGCCTTTCAAAGAAGCTTCTTGCTCGATATCATGGTCCATACCGAGTCCTCCAACAAACATCTCCTGTCAACTACGTAGTTGAGCCTGTTACGCCCTCTGCGGACCTGCGCCGCCGTGGACGCGAAACAGTTCATGTCAACCGAATCAAGCCATACTACGATCCGTCTGTTCTGTCGGCTCCATAAGTCGCCAGGATGGCTCCTTCTCTACCCGGGGGGAAAATGTAGTGTGGTAATTTTCGTCTTCTTAGCCACTGCCATGCATCGCGTGCTGGCGCGCTCGAGGACGAAGAAGTTGGTCGCTGCCTTGCTGGTTCGCCACGCCTGACGCTCCGCTGCGAGTTCCTCCTGAGCGGCTATATCCATCTGAATAAACACACCCCTACAGTATATATATTTAGGTTGGTGATATCAGCATGGTATTAAAATACCATAATCAAAAATATTTAGTCCCAAAAAGGCACGTGGCAAAGCCGTAACATGAAAGTTCAATGGCCTAAACAAGATGTGATTTCTTAACACTATTCCAGGTCAGCGGGGTTCAAAGAGTAATCAGTAAAGACGAACTGCATGCGATGAAATGCAAACATAGCACAATGCGATTAAGATCATGCCATGTTTATATAAAAAAACGAATTTACGAGAATGATGCACAGTAGTGTTATAGATTATTCAGAGAATATTTGGATATTAAGCAACCGAAATGAAAACGCACGTAGCAAAAGCACATGTTTGAACGTATACATGGTTTTAAAAAAGGACACCAGTCACGAATCCAATTATAATTGCAAGGTCGTCCAATGGGACGAATTACGACGGGCAGTTTAACTTTCCCCCGCTTTCAATCATGGCTGACGAGGTAGCTTTAAATTTATTAATTATAAATGATTCCTTCTCGGTCGTGATCTGATCTAAATTCTGATGCCAAAACTGTAGCCATTAGTTTATCGAATGCGTGACCATGAATGCTTACATTCTTAGATAATGGCAAATTAGGAAGGCTGGTGCTATGAACGTCGTGGTTGTTAAAACGCAAATGAAATGATGTCGCAGTTTGCCCAATATATTGAAGCCTGCAGACATAACATTCAACTGGATAGAATGCATTTCCTGTGTCGCATCTGTAACTGCCTTTTATCTGTACCTTGTAATTAGAAGCTGCTCTAATGGTCACTTGTGACGTTGTCAATTGTGAAAAAGCTTTACACCAAGATTTTTTGTTAGGCGAACAGCCGCTAAAAACTAGAGTAGTTATTTTGGAGGAAATTAAGAGGTGACGTAGGGCTTTAGCACGCTGATAGACTGCTCTCGGTGGTTCTTGAAAGACATCCTTCAACCGCTCGCTCTGCATTAGAATATTGTGATGCGTTTTCAGGATGCCTGTTACATTAGGCATCGATGCTAAGTAAGTAAGCATGAGGTTAGTTTTCTGTCGTGGCGCAGGTTCTTTAGGTCTGCCAATACGGGGCCTACGGTCTTGCGCGTGTATTCGCTTAATAGCGTCGCTAATCATCTTTGGCCTATATGTTTGTTTAGTCAGATTTTTTTAATCGATATTTATTGCCTAATCGAATCCACGGGTATGAGATGAAGGATGAATAAATGAATGGAAAAAGGTTGGCTCATTGTATAAGTCTAGGAGTGAGAGATGATTACGTCCCTGCGTCCAATCCACATATGAGGCAGGATTGGTTGCTGAAAGGCCAGCTACCCTCAGCTACCGGATTTGTGTTGGTTTGAGTGCTGGGCAGTCCCACAGCAAGCGGTGAATATCAGCCTCAAGATCTTCGTTTTTACAGATCAGGCACCCTGGGCGGGGATATAAGTGTCGGAAGTATGACCACGTCCTACTGACAGCTGGTGTGAGGGCAACACCGGCCCAGGTCCTACTAAGCGCAATCTCCTCTGCACGGGTGCGACCGCGGGGAAGGGATACCGCACACGGAGGGATAAGTGCATGTGTGCGGCGCCGGAGGTGTTCCTTTCTTAATAAAAGGAGGGCAGCGTCGTCCACTTTAAAGAACCGTGGGATTGATGCGTCTTGGTTCACAAGGCGGGTTGCTAAATCTGCTTGAATTTGGGAAGGCGGAAGGTCCCATGGGGCCCACTGAATGCGTACTGACTGTGGGATGCGCGCCGCAGGCTAGTGGACGCCTTGGAAAATTTTAGGGCAGCGGCTGACACGTCGGAGCAAACGTACTGCTCGAAGTGCGTCAGTGCGGATGACAACATGGGCTGCAGGGAGCATGGTTATGGAAGCCACGGAGCAGAGTGCCTCCTGAACTGCCACGAGCTCAGCGCAGAAAGTTGTAAGTGGTTTTGAAAGCTGAAACGTAGTTAGGTCTCCGTGGACAGGTTAGGTCTCCGCGAACAGTGGATTGCTGTTTTGGCTTAAAAGCCCTGCGGGCTTCCATCCACGTACACTACAATGGAATCTTGAGGCAGGTGAGCATCTTGCTCTTCAAATTTCTGGCGAAGCAATGCCAAGTTGGCAGACGTTGGTCTGCGCATATCAGTTGGCTTGTCTCCTAACTGTACAAATTTCCAGAGAGGGAGAACTGGCGCAGGTGGCTGAAGGATAATGTTTGACGCTGCATGCGCCCTCAGTGCTTGCGTGGAATGTGATACAGTGGCCTTCAGTCTGCCAGAATGACGGCGCTACGGCACCAGTTCATCGACGGTGTTGAGCTGCGCCTTCTCCTGTAAAGCTGCGACCGGTGTGAGTGGTGGAAGGCATGTTATGTTCCTCATAGTTTCTCGATTTACGGCTTCAAGCCGATCCTATTGTGCTGTTGCAAGATTCTGGAACTGGGACTCATAAACAATACGTGATTACAGAACCGCCTTCAGTAACTGGCGTGCAGCAGTCGAGCCAGCGCCAGCCGTTTTAGGTGCAATTCTTCTTTAAACTCATAGTTTGAATTGCTTGCTTTTTTGCCTCAGAAAGCTAAGCATTCATTGATCCTGAGTGGTGAATTGTTAAGCCCTAAATTTTCAGGCTCAAACTTTCTTGTAGTGGGGTGCCTGATAGATAGAAAAGAATTGGATTGGAGGTACGTTTGCGACGTCCCCAGCCGTTGGAGACTGACGTGTATGTAGTTTTACACACAGCCAGTTGAAGGCTAATGGAGGATGCCTAATCAGAGATTACACCTAATGCTGACTGAAGGGCGGCTCTTGAGAATATTATGGTGAGTGCTCCATACCGTGATATCATCTGTGTATTGCAAAAACTTGATTTCGGGGATATCATGTAAGCGCCACGCCAATGGGATGAAAGTAATATTGAGAAATGACAGAGACAATACTGATTCCTGGGGCACGCCACGTAGTGAAACGAATGAAGCAACTTTGTCACCCCTGAGACGTTATCTCGTGGTCGTCCGATTTGCAGAGGCCGCATCGGTACGTAACGTTTCCGTCAGACGCACATTTATCGGTAGTAGCAAAAGGGCAGGATTTGCGCATGTGCAATGCCCGGAAACAGTTGTAACAGTAAACCACACTCGGTTTATACGGTCGCGGCCTTAATATGCAGCCGTAGAAGTAAAGGCAGGCTAGGGGTGTCGGAGGGCCTTGCAAAGTGATCATGCAGGAACACCCCTTTCCTATGTGTCGGGCCTGTATGACTCGGTGCGTGGGGCAGTATAGCTCACGTTAAAGGTGGTTTGATCGTTTATGTCGACGTTGTGAACGACGCATCGCTGCGGGTCGGAGCCTTCAACTAGATACACTTGAACAGGTACTGAGATCTCACTTGTGACTGAAATACAACTAAGCGTTTGGATTACTTCCATCGCAGTGAGTGTCTGGAGCCACACAGTTATAGTGCTTAACTTCTTCCTTGCCGTGAAGCCCCGAAAATCTTTGGTTCCGAGACAAGCGTCCAAGTTGGCCTGGATGATCCTGTTTGGTATACCGGCCCCGCTTTTGTTTGCTAGAGATTTAATCGCCACTTTATAAGATGTCGATCCCAGTGTAGGCGCAACCTGGTTTTTGAAAGTTATACAGGAGCTCTTTTCTTGATAGCCATCACTTGCCAAAGAGGACTTCGGCTGATTATCTTCTGAAGGGCGCTTGTGAGGGGCGCGGGTAATCGTTGACACGTATAGTGGTGCCGATAAGTACATTGGAGAGCACGTCTCCTCATGTCACACTGTTGGATGTACAGTACTCACGGATTGAAATAGGACACTCGGAGCGCGTGGCCGTCGCTGCATGCAGCGCCGCCTGCGGATGCTCATGGAACCAAGGTGCTGCATTGTGGTATAGCGCGAGGGGGAGAACATCTAAAAAGCAGAACTGCTCCTTCCGGTCGCCAATAAGCCGGCCCGTTGTTTACCACACTGCCTTGCATGCAGCGACGGCCACGCGCTCCGAGTGTCCTATTTCAATCCGTGAGTACTGTACATCTCGGCGTGTTAACTGGTTGGTCATAGCCGTGCTCCGCCTAGAGAACAGTTCACTTACGGGCTGTTGTGAATATAGGGAAGGCTGAATGGGCGCTGGTGCTCTGCTGTATTAGGCGCACATGAACAGTTTTAAAACCTGCATCTGTTTTCGTACCAGAGAATGTACAAATATAAATACGTACGTATTCTACAACGTCCTCTTGTTTTGCGTGGCGCTCGATGAGGTAGCTAGGTGAAGCTACACTTGCTTCGGACATACCTGCAGCATGTGCAGAAGTTTATGCATATTTAAAGGCAGTATGAACACAGGGATGCTTCATAGTACATTCATAAATTCACACAATAGATCAAAAATCATCATTTCAGATCTCTTTTAGCTTTAGCATCCTTGCTTTCTGAATGCGCTACGTACCACGGAGTACTTGCCTGTGTTTGGACTGCCGATTCCAATTTGGTCAGTATCAGTTCTGCAGCTTAAGGTTCTCCTGTTGCTGTGTATGCTATCTTGGTCATCTTAACAAACAATAAAAATTTTGTTAGTTTTCGCAGTTGACCATAGCCGGACAGCTGCGCTACATTTCTGCACAAGCCTTTTAAAAATCCTACTCTCACGTCTTGAAAATTCGTTGTATGTTTCGTCCTTCTGGTCTGCAAAAATACACAGTGGAAACCACTAAATCAGTAAAAGGAGACACCCGAATGAAAACCATGCTGGCAAAATCACTGCTTAAATGCTCGAATTAAAAACTGATGGCGAAAGCAATTGTGGTTTATGTCTGGAAGATGTGCTATCTGCAGCCATGCCACCGCAAAATACACAAGCGAGTGATTAACTTAGAATCAAAACAAAAACCTTCAGTGACACGCACGAACTGCTCGTAATTGTGAAAAATAAATATATTTGCATCAAGTACCAGCCCTAATACAGTTGCAAGTACAATGAGCATCATGCGAGTCAATCGCATCTAAAACTGAAATAAATAAATTAAAGCAAATGTACGCGACTCATTCATTACACTGGGTGGGCTTAAAACGTAAACACCTGTGTCGAACGTAACATCGTGCGCTGATGATCACAGCTTGCCTTCATAACGCTTGCTTCCGTCTTTTTACTAAACTAGTGTCGTTTCCGCAAACGACCTACCAGTTATGGAGGCATCAAGAACCCTCTTCGAAGAGTTGGTGTGGCGCGTATAGTGACGGCTGGCGGCCCTGTTCTTTGTCCTGTTGCTGCAAACGAAAACCGAAGTAGCCAAATCTAGATGCTTTGGCGAGAACGAAAAAGAATTTGTGCGATAAAAAAAAAAAAAGCAACGCTGAGCGACATGCAAGAGCATCAAGCGGCAAAAACACAGATACTACAAGGCGAACTCATGACCGGATCAGGAACTCGATTCGCGAACGGCAGTACATCAAAACAAAAGCAGTTTTGTGTTCTTGTTAGGCAGCAGTCACAGCAAAACATGCTAAATATTACGATATGGCACGTCTAGGCGCCTGTGATATTTGCGCTGCATTGCCCCTTCGCATATAAAGAAAACAAACGACAAAATATGCCGCGGGCAGGTCCCGTCGCACAAAAGGAAACACAAGCCAAACAAATCATATTGCGACAATCACTGGCGGGTTACCGGCTTGATGCAAACTCTAGTAAGTACTTTTCATCACGCACATTTCCTTTATATGCTTGTATACTTGTAACGAAATGTTTCTGGCGCAGATGAGAGTACGCAGTCGGCTGCCAAGGTTGCCTATTCACGTCTTGATGCTTGATAGCCCTAATTCAAACTTCATGTTGTTGCTGGTCGCGGCACGCCGAAGGAAACCTGAAAAATCGCGTCTTGCATACCGGCATGCCTCCAGAGTACCAACCGTACGTGGCACATGTGGTTGGCATCGTTTTGCCAAACCTGTCAAGGTCCCTACGACGTCCGCCCCTGTGCCTGATTATGAGTGCGGCGCCGTACAGTGTGCCGTACAGTGCAGTAAATACCGTACAGTCCGTTTCCTTCACTCGCCGCTAGTACTTCGCGCATGCGTAGAAAACTCGTGCACAAGGTAGATTCCACGAACTGCTTCAATAACTGTCGCTGCCATCCACAGAAGATCCCACATCGTTTCCAAGGGGTCCACAAAAAACTTCAACTGGCCCAGAAGGGGTCGCCGACAAATATATTGCTGAGAACCACTGAACAAGAAGAACTAAAATAGGATAGGGTTTAGATAGAAGATGTATAAATTTTATGAATGATAGCTTGACAAAAAGTCTCAAGACAAGAATGTAAAAAACCAGCACGTTAACTATATCCACATATAGGGAGGAATAGTAAAGTATAACGATTAGGCTGGACGCTAAACTGAGAATAACGCAACGAGTCATACAAGTGGTGGTGGCAGAATATTGAGGGTAACGATAAGAGGGAGAAAACGAACACAGCAGGTCAGGGAACAAATGTGTTGTATGACATTGCAGCCGAAATGAAGAAAAAATGGACATGGGCTGTGTATGTAATGGCAATAGAAGACAACCGTACTTAAGGATGGCGTTTTCGTTACCAATCGCATGCACCTTAATTCTCTCATCGAACAGTATTTACGGAGACGAACTAAAGGCTGGTCTATGAGAGGAAATGTTCAACTTCTTGTCCTTTGGTTTCCAAGACCAGCGGAAAGTGCATTGCTCCGGAATAGTTTCGACGCACTTCGTATTTTTGTCCGGAACTTAATCGCAAAACGTGCGGGCGACATTTAAAGCTACCCCAATGAAGCCGATGTTCGCAGCTAGACCCGATGCCCAGTGCAACCTCCATTGGACGAAAAGGTGAGGCTAATGCAAGCAAGCCACAAAAATCACAGGGTACAACAGTTAAAACATCACAGTTTTTTTATTGTGTACACATGACGTGATACAGGATTGAAAGTAAATAAAAGTTTAGTGAAATGGCAAGAGTTAAAGCTCGAAACATTGCTGAGACATCATTACCATGTGCAAGGAAGTAAAATAAGTTAAGGTGCGAGCATTGACAGGCTATTTGATGATACTTTAAATTAGAACGGAAACCGCGCAGAGGACGAAGAACAGGGAATACAGTTGCTACACTACCCTACGTACGTAAGACGTCGCACGGCCTAAAAAGAGTAGCAAAGAAGTGCAGCGTAGAAGTGAGAGTAGTGCAAGCGCAACCGCATCTGTGTCGAAATAATAAAGATTGAAAAAGAGAAGCCGGCTGTGATATCAACCACCGCAGAACGGAAGTAGTGCAAGGAATTTCATTTAGCTGCTGTACAGTTTAAGTGGGAAAGACGGGACGTTGCGTAAAAAAGCGTGTGCATGAGCAAAGATTCGTTGGGTTGTCACAGCTTCATCCACATGACAAAACATTGCTTTTTTGGTATCCAGAAAATGCCACTATTTGAGCTCTAAAAGGGGCGGCCGGGATAAAAAAGAGCTCGTAATATCATCAAAGCGATGCAAATAGATACGGGCCCAAATAGTGTGACATGGAGGCTTCGATGTTTTGTGTAAGAAATAAATACGATTTTTATATTCGATAAAGTTACGAGAGGTGGACGCGTATGCCTAATGATGTTCATGAAAGATTTATGCTGTGCTTCAATAAACAGCTGCAAGTCCGCGCCCGTTCTGCCCGCTCCTTCCCTGTGTTTCGTCCTTTGCCCGGTTCTCGTTTGATGAAAAGGTAATTTTGTGGAAGAAAAAAATGAGAATAAGAAGGGAATTGGGAAACATGGCCTCTAGGTCCAAAATGTGCAAAATACCTCTAGGCCACCAAGGCGCTTTCCTTTCACTTGTTTAAATGATGGTGTCAGGTGTCTTCTGCAATAAAGGAAAGGTTAAAAAAATTATACATATTTGCACGGTGAAATATTACTAAAACATCAGTGCTTAAGTCCTGGGTAAATCGGGGATTACATGTGAAAGCATGCAATCTTAATTTAATTACAAACGGCTGAGATCAAACCAAAGGTTAAGGTTAAGACCAAAGGTAAAAGGTGATTTCCTCAATGATGGATAACATCTATTCGGGTGAACCTGACTGGGTAGATGGCACAGCATGCTATACATGGTTTGGCTGTGGGAAGACTTGCTATACTAAGTTTCGCCAAGCACATTATAAATATCAGGCATCGCACAAGACCCGTGATCGGAATTCACTCTGCGAAATAGTGACCGTGCATTAGAAGAAGGTCCTCACTGTTGGGAAAGTACCTAGTTGTGGTGATTCGCCATGTCCTTAATTGAGACGGAACGTAAATGTCTCTAGCATATTTCCGTTTCCGCTTAGCTTATTAAACGTGAGCACGTGAGCTTATTAAACGTGGTGTAAAGAAGATGAAGAAGAAACAACGCTGCGGCATCGCTATCACCATCGCTTGTGTCCGGCGCCCATCTCTAGCGCTGAAGCTGTGCCCTGCGGTTGGTATTCCGATCCTGCTGTGCCCGAATTACTGCCAGCGCAAGACATTCCAATCAACTATTAAATCCACATTTCACTTGGTGGAGGTCAAGCTGAGGTTCCCTGTACCCATCTCGCCCTGGAACTTCGCAGCAGAACGTTAACTACCCCAATGACGGAGTCTGCTTCATTGCACTTACCTCCGCCAGTCACTGCACAGGTGCCCTTCGTCAACGGGACCCCGCTACCTTCAGTGGAAGCAGCGATGACGACGTCGACGGTTGGCTGTCCACTTACGAACGGGTCAGCCGCCACAATAACTCGGACGACAACCGTAAGGTCAATAATGTCATCTTTTACCTGAGCGACGTAGCGACGTCGCTAATCCGTGGTTTCGAAACCACGAGTCGGACTTTACCACCTGGGCGAATTTCAAGACCAAATTTTCCGATGTCTTTGGCCGCCCCACCGTCCGGAAACTCCGCGCGGAACAGCGTCTTCGATCGCGACTACAGCTGCCCAGTGAAACGTTCACCAGTTATATTGAGGATATTGTTAATTTGTGTCGCCGCGTTTACCCGACCATGAACGAGGCCGTTAAGATACGTCATGTCCTCACAGGAATTGATGACGGCGCTTTCTACATGCTCATCGCCAAAGGCCCCACTACGGTAAAGGAAATCTACGACCTCTATCAAAGCTACGACGAGCTCCGCAAGGAGAGTGTTTTGATTCGCCCGCCTCATGCATCACTCGCTGGACTAGCCGCGGAGAGGGAGTCGTCTAGGCTCTCTGAAGACATCAAGGCTTTTGTATGTCAGGAGGTCGCGCGACAACTGTCCCTGCAGCCATATGTTAAGGAGTCGTCTCCAACTGGCCTTGTTCCGGAGCTTCGCCGTGCAATCCAGCAACATGTATCTGAAGTCGTCCCTAATCCTGCTCCTCAATTAGCTCCGGTCGCACCCTCAATGCCGTTCCCCACGCCCACAATTTCATCGTCCGGCGTTGCGCCACTGAGCTACGCTCCAGCATTCGCGCTGGCTCCCCCTCAGGTATTGCGTCGCACGTATGCCGAAGTTACTTCAAGTCCACCTCTTAAGCCAGCATATGCCTATGCTTCGCCCCCTATGCGTTCGGCACCAACAGCTTTGCTTCCCCCTTGCGTCAGACACCATCTCCATGGCGCACTGCAGACAACAGGCCTATTTGCTACCACTGTGGTATCCCTGGACACACTACACGCTACTGCCGGCGCCGAATAAATATGGCCTTTGCTGCACGGCCTTCGCCACCTTATGGCCCCCCAGTTCCCTGTCCCATCGCGTCCTCCAACAGCATTCCCCGATCCTCCGGACTTCCTGCCTCGTCGTTCGCCATCACTACGTCGCCGCTCCATTTCGCCAATGCGCCGACGACCCGCTACACAGCCGGAAAACTAACCGCCGCAGTTCGCGAGGCACGAACTGCGTATTCGACAGAATTTCAAAGTCCTCGTCTTAATCCCGCGAATGTTACTGCTGTCATCGTTGAAGGTGTTTATACTCTTGCGCTCGTTGACACCGGTGCCGCTGTATCAGTTATCAGCCAAAAACTCTGCCGCTCCCTCCGAATGGTGACTACGCCTCTCGAGGGACTATCGCTTCGTACCGCATCCGCTCACAGTATACAGCCGACAGCTGTCTGCACTGCTCGCGTCGTAATTGCTGCAGCCTTGAACATCATCGAATTCGTTGTTCTTCCTACATGTTCACATGACGTCATTCTCAGCTGGGATTTCCTGTCCCAGCATCATGCTATCATTGACTGCGCCAATCCTCAAGTAGAGTTCATTGAACCAAGTGATACACCGTCTGATGCCCTGCTCCATGAGGCGTGTCCTCGTTTTGCGGCCAAACTCCTCGTAGCTCATGACACAACCATCCCACCCGTTAGCGCTGTTCTGGTCCCCCTCACTACCCCTTTTACCACCGCCGCGACAGTCTTCTTTGTGCCCTCTAACGTTGTCTGCCGCCGCCGCACCTTACCGCTGCCGTTTGCCGTCCTTGACATGAACAACGGCACTTGCACACTCCTGGTAGCCAATCCTCTTGCGTCTCCCGTTATGTTGATCGAAGGGGAGTGCCTAGGCCGCATCGAGCTCGTGGATCTGCTGTTCGCCTTTGATGATTTGTCATTCCCTGTTTGCCAAGTTGACGCCTGGACTCCAACTCGTATGGCTTCAGATCCGCTACAGCGGGATCTTTTTGACCATTCTGTGGACAGCGCTCTAGAGCCGCGCCACCGCGAGCAACTTCTTCCTTCTACATCAATTCCGCTCCTCCTTCGACATCCCGCAATCTTCCTTGGGCCGCGCGACGACCGTTTCTCACCCGATTGACACTAGCGCTCACCCACCTCTGCATCAGCGGCCGTATCGGGTGTCCCCGACTGAGCGCCGTGTTATTGCCCAAAAAGTCGATGACATGCTCCAACGCGGAGTTATTAGAGAATCCTATAGTCCATGGTCGTCTCCTGTGGTCCTAGTTAAGAAGAAGGATGGCTCCATACAATTTTGTGTTGATTATCACCGCCTAAACAGAATTACTCGTCGTGATGTGTATCCCCTCCCACGAATCGACGATGCTCTAGACTGCCTGCAAGGCGCAGAATTCTTTTCCTCGCTCGATTTGCGCTCTGGATATTGGCAGGTGCCCATGGCAGAGGAGCACCGCGCTAAGACCGCCTTTATTACTCCAGACGGACTATACGAATTTAATGTTATGCCTTTCGGACTCTGTAACGCCCCAGCCACATTTGAAAGAATGATGGACACTGTACTGCGTGGCCTGAAATGAAACATCTGTTTATGCTACCTCGATGATATCGTCGTCTTTTCAACCGACTTCCCGATCCACCTGACTCGACTTCGCCAGGTCTTCACCTGCCTAACCCGCGCCGGTTTTCAACTGAACCTCAAAAAGTGCCGCTTCGGTGCCCGCCAGCTCACAATACTCGCGCTCACCCACCTCTGCATCAGCGGCCGTATCGGGTGTCCCCGACTGAGCGCCGTGTTATTGCCCAACAAGTCGATGACATGCTCCAACGCGGAGTTATTAGAGAATCCTATAGTCCATGGTCGTCTCCTGTGGTCCTAGTTAAGAAGAAGGATGGCTCCATACAATTTTGTGTTGATTATCACCGCCTAAACAGCCTAAACAATACTCGGACTTGTGTGCAAGGATGGAGTTCTGCCTGATCCTGAGAAACTCCGCGCCGTAGCTGACTTTCCGAAACCGACCACATTGAAACAACTGCGAAGCTTCGTGGGCCTCTGCTCGTACTTTCGCCATTTTGTTCGCAATTTCGCGACCATCATAACTCCCCTTACGCAGCTCTTGAAAGGCGCCCCTAACCTCCCCTCTTGGTCGCCAGCCTGCGATGATGCATTCGCGACGCTGCGCAATGTTCTGACATTACCGTCAATCCTTCGCCATTACGACCTTACTGCACCTACAGAACTTCACACCGAAATGTGAAGTGTGGATTAAATAGTTGATTGGAATGTCTAGCGCTGACAGTACTTCGGGCACAGCAGGATCGGAATACTAGCCGCAGGGCACAGATTCAGCGCGAGAGAGATGGGCGCCGGAGACAAGCGATGGTGATGGCGATGACGCAGCATTGTTTCTTCATCTTCTTTACAGTGGGTACAAAATGGAGTACTTTGGGTAACCGCTGAGCCACTATGGCGTCAGTGAGTGGTCTCTTGACAAAAGCGACATACGAGCCTGACATACCTAGCAATAAAATGTGCAGCATTATCACACCTAAGCGGCCACTGAGGCCACAATGCAGGCGGAAACAACGTCAAAGAGCCGCCAGGTGAAGCGGCCTCACAGAGGCTTTCCAACATACAGCTGCAGTGAAGCGTTGAAACGGAGAAGCAGCCACAGAGAGAACTCTCCTATGGATGTTACACTTGGTATCTATGGCAACTGTGACATCTAAACACGCGCAAGAGCGGGGCGTAGTAGTGAAAACGTTTTATCCATAAAACGAGATTTAATTAGAAATGTGGCCTTTTACAAAGGAGAAATCTTTAGCTCGCTGCACGAGACATTGTATGCGCCCATTAGACTAGAATGCTTTGATACTCAATCCTCGCCTCGGTGAGCAGGCGTGACCCCTTGCCTTAGAGACGAACGTATTCAGCTAGATGAACCTTTCAAACTATACGAGCTCAAGGCAGCCCTAGCGAGAATGAAAGCGGGACCACGCCAGGAAGGAATGGGATCACGGTAAAACTCCTAGAAAACCTACCAGAGCACGCGTACCAATCCCTTCTGGAACACTTCTATTCGATCTGGACATGCGAAGTTCCTCTTCCCACCGAATAGAAGACGGCACTCAAAATGTTCATCCCAAAGGCAGCCAAAGTGATAGATATGGACAACCTCAGGCCCATTGTTCTCACGTCGTGCGTGGGCAAATTGATGAAAACAATGGTCATTGAAAGACTTTTCGATTATCTTGAAAGCAAACGAGTCTTCGCCGACTCGCTGTATGGCTTCAGGCCAAATAAATCGGCTCAGGAGGCCCTGCTACAGCTTAGAAGATTTAATAAATCCGATAGAACATCCGAAAGGGGATAAGATAGTGCTGGCCCTAGATCTGAAGGGAGCCTTCGATAATGTGAAGCACAAGGCCATCCTGACACACCTTTCGGACAATGGGAGTGGAAAGAATGCGTTTGAGTATATAAAACACTTCCTCTCAGACAGACAGGCCTATGTGAGGATCCAGAACGCAGACCATGGTCCCTTTCGTTTTTCGTTTTGTTTTTTTAGGACTGCTGCAGCTGAGGCTCTAAGGGAGCACTTCAGGTGAGGGTCAAAGGAAGTACCTTTGCAAGACAAACAGAACCACCTTTGCAGGCTGCGAGGTTCGAAACTGGGTTTGGGCCCACTGCGGAGGAGGGGCGCGCAGCGGGGTTTACGGAGCTTCTCCCAAACGCACACCCCTGTAAAAGCCGAGCACCAGGCCGGGGGACGCTTGTACCCATTTTTACCAGTGGGTGTCCGGCGGTGGGTTTCGAACTGACCACCTCCCGCAGCCGAGACGGGCGCTCTAACCACTAGGCCACGGCTGCGGTACACCAGAGGGAACGGTGCTATCCCCGCTGCTTTTCAACATGACAATGAAAAATCTCCCGGTCCACCTGGAGAACGTCTCGGGTGAGCAGTACGCGCTGTACGCGGACGACATCTCCATATGGGCCACGCGGGGCTCTCTCGGAGAAATGGAGGCCAGCTTGAAAGAGACAGCCACCACTGTGAATGAGTACGCTAAAAAATGCGGCCTTCAGTGCTCACAAAAAAATTCGAATTCGTCCATATTCGTCCCACAGTCAAGATAGAACTGCGACTTGGATCAGAACCAATGCCCGAGAAAGATGAAATTAGAGTACTGGGTCTTTTCATTCGCCAGCGTAAGCTAGCGACGACCACGCTCGACAAGCTAAAAGAGGTGGGAGACCAGGAAGGCAGAATGGTCCGCAGAGTCTCAAACAACAACGGGGGACTGAGAAGCAAAGATGCTCTGCGGCTGACCAATGCCTTTGTAACAAGCAGAATTCTGTACTTGACCCCCTTTCTCCACTCAAGAAACACGACGAGAGCACCATTGAGGTGATCACACGCAAAATAGCAAAGAAGGCCGTCGACCTCCCTATAACCACGTCGAACCTGAGACTCCGAGGTCTGGGTATGACGAACTCGTTCGAGGACCTGAGAGAAGCCCACCTCACGAGCCAATACACGCGACTATCGCAGGCACCGTCGGGGCGTCGCCTATTAACCCGTCTTCCCATACAGCACACGACTGTAACCGAGGAAAGAGGCTTCCCCAGGAGTGGCTATACGCCCTTCAAATAAAACCCCTCCCCACTAACATGTCCAAGGACGACCCCGAGGATAGGCGCATGCCAGGGCAGAGGCCTTAGCGCACCACTACGAAGGGAAACCCGGAGTGTACTATGCGGACGCTTCCGGCCCACACAAAGGCGTGCGGTACAAGGCGGCAGTGATCCACGAGACCAAAACGGTAAACGGGCTCACATTTAAAGCCCAAAACGCAACACAGGCAGAGGAGGTCGCCACAGCGTTAGCAGCAACACACTCTGATTCCAAAACAACCATAACGGACTCGCGAGGGGCGTGTAGGAATTTCAACAGGGCTGGGTTCCGTACTTGGCATACCAGCTACTCAAAAACAGCTCGGACCTGGCCTACCGACTATTGCAAAATAGCTCGCACGTGAAAAGTCTATCCCGCCGCTTCATAGTCCGGGCTCCGGCCCATTCGGGGCTAGGAGGAAACGAGGCAGCAGATGCCCCCGCCTGCACGCTTGCTAACAGGGCAACATCGTCTTCTTCCTCCTCAGAAGAATTCACACCAGCCTACACTTTCAGAGAAATTACGCAGCTGTACCAAAACAGACAAAGTATTTACCCCCACCCGTGTAAAGGGTTAACAAGAGCGGAGGAACGCGTGCTTTTTCTCCTCCTTAAAAATACCATGATGTGCACGGCGTCACTTAAACACGTTGACAGCGCCTTCTCCGGGGAGTGCCTGCACTGCGGGGAAATGTCCTCGGACCTTTTCCACATAGTGTGGGCGTGCCCTTCCAACCCTGCCTTTGCACCTAACCTAAACATCACCCGGGAGGACTGGGAGGCAACCCTACTCGCCTGCTCCGACCTGAAAGCCGAAAAGGCCTTGGTCAAACGAGCAATGGCGGCAGCGGAAGCCACTAGGGCCCCGTGCTAGGGACTCCACCTAGTGTTTGTGAAGGAAAGGGCACTAAGCCCGACCCCAGAGCAACCCTTATGTAACTTTCTATTTTTATTAAACGTTTTCACCACCACCTCCGTTGCCCCTCGGAAAGGGAAGGATTCTCCTGAAAGGCCCCAACAATGTGGAAGTTATACATGCTCGTCGTTTTTAGCGGCAGCAATGCTTTAATCGGGAGACGCAAGTTCCGCGCATTTGACTCTGATCTCGCCGTTACATATGAAAAGAACAACCTGAGTTGACAGCTCTCTGCATCTCGACCATGCCTCTGGTGTGGTGATACCAGACCATGCGCCGACCAGTAATATGGCTGGCGAAATTCATGAGTGAAATTCCGCCGTCTGTACGCCAGTGAACCTCCTAGCAGTCAGCGCCCGCCTTCCCATTTGGCAGCCACTATCTGCCAGGTGCATACGAGGGACTATTCCAGGCTGCGATGCATGACAGGATAGTTTCAAAGGTCCCGATTTATGCTGTCTGTCAGCTAAGACGTTCCTAAACAAGTTTATAACCCTTGTTGGCTGCGAAGGCTTATATGCAGGGGTTGCAAGGGCCGTAGGTTTTTCACATGCCAACTACAGCCTGCCAGAAGCACGCCCGTCAGTTTTTCATGCTGCGAGGTGAACAGGTCCCAATACTTGCAACATGACCCCCACCAAGTCGAAAAAAAATTGAAAATGTCTTTTCGTGTTCCATTAGAATCTCTTTGCGGTTTTTAGCATGGAACCTACTCTGACTGCAGACATCTGTGTAGTAACGTCTGACTTTTTTGTTGGTACCACAAAGAAGTGCTAAAGAAAACAAAAGTAGTACAGAATAAACCACAGAACAACGAGAAGTAATTTACAACCACATAAAATCTGTTCTTAAAAAAGTACAACATAATTTTTATTTGACAATATTTCTATTTTCTTTCTCTATACTGGGTACCACATGCCTCTGACATCCTCGTAATCGTTCGAGGTTGCGTGGGCTTCCATAGGAAGGGCAAGGTCTCAATGTTTATCACCTGCCAACTGCTATACGGCCAGTGTAATAACCGCACTTTTTCCTTTCTGTGAGGGCTAAAGAGATTTACAACGCACTAGAGTCGGAATTGTTCATCCTGCCGGATGTTTATAGCTTGGCTGGCTTGAACTCATAATTTAGTCTAAAACGACGTAATGCGCTCTCGTACTCCTTTCCAACCCATCAGGTGTTCCGCCTTGCAAAGCCAGCGCATAAAACTAATAGTGCTCTCGTTACATCCGGTACACATTTTATGCTCGCTTTTATTTCTTTAGAACTAAGTGGAGCTGGCATTAGAACGGATGTAAAAACAACTTTTTTTACAGAGGGAATTTGCCAACAGCCTTCCTTTTTGTTTTTAAACTCCCCACGTGGAATGTAGACGTTTGAGAGTAAGCGGAAAGTCATTGTTTTGAACGATGCCCAGCGCCGATAACGGGGCGTTTCCACCTGTCCGCAAGCGCGTGTTCAATGCCCTCCTTGGCAAAGCTGATATCCGGCGCATTAGCCTTGGTTTCCTTTGTGAGAGCATTTTTATTGGCCTGATTCCCGTTTGAATTTTGGCTTACAGGGCAACGCTACGAAGTACCTCTTGGACCGCTTTCATTGGTAGTTCTTCGACTCCGAAGAAAGCAATAATGTCGCCGTGGTGCTAGCCAAACCGTGATGGCGCAGTAGTTAGGGCACTCAACTGACATGCTTAAAGATGCGGGATGGAAGAGTGGCCAGGGAAGCCGCTTTTCGATGGAGGCGAAAAGCAAGGCGCCCGTGTGCTGCGCGATGTCAGTGCACGTTGAAGAACCCCATTTAGTCAGAATTTCCGGAGCCCGCCCCTACGGTGTTTTTTACAGCCTGGGTCGCTTTGGGAAGTTAAATATCCATAAACAAAATTAAACCTTATGATCTAAAGGCCCTCCATTTCATGGCAAGTTTGCTATAAACGCTGTAGGAACATCTCGGAAATGGTACCATCAGTATGTGCTCTGGTTTTAGCACAAGCATTAATTAACCCTCAGAAAGGCAGCCACGACCCCGCCGGGGTGGCGCAGTGGTTACGGCGCTCGACTACTGTTCCCGAGGACGCGGGATCGAATCCCGGCCTCGGCGGCCACTTTTCGAGGGAGGTGAAAGGCAAGGCGCCCGTGTGCTGTGTGATGTCAGCGCAAGTTAAAGAAGCCGAGGAGGTCGAAATTTCCGGAGTCCTGCACTACGGCGTCTCTCATAGCCTGAGTCGCTTTGGGACGTTAAACCCCACAAACCAAATCAACCAAAAGCAGGCAAGCATCTTTTGACAACTCATTCCGAGATCATGGGAAGCAACTATAGATGTTGAACCATCCTTGAGCCAAGCTCACGATAGTTAGCCGTCAGCCGCTGCCGCAATCGTTGCTGCCAATTTGGACTTATCTCGCTTCCGAGCTTAGAGTCTTGTCGGTAGCGGGCTAGACTGGCTTCATTTTGTTAAGTGATATCGGCAGCCTGCATAGCACGGCTTTGTTCTCTGTCTTTAGCGAGGGGCCCATGTGTATGTCATATTTACCGAGGTTAAATAAAGGAGCGGCTGCGATCGAAATTTATACAAAAGACGATGCTCAATGCATGGCGAAAAATTGTTGCTGTTTTACACGAGGCGCGATCTGCAGCGGTGATAGAATAGTGTTCTCGTATCTAAGAACGACGATGTAGACGGAAATGCTTGCTGCGCAGCGCGATGTGAAACAACATGCTGCAGACGAATGTATGCTCGCGAGTAGACTTAGCAGAGCTAAAGCTCTAGAACAAACTCCTATATGTGCATAACAGATCCCAATCCAGAAAATGCATGTGATAAGCGAGATCGGAATCTTATACGGAATGCCGCAGCTGATTACCGCCCGTGTTCTACTACTCTTTCGCGCTTGCTTTGCACGGCATGCTAATTCCGTACGCAATAAATGCAAACACACCGCTCTCGCATTGTCTTCGTAAGGTACGCTAAATTTCAGTTCGGTTTGGCAAAGAAACTTGGTCCATGCACAGGACTTCAGATGCCCACCCGAGAAATAAATATCGCCTAATAAAAAAAACGTGAAATTCGAAAATTTATTTGACCTAAGATCAAAACCGACTTGTCCTCACTCCAAAATGGACTAGTACCTTCCCCGAATTTTGAATGGCGCACTCCGCAAACTTAGACAGTAAAGTTTCATAATGTGAACAGGCAGTCGAGATTTCCGCGCTTTCGAATGGTACTGAGTTGGTTGACGGAGTCAGCCGATTATTATTTCACGTTGGTCGATGCTATGACGACTGGGCGTCGGATAAAGAGAGGTACCGAATAATGTCTGACGATAGGGGTAATGACTGTATAGTAGCGTGAATATCACTTTTAGCATCAATAGCTTTTACGATACTGGAACGTGCGCCTAGTGGGCCGCGGTCATCGCTCGTCCATGAAATATAAAACACTGTGGTGTGATTCAGGGATAAAAGATAAAAGCGCATCATAGGTGGTGAAAAAGAAGGGCTGGTTTATCTTTGAAGGGCGTGCTGAAGAGAACGCAAAATATAATAAAATATCACGAGCACCCCTTAAAGGAAAAACATCATTGTGCTTTAGAAAATCTATTTTTTTTTCTCGACGTACTGTCATGCGATGAGTTGCAATGATATCTGTAGTGTCTCGCCACAAGAGGTCACATTGGTTTGTTTTCTGGCTTTGTTATCAAAGCGCACATACTATTATAAACTTTTATTTTTCAGATATTGGTGAGCGCATTTTATACACTACCACGCCAGACCTTTCCATTATCATCACACGTTACTGGCACGTTTTAGCTGGTGTTCGGTTCTTTTAAAGGGAAGTCCGGAGTATTGTTTTGATGTTCACAGAAAACCAAATTTAAGTCCATTCTACGTGACATTCAGGTCTCAAACATGACAAGCGTGGCCCCTATAAGCGGCACACATTGTCGGCAATATAATTTAAAAAATAAGCACCACTTGACGCCGACCCTACTCTATAATCGAACTGTCCCTCCAAAATAACCTGTGCTGCTACCGTCAAGCGGTGGTCAGTAGGGTGTGAAGGCTGGGATTCGCAAGCGATTTCTCGCACTTTGTATGGGATTGCAGAAGTTTAGCTTGCAACTTTCAGCTTCACGGGATGTATATGTGTCAGTTTTAAACCGCAAAGTCTGGTGCAACCAAGAGCATTGCTAAGCATAGGTTCCCAAAGACGAGGACGTTCGTTAAAGGTCACTAGATACTGCGTTCCGCGTCAACTGGTCTCCATAAGCAACGCGTTCCATGTGTTCTGGGAGCGTATAGCCGTTGTCACCATTTTCGACCTTACTCGGGCGGAGTTGAGGCGCTGCCATAACACAAAGTATGATGGCTAGAAGGGGGAATTGGGACCGGCCGGAGCCGGCTTGGCGCACAGGGGAACTGGCCTTGTAGTAGAGCATCCGCATCGCATTCGGGGGGAACGGGGTTCGATCGCCAGTGCTGCCGGGTACCCACCGGTTTCCAATAGGTACAAGATTTCCCCCGGCCTGATGCTCGGCTCTTCTGGGGTGAAATGCTTATGCTTGGGAAAAAGGGCCACATAATGGGCATTTACTGCACAAGGTGGACTTATTGTTGTCCGATGGCGGAACTGATCACTGCCGCATAGACGCAACTATTTGAGCTTATGACCCTTTTCCCAAACATTTCACCCCAAAGAGCCGAGCACCAGGCCGGGGGAAAGCTTGTACCCATTTAAAATCAGGTGGGTACCCGGCGGCACCAGGGATCGACCCTGGCACCTCCCGAACACGAGGCGGATGCTCTACCACAAGGCCACGCTCCGGTCTGAGAAACATGTCTATGAAAGGTCTAAAAACAAATAAAGAAAGAAAGAGAGAAAGAAAGAAAGAAAGCTATAGATGGTGCTACTTCTAACTGGGGTGCAGCTGTCGCGGCTTTTCAAGGGGGCGGCACAGGACCCCAAGCTCGCGCGCTGCGTTAATTTTGCGTCTAGTTTGAATAATTTTTTTTTTGATGCGCGATGCAAAATTAACGAAATGTCTGCAGCTCGGAGAAGAAAATAGGAATTATTTGCTCCATTGGGAGCGAGGTACAGGAGCTTATCGACGCGATTTAGGAAAAGGAAGATGTCATTTTACACTTGAACGCACATCAGGACATTCATTTTGTACGCTATCGCTAAAGGCTTCGTCTTAGCGGAAGTGGACGAGGTCAAGGAAAAGCGACAATTCTATCCGAATGCTGATTTTTGTAGCCTTGTCTTTCCGCTGCAGCCCCTCAGATACAATGAGTGGCCACAGAGAAGAAAAAGACGTACCAGCAAAGCTGCGTCAATGACCAGGGGCGACAGCATTGCGTCTTCGTCGCTCTTGTTCACTGCCCAGGTCAGCATGCGCTGCAACATGCCATTGATGGTCATGTTACTTAGACGCTTTAGCTGTCAGGAGAAATAGGTGCATGTGTGCCTCACCTGGCGAATCCCATTATGCAGTGAATATTTTCCATTACTGCTTTCATTGTACATGCACACGAGACCAAAGGAAACACTTCATTACACAGCAAAAAAGCAATAATATGCTCAAAATGTCCGCAAGAGCACAATAATGTTTTTTTTTTTATAGAAAAGTAATTAAGATGAACACATCAGACTGAGTCAAACAATGAACTTGGCTCATTTCGAATTCCCTTTTTTTTTAACGTGAAATATTTCTGGCGCCACTTTGTAGAGTCATGCCCTTATTCGAAAAACATGAAGCTATATGTGGTTGTCACCTGAAACTGGAAAATGTTTGCACCAAGCTGTTTGCAGTGCAGCTCGCGCCTCCCACTTGGTGTTGTGTTAGATTCTTGAGAAATTACGCGAAATCATGCTCACTGAAAGCACTAAGGTAATGTTGTTAACCAAAGATGTGAATTTGACCTCTATTACCTTAATGAAGGCGGTCGACACAGTTCCAGGGTACAATATAGGCCTTGAAGTGTTGAGTGAACACAGTATCTACCCTGCAGTAAGCTGCTGCTCGGATTACTGTGAAGCCAGATGCCCCATTCTAGCAAGAAATTGTGTTGCTAAACTTTTTGTTCACACATCCTGCCAAGTAGAGCCTAAGTCGGCTATCACTTGTCTCAACCGCATTATTGTGGTCCAAACTAAGGCACAGCTGAATCAGAGAGCCAGCGTCACAAGATAGTTACGGACGAGGAAGGAGTGGGCAGTGGCACGGGCTGGCGCTACGCCCGTCAACATGTTAATTAAACATTATCTCAAAGTCATCGAACATCATATCTCTGTCTTCCATTCTTTGTACTCATCGGCTTGCCGCCCCATAGCATTTTGGTTGGAGGCTGGGTACGTCATCATCGCTCATCATCCTGGTCCGGAGCTTCGACGCCCTGTGTCTGCTTGCGCCGTCGGCAGGGCTTTGCCTTAAGCGCATCGCCTGGCTGTTCCGAAGCCTCTCGGACTCGACGCAACCTTGTTGTTCATCCGCCCCATCCCTCTGCGCCGACCACAAGACAAAAGGAAGGATAATGACCCGAGACGTCACTCATACGACCACAAGACACGCAAAGATAACTGATGACCATGTGCCCGACTAACTCTATTTGCTGGCCTGAGACCCTACCGACCCAAGACGCGGACACACATGAACAGATGACCCCTGCCCATGCCATGCGGTGCGTACCTAGGCCTCGGCCATCAGATTTTGCAGACCAAGTGGCCTGAAAGCATTCTGGGTCAGGCGTCATCCGAGAATCATCATGGCGGAAAGCCGTTGTCTTCTTTCTTCTTTCTCTCCTTCTTCAGTCACGCTCATAGTCATAACATGGACTCATCAACATCAGCAAACTTCCTTGTTCATGATCGAGACAATCGCTCGGTAGCCCCGTCTAATGTTACGGACGAGGAAGAGGTGGGCAGGGGCGTGGGCAGGCGCGCTCGCGCTAGGCGCACTAACATGTTCAATAAACGTCATCTCAATGCCATCGAACATCATCTCTCTGTTTTCCGTTATTTTTATTCATCGGCTTGCCGCCCCGTAACAATATGTTCTCAACATGTCCTCAAATATTAATATATGCTGCGTACTGAAAATAATATGTTCAGCTGTTGATGAGCTAAGGCAGCATAACAATTAGGTCCATCTTCAAGTGTTCGCTGCACGAAAAAAAAAAAACAACTGCATAAAGAAACACACATGACAGGATGAATGCTCCTTTTCCGACTAAATGGTATTTGGAAAAAGCCCAGCTTAAGTACAGCGCTAATAGGCCACGTGATTGTCAACCATCGTTTTCCAGAAAGGCTATTCATTCTCATGCCGAAACAATAAGGGGTGCTGACACATTGATCTCCCGATTTTTAGATGTGATGCGCCTTAACAATTTCTCTTTCAGTCTGATATTTCCTGCACCAAAGAAACTTAGTTTTTCAAAAAATGAGCTTACACTTACAGTGTCTGCAGCGCTGGCAAGATTACTCCCTTTTTCACCCCTAACTTGAAGTTGCGCTCCTTGGCCCTTTTATTAAAACAGCGTCCTGTTAGCCTAATGTACACTCTATGACAACTAAGTGGAACACTGCAAAAAATGTTTGTAGAGCACTGGGGGAACCAGATTGGTGGTTAATGCTACAATACGGTTTTTGTTATTTAGCCATCACCGGACATTATTTGAAACTGTACTTAGCGGGGAGAAGAGTAGGTGTACATTTTATTTTTCGCAACCTTCTTAAGATTATGAGACACTTAGTGAATGTAAGGAATTACTTGAGTAGTTATTTCCTGATCTTGCAAATCTCGATTTTTACTTATCTTTTTGTTTTGTAGAAGGCTCTCTGCAACTACTTACAAGATATCTGGAGGGTAGCTGGAGATGTGCAAACGCTCTGTCTGTATTTGAACGCTTTCGGACATCTGATGATAACGTAATGTTTACAACACTGAGTTGAGGCAATTCTTGGTAGTTGCTAGATCGCTTTACTGTTTCGAATGAGTACTATGTATGGAAAGAGTGCCTTTTGGGACCTATGATTGTACATCCAACTTATGTGCCCTTTCCAAAATGAAATGTTCAGGTCAAGCAGCTGTATACTGTCTTGACGTGGGTGTTCATGGGAAAATGTTAACACATTTGCGACCGTTTTGAAGGAAGCAATAACCTCAGCAACAGCGTCGTCAATAGACAAAGTATACGGCTTGTCCATTATCACCAGATGGTCGTCTACGTTTCTAAAAATGCATAGGTCAGGAAGGGAGCTTCACAAACTTTTGTCAATGCGTGAAAAACAGATGTCAGGCAGGATAGGTGCCATACACAACCTGATGTAGATTCTAACTAACACAACCTGATGCAGGTCTAACTGGAATAGAGTCTCTCCGAACAGCATTTTTTGTGTTTAACTTAAGGTCAGCGTTGGAAAGGGCTGCCAAAGCATCGAGACGATTGTGATGATCAGAACATTTCGAAGAAACAATTACGACGACGTCGAAGTAACAGAGAAGTGTTTCATTTGAGGCCTCAGAGAACTGTTTCAATCATGCGGGCGACTGTTTCAGGAGCGTTGCATAGCCCAAAACGCATTATAATAATCTTATACACACCATCCGGTCTGGCACAGGCGGTCTTCTCTTTGTCATCTTCGTGCATAGGGGTTTCTCAATAACCTTATATAAAGTCAAGGCCTCAGAAAAATCGGGCTCCTTGTGGAGAGTCAAGTGCGTCCTCATTTCGGACGGATAGATATTCTTGCGAGTGATTCTATTGAGATGACGGTAATCTACAAAAAAAAAGGAACCGAACCATCCTTGTTTAACACAATGGGCGAAGAGCAGACTCGGGCGAGCATGTCAACATTTTTCTGGACAACCTTGTACTCGGTTTAAGACAAATGATATGGCCGGTGACGAACAATGCCTAATTTATCGATGTAGATGCAATGCGTTGCAGCAGTGATTTGACGCAAAAGTCCAGAACTCACGTCGAACGATGCTGGGTGCATGTAATGCTTCTGTCTGGTCTGATGTCAGGTCGGTGCTAATCGTGTTAGGAAGTGCTACACTGAGCAAAGCAGGGGGTGAATCGGAGTGATCTGAGGTCAAAATGGGAAGGGAGAAAGGCTTGATGGGAGCGACTGATACAACACTAGAGCCGCCGCATGCTCATGTTTAGTTACCGAGCACAGTGCGGTCACCGCGGCACCGGCATTGTGCTTGGGCGTCGCTTTCTCCTCTACAGTCGTGCAGCTATAGGATTTCTTTTAGAAAGCTGGTCAGAGAGGCACCTGTCCACACTCCCCCAACATGGAATTGTCCCGGCCGGAATGCGCAAGAGAAGTCTGCAAAAAACATGCGGCGTATTTGTGACAATGGATAATTCACGCTGTAGCCGATTTTTGCACTCAGAACGAATGTGGTCGCAGTGTTGAAAAGTTTATCAATGCACTGAGAATGATCATTCTGTTATGAAAAGAGCCACAACCTTTCTGCTTTCGCAGCAATTAAGACATAATTACCGACCTGATGACACATGCACATTTCCTACGCATTGGATGCGCATGTCGATCAGGAACCAACAGTGTTCTACGTCCACAGTGCTCCACACTGCATGTGAACAAGGATGAACTTTCCAGGAGACTCATTTGTGCTGGGAGGTTTCCTTACCGTGCAAATGGTGAACGGAGACGACGACTTTCGAGCTCCCTAACGAAGTCATCTGATTGCGTACATGGGAAACGTGGAGCACCGTATTTTCGGGAGACCGCGAAGGGTAAGTACTTTGAAAAGGGTATATACGAAACCTGATGTTTAACAACTCCTCGTCGGATATCTCGTAAGCGCTCTTTCGCAGTATTTGTCTACCTTCAATGAAAAGCTGCTACTACATTGTGCCTGCCTTCGTGAAGAAGGCAGCAACTTTAAGTAGCATGCCGGCAATGGGCCGCAATCAACCCAATATTAAAAAAACGGCCCTATATTGGGGCGCCACCCATGCCAAGAGTTAAGCCAATATACTGGATACGCTTTCCCAGAGTGACTACTATTGGCAGACTAACATATTTATTGGTATCCTGTATCACTCAGCGACTACCAAATATCTTCCACCCAAGCTTGCTCCCCGGGTGTTATACAACGGCCATCCAGCCACTCTAATTGGATATCCTATACTTGCAACCAAGCTTACTCACAGGCTTTTAGCAACTGGTGTCCTGTTAAGTTCATCGGCTAGCCATCACAGTGCACCCAAGTTTTTCCACTGGCTTCGCCTCATTGACATAGAGCGAATTCCAATATTGCTGAATGTTTGTTTTTACTTTTGGTGTCTGTGTTGTAATGTGATTAGTGCGGTAGCACAGACGCAGATAATGCTATCATGCGTCAAAATCAGGATTGAGTGACATTTGCAGGTAATCACACACACACACACACACACGCACACACACACACACACACACACACACACACACACACACACACACACACACACACACACACACACACACACACACACACACACACACACACACACACACACACACACACACACACACACACACACACACACACACACACACACACACACACACACACACACACACACACACACACACACACACACACACACACACACACACACACACACACACACACACACACACACACACACACACACACACACACACACACACACACACACACACACACACACACATATATATATATTGTTACGTACTCAGTACGTAACGGAGGTGTTTATCGGTAGTCTAAAGCGCTGCGAGTCACGCAAGGAACACCAGCACACACCACTGTGTCTTCCATCTCTTCTTCCTCTCTCCAGCCTCTTCTTCATTTCCTGACGCCCCGAAGCACGTGACACTTCCCCCCTCGGACAAGCAGTTTAAGGAAGGTGTCGGGGATGGAAAATTTTTAGCCCAGCCACATGCACCACCTGGGTCCGGCGTGAGCATCGGCCACTGTCGGTGTGGCGTGAAATTACATAGTTCACGTCAATCAGGCGCTCCAAAACGACAAAAGGGCCGCTATAACGAAACAGCAGCTTCTGGGCTAAACCACGCTTGCGCAGCGGCGTCCACAGCAACACTAAATCACCGGGCACATAAGAGACATGTGAGCGTCGGTTGTCATAACGCTCCTTCGAATGTTCCTGTGAGTCTAGGATGCGGGGGCGGGCAATGCGGCGAGCTTCTTCGGCTCGACACAAAGTAGTGGCGATAGAAGGCTCGTTGAGGAGGGAGAAAGGAAGGATGGTATCAAGACATTTGCGGGGAACTCGAGCATACAGGAGGTAAAACGGACTGTAGCCAGCCGCCTCATGCTGTGCAGTGGTATACGCGAATGTAATAAAAGGGAGGATTTCATCCCAGTTCTTGTGATCAGAGTCCACATACATCGCCAACATAGTGGTCAAAGTGCGGTTGGTACGTTCAACAAGTCCATTCGATTGCGGGTGATACGGCGTTGTATGACGGTAATCGCAGGTGCATAGACGAAGGAGTTCTTCGATAACTTCAGCAGTAAATTGGCGCCCACTGACACTAATCAGAACTCGAGGAGGGCCAAGGCGCAGGACGAGAAATCGCAGAAAAAATAAGACTACTTAGTAAGCAGTGGCTGAGGGTATTGCGGCTGTTTCTGAATATTGAGTGAGATGGTCAACACATACCACTATCCAACGGGTACCGTTAGAAGATCGCGGAAAAGGACCCAAGAGGTTGATGCCCACCTGCTCAAAGGATGTGGTCGGAGGCGCAATAGGGTGCAGCGGTCCAGGTGGAGGGGAAGTAGGGAGCTTGTACTGCTGGCACTTGACGCAAGTGGCTACATAGCGCTGAATGACTTAACGCATTTTCGGCCAGTAAAACCGTTCCTGTGTGCGATGAAGGGTCCGGGCGACACCCAAGTGGCCCGACGTGGTATCATCGTGCATCATTTCAAGAACGGGAATGCGGAGGTTTTCCGGCACGACGAGAGAAAGCGTGGACCTCCGGGGTTGAAATTCTTCTTGTAAAGTAGGCCGGCACGAACGCAGAAACACGCATCTCTTGAAAAATGAGCGGCACAGAAGAGCGGTGCCAAAGTCTGATCATTGCGTTTTTCTGTCTGCAACAGTTGAGGGTCAGGAAACGTTGCCGAGATAGGCGCCAGGTACTCATCAAAGTTGTCATCATCACTACCAGTTGATGAAAGCGGCAAGCGTGGTAGACAGTCAGCGCCAGCATGTTGGCGGCCGCTTTTGTATGCCACAGAGAAGTTAAACTTTTGCAACCGCAATGCCCACCGAGCGAGCCTGCCGCAAGGGTCACGAAGATTTACGAGCCAACAGAGCGGATGGTGGTCAGTGACGATGGTAAAAACATTGCCATATAGGTAGGAAGGGAATCGTTGCACCGCTAAAACCACTGCGAGGCACTCTTGTTCAGTAACGGTGTAGTTGCGCTCCGCTTTGCTCAACGAACGACTAGCATAACTATCATGTGCTGATCGGTGCCATGACGCTGGATGAGCACAGCACCAACGCCCACGCCACTAGCGTCGGTGTGAACTTTGATGGGGGCAGAAGGACAGAAGTGATGTAGGATAGGTCCTGATGTCAGAAGGAATTTGAGGTGGCGGAAGGCAGAGTCGCAGGTAGCAGTCCAATTGAACGGTGCATCTTTGTGCAAAAGGCACGCGAGCGGGTATGCGATGTCAGCGAATCTGAGCACAAAACGACGAAAATAGGAACAGAGTCCTAAAAAGCTCCGAAGCTGCTTCACTGATTTCGGTGCTGTAAAGCTGGTTACAGCCGCAATCTTCTGAGGATCCGGCCGAAAACCATCCTTATCGACCAAGTAACCAAGAACAATTGTTTGGTGTTCGCCAAAGTGGCACTTCTTAGAGTTGAGGACGAGGCCTGCTCTCTAAATGCAATCAAGAACGATGGCGAGGCGGCTATTGTGTTCCTGAAAGTTCTTGCCCAAGATCACAACGTCGTCCAAATAGCACAAACAAATTTTCCACTTGAGTCCGCGCAGAATGGTGTCCATGAATCGTTCGAACGTGGCAGACGCATTGCACAATCCAAAGGGCATTACGTTGAACTCATAGAGACCATCGGGGGTCGCTTGGGTTAATCGCTATCTCTCAGTACCCCGATCTCAAGTCTACCGAGGAGAAGTATGACGCCGAATGAAGACAGGCGATTGCATCGTCAATACGTGGAGGGGGATACACATCTTTTTTGGTGACGGCGTTAAGGCGACGATAGTCCACACAGAAACGCCATGTGTTGTCTTTCTTTTTAACGAGAATAACTGGAGCCGCCCAAGAACTTGAAGATTCCTGGATAGCGCCACGTTGGAGCATGTCATGAACTTGTTCGTCAAAAAGCTGACGTTCGGCCGGAGACACACGATAGGGCTTCTGTCTGATCGCGCGAGAAATTCTAGTATCAATCAAATGATGGATGCGAGAATTTGGAATCGCTGGCTGATGATCTCTGGCGAAGTTGAAAACCGAAACATGCTTGTAGAGCAGGTCTGTCGAAATTCGGCGCTCCTATGCTCCCAACGCTGTGTTTATCATTGCCTGGATTCGAGACTCTGCAAAATGAGATGTTTTCTCTTCAGGAGCATGGTTACTTAGTGCCGCCACGTAATTCGACACACCTTCCTCGTAATCAGCGAGCCTCATGCCATGAGGAAACACGGCTGGCTCGTCTGAATAGTTTACAGTCCACAGCAAGCTGTGGCCTCTGGTGACTGAAACTATGCAACGAGGCACCAAGACACTCTTCTTTGCACAGGCCAGCGTTGTAGGTTCCACTACGGCGTCGAAAGTCTCGAACAAATTCGTAGATGAAATAACTTGAATGAATTCTCCGGACATCGTAGGTACAAGTGTATCTTCAGACACAGAAAACGCTCCTAAATCGAGCGACGAGGTTTCTATAAGGGCCGACATCAACGCAGCATTAAGCGGGATCTCTCCACTACGGCAGTCTATCGTTGCACCACACTGTTGCAAAAAGTCTCTACCTAGAATTCATGCGTGGAACGAGGCAACACTGTGAATTCGGTTCGAAACGCTTGGCCCCCAATCCCAACTTTCGCATAGCACAAACCCAAAGGCACCATTGATTCATTGCCAACACCACGGAATACCACAGCTTGATTCACGCTAAACATCACTTTATGTCCTAATCGATTCTTGAATGCTAAACTCATAACAGACTGTTGCTCCAGTGTCAATTAGGGCCAAAATGCCGATGCCGTCAATGGATACTTCGAGTTTGTTCTTTAACATAAACACAGGCAGAGGTATTGGGAACGTTGATTTTCCGGCGACCTCAGCCCCATCGGCCGCGTCTTCTAGTTTCCCGGAGGGGAAGAACGACGCCGAGGAGACGGTGATTGTCGCTGTCTTTGGGTTGGCGGCGTCAAGCTGCGGTTCGAAGCAGGCGATCCGTTTCGCATCTGTGCCGGGCGGTATGTATCCAGAGTCAGTGTCGGATAAGATTCAGTGTCGAAATGATTAGAAACGTTGGGCAGCGTTCGATGATCTTGTGGTAACTGGCCCCACCGACGGCAATACCAGGAGATGTGTCCGGTCATGCTACAGCTATAGCGCACGGGTTGCTGGCGCCACCGGTCCGAGTAAATGCGGGCGGAAACTGGTTCTGGTTGGCGGTAGTAATCGGGACGGCGTTGCTGACGAACCATCTGGCGTGTGTAGGTGGTTCTTCGGCCCATCCATGGCTGAGAAGTGCTTATTTCGTTATGCTGTCTGCCCTCGTCAAAGCGTGATGCATTTAAAGCCGGCGTCCAGGAAGTTGGTGGGGTCGCTTGTTCTCCTTGCAGCGCGCAACCGTCATACTGGTGTTTGTCCCGGCACGCAGAGTCTTTGTCACGCAACAATTCTTCCCGCACAATCAGGCGTATCAGATCAGCCATGGACTCCGGAGCACTGACATCAACGCTCGCAACTGATGTGACGTTGGCCAGTTGCCCAAATTTAGGAGTGATACGGAGCAACTACAAGGTTTCGAAAGTGCGGCAGTGCCTGATGAAGTCAGCTGTAGAGTTCAAATTGTCTTTGCTGATAAGAAAATTATAGACATCTACAGCGATACCTTTAAGCAAGTGCCTCACTTTATCTTCCTCGGACATCCGATTTACCACCTTGTACAATTTCACAATATCCTCGATATATGCGGTGCATGTCTCGCCAGGTACCTGGGCCCGCTGCATCAACGTTTGTTCAGCGCGTTTCTTCTTCGCGGATCCGTCGCCAAAGAGTCCTTTATCTCTTCTGTGAAACAATCCCAGCTGGTAAGTGAGTCTTCATGATTATCAAACCAAACTAGGGCAGTGCCTTCCCAGAAAAATACTACGTTTGCTAGTTTCACGGTCGCGTCCCAACGATTGTACCGGCTCACCCGCTCGTAGTTGGTTACCCACTCGTCGACGTCCTCGTGAGATTTTCCACCAAATGTGCGTTGTTCGGTCAGCGTCGCCGTCTTGAGCCATGTCAGATGGTAGGGGTGGCAAACCAGCGAGCCGGCGGCTTCGTCGAAGACAACAGGGATCCGTGTTGATCTACACCGCAAACTCCACCACAACTGTTACGTACTCAGTACGTAACGGGGGTGTTTATTGATAGTCTAAAGCGCGTCGAGTCACGCAAGGAACACCAGCACACGCCACTGTGTCTTACTCTGCTTCCGCTCTCCAGCCTCTTCTTCCTTTCCTGACGCCCCGAAGCACGTGACTATATATATATATATATATATATATATATATATTGAAAAAGCTTCATTGGGCTCAGTTACAAATATACACACATAATATAAGACATTTGTGGCTTTGACATTTGACAATGTAATGACGTTTCGGCCGCGGGACCGGCGTTCGTCAGAACAAAGCGCGACTGCTTAGCAGCTTCATATATATATACATATATATATATATATATATATATATATATATATATATATATATATATATATATATATATATATATATATATATATATATATATATATATATATATATATATATATATATATATATATATATATATATATATATATATATATACATAAATTGGTGATATCGGCATGGAATTCAAAATACCATAATCAAAAACATTTAGTCCCAAAACGGCACGTGGCAAAGCTGTAACATGAAAGTTAAATGGCGTAAACAAGATGTGATTACTTACCGCGATTCGAGGTCAGCGGAGTTCAAAAAGTAATAAGTAAAGGCGAACTGCATGCAATGAAATGCAAACATAGCCCAATGCGATAAAGAGCATGCTATGTTTATATAAAAAAAACGAATCGACGAGAATGATGCACAGTAGTGTTATAGATTATTCAGAGATTACTTGGATATTAAGCAACAGAAATGAAAACGCACGTAGCAAAAGCACATGTTTGAACGTATACGTGGTTTAAAAAAAGGACACCAGTCACGAATCCAATTATATTTGCAAGGTCGTCCAATCGGATGAATTACGACAGGCAGGTGAATTTTCCTACGCTTTCAATAATGACTGACGAGGCAGCTTTAAATTTATGAATTATAAACCATTCCTTCACGGTCGGGGTATGATCAAAATTCTGATGTCAAAACTGTAGCCATTAGTTTATCAAATGAGTGGCCCTGAACACTTACATGCTTAGATAATGGCAAATTAGAAAGGCTGGTGCTATGAACTTCGTGGTTAAAACGCAAACGAAATGATGTCGCAGTTTGCCCAATATGTTGAAGCCTGCAGACAGAACATTCAACCGGATAGAATACATTTCTTGTGTCACAAGTGTTATTGCCTTTTATCTGTACCTTGTAATTAGAAGCTGTATTGATGGCTACTTGTGACGTGGTCAATTGTGCACAAACTTTACACCAAGATTTTTTGTTAGGCGAACAGCCGCTAAAAACTACAGTAGTTATTTTTGAGGAAATTAAGAGGTGACGTAAGGTTTTAGCACGCTGATAGACTGCTCTCGATGGTTCTTGAAAGATATCCTTCAACCGCTCGCTCTGCATTAGAATATTGTGATGCCTTTTCAGGATGCCTGTCACATTAGGCATCGATGCTAAGTAAGCACGAGGTTAGTTTTCTGTCGTGGCGCAGGTTCTTTAGGTCTGCCAATACGGGGCCTATGGTCTTGCTCGTCTGCTCGTTTAATAGCGTCGTTATTCATCTTTGGCCTATAGTTTTGTTTAGTAACATTTTTTAATCGATATGTATTACCTCAGGGAATCTACGGGTATGAGATGAAGGATGAATAAATGAATGGAAAAAGGTTGGCTTATTTTATGAAGTCCGGAAGTGAGCGATGATTACGTCCTGCGTGCAAGCCACATATAAGGCAGGATTGGTTGCTGAAAGGCCAGCTATCCTCAGCTACCGGATTCGTGTTGGTTTGAGTGCTGGGTAGTCCCACAGCAAGTGGTGAATATCGACCTCAACATCTTCGTTTTTACAGATCAGGCACCCTGGGCGGGGATATAAGTTTTGGAAGTGAGTGCGACCACGTCCTAGTGACAGCTGGTGTGAGGGCAACACCGGCCCGGGTCCTCTAAGGGCAACCTCCTTTGCACGGGTGTGACCGCTGGGAAAAGATACCGCACACGGAGGGATAAGTGCATGTGTGCGGCGCCGGAGGTGTTCCTTTCTTAATAAAAGGAGGGCAGCGTCGTCCACTTCAGAGAACCGTAGGATTGATGCGTCTTGGTTCACAAGCCGGGTTGCTAAATCTGCTTGAGTTTGGGAAGGCGGAAGGTCCCATGGGGCCCACTGAATGCGTACTGACTGTGTGATGCGCGTCGCAGGCTAGTGGACGCCTTGGAAAATTTTCGGGCAGCGGTTGACACGTCGGAGAAAACGTACTGCTCGAAGTGCGTCAGTGCGGATGACAACATGGGCTGCAGGGAGCATGGTTACGGAAGACACGGAGCAGAGTGCTTCCTGAACTGCGACGAGCTCAGCGCAAAGAGATGTAAGTGGTTTTGAAAGCTGAAACGTAGTTAGGTCTCTGCGGACAGGTTAGATCTCCGCGGACTGGTTAGGTCTCCGCGGACAGTGGTTTGCTGTTTTGGCTTAAAAGCCTAGGCTTCCATCCACGTACACTACAATGAAATCTTGAGGCAGGTGAGTATCTTGCTCTTCAAATTTGTGGCGAAGCAACGATACCAAGTTGAAGATGTTGGTCTGCGGATATCAGATGGCTTGTTGTCCCCTAACTGTGCAAATTTACAGGGAGGGAGAACAGGGCGCAGGTGGCTGAAGAATAATGTGTGACGCTGCATACGCCCTCAGTGCTTGCGTGGAATGTGACAAAATGGCCTTCACTCTGCGAGCATCACGGCGCTGCGGCACCAGTTCATCGACGGTGTTCAGATGAGCCTTCTGTAACGCTATTAGCGGTGTGAGTGGTGGAAGGCATGTTATGTTCCTCATAGCTTCTCGATTTACGTCTTCAAGGCGATCCTATTATGCTCTTGCAAGATGCTGGAATTGGGCCTGATAAACAATACGTGATTGCAGAACCGCTTTCAGTAACTGGCGTGCAGCAGTCGAGCCAGCGCCAGCCGTTTTAGGTGCAATTCTTCTTTAAACGCATAGTTTGAATTGCTTGCTTTTTTGCCTGAGAAAGCCAAGTAGTGACTTATCCTGATTGGTGAATTGTTAAGCCCTGAATTTTAAGGCTCGAACTTTCTTGTAGTGGGGTGCCTGATAGAGAGAGAAGAATTGGATTGGAGGTACGTTTACGACGTCCCCAGCGGTTGGCGACTGACGTGTATGTATTTTTACGCACAGACAGTTGAAGGCTATTGGAGGATGCCTAATCAGAGATTACACCTAATGTTGACTGAAGGGCGGCGTCTTGAGAAGATCGTGGTGGGTGCTCCATACCGTGATATCATCTGTGTATTGCAAAAACTTGATTTCAGGGATATCATGTAAGTGCCACACCAATGGGATGAAAGTAATATTGAGAATTATGACAGAGAAAATACTGATTCCTGGGGCACGCCACGTAATGAAACGAATAAAGCAACTGTGTCACAACTCAGACGTTATCTCGTAGTCGTCCGATTTGCAGAGGCCGCATCCTAACGTAACTTTCCGTCAGACGCACATTTATCGGTAGTAGCAAAAGGGCAGGATTTGCGCATGTGCACTGCCCGGAAAAAGGTGTAACAGTAAACCACACTCGGTTTATATAGTCGCGGCCTTAATATGCAGCCGCAGAAGTAAAGACAGGCTAGGAGTGTCGGAGGGCCTTGCAAAGTGATCATGCAGGAACACCCCTTTCCTATGTGTCGGGCCTGTATGACTCAGTGCGGGGGGCAGCATAGCTCATGTTAAAGGTGGTTTGATCGTTTATGTCGACGTTGTGAACGACGCAACGCTGCAGGTCGGAGCCTTCAACTAGATACACTTGAACAGGTACTGAGATCTCACTTGTGACGTAAATACAGATAATCGATTGGATACGTTCCACCGCAGTGAGTGTCTGGAGCCACACAGCTATAGTGCTTAACTTCTTCCTTGCCGTGAAGCCTCGAAAATCTCTGGTTCCGAAACACGCGTCCAAGTTTGCCTGGATGATCCTGTTTGGTATATCGGTCCCGCTTTTGTTGGCTAGAGATTTAATCGCCACTTTATAAGATGTCGATCCCAGTGTGGGCGAACCTGGTTTTTGATAGTTAAACAGGAGCGCTTTCCTTGATAGCCATCACTTGCCGAAGATGAATTCGGCTGATTATCTTCCGAAGGGCGCTTGTGAGGGGAGCGGGTGCTCGTTGACACGGATGGTGGCGCCAATAAGTCCATTGGAGTGCACGTCTCCTCATGTAACACTGTTGGATGCCCATCTCGGCGTGTTAACTGGGTGGTCATAGCCGTGCTCCGCCTAGAGAACAGTTCACTTATGGGTTGTTGTGCCCAATGGGCGCTGGTGCTGATGAACCGGGAGCACCAAGCTGGACCTGGGGCCGATGATCAGGTTGAGGTGTCGACGGAAGGGCAGGAGTTTCAGCGAGCAACACTGGCGAAGCTACCTCTGCCACCGTGGCAGCGGAAGCACTAGGCCTAGCCTCCGTGCCGACCTGAGCTGCAATCATGCATGGGTACCATGCGCAGAGGTATCTCAACCTGATGCCGAGAGGACGTCTGGAGCTGCCTCGAAAGTAGAGGATCCACTTCTCTGGAGACAGGACAGGGGCTTACAAGGACGGCAACAATTTTCAGAGGAGCGATGCAGCCACCTTAGCAGGAAGACACTTTTTCTTCGTAAGATCTTCTCGAAAATTTTCACAGTTGCGGGAAAAGTCTAGGAGCTCGGAGCATATTCTTTTGAAGCGGACTGCAGGCTTTAAGGAGTGTTTGTCTTGAAAAGTTTTTGTGGCAACTAATAAAGTGGAGGTACTGATGATAGTCCGTAGGCGTCATATAATGATTAGTAATAAGTTAACGGTTGAGCAGTGGTACTGACACATCAAGAAAATTAATGCCATGATCAGCTGAATAGAGGGAAGACATTTCAGATGGTTGGACAATATTGGCCAGCATATATAATTGTGTATATTGCCACCTGGTGTCCCCATGTTCTATCTGCGCCTGGAAGAAGAGGACACTGAAGTTGACTGTCGTGCTGTGCGCCGAACGTTTGCCTGCTGGTACAGCTTCGTCCTGTCGTTTTAGGCAAGTCTAGCCCTGTTGTCCGTGACATATTTTGGTGGAGGTGCTGGGTATCGATCCCAGTATATGTCCCGAACTCCTCCGCATACCCAGGATTCAGGTCCTGTGCCAATCGACGCTCCTGTTCACCGCGCTAGCCGGAGGAACCTAGGCCTACCACCTGAGCACGGGCCGTTGGAATTCACCACCGCAGCCGCCCCTCGACCTGTCATGCAAACTCCGACGTATTACACTCTGCAGAACCCCCGACTGCCTAAGGCTTTCCACGGCTGTCAGACGGAAGACGTCGAAGACTGGCTCTCCCAGTTTGAACGGGTCGCCGCATTTAATCAGTGGGACGACGCCGCAAAGCTCAGGAACGTCTTCTTTAGCCTGGAAGATGGCGCTCGTACTTGGTACGAGAATCGCGAAGGCGCCCTAACATCGTGGCGCGAGTTCTGCCGCTGCATACTGGACACCTACACCAGCCCGGATCGCCGAGAACGAGCGGAAAGAGCTTTACGCTCTCGCATACAGATGCCGAACGAGACCATAACCATGTACGTGGAGGACATGACTAGGCTGTTCCGACGATCTGACCCGGCCATGCCCGAAGAGAAAAAGGTACGCCATCTCATGCACGGCGTTAAGGAACAACTGTTCGCTGGGCTCGTGCGCAATCCGCCGAGCACAGTTGCCGAGTTTCTTTCGGAAGCAATCACGATGGAAAGGATGCTACAGCAGCGGTCTACGACCTACGACAGGCCGGTAATCGCCGCTTCGCTCACGGAGCCGCATTCGGCCTTCGAGGCTAGTCCGGATCTTCTTCGTGACATCATCCGCTCCATTTTAATATAATGTTTATTATTATAACATTATAACATTATAATGTTGGCAAGCAATTCTATACGCAAGCTGATTGTTGACTGAAGTTAGCCAGCTTAATACCAACATGGGGAGTACATGTAATCTACAGGGCCAAGTGTGGTGAGTGTTATCGCATGGCCGCACCATTATATGTAGCGTACTGCCTACATTGGGTCACTGTCGGACCAGGCGTAGCCAATCCATTTTCAATATAGGACGGATCACAGGAGCTACGTGGCAAGCTTAATGGACTGCAGCTAGTGCATGAAGCCAAAATAAAAAAGGAAGCAGTTTATTTCAAATGAAGAAAGAATAGTACAATAATGGAGCAACAGAAATGTCATCGAGTTTTTACAGAGAGCATGTGCAAAGAAAATTAAAAGAAATTTAAGAGCACAAACTAGTATTTCCTTTAAGACTCTGCAGCTCATTTTTTTGTCCCTTATAAAGCAAGCGCCCTCTACTCTGTGTATGTCAGGTTCTCTGACACTATGCAGTTCTTGTACAAAATTAATTACACCTGGCAGTATTTCCTGTTCGCACATGGTTGTTGAAAGAAAATTATCTCCACATGTATTGCGACTTCTACATCTGCAGCATTCATCCATACAGCCAAATCGCTCCACTTTAGGCCTGTAACGACCATGATACCCTGAACCTCGTAGAAATAAGCATGCTTTGTAGCTCGACTGCACTATTAATGATTAGGCAGCAGGGTTCGTAGAGGGTGCTGCTCGTCTATCTTTCCCTTTCAAGGCAAATGGGCATTTTTCCTGCAGGAGATTAATATCACCGCCTTCAAAGACAAGTCTATCAGGAGAAGCGCCAATGAATCCGTATTGGTAATGTACTTGCAGCCCAGTGTACCCGACAACTTTTTCTGCCCCTGTAGGTCATGATCTCTTGGCATGCATCCACTGCATCTTTTAGGGGTATCCACCATAGTTCCATTGCCTCAGTACAGATTTGGAGAAGGTAAAGTATGTCTTGCCTCAAACCACCGAGCATACAGCACCGTAATATCCTATGAAACACTGATGTTTTCAGACACCCAGTGCGTTCCACATTCGACGCCTCATTTTCCGCTTGGCCTATAATTGACTTCAGGATGGAAGCTCTGTCATCAATCGTAAGTAGTTGGATAGCTGCAAGAAAGATGTGATGTTGAGTTATTTCAGTAGGTGAAAATAACATGACTGGCTAACTTTGCTGTTTGCAATGAATGGGGTCTATTTCCTAGCTGTGCAGTACGTGAACCACTTGTCGTCCCTTAAGAATTAAATTTCATAAAAGAAAGGACAACTGCTTTGCTCAGCTCTCGAGACATTTTGGTCGGAAAGTGTGTTTTGGGGGCTCCATTACTTGGCTGTGAAGTAAACTCAATACTTTAATCTTAGCAATGATACTACTTGTGGCGCATATGTGTTTGGATGTCTACACATGCATTTCCTTTACATCAAACGCTTCTTGAATGAGTGCTTGGTTTGAGGCACTCAAGAGATCCTCCTTGTCTTGAATGTGTGGTGCATCAAGGTTTTCCATACCATCAGTTTGGTCTGTTGCCTGATATTAGCTCCCTAGTGAGAAACCGTGTTGAGAATGCAGTTCAAGCCTTTTCATTGTCTTCTGGATGTCACCAAACCATACCGCGACATAAAAGTGTGAACCTTTTCCACACAATCATGCAAAAAACATTGTTCTTTTACGGGCACAGATGATGATGGTCACATGTTTGTTTATTTAACAATAATTTTTTTCATACCCTAAGCTGTGGGACATGTTGTATTAAAGGCTGTGTTGTTTAATAAATAATTTTTGTCATTGTCAATTCTCTAATGCCTCAGTTTTTTTCTTGCAACTTTTCTTACACTTAGCAGACACACTCAAGCACATAATTGGTCAAAGCACAAATGCTTAGAAGCTTGCTCACTTGAACAGGTCCGTGAATACTGCAACCTTCAGGAATGCTAATGCCCAGGAGCACTATCATTAGGATTGCTTTTTGTCCTGCATGCAGATATATTCTCTGATAATCATTTCCCTTCTGCTTAGTTCCGATCTGCTGTATGAGGTGCACGTGAGCAGTTTTAAAACCTGCACCTGTTTTCGTACCAGAGAATGCACGAATATAACTACGTACGTATTCTACAACGTCCTCTTGTTTTGCCTGGCGCTGGATAAGGTAGCTAGGTGAAGCTACACTTGCTTTGGACATACTTGCAGCATTTGCAGAAGCTTATGCATATCTAAAGACAGTATGAGCACAGGGATGTTTCATAGTACATTCATAAATTCACACAATAGATCAAAAATCATCTTTTCATATCTCTTTTAGCTTTATCACTCTTGCTTTTTGAAGGCGCGCCCAGTCGAAATAACTACAGAACCATGTCAAAAATACCACAAAATATTCTGTAGTTCTGTCGTAAACGTCAGATTTTCCTGTAGTTCTGTAGTACGTTTCTGCAGTTCTGTAGATTTGCTGTAGTAGCTTTCTGTTGTCTGTAGTTCTGTCCACTTTTCTGTTGTAACTACTGAAAGTTCTGATGTTACTATAGAAAGTTCTGTTGTCAAAACAGGTTTTCTGTCAAAAACCGCGCAGCAATTCTGTCGTAACAACAGAAATTTTTCTGTAGTTATTTTCGACTGAGCGCTACGTACCACGGAGTACTTGCCTGTGTTTGGACTGCCGATTCCAATTCGTTCAGTATCTGTGCTGCAACCTAAGGTTCTCCTGTTGCTGTGCATGCTATCGTAGTCAACTTAACAAATAATAAAAAAAATTGTTAGTTTTTGAAGTTTACCACAGCCGGACAGCTGCGCTACATTTCTGCACAAACCTTTTTAAAAATGCTGCTCTCACGTCTTGAAAATTCGTTTTATGTTTCGTCCTTCCGGTCTGCAGAAGTAAACAATGGAAACCACTAAATCAGTAAAACGAAATCACCCGAATAAAAGCCATGCTAGAAAAATCCCTTCTTAAATTCTCGAATTAAAATTGATGGCGAAAACAATTTTGGTTTATGTCTGGAAGATGTGCTATCTGCAGCCATGCCACCGCAAAATACACAAGCGAGTGTATAACTCAGAATCAAGACAAAAACCTTCAGTGACACGCACGAACTGCTCGTCAATGTGAAAAATGAATATATTTGCATCAAGTACCAGGCTTAATACATTTGCAAGGGCAATGAGCATCATGCGAGTCAATCGTATCTAAAACTGAAATAAATAAATTACAACAAATGTACGCGACACATTCATTACACTGGGTGGGCTTAAAAAGTAAACACTTGTGTCGAACGTAACATCGTGCGCTGATGATCACAGCTTGCCCCATAGCGCTTGCTTCCTTCTTTTTCTAAACTAGCATCGTTTCAGCAAAAGACCTACCTGCTGTGGAGGCATCAAGAACCGTCTTGAGAGGGTCGGTGTGGCGCGTATAGCGACGGATGGCGGCCCTTTTCTTTGTCCCGTTGCTGCAAACGAAAACCGAAGTAGCCAAATCTAGATGCTTTGGCGAGAACGAAAAAGAATTTGTACGGTAAAAAAAAAAGAAAAAAAACGCTGAGCGACATGCAAGAGCATCAAGCGGCAAAAACACAGATACTACAAGGCGAACTCATGACCGGATCAGGAACTCGATTCGCGAACGGCAGTACATCAAAACAAAAGCAGTTTTGTGTTCTTGTTAGGCAGCAGTCACAGCAAAACATGCTAAATATTACGATATGGCACGTCTAGGCGCCTGTGATATTTGCGCTGCATTGCCCCTTCGCATATAAAGAAAACAAACGACAAAATATGCCGCGGGCAGGTCCCGTCGCACAAAAGGAAACACAAGCCAAACAAATCATATTGCGACAATCACTGGCGGGTTACCGGCTTGATGCAAACTCTAGTAGGTACTTTTCATCACGCACATTTCCTTTATATGCTTGCATACTTGTAACGAAATGTTTCTGGCGCAGATGAGAGTACGAAGTCGGCTGCCAAGGTTGCCTATTCACGTCTTGATGCTTGGTAGCCCTAATTCAAACTTCATGTTGTTGCTGGTCGCGGCACGCCGAAGGAAACCTGAAAAATCGCGTCTTGCATACCGGCATGCCTCCAGAGTAGCAACCGTACGTGGCACATGTGGTTGGCATCGTTTTGCCAAACCTGTCAAGGTCCCTACGACGTCTGCCCCTGTGCCTGGCTATGAGTGCGGCGCCGTACAGTGTGCCGTACAGTGCCGTAAATACCGTACAGTCTGTTTCCTTCACTCACCGCTAGTACTTCGCGCATGCGTCGAAAACTCGTGCACAAGGCAGATTCCACGAACTGCATCAATAACTGTCGCTGCCATCCACAGAAGATCCCACATCGTTTCCAAGGGGTCCACAAAAAACTTCAACTGGCCCAGAAGGGGTCGCTGACAAATATATTGCTGAGAACCACTGAACAAGAAGAACTAAAATAGGATATGGTTTAGATAGAAGATGTATAAATTTAATGAATGATAGCTTGACAGAAAGTCTCAAGACAAGAATGTAAAAAACCAGCACCTTAACTATATCCACATATAGGGAGGAATAGTAAAGTATAACGATTAGGCTGGACGCTAAACCGAGAATAACGCAACGAGTCATAGAAGTGGTGGTGGCAGAATATTGGGGGTAACGATAAGAGGGAGAAAACGAACACAGCAGGTCAGGGAACAAATGTGTTGTATGACATTGCAGCCGAAATGAAGAAAAAATGGACATGGGCTGTGTATGTAATGGCAATAGAAGACAACCGTACTTAAGGATGGCGTTTTGTTACCAATCGCATGCACCTTAATTCTCTCATCGAACATTATTTACAAAGACGAACTAAAGCCTGGTCTATGAGAGGAAATGTTCAACTTCTTGTCCTTTGGTTTCCAAGACCAGCGGAAAGTGCATTGCTCCGGAATAGTTTCGACGCACTTCGTATTTTTGTCCGGAACTTAATCGCAAAACGTGCGGGCGACATTTAAAGCTACCCCAATGAAGCAGATGTTCGCAGCTGGACCCGACGCCCAGTGCAACCTGCATTGGACGAAAGGGTGAGGCTAATGCAAGCAAGCCACAAAAATCACAGGGTAAAACAGTGAAAACATCACAGTTTTTTTATTGTGTACACATGACGTGATATAGGATTGAAAGTAAATAAAAGTTTAGTGAAATGGCAAGAGTTAAAGCTCGAAACATTGCTGAGACGTCATTACCATATGCAAGGAAGTAAAATAAGTTAAGGTGCGAGCATTGACAGGCTATTTGATGATACTTTAATTTAAAACGGAAACCGCGCAGAGGACGAAGAACAGGGAAGACAGTTGCTACACTACCCTACGTCCGTAAGACGTCGCACGGCCTAAAGAGAGTAGCAAAAAGTGCAGCGTAGAAGTGAGAGTAATGCAAGCGCAACCCCGTTTGTGTGGAAATAATAAAGATTGATGTACAAATTTTAAGAATGAAAGTTTGGCAAAAAATCTCACGAAAAGAATGTAAAAATCCAGCACCTTAACTATACCCACATAGATGGAGGAATAGTACGCAATGTAAACTGAATGTCGTCAACCGAGAAATGGACAGATTGAACATTGATATCTTGGGTATCAGCGAGCTCAAATGGACCGGAATGGGAGAATTTAGCTCCGGCGACCATTATGTCTTTTATTGTGGGCACGAATCCAAGAGAAGGAATGGGGTCGCTGTCATAGTAAACAGAAAAAAAGCAAAGCAGTGCTAGGGTACAATCCCAAAAACGACCAAATGATTTCATTTAGGATCCAAGGTCACCCTGTCAACATAACAGTTATCCAAGTCTGTGCACCAACCACTACTGCTGAAGAAGCTGACGTTGAGAGATTTTATGCGGAACTGCAATGGCTTTTAGACCGCACTCCATCATCAGACGTCCTTTTTCTCAGAGGAGACTGGAATGCTAAGGTCGGGAGTGAAGACATATCCGGAATTACAGGCAAGTTCGGTCTTGGTCAGCCAAATAAATCTGGGCAGAGGCTAGTAGAGGTTTGTCAAGAAAACAACCTGACCATAGCGAATACTGATTTTGAACAGCACAAGAGGCGCCTGTACACATGGACTTCACCGGACGGTCCGTACAGGAATCAGATCGATTATATTCTTTGCCGGCAGAGATGGAGAAGCGCAATACAAGCAGTAAAAACAAGGCCTGTGGCCGATTGTTGCACCGATCATCAGCTTCTTGCTGCCAAAATTAAGCTTCGATTGAGGAAAACGCAGAAAACTAGAAGGCCTTTCAGGTATGATCTGGATCAAATTCCATCAGAATATGCTGTGGAAGTGAGGAATCGATTTCGAGAATTAGATCTAGAAGACAGAGAGCCTGAAGAGATGTGGACTGATGTTCGGGATATAATATAAGAAGTTGCTACTAAGGTAGTTCCAAACCAAAAGAAATGCAAGGAAGCAAACTGGCTATCTGAAGACGCTTTGCTAATAGCTGAGGAAAGGAGGATGGCAAAAGGTATGGGCGAAAGAGAAAGATACAAGGTTCTCAATGCGGATTTTCAGAAAATAGCGAGGAGAGATAAGATTGCCTTCCTTAACACACAGTGCCAAGCAGTTGAGGACAACAGCCAATTAAGGAACACAAGAGCTCTGTATAAGACAATCAAAGATATCAAAGGAAGCTTCTGTGCTAACTGGGCGTGATAAAGGACAAACGAGGCAAGGACCTCACTGAAGCCTCAGAGATAAAGAAGAGGTGGCGGGAATACACAGAACTGTACAAGAAGGATCCGGATGTGCAAATACATCATAAGACGGTTGTGATTACTGATTTCGAGCCGGGCATCCTGAAGAGTGAAGTTGAATGGGCCTTAGCCAGCCTTGCTTAGAACAAAGCTAGCGGAATTGATGGCATTCCAGATGAGTTGCTTCAAAACCTCAACCATGCCGCTGTTAACATTCTGCGTACATTATGTCAGAAGATTTGGACAACCCTGCAGCGGCCACAGAATTGCAGGAGGTCCGTTTACATCCCCATTCCGAACAAAGGCAGTGCCAAAGATTGTTCCAACTACCACACGATCGCGCTTATTTCGCATGCTAGCAAGGTGATGTTGAAAATTCTTCTAGGTAGGCTGCAGCAGTATGCGGATCGGGAGCTTCCGGATGTGCAAGCTGGGTTTCGCAAGGGCAGAGGAACTAGAGACCAGATTGCCAACCTTCGCTGGATCATGGAAAAAGCAAGAGAGTTCCAAAAACCCATCTACTTCTGCTTTATTGATTATGCCAAAGCGTTTGACTGCGTAGATCACAGCAGATTGTGGCAAGCTCTCCAAGAGATGGGAGTTCCAAATCACCTCATATATCTCCTCAAGAACCTGTATGAAGTGCAAAAGGCCACAGTCAGAACTGGGTATGGTCTTACTGATTGGTTTCCGATTGAGAAAGGAGTGAGACAAGGCTGCATACTGTCGCCCTGCCTATTTAACCTATATGCAGAGTGCATCATGAGGAAGGCCGGTCTGGACGAGTCTTCAGCTGGAGTGGATTGCTGGAAAACGTATCAGAAATCTTAGATATGCGGATGATACTAGTGTAATGGCAGAAAGTGAAGTGAAAATCAAGAAACTTCTGATGCGCGTACAAGAAGAGAGTGAGAAGTTTGGGCTTAAACTGAGCATTATAAAGACAAAGGTCATGGCGTCTTGCCCTATCAAGTCCTGGAGCATCAAGGGACAAGAAGTGGAAGCTGTGACAGATTTTCTTTCCTTGGGCTCCATGATTACCCCGGAAGGAGACTGTAGCCATGAAATTAGGAGACGCCTGCTACTGGGAAAGAGAGCCATGGTTAGCCTTGACCGCCTAGTAGAGAGCAGAGACATTAGTCTGCCAACCAATATCCGTATAACTCATGCTATGGTTTTTCCAGTTGTGATGTATGGATGTAGAGTTGGACTGTGAAGAAGGCTGACCGCCGAAGAATTGGCGCGTTTGAATTCTGGTGCTGGGGGACACTCTTGAGAGCTCCTTAGACTGCCAGAAGATCTAATCAGTAGATATTGTCGACCATAAACCCTGACTGCTCATTGGAGGGTCAAATTCTAAAGTTAAAGCTCAGCTACTTTGATCATCTGATGAGAAGAGAGGAGTCACTGCAGAAAGATTTGATGTTGGGAAAGGTTGAGGGTCGCCGGAGAAGAGGTAGGCAGCGAACGCGATGGTTAGATGGCACCTTCGAGGCGCTGCAGATGAATTTATGTGATGTTAGGAAGATAGTGAGAGACCGGAAAGCGTGGCGTGACATGATCGATAGGGTCACGAAGAGTCAGACACTACTGAACGAGTGAACTGAAGTAACGTATAACGATTAGGCTGGAAGTTAAACTGAGAACAACGCAACGAGTCAAAGCAGTGGTGGTGGCAGAATATGGGGGTAACGATAAGAGGGAGGAAACGAGCACAGCAGGTCAGGGAGCAAATGTGTTGTATGACATTGCAGCCGAAATGAAGAAGAAATGGACATGGCCGCTGTGTATGTAATGGCAATATGAGATAACCGCACTTAAGGATGGCGTTTTCGTGACCAGTCGCATGCACCTTAATTCTCTCATCGCACATTATTTATGAAGACGAACTAAAGGCTGGTCTGTGAGAGGAAATGTTGAACTTCTTCTCTTTTGGTTTCCAAGAGCAGCGGAAAGTGCACTGCTCCGGAATAGTTTCGACGCACTTCTTATTTTTGCCCAGAGCTTAAATCGCAGAACGTGCAGGCGACATTTAAGGCTACACCAATGAAGCGGATGTTCGCAGCTAGACCCGATGCACTGTGCAAAACTGAATTGAATGAAGAGGTGAGGCTAATGCAAGCAGGCCACAAAAATCACAAGGTACAACAGTGAAAAATCCAGTTTTTGATAGTCTACACGATCATGACGTGATATAGAATTGAAATTAAATAAATGTTTAGTGACACGGCAAGAGTTAAAGCTCGAAACATTGCTGAGACGTCATTACCATATGCAAGGAAGTAAAATAAGTTAAGGTGTGAGCAATGACAGGCTATTTGGGGATGCATGAATTTAAAACGGAAACCGCGCAGAGGTCGAAGGACAAGGAAGACAGTTGCTATACTACCCTACGTACGTAAGACCTCGCACGGCCTAAAGAGAGTAGCAAAAAAGTGCGACGTGGAAGTGAGAGTAGTGCAAGCGCAACCCCGTCTGTGTCGAAATAATAAAGATTGAAAAAGAGAAGCCGGCTGTGATATCAACCACCGAATAATATATTTGTCCTACAGAACGGGAGTATAGTGCAAGGAATTTCGCTTAGCTGCTGTATAGTTTAAGTGGGAAAGACGGGACGCTGCGTAAAGAAGCGTCCGCAGGAGCAAATATTCAATGGGTTCTCACAGATTCATCCACATGACAAAACATTGCTTTTCGGGTAACGAGAAAAGGCCACTATTCGAGCACTCAAAGGTAATCGGGGCGGCCGGAATAAAAAAACTCATAATATCATCAAAGCGATGCAAATAGATAAGGGCCCAAACAGTGTGACATCGAGGCTTCGATTTTTTGTGTAAGAAATAAATACGGTTTTTATTTTCAGTAAAGTTACGAGAGGTGAACGCGTGTGCCTGATGATGTTCTTGAAAGATTTATGCTCTACTTCAATAAGCAGCGGCAAGTCCGCGCACGTTCTGCCCGCTCCTTCTCTGTGTTTCGTCCTTTGCCTGGTCCTCGTTTTATGATAAGTAATTTCGTGAAAGAAAAAAAAATGAGAGTAAGACGGGAATTTGGAAACATGGCCTCTAGGTCCAAAATGTGCAAAATACCTCTAGGCCACCAAGGCGCTTTCCATTCCCTCGTTTAAATGATGGTGTTATGTGTCTTTTTGCAATAAAGGAAAGGTTAAAAAAAATTATACGCGTTTACACCACGAAATATTATTAAAACATCAGTGCTTAAGCCCTGGGGAAATCGGGGATTACATGTGAAAGCATGCAATTCAAATGTAATAACAAAGGGCGTAGATCAAGTCAAAGGTTAAGGTTAAGACCAAAGGTAAAGGGTGGTTTCTGCAATGATAGATAACATCTATTCGGGAGAACCTGATTGGGTAGATGGCACACCATGCTATACAAGATTTGGCTGTGGGAAGGCTTACTATACTAAGTTTCGCCAAGCACATTCTGAACATTAGGCATCGCACAAGACCCGTGATTGGATTTTACCGTGCGAAATAGTGACTGTGCATCAGCACAAGGTCCTCAATGTTGGGAAAGTACTCAGTAGTGGTGATTGGACATGCACTTCATTGAGACGGAACGTAAATGTTTCCAGCATATTTCCGTTCCCGCTGAGCTTATTAAACGTGGCCGGGGCGCCCGGGTACAAAATGGAGTACTTTGGGTAACCGCTGAGCCACCATGGCGTCAGTGAGTGCTCTCTTGACAAAAGCGACATACCAGCCTGGCATACCTAGGAATAAAATGTTCAGCATTATCACACCTAAGCGGCCGCTGAGGCCAAAATGTGGGCGCCAACAACGTCAAGGAGCCACCAGGTGAAGCGGCCTCACAGAGCCTTCCCAACATACAGCTGCATATTGGATGGAAAAGCAGCGCGACAGACGAACACGACTGCAAAGGAACACAAGACGAGCGCTCGTCTTGTGTTCCTTTGCTGTGGTGTTCGTCTGTCGCGCTGTTTTTCCATACAATATGTTCCACCAACTCGCCCGTTTGGCTATACAGCTGCAGTGAAGCGTTGAAACGGAGAAGCAGCCACAGAGAGAGCTCTTCCTCAAGGAGTTACACTTGGTATCTATGGCAAGTGTGGCATCTAAACACGCGCAAGAGCGGGGCGTAGTAGTGTAAACGTTTTATCCATAAAACAGGAGATTTAAGGAGAAATGTGGCCTTTTACTCAGGAGAAATCTTTAGCTGGCTGGACGAGACGTTGTATGGGCCCATTAGACTAGAATCATTTGATACTCAATCCCCGCCCTGTTGAGCAGGGGTGCCTCCCTTGCCTTAGAGACGAAAATGTTCAGCTAGATGAACCTTTCAAACTATACGAGCTCAAGGCAGCCCTAGCGAGAATGAAACGCGGGACCACGCCAGGAAGATATGGGATCACGGTAAAACTCCTAGCAAACCTACCAGAGCACACGTACCAATCCCTTCTAGAACACTTCAATTCGATCTGGACATGCGAAGTTCTTCCCACCGAAAGGAGGACGGCACTCAATTTTCATCCCAAAGGCAGGCAAAGTGATAGATACGGACAACCTCAGGCCCATTGTTCTCACGTCGTGCGTGGACAAATTAATGAAAACAATGGTCAGAGAAAGACTTTCCAATTATCTTGAAAGCAAGCGAGTCTTGGCCGACTCGATGTATGGCTTCAGGCCAAATAAATCGGCTCACAATGCCTTGCTACAGCTTAGCTGAGATAATACATCCGATAGAACATCCGAACGGGGATAAGATAGTGCTGGCCCTAGATCAGAAGGGAGCCTTCGATAATATGACGCAAGAGGCCATCCGGACACACCTTTCGGACACTGGGTGTGGAAAGAACACATTCCAGTATATAAAACGCTTCCTCGCAGAAAGACAGGTCTACGTGACGATCCAGAACGCAAACCAGGTCCCTTTCTATAGGCACTAGAGGTACACCAAAGGGAGCGGTGCTATCCCCGCTGCGTTTCAACATGGCAAAAAAAATCTCCCGGGCCACCTGGAGAAAGTCTCGGGTGTGCAGAGCGCGCTGTAGGCGGACGACATCTTAATATGGGCCACGCGTGGTTCTCTCGGAGAAATGAAGGCCAGCTTGCAAGAGGCAGCTACCATTGTGAATGAGAACGCGAAAAAATGCGGCCTTCAGGGCTCACAAAAAAATGTGCGAATTCGTCCATATTCGTCCCTCCAAAAAATGCACAGACAAGATAGAACTGCGACTTGGATCAGAACCTATACCCAAGAGAGATGAAATTAGAGTACTGGGTCTTTTCATTCGCCAGCGTAAGCTAGCGACGACCACGCTCGACAAGCAGAAGAGGTGGGAGACCAGGTGGACAGAATGGTCCGCAGAGTCTCAAAAAACAACGGGGGACTGACTAGCAAAGATGCTCTGCGACTGGCCAATGCCTTTGTAACAAGCAGAATACTGTACTCGACCCCCTTTCTCCACCTCAAGAAACACGACGAGAGCACCATTGAGGTGATCACGCGCAAAATAGCGAGAAGGCCTTCGACCTCCTTATAACCACGTCGAACCTGAGACTCCAAGGTCTGAGTATGACGAACTCGTTCGAGGAGCTGAGAGAAGCCCACCTCACGAGCCAATACACGCGACTATCGCAGGCACCGTCGGGGCGTCGCCTATTAACCCGTCTTCCCATACAGCACACGACTGTAACCGAGGAAAGAGGCTTCCCCAGGAGTGGCTATACGCCCTTCAAATAAAACCCCTCCCCACTAACATGTCCAAGGACGACCCCGAGGATAGGCGCATGCCAGGGCAGAGGCCTTAGCGCACCACTACGAAGGGAAACCCGGAGTGTACTATGCGGACGCTTCCGGCCCACACAAAGGCGTGCGGTAGACGGCGGCAGCGATCCACGAGTCCAAAACGGTAAACGGGCTCACATTTAAAGCCCGAGACGTAACACAGGCAGAGGAGGTCACCATCGCGTTGGCAGCAACACCACTCTGATTCCAAAAGAACCATAACGGACTGGCGAGGGGCGTGTAGGAACGTTCAACAGGGCTGTGTCCCGTACTTAGCCTACCGGCTACTCAAAAACAGCTCAGACCTGGCCTACCGACTACTACAAAACAGCTCGTACGTGGAAAGTCCATCCCACCGCTTCATAGTCTGGGCTTCGGCCCATTAGGGGCTAGAAGAAAACGAGGCACCAAATGCCGCCTAGGAGGAGGAAACGAGGCAGCAGATGCCGCCGCCTGCGCGCTTCCTAACTGGGCAACATCATCTTCTTCCTCAGAAGAAGAATTCACACCAACTTACACTTTCAGAGAAATTACGCAGCTCTACCAAAGCAGACAAATTACTTACCCCCATCCGTGTAAAGGGTTAACAAGAGCGGAGGAACGCGTGTTTCTTCCCCTCCTTACGAATATCATGATGTGCCCGGCGTCACTTAAACACTTTGACAGCGCCTTATCCGGGGTGTGCCTGCACTGCGGGGAAATGTCCTCGGACCTTTTCCACATAGTGTGGGCGTTTCCTTCCAACCCTGCCTTTGTACCTAACCTAAACATCCCCCGGGAGGACTGGGAGGCAAGCCTACTTGCCTGCTCCGACCTGAAAGCCGAAAAGGCCTTGGTCAAACGAGCAATGGGATCAGCGGAAGCCACTGGGGTCCCGTACTAAGGATTCCACCTAGTGTTTGTGAGGGGAAGGGCGCTAAGCCCGACCCCAGGGCAACCCTTATGTAACTCTCTATTTTTATTAAACGTTTTCACCACCAACTCCCTTGCCGCTCGGAAAGGGAAGGATTCTCCTGAAAGGCCCCAACCATGTGGAAGTTATACATGCTCGTCGTTTTTAGCGGCAGCAATGCTTTAGTCGGAAGACGCAAGTTCCGCGCATTTGACTCGGATCTCGCCGTTCCATATGAAAAGAACCACATGAGTTGACAGCTTTTTGCATCTCGACCATGCCTCTTATGTGTTGATACCAGAGAATGCGTCGACCAGCAATATGGCTGGCGAATTTCATGAGTGAAAGAGAACTGACCGTCTGTACGCCAGTGGACCTCCTACCAGTCAGCGCCTGCTCTCCCATTTGGCAGCCACTATCATCGAGGTGCATACGAGGGATTGTTCCAGGCTGCGATGCATGACAGGATAGTTTCAAAGGCCCCGGTTTATGCTGCCTGTCAGCTACGACGTACCTAAGCAAGTTTATAACTCTTGCTGGCTGCGAAGCCTTATTTCAGGGCTGCAAGGGCCGTAGGTTTTTCACAAGCCAACTACAGCCTGCTAGAGGCACACCTGTCTGGTTTCCATGCTACGAGGTGAAAAGGTCCCAATATTTGCAACCTGACCCCCACCAAGTCGAAAAAAGATTGAAAGTTTTTTTTCTTGTTCCATTGGAATATCTTTGCGTTTTTGGCAGGGAACCTACTATGACTGCTGACATTTGTGTAGTAATGTCCGACTTTTATTTTGGTACCACAAAGAAGTACTAAAGAAAAAAGTAGTACAGAATAAACCACAGAATAACAAGAAGTAATTTACAACCACATAAAATCTGTTCCTAAAAAACTACAACATATTTTATATTTGACATGATTTCTATTTTCTTTCTCTCTACTGGGTACCACATGCCTCTGACATCATCGTAATCGTTCGAGGTTGCGTGGGCTTCCATAGAAAGGGCAAGGTCTCAATGTTTATCACCTGCCAACTGCTGTATGGCCAGTGTAATAATCGCACTTTTTCTTTTCTCTTAGGGCTAAAGAGATTTATAACGCACTTGAGTCGGAGTTGTTCATCATGCCGGATGTTTATAGCTTGGCTCGCTTGAACTCATCATTTAGTCTAAAATGATGTACTGCACTCTCGTGTTCCTTTTCAACCCCGTCAGATGCTTCGCCTTGCAAAGCAAGCGCATAAAACTACTAGTGCTCTCGTTACATCCGGTACACATTTTATGCTCTCTTTTATGTCTTTAGAACTAAGTGGAGCTGGCTTTAGAACGGATGTAAAAACAACTTTTTTTGCAGAGGGAATTTGCCGACAGCCTTTCTTTTTGTTTTTAAACTCCCCACGTGGAATGTAGACCTCTGAGAGTAAGTGGAAAATTATAGTTTTGAACGGGGCGTTTCCACCTGTTGTTGAGCGCGTGTTCAACGCCCTCCTTGGCAAAGCTGATATCCGGCGCATTAGCCTTAGTTTCCTTTGTGAGAGCATTTTTATTGGCCTGATTCCCGTTTGAACTTTGGCTTACAGGGCAACGCTACGAAGTACCTCTTGGACCGCTTTCATTGGTAGTTCTTCGACTCTGAAGAAAGTAATAATGTCGCCGTGGTGCCAGCCAAACCGTGATGGCGCAGTAGTTAGGGCACTCGACTGACATGCTTAAAGATGCGGGAAGGAAGAGTGGCCAGGGAAGCCGCTTTTCTATGGAGGCGATAAGCAAGGGGCCCGTGTGCTGCGCGATGTCAATGCACGTTGAAGAACCCCATGTGGTCAGAATTTTCGGAGCCCGCCACTACGGGGTTTTTGATAGCAAGGGTCGCTTTGGGAAGTTAAATATCCATAAACAAAATGAAACCTTATAGTCTAAAAGCCCACCATTTCATGGAAAATTTGCTATAAACGCTGTAGGAACATCTCGAGAATTGTACCATCAGTATGTGCTCCGGTTTTAGCGTAAAGCATCAATTAACACTCCGAAAAGCAGCCACGATTCTTTTGACAACTCATTCCGAGATCATGGGAAGCAACTGTAGACGTTGAACCATCCTTGCGCTAAGCTCACGACCATTAGCCGTCAGTCGCAGCCGCAATCGGCGCTGCCAATTGGGTCTTATCTCGCTTCCGAGCTTAGCGTCTTCTCGGTAGCGGGCTAGACTGGCTTCATTTTGTTGTGATATCGGCAGCCTGCATAGCACGGCTTTGGTCTCTGTATTTAGCGAGGGGCCCATGTGTATGGCATATTTACCGAGGTTAAATAAAGGAGCGGCTGCGATCGAATTCATACAAAAAACGATGCTCAATGCATGGCGAGAAATTGTTGCTATTTTACACGAGGCGCGATCTGCAGCGGTGATAGAATAGTGTTCTCGTATCTTAGAATGACGATGTAGACGGAAATGCTTGCTGCGCAGCGCGATGTGAAACAACATGCTGCAGACGAATGCCTGCTCGCGAGTAGACCTAGCAGAGCTAAAGCTCTAGAACAAACTGCTATATGTGCATAACAGATCCCAATCCAGAAAATGCGCGTAATAACCGAGATCAGAACCTGAAACGGAATGCCGCAGCTGATTAGCGCCCATGTTCTACTACTCTTTCGCGCTTTGCACGGCATGCTAATTCCGTACGCAATAAATGCAAACACACCGCTCTCGCATTGTCCTCGTAAGGTACGCTAAATTTCAGTTCGGCTTGGCAAAGAAACTTGGTCCATGCACAGGACTTCAGATGCCCACCCGAGAAATAAAATCACCTAATAGAAAAAAAACCTGAAATTCGAAAATGTATTTAACCCAAGATCAAAACCGACTTGTCCTCACTCCAAAATGGACTAGTACCTTCCCCGAATTTTGAATGGCGCACTCCGCAAACATAGACAGTAAAGTTCCATAATGTGAACAGGCAGTCGAGATTTTCACGCTTTCGAATGGTACTGAGTTGGTTGACGGAGTCAGCCGATCATTATTTAACGTTGGTCGATGCTGTGACGACTGGGCGTGGGATAAATAGAGGTACCGAAAAATGTCTCACGATAGGGGTAATGAGTGTATAGTAGCATGAATATCAATTTTAGCGCCAATAGCTTTTACGATACTGGAACGTGCACCTAGTGGGCCGCGGTAATCGCTCTTTCAACAAATATAAAACACTGTGCTGCGATTCAGGGATAAACGATAAAAGCGCATCATAGGTGATGAAAAAGAAGCGCTGCTTTATCTTTGAAGGGCGTGGTGAAGAGAACGCAAAATATTGTTACGGACGACAAGGAACAAGAAGAAGCGGGCAGTGGTGCGGGAAGGAGCGCTCGCGCTAGGCCAGCGAACATTCATTAAACGTCATCTACCATCGCCATCGGTAATGTTCTGTCTCCTGTCTTCATCGGCTTACCGCTACGTAACATTTGGTGGAGGTGCGGGGTACGACATCCCCATCCTAGCCTTGGAGCATCGAGGCCATCTTCAAGCCCGGACCATCACCGAGGGCCCAGGGACATCACCGAGCAGCTTCGCCCCAGCCCTTCAAGACCAGACCTGAACAACTACCACCGCCCAGTCCCCAGCCTGGACCTGAAGACAAGGAGAACAGACATACGAATCAGAACCGAGACGAAGGACCCGAAAGACCCGAATGACTCGAAGAAACCGATGGACACGAACACGCAACCCTCGCCCAAGCTGCCCGAAGTGACCTCGAGCCATCGGTCCCATGGATTCTAGTGGATCACCCACGCATCAGACATCGTACCGGCAAGCCGCTTTATTCTTCCTTCTTCCTCTTCTTCTTCTTCAAGCATCCAGACACGCCCATCATCATGCCATAAAATCATTAACATCGCTAAACTTCCTCGTCCACGATCGGGACTATCGCTCGGTGGCCCCGGGTCTTGTTACGGAGGACAAGCAAGAAGAAGCGGGCAGTGGCGCGGGAAGGAGCGCTCGTGCTAGGCCCGCGGACATTCATTAAACGTAATCTACCATCGCCATCGGTCATGTTCTGTCTCCTGTCTTCATCGGCTTACCGATTCGTAACAATATAATAAAATATAACGAGCACCCCTTAAAGGAAAAACATCATTGTGCTGTAGAAAATCTAATCTTTTTTTTTCGACGTACTGTCATGCGATGAGTTGCAATGATATCTTCAGTGTCTCGCCGCAAGTGGTTACATGGGTTTGTTCTCTGTTTTTGTTATGAAAGCGCAGACACTATTATAAACTTTTATTTTTCAGATATTGGTGAGCGCATTTTATACACTACCGCGTAAGACCTTTTCATTATCATCACACGTTACTGGCACGTTTTAGCTGGTGTTCAGTTCTTTTAAAGGGAAGTCCGGAGTATTTCTTTTGATGTTCACAGCAAACCAAACTTAAGTCTCTATTCTACGTGAGCTTCAGGTTTCACACATGACAAGCTTGGCCCCTATAAGCGGCGCACATTGTCGGCAATATAATTTTAAAAATAAGCACCACTTGACGCCGATCCTACTCTATAATCGAACTATCCCTCCAAAATATGCTGCTGCCGTCAAGCGCTGGTCAGTAGGGTGTGAAGGCGGCGATTCGCAAGCGATTTCTCGCACTTTGTACGGGATTCCACAAGTTTAGCTTGCCGCTTTCAGCTTCACGGGATGTATATGTGTCAGGTTTAGGCCGCACAATCTGGTGCAACCAAGAGAATTGTTAATTGTAAGTTTCCAAAGACGAGGACTTTCGTTAAAGGTCACTAGAAGCTGCGTTCTGCGTCAACTGGTCTCCATAAGCAACACGTCCCGTTTGTTCTCGCAGCGTATAGCTGTTGTCACAATCTTGGAGCCCACTCGGGCTGCGTTGAGGCGCTGCCATAACACAAATTATTATGGCTAGAAGGGGGAATTGTGACCGGCCGGAGCCGGCTTGGCGCATAGGGGAACGATGAAAGCTATAGATGGCGCTACTTGTAACTGGTGTGCAGCTGCCGCGGCTATTCAAGGGGGCGGCGCAGGACCCCAAGCACGCGCGCTGGGTGAATTTTGCGTCTAGTTTGAATAACGTTTTTGATGCGCAATGCAAACATAACGAAATGCCTGCAGCTCGGAGAAGAAAATAGGAATTATTTGCTCCACTGGAGCGAGGTACAGGAGCTTATCGACGCTATTTAGGAAAAGGAAGATCTCATTTTACACTTGAACGCACATCAGGATATTCATTTTGTACGCTATCGCTAAAGGCTCGGTGTTAGCTGAAGTGGACGTGGACAAGGAACAGCGAAAATTCTATCCGAATGCTGACTTGTCGTTCCGCTGCAGCCCCGCAAATATGAAGAGTGGCCAGAGAGAAGAAAACGACGTACTAGCAAAGCCGCGTCGATGACCAGGGGCGATAGCATTGCGTTTTCGTCGCTCTTGTTCACTGCACAGGTCTGCATGCGCTGCAACATGCTATTGATGGCCATGTTACTTAGACGCTTTAGCTGTCAGGAGAAATAGGTGCATGTGTGGCTCCCATGGAGAAACCCATTATGCAGTAAATGTTTTCCATTACCGCTTTTATTGCACATGCACACAAGACCAAAGGAAACACTTCATTACACAGCAAAAAAGCATCAATATGCTCAAAATGTCCGCAAGATCATAATAATGGTTTTTTTTTAATAGAAAAGTAATTCAGATGAACACACCAGACTGAGTCAAACAATGAACTCGGCTCATTCGAATTCACTTTCTTTAACGTCAAATGTTTCTGGCGCCACTTTGTAGAGTCATGTCCTTATTCAAAATACTTCATAAAAACAATGAAGCTATATGTGGTTGTCACCTGAAACTGGAAATTGTTTGCAGCAAGGTGTTTGCAGTGCAGCTCGCGCCTCCCACTTGGTGGTGTGTTAGATTCTTGAGAAATTACGCGAAATCATGCTCACTGAAAGCACAAAGGTCCTGTTGCTAACCAAAAATGTGAATGTGTCCTCTATTACCTTAATGAAGGCGATCGGCACAGTTCCAGGGTTCAATATAGGCCTCGAAGTGTTGAGTGAACACAGTACCTAACCTGCTGTCAGCTGCTGCTCGGAATACTATGAAGCCAGACGCGCCATTCTAGCAAGAAATTCTGTTGCTAAACTTCTTGTTCACACATCCTGCCATGTAGAGCATAAGTTGGCTATCACTTGTGTCAATCGCATTATTGTGGTCCAAACTAAGGCACAGCTGAATCAGAGAGCCAGCAGCACAAGATTGTTACGGACTATGAAGGAGCGGGCAGCGGCGCGGGCAGGCGCGCTGGCGCTACGCCCGTCAACATGTTCACTAAACATTATCTCAAAGTCATCGAACATCATCTTTCTGTCTTTCATTCTTTGTACTCATCGGCTTGCCGCCCCGTAGCATTTTGGTTGGAGTCTGGGTACGCCATCATCCCTCATCATCCTGGTCCGGAGCTTCGACGCCCAGTGTCTGCTTGCGTGGTCGGCAGGGAATTGCCTTATGCGCGTCACCTGGCTGTTCCCAAGCCTGTCGGACTCGACGCAACCTTGATGTTTGTCCGCCCCATCCATCTACCCCGACCACAAGACACAATGAAAGATAAAGACCCGAGACGTCACCCATACGACCACAAGACACACAGAGAGAACCGATGACCATGTGCCCGACTGGCCCGATGTGCTGGCCTGAGACCCCACCGACCCAAGACGCGGACACACATGAACAGATGACCCCTGCCCCTGCCATGCGGTGCGTACCTGGGCCTCGGCCATCAGATTTTGGATATCAAGTGGCCTGAAAGCATTCTGGGTCAGGCGTCATCCGAGAATCATCATGGCGGAAAGCCGTTGTCTTCTTCCTTCTTTCTGTTCTTCAGCCATCTAGTCACGCTCATAGTCATAACATGGACTCATTAACATCAGCAAACGTCCTTCTTCATGATCGACACAATCGTTCGGTGGCCCCGTCTAACGTTACGGACGAGGAAGAGGTATGCTGTGGCGTGGGCAGGCGCGCTCGCGCTAGGCCCACTAACATGTTCATTAAACGTCATCTCAAGGTCATCGAACATTATCTCTCTGTTTTCCGTTATTTTTATTCATCGGCTTGCCGCCCCGTAACAATATGTTATCAACATGTCCTCAAACATAAATATATGCTGCGTACTGAAAATAATATGTTCAGCTGGTGATGTGCTACAGCAGCATAACAATTAGGTCAATCTTTAAGTGTTCGCTGCGCGAAAAAAAAAAACAAGTGCATGAAGAAACACACATGACAGGATGAATGCTCCACTTCCGAATAAATTTTATTTCAAAAAAGCCGAGCTCAAGTACAGCGCTATTATGCCACGTGATTGTCACCCATCTTTGTCCAGAACGGCTATTCATTATCATTCCGAAACAATGAGGAGTGCTGACACATTGCTCTCCCGCTTTTTAGATGTGATACGCCTTAACAATTTCTCTTTCAGTCTGATATTTCCTGCACCCAAGAAACTTAGTTTAAAAAAAAAATGGCTTGAACTTACAGTGTCTGCAGCGCTGGCAAGATTACTCCATTTTTCACCTCTGATTTGAAGTAGCGCTCCTTGGCCCTTTTATTAAAACAGCGTCGTGTTAGCCTAATGTACACTCTATGACAACTAAGTGGAACACTGCAAAAAACGTTTGTAGAGTGTGGGCGATTCCTCTGCCCGAGGGATGCGCACGACAAATACACAGCGGGCCGTGTAACAAACATCTTTAACCTCACGTCCAGAAGGGGTTCGTCCAAGGCGGTGCGGGGTCGTCGCCCATCGGACCGCGGGTCGTCTCCGTGGAGAAGCGCCAGGAGCGAAGAGCAGACGAAGAGAGCGAGAGAGCGTGACGGCGGCGCGTGCCTCCCTTTATAGCCCCCTTGCGCGGGACCGGCTATCCCCGAATGAGCGGGGAGGGGGAAACAGGCAGCGCGCAGGGAGCATTGCGAAGTGGCGCGGCCTTTGAATGCGCGGCGCGCCACTGGCCCTGGTATGCGGCGCAGGTCCCCACAAGTGCACTGGGGGAACCAGACTGGTGGTTAATGCTACAGTACGGTTTTTGTTATTTAGCCATCACTGGACACTATTTGAAACTTTACTTGGCGGGGAGAAGAGTACGTGTACATTTTATTTTTCGCAACCTTCTTAAGATTATAGGACACTTAGTGATTGTAAGGAATTACTTGAGTAGTTATTTCGTGATCTTGATTATCTTGATTTTTACTTATCTTTTTGTTTTATAGCAGGATCTCTGCAACTGCTTACAAGGTATCTGGAGAGTAGCTGGAGATGTGCAAACGCTCTGTCTGTATTTGAACGCTTTCTGACATCTGATGATAACGTAATTTTTACAACACTGAATTGAGGCAATTCATGGTAGTTGCTAGATCGCTATACTGTTTCGAATGAGCACTATTGTATGGAAGGAGTGCCTTTTGGGACCTATGACTATACATCCAACTTATGTGCCCTTTAAAAAATGAAATGTTCAGGTCAAGCAGCTGTGTACTGTCTTGACGTGGGGGTTGATGGGAAAATGTTAACACTTTTGAGACCGTTTTGAAGGAAGCAATAACGTCAGCAACAGCTTCTTCAATAGATAAAGTATGCGGCTTGTCCAGTATCACCAGAAGGTCGTCATCGTTTCTAGAAATGCGTTGGTCAGGGAGGGAGTTTTTCGAACTGTTGTTAATGCGTGAAAAACAGATGTCAGGCAGGATAGGTGCCACACACAACCTGATGCAGATTTCAATTTTTGTGGGTAGAACTGATCATTAAATTAATGTCAGTTGATTGAATATAAAACTCTATCAAGGCTAAAAACAGTAGCTGTGGTTTAGCTCTGGTTAAACCCTGTTGGAAGAGAAAACTTCTTTTGCCTGCTACATTATTCCCCTATTCCACCCTATCAATGCAGGAAGGGTATGACGCGAGAGCGCTAGCTACCAGCCTACATATAAAGTTCCGCTTTATCTAAGCCGTATGGACGTGTCTGCGCGTTCTAGGTTAACGTGAATGCAAAGCGTTCTGGCAGGCTGATCCTGATATCACCCTCCCGTATGAGAGAGAGAGAAATAAAATTTATTGCACCCGTCAAAAGGTTGGTGAGGATCCGAGGCGAAGCTCTGTCCCAACCATGTCCTCCCCCTCAGCCGTCGACCTGGATCCCTTGGATCTTAGCAGCGGCCAGGGCAAGACGGATGACTTCTCGTTGCCCTTTTTCGTCCTGCTTGAGAAGTAGTGCCTCCCAGGACTCATCTGTTCGGTCAGGTTCTCCAAATCTAGGACACGTCCATATCATATGGATCATGTCCGCTATGCCATAGCAACGTTTGCACCTGGGGCTAAAAATTTCCGGGTGCCACTTGCTGTAAAGCTGGGGGTTCGGGAATACTCCAGTCTGTAGCTTACGCCACATAACCTCCTCGCTTTTATTGAGTTGCTTACACGCTTTTGGTAGTACTGATCTGCCTAATTTGTAATGATTTAGGATATCTTGGTAGGTGTTAAGGTCATCGTCGAACTGCAGGGGCTCCTCATCGCGCAAGGGGTACGGGGTTGCGCATAAGTCGTCACTGGGATCCCGAAATGTAGCTAATCCTCGGGCCAGTACGTGCGCTTTCTCGTTCCCCCTCAACCCCTGGTGCGCCGGTGTCCAAATGAGCGCGACCTGCTCTGCCGGTGGTGAACCACTGGCCAACACTCTTGCTGCTATGGCCGAAATGCGGCCCGCGTCAAAGTTTCCAATCGCTGATTTCGAGTCTGTAACTATAATTTTGACCTGTTGTTGTGTTAGAGCTAGCGCGATGGCCACCTCTTCCGCCTCCGTTGTGGTCGAATTTCTGGTGCTGCAGCATACTACCGAGCCCCCGTCTTCTCTAGTTGCTACTGAAACACGTCCCCTACCGTTCGCGCATTGTGCGGCATCTGTATATAAGACGTCCTGTCTTCCCTCAAAACGGGCTTGCAGCGCTGTTGCTCTATCACTCCTCCGGCTCTCATGGTAAACGGGGTGCATGTTTTTGGGGAGCGGAGGTATTTTTAATTTGTCTCTAACCTGTCTAGGTACTTTTTCTGTACGTCTGGAGCATGCTTTCGGCTCATACCCCAGTTTTTCCAAAATGCTCCGACCAGTACGACTGCGCAGCAGTCTCTGGTATTGTGAAGTCCTTGCAGCTTCAATGAGCTCTTCGAGGGTATTGGAGACCCCTAGTCTCATTGTTTGTTGATGTATTGGGTGGTAAACCTAGGAGCGACCCGAGTTAGCAGCTCTTACCAGCGGCACATGAGTAACTTGAATTCAAATGCCGTGACAGGCCTATTTTGATGCTACCATCCCACATCATACGAGAGGCCCGAGTCGGCGCTCTCTGCGGAACCACCGACACTGACGCTGAAGGCTCGAGCTGGCTGGCGTAGTGAAGCTTCCGCTTGAAAATATTAGCTGCGGGCGACCGAGCGTTCCTCGTTTCTTCTTCCTCTTCATCTCCGTCTAGGCTCCCACCACCTGCGCCTTTCCTGTGATGTCACGTGATTTTCGCATGCGCAGGTGTAGGTTTTCTAACGACGGAGCCCACGCGAGGCTCGTTGACTAGCCTAGTGAAGCTTTTCGTTTCAAAAACGGTAGCTGCTTACACCTGACATAAGGCCCCTGTCCCGACGTATCGATTACTGATTTAACAGTATTAAACACATCTTTGTGCGGAGTGGAGTAGTACAGACCTTCTATGTCAATGGAGAACTTTATGGTAGCCGATATGGTCATGATGCGCCCTTGCTTCAGTTCTTCTGCTATCTCGTGCGAACTGCTAACTAGGAAGCGGTCTTCGGTCTTCGGTCTTCTAAGTCGTCAGCTACTTTCGGAGAGACTTCCCTATAGCCGACTTCTAGCTACCATTCTCAGAAACTATCACTCTGAACGAGAAATCAGGCTTGTGTGTTTCGCACGAGAATGCTTTCAGAGTGCCACTATGTGAAATATTCACCTGCACTCTCGTTTTTAATTTCGTTTTCTAGAACTTTTTCTCAACAGCTGCAATGGGTTTCTGCTCACACGTTTCTTTGGGTAGCACCACAAAAATCACCCTCTTTGTCGGACTGTGCAATCATCAGGCCATGCTGTTTCATACTGCCGACCGCTTTTCTTTGTTGAAGCAAACGCTTAGAACGCTGACCTACATTTTTGCCACCGCTTCGGCTCCATGCAAAATGGTTCATCCTTGTCTCACTCCTTTGCTATTACTGCTAAGCGTCGCGCCAAGGTAACTAGTTCCGGCACCTTGTTGTGGAATCGAAGCAGTAGGCCACTATTTGAAATATTCCCCTGCATTTTCTTTTTTAATTTAGTTTTCTTGAACTTTTTCTCAACACCTGCAATGGGTTTCTGCTCATACGTTCTTTTGGGTAGCACCACAAAACCACTTTCTTTGTCGGACTGTGCGATTATCAGACCATCCTGTTCAGAGTGCCACTATTTGAAATATTCGCCTGCACTCTCTTTTTAAATTTAATTTTCTTGAACTTTTTCTCAACAGCTGCAATGGGTTTCTGCTCATACGTTGCTTTGTTAAGCACCACAAAACCACCTTCTTTGTCGGACTGTGGAATCATCAGGCCATGCTGCTTCATATAACCGACCGCTTTTCTTTGTTGAAGCAAACGCTTAGAACGCTGACTCACATTTTTGCCACCGCTTTCATCCTTGTCTTATCCTGCTCAACTGTTCATCTTTGTCTCACTCCTTTGCTCTTCCTGCTAAGCGTCGCGCCAAGGTAAAATAGTTCCGGCACCTTGTTGTGGGATCGAAGCAGGCTTTTGACCCCTTTTCCAGGATACCGCGAATGTCAGCCGAGAGCTCGACGCCACCCACGACGCCGCCTTCGCAGGGCGCTGAGTGGTTCCTTCTACTTTGCCGGTAGGGAAAGGTGGATTCGATGTCACAGGAACTCTGTACTTTGCTATGCCAATATTTTGTAGTCACGAAATAGTCTGGATTATTCCTTTCCTGGACGAGCACGCGAAGCTAATCCTCATAAAGTCGAACAAGGCGCCGTACCACGGCTTCAATATCTTACACATTCTTCTTGCATGACCAAGGACGGCGAAAAATTGCCAGCAACGCTTGAACATCCAGGGGGACATCCCCTTGCTTGATAACGAAAGACAGAGCCCGGAACTTGCCGGTGGTCACGGTAATTAAATTCACACGGGTGACAATAGGACTCTGCCTTGCTTCGTCCCAGGTAGCACAAAGTGGTCTATGACGTGGGGCCCTGCTTTGGGCCCGTGGGGGCAGCCCATACGGGTCTCATGCGGGATTTTCAACACGCACCCACAGGGACGCCGAGTGGGCTGCCCAATTTTGCCGCGATCGGTCCCAACCTGTATTCTTGTGGGCAGCCCAAATAGGGCTACCCGCATTCAGCCCAAGTACCCGCATGTGGGCAGCTTACCAAAATCACTAATGGGTATTACGTTTGTGCAGGCGGTGCCGCCCCATTGACCAAGGCTTTAATTTCGAGTAATCCCTCCATCACGTGTGAAATATTGAGCGCTATTTCTTTATCATGTATTCGACACTCAGTAACATAAAAGAAATTTATTCCTAACATTACAATAATGTGGGGTGGCCAACACCAGCCCCCAAATGTTGGTCTGAACATTAATTTTAGTGGTGTGTGTAGAGTAATAATGGTGGAGGAAAAATTTGGAGGTAGTTCACTACATATTCGTAAAGCGGAAAAATTACTGGTGCATATGTTCTCTGAATACTGCATAATTACCGCTGTTATTAGAGTAAAAATAGATAGTTTTTATCATGGCATGGGGGGGGGGCAGGGAGTATGCTTAGGATAGTTATGTGAAACCTCTAGAAGAAGCAATTAGCGGCCTGTAAAAGATGAATTACATAAATGGAATGATGTCTTAAAGATAGGTTGGGGACTTTTCAGAGCGGAAAGCCCGCTTACAGCCAATTCGGGACCCACTGCACTCTTTCATGGGCAGCCCCAATTGGGCTGATCTTATTTTTACTGCATGGAATACAAACATATGTTCCATGTGCTCGCAATTACCGTAAGAAATATCCGTGTTGGCGGCGTAGGCGCATGCTCGCTTTTGAGCCCGGTCGCAAACCATAGCGGACCTATCCGGTTTTTGAGTGGGCAGCCAAATTCGGGCTAGCCCGTCTTCTATTTGCTTTAGGCCCACATATGCATCGGATCTGCCCTAAAGGGCCCCGCAAAAGACCGATGCAGGCAGAAGCCGGAAGAAGCACACTCCTCCGCTACAGGCAATGCGGAAATTATCTAGATTTTTGGTGGGCATCCCTATTTGGGGCAGTCCAGGAGTTTTTTGCATGAAGCCAACATTTCCGTTTGACCTTCCCTCGAGTACCCCTCACGGGTCCCAAGTAGGCAATGTACGGGCACACCCGTATTCAGCCCCGCCACGGCCTATGCGGGACGTATTGCGCTTTTGAGTGGGCAACCCCAATTAGATTAGCCCAAGCTTTTTCTACACAGAGCCCATATTTTCTGTGCATCGAACCTAAAATTCCCCAAGCGGGACCCGTGAGGGCCAGATGCGCGAATACATACTCAGTTGGCCCTTTCCACACCCACACGATGCCCGGATGGCAAAAGCACGGGCAAGTCCAATTTGCGCTTGCTCGCTTGATCCCTAAAGGGGCCCCTCATGGGCGTTATTGTGGTTGTCCAAGGCCAACTTGCCCGTACAGGCCCCAGGTGGGCCATGTAATATGTGCTACTTAGGGTGGAAAGAAAAGTGCCTAGTGTAGAAGAAATACTGTGCAACAGCACTGATGATTGGGCCAGTTGGTACTGATCCATCTTTGAAGTGTTTGCAGTACGGAATAACTGACGAAACAAAGAATTACGCACACAACAGGACAAATGTTCCACTTCCAGCTAAATTTTATTCGGAAAAAGGCACGTTTAAGTACAGTGCTATTATTGCAACGTGATTTTCAACCGTGTTTGTCCAGAAAGGCCGTTTAAATATCATGCAGAAACAGTGCGGGGTGTTTTCACATTGATCTCCCGTTTTTCTGTTGGCATACGCCTCAACAATCTCACTTTCAATCTGATCTTTCCCGCGGCCAATAAAATAGTTTTTCGAACAATGGGTTCACCCTTAAAGTCTCTGTAGTGAATTCTCCCTTTCCAATCTTTGATTTTATAGTAATGCTCCTTGGCCCTCTTATTAAAACTGCGACCTATTTGCCCAATGCACACTCTATTACAAGTAAGTGGAACACTATAAACAACCTTTGCAGTGCACTGCGCGAAGCAGAGTTGGTGTTTAATGCTACAGTACGGAGCACATTTACATTGTGTCTTTTTGCAATCTACTTAAAATTACGAGACACTTTGTGAATTTAAGAAATGACTTTAGAGTAGTTAGTTTCAAGTCTTTATTATTTTGCTTTTTACTGATCTTTTCTTTTTTCTTTTATAACAACTTTTGTGGCAGGAAAAGAGAGTAAAATTGCCATTCACTGCAGAGACTGTATGTGTAAGCAAATGTTTCAAAATCGAAGTGTTGTGTATTTAGTTCTTGTTTCCTTTTCAATGCGCACACTGCCAGGGGGCTACAGTTGTATATATATATATATGTATATATATATATATATATATATATATATATATATATATATACACAGCTCTGTAGGTGAAGCGGAAGGCAGCGACTTATTGTGTCGGTGTTGCGTACTGAGCGCGCGTCTAGATAGATTTGATCAAGAAAGGGGCAGTTTAGTGTCTCGTGTGGATGATTTAGAAAATGAAGTACGTTAGTTAAGGACGGAAAATCAAACTGCTTAAACAGCTTCCTCAAATTGAAAAAAAAAAGGGGCCGACTTTATCCTTGGAACCAACGAGGACGAGAATTCCAGAGCGGGCCACGTGGCTGGAGCAAGCAGTGGAATTCACGTCCTCGTTGGTTCCAAGGATAAAGTCGGTCCCGTCAGAGTTATTTAGAAGCAGCTAAAAGCCGGAAGAAAAGGAAGAAGTAAGGAAGAATGAAAATCCCAGAGATACGGACACAGATAACCGAAAGCAGGAGCCAACAGTTGGGAGAGGGAGAGAGAAGGCCCAGGTGCTTATCTCCGGAGATTCTAACATGAACAGGTGCAAGCGAGATATCTTGGAACGTGTAAAGGGTGATAAGAGAATGTTAGTTGGGACATTCCCAGGGAGAACAATGAGGGCAGTGCTGAAAGAGAGTAAAAATAGGCTGTTGAAGAATTCCGCACAGCGCAGTATGATAATAATAGCCGCGGGGCTAACCGATGTCCTAAATGGTGACGCTGCAGGAGTGGTGGAAAGTTTAGCTAAGTGAGTTGACGAGATCAGGGAGATAGCACAGCAAACGCAGATGGTTGTATGCACAGTACCAGAGGTGCTAGGATTGAACGGAAAGCTGGAAAAGGACGTGGTGACAGTTAATCAGGAGATAAGAAAGCTAAGCCTGGAGAAGCGTTTCGAAGTGGTTGAGGTAAACAGGGAGGTACATAAAGCAGGTTTTGGTAGGGCTTTTCAGCGAGATGGCATTCACTTTAACAGCTGTAGCTTTTTTAGAGGGTCCGCGAGGACTCCGTGCACAGAGGTAGTTAGAAGTGAAGCAGAAGTGTGATAATGGAGGCTGAGCCCCCAAAAATGGCAAAGAGTAGGTAGAGAAAGAAAAGTACAAAAAAGAAATTTAACACTAGGATCAGCTACATAAACATACATAAACATACAAAAGAGCGAAATGGCTAGAGATAGAACAGGAGTTGAAGGATGACAAAATAGGTGTGTACGCTCTTTGCGAGACTCATCTCAGGGATCAAGAAGATCCGTTGTTTATAGAAGGCTACGTCTGGGAAGGGTGTGACAGAACGAGAACTGAAAAAAAGGGTGGAAGGGTAGGTATATTGAGAAACCAGGGAACAAATTGGCAGAGGATTAAATCATCTTGTAAAGAACATATCTGGGTTTCAGGAACAATTGCCGGCATAAGGACATGGCTAGGGGTAGTTTATTTAGGAACAGGACATCAATGCAGGAAAGAAAACAAGGATCTTGTTGAATGTCTCAGTGACGGTATAAGCCAGATTGGAAACGGGGCCAATATTATTCTACTGGGGGACATGAACGGCCACATCGACGATCGGGATAGATACACGGATTGTAACGGGAAGCTAATGCTATATTTCTGTGAACGACACGATCTAGTTATAGTAAATAGAGAAACAAAATGTGAAGGCCAAATCAGGCGGGAATTCCGCAACATGCAGACGTCTATTGACTATTGTCTAATGTCGCAGGCAAATTATAGCAAGGTCAGAAAAATGTAAATAGACGAAGAAGGGGAGTGTAGTCTGGGAAGTGAACATAAACGTATTAGTCTGCAAATCGGGCCCTTGATGAAAAGAGAAATGAAACTTAGACAAAACGTAAACGCAAAATTAAACGGCGATCAAATAGCGCAGATAGCAGCAGTCATAGAGGAAGCAATAGAGAAAAGCCCCATGGGAGACTGCGATTATGAACAGGTAGAACTACTCATAAGGAAGAAAATCAGGAGGTTAAAGTAGCAAACCGCTGGAATGGAAAGGGGAAGCCACGGAGCTAATGGAATAAGGAAATCAGGGAAGCTATTGAACAACGACGGGCTGCTTCAAGGGAACACCGAATGGCAAAGAAAGCACAGGTATCTCAGGAGGAAATCGACCAAAAATGGGAATCATATCCACAAAAGAAACTTCAGGTGCAGGCCCTCGTCCAAAGTAAAATAAGGCAGTCCACCGATCGCTGGATGGATGACATACACGATGCCTCTAGAGGCGGAGCAAGAAAATACTGGAACCATATAAGCTGGCTAGGGAAGAAAAATCAAAGAAAGCAGGATAGGATTCAAGAAAACGAGGGAAATTGTTTAAAGGGAGACAACGCAGTGAACTACATTACATCAGTTATAGCCGAGTCATTTAAGAACGACGATAGGGCAATCTCCGCAAATCAGGAAGCAACACAAGGTAGCAGAATACAAAGCAGCTTAGAACTGACCAATCTAAACTAGAAAAAGGTAGAAAAAAATATTCCTAAAAACACATCTACAGGAGTAGATAGAATTCCTATCAAGCTGATTAATGAACTCGGTCCAAAAAGTAAAACGTTGTTAAAAGCTCTGGAAACAGTCATAAAGAATAAGCAAATTCCGGACAGCTGGCGGCAGAGTAAAATGAATTTGATTTATAAAGGGAAAGGAGACAGGATGCACATAAAATCCTACAGGTCGATTACAATAACATCTGCTATGTACAGGTTAGCCATGCAGGCGGTGAAAAAAAAGGTGCAAGCATGGGTAGAAAGTAACAAGATACTCGGAGGACTTCATAACGGCTTTAGAAATGGTAGGCGCTTAGATGATAGCCTGTTAGTGCTTACCCAATGCATCGAAATATCTAGAGTGGAAAATAGGCCTTTGTATTTGGCCTTCCTGGACATAAACGGGGAGTACAACAACGCTAGCAGGGAACTCCTGTGGAACATATTAAAAGAAGAAGGTATCGGTTATGAGATAATAGAGTTCCTAGAGGAAATATACCGGGATAACAAAGTAGAAATTACGTTGGAAGGGATAAGAAGTGCGGAGGATGTCAAAGTATGCAAAGGATTAAGACAAGGCTGTCCTCTATCACCGGTGCTGTTCATACTTTATATGATAAACCTGGAACGGAGGATACAAGACAGTAACCTAGGTTTTAACCTGTCATATAGATTAGGTGGAAAGGCGGTAGAGCAGTGCCTCCCCGGTTTGATGTATGCAGGCGATCTTGTGCTGCTAGCTGAGAGTCTGGAAGAATTACGAACTCTAGTTAAGTATTGCGGAGACGAAGGGGACGCTCTAGGCTTCAGTTTAAGCGCATTTAAGTCGGGTCTGATGATTTTCAACGGCTCAAATGATCAGGGTCTTAAAATACAAAGCCATGATATACCTAGAGTAGCAGAATATAAATATCTGGCGGTACGGGTAAACGAAGGATTGCCATACATTGGAAAGCATGAGCAATCACTTAAGGTCAAAGGGCGAAGGAATGCCGGGATAATGAAGCATAAGGAATTGTGGGGTCGTTCCTGTGTCCTGTTGTTCGCGTTGTTTTACAATTATGAACACCCTTTAGTGCACCGATATGACAATCGAGCGCCGAACTAGTTTCAGGTAGCCTCCCTGTTTGACGCTCTACCTATTGTCCAAATAGCAAATAAATGTAAGCACGAAGTCATAATGACTTACACGAGCGCGGATTCCTAATCCTAATTTTTTGCATCCGGCGAAAGTTGAGACCAACGACGACAAAGGAACAATGGTACTCCTTCAAGTCAGCAAAAAAATTCACACTTGACTGCAAAGGCTGTTTATAATGATGGAAATTTGGAGTTACAATTTTATCAATTCACGGCGATGTTGAACAAAGTCAACATCCACCCGGCTAGCAGCAGCGGTCGGTGACCTCGTCTTTCATCGCGTGAGATGTTAGGGTCGGTGAGACTGGTTTTTTAAAGGTAACGTCTTAAAACAATATGACTTTAAAAGTAAATGTTGCAAGTCTACGAAAGATATATCATTGATTTATTTGGTTCTCGGGGCTTACCGCCCCAAAGCGGCTCAGGATGTACGATACGCCGCAGTAGAGAGCTGTGGAGATTTTGAATACATGGCGTTTTTTACCGTGCACTGATATCGCACAGCATATGGGCGCCTTGCTTTTCGTATCTATAAAAGAAAAAGGGATTATCCCACATTTTTGGGCACATCAGTCGAGCGGCGTAACCACTGCACCATCGTTAAGAGGCGAAATTAAGTTGAGGAGTACTAACCAAACTTGTGTTACATTAAAAATGGTGCTTCGTAAACTCATTATAGAACGCACACCGCAAAAATTCATACAATCTTGAACTCTATACCAATTATGACAGTGGAATGAGCATAACATTCATGTAGTATCTGCAACTAAACGCGATAAGACTGGTACAAACACACACACACACACACACACACACACACACACACACACACACACACACACACACACACACACACACACACACACACACACACACACACACACACACACACACACACACACACACACACACACACACACACACACACACACACACACACACACACACACACACACACACACACACACACACACACACACACACACATCACTCGTAATGTCCACTGCTCGTCTATCTGTGTCGCGGTTCCTTTTCTCCCACAACTATGTCGAATCAGCTGGGCCAAAACTTCGTCAGGTTGAACACGCACACGCACACACACACACATACACAAGCACGCCTCTCGAGCCAACAACCTCTTCGACATCATCGGCACCAAGCACAGCAGTCGCGCGTCGCTAGGCACGTGGCAATATATATATATATATATATATATATATATATATATATATATATATATATATATATATATATATATATATATATATATATATATATATATATATATATATATATAAGCAGATCAATCAAGGGGAAATGAGGGTGCTCGTTATAATACATGAAGGAAAGAAGCCAACAGTCGGCGAGGCCAAGGAAAGCGTTGGGGATGGTACTTTGTCTTTTTTTTTAATATTTACTTGGATAATCACATAAATTAGTAATGTAATCTGTTTAGGGGAAAGATAATTAGACACAAAGTAGAAGAAAAAACAACGTGCCGATGGTGGGATCCGAACCCACGACCTCCGAATAACGCGTCCGGTGCACTTCCAACTGAGCTACATCGGCCGCTGTCCCCCCTGCTACTTTCTTGGGTATTTGTCTGTATACGAACCTTGAGAGTGTTCACCAGCGCCACCCTCAGCCATAGCGGCGGACGTGGAACGTCCTTTGTTACCGCCAGCGTCATGTAGAACGTGATCAAGAGCGAGGGCGAAAGCTGTGCTAGAACCCTTTTACGCTACCTATGGCTTCAAGACTGCTAGAACCGAGACCCCAGTAAGCTACAAGCAGATCAATCAAGGGGAAATGAGGGTGCTCGTTATAATACATGAAGGAAAGAAGCCAACAGTCGGCGAGGCCAAGGAAAGCGTTGGGGATGGTACTTTGTCTTTTTTTTTAATATTTACTTGGATAATCACATAAATTAGTAATGTAATCTGTTTAGGGGAAAGATAATTAGACACAAAGTAGAAAAAAAAACAACGTGCCGATGGTGGGATCCGAACCCACGACCTCCGAATAACGCGTCCGGTGCACTTCCAACTGAGCTACATCGGCCGCTGTCCCCCCTGCTACTTTCTTGGGTATTTATGTTGTCTGTATACGAACCTTGAGAGTGTTCACCAGCGTCACCCTCAGCCATAGCGGCGGACGTGGGACGTCCTTTGTTACCGCCAGCGTCACGTAGAACGTGATCAAGAGCGAGGGCGAAAGCTGTGCTAGAACCCTCTTACGCTACCTATGGCTTCAAGACTGCCAGAACCGAGACCCCCGTAAGCTACAAGCAGATCAATCAAGGGGAAATGAGGGTGCTCGTTATAATACATGAAGGAAAGAAGCCAACAGTCGGCGAGGCCAAGGAAAGCGTTGGGGATGGTACTTTGTCTTTTTTTTTTAATATTTACTTGGATAATCACATAAATTAGTAATGTAATCTGTTTAGGGGAAAGATAATTAGACACAAAGTAGAATAAAAAACAACGTGCCGATGGTGGGATCCGAACCCACGACCTCCGAATAACGCGTCCGGTGCACTTCCAACTGAGCTACATCGGCCGCTGTCCCCCTTGCTACTTTCTTGGGTATTTATGTTGTCTGTATACGAACCTTGAGAGTGTTCACCAGCGCCACCCTCAGCCATAGCGGCGGACGTGGAACGTCCTTTGTTACCGCCAGCGTCATGTAGAACGTGATCAAGAGCGAGGGCGAAAGCTGTGCTAGAACCCTCTTACGCTACCTATGGCTTCAAGACTGCCAGAACCGAGACCCCCGTAAGCTACAAGCAGATCAATCAAGGGGAAATGAGGGTGCTCGTTATAATACATGAAGGAAAGAAGCCAACAGTCGACGAGGCCAAGGAAAGCGTTGGGGATGGTACTTTGTCTTTTTTTTTAATATTTACTTGGATAATCACATAAATTAGTAATGTAATCTGTTTAGGGGAAAGATAATTAGACACAAAGTAGAAGAAAAAACAACGTGCCGATGGTGGGATCCGAACCCACGACCTCCGAATAACGCGTCCGGTGCACTTCCAACTGAGCTACATCGGCCGCTGTCCCCCCTGCTACTTTCTTGGGTATTTATGTTGTCTGTATACGAACCTTGAGAGTGTTCACCAGCGCCACCCTCAGCCATAGCGGCGGACGTGGGACGTCCTTTGTTACCGCCAGCGTCACGTAGAACGTGATCAAGAGCGAGGGCGAAAGCTGTGCTAGAACCCTCTTACGCTACCTATGGCTTCAAGACTGCCAGAACCGAGACCCCCGTAAGCTACAAGCAGATCAATCAAGGGGAAATGAGGGTGCTCGTTATAATACATGAAGGAAAGAAGCCAACAGTCGGCGAGGCCAAGGAAAGCGTTGGGGATGGTAATTTGTCTTTTTTTTTTTAATATTTACTTGGATAATCACATAAATTAGTAATGTAATCTGTTTAGGGGAAAGATAATTAGACACAAAGTAGAAGAAAAAACAACGTGCCGATGGTGGGATCCGAACCCACGACCTCCGAATAACGCGTCCGGTGCACTTCCAACTGAGCTACATCGGCCGCTGTCCCCCTTGCTACTTTCTTGGGTATTTATGTTGTCTGTATACGAACCTTGAGAGTGTTCACCAGCGCCACCCTCAGCCATAGCGGCGGACGTGGAACGTCCTTTGTTACCGCCAGCGTCATGTAGAACGTGATCAAGAGCGAGGGCGAAAGCTGTGCTAGAACCCTCTTACGCTACCTATGGCTTCAAGACTGCCAGAACCGAGACCCCCGTAAGCTACAAGCAGATCAATCAAGGGGAAATGAGGGTGCTCGTTATAATACATGAAGGAAAGAAGCCAACAGTCGACGAGGCCAAGGAAAGCGTTGGGGATGGTACTTTGTCTTTTTTTTTAATATTTACTTGGATAATCACATAAATTAGTAATGTAATCTGTTTAGGGGAAAGATAATTAGACACAAAGTAGAAGAAAAAACAACGTGCCGATGGTGGGATCCGAACCCACGACCTCCGAATAACGCGTCCGGTGCACTTCCAACTGAGCTACATCGGCCGCTGTCCCCCCTGCTACTTTCTTGGGTATTTATGTTGTCTGTATACGAACCTTGAGAGTGTTCACCAGCGCCACCCTCAGCCATAGCGGCGGACGTGGGACGTCCTTTGTTACCGCCAGCGTCACGTAGAACGTGATCAAGAGCGAGGGCGAAAGCTGTGCTAGAACCCTCTTACGCTACCTATGGCTTCAAGACTGCCAGAACCGAGACCCCCGTAAGCTACAAGCAGATCAATCAAGGGGAAATGAGGGTGCTCGTTATAATACATGAAGGAAAGAAGCCAACAGTCGGCGAGGCCAAGGAAAGCGTTGGGGATGGTAATTTGTCTTTTTTTTTTTAATATTTACTTGGATAATCACATAAATTAGTAATGTAATCTGTTTAGGGGAAAGATAATTAGACACAAAGTAGAAGAAAAAACAACATGCCGATGGTGGGATCCGAACCCACGACCTCCGAATAACGCGTCCGGTGCTCTTCCAACTGAGCTACATCGGCCGCTGTCCCCCCTGCTACTTTCTTGGGTATTTATGTTGTCTGTATACGAACCTTGAGAGTGTTCACCAGCGCCACCCTCAGCCATAGCGGCGGACGTGGGACGTCCTTTGTTACAGCCAGCGTCACGTAGAACGTGATCAAGAGCGAGGGCGAAAGCTGTGCTAGAACCCTCTTACGCTACCTATGGCTTCAAGACTGCCAGAACCGAGACCCCCGTAAGCTACAAGCAGATCAATCAAGGGGAAATGAGGGTGCTCGTTATAATACATGAAGGAAAGAAGCCAACAGTCGGCGAGGCCAAGGAAAGCGTTGGGGATGGTACTTTGTCTTTTTTTTTAATATTTACTTGGATAATCACATAAATTAATAATGTAATCTGTTTAGGGGAAAGATAATTAGACACAAAGTAGAAGAAAAAACAACGTGCCGATGGTGGGATCCGAACCCACGACCTCCGAATAACGCGTCCGGTGCTCTTCCAACTGAGCTACATCGGCCGCTGTCCCCCCTGCTACTTTCTTGGGTATTTATGTTGTCTGTATACGAACCTTGAGAGTGTTCACCAGCGCCACCCTCAGCCATAGCGGCGGACGTGGGACGTCCTTTGTTACCGCCAGCGTCACGTAGAACGTGATCAAGAGCGAGGGCGAAAGCTGTGCTAGAACCCTCTACGCTACCTATGGCTTCAAGACTGCCAGAACCGAGACCCCCGTAAGCTACAAGCAGATCAATCAAGGGGAAATGAGGGTGCTCGTTATAATACATGAAGGAAAGAAGCCAATTATCTAATTATCTGTCTAATTATCTTTCCCCTAAACAGATTACATTACTAATTTATGTGATTATCCAAGTAAATATTAAAAAAAAAGACAAAGTACCATCCCCAACGCTTTCCTTGGCCTCGCCGACTGTTGGCTTCTTTCCTTCATATATATATATATATATATATATATATATATATATATATATATATGTGTCACGTAGTGGTGACAAGGCCGTTGACATCAAAAGAAGACACAGGCTTCATGGTGCTGAAATGAACTATTTATTGGGCTGACTTGCGCCCGCAAAGGAACTAGGCAACTCGGCGGCGGCGATAGCAACAAACGTGCTCGTCGAACAAAGCATGCCCGTCACACTTATCAACGACCAATTTAAAGGCTGCTGAGAACAATCTAGATAACGTCGCAAACTGGTACTAGTACAGCCTGGAACATTGCGGAAACATACGCAAGTCATCGGAATCTTCGAGACAGATCTCGGCGCATCTGTTGCGACAAAGAAAATGATAACGCGTCGAATCGCGACAACGAGCATAAACAAACACGGCGTACATAGTTGATACGCGTGCCTGAATCACAGTGATATGGCCGCATGCCTGCAGCAGTTAAAAACAAACGAGTACAGGGTTGAAGGTTTCGCGGCATTACTCCCCCCTTAAAAAAACATCGCCTCGATTTTCCAAAACAAAGCAACTTAAACATCAACAATGCAAATTTTACCACCACATGTTCATTAACGCGCCTAATATGGCTTCAGTCGTACAACATGTACAATTTCTGGGCGTGCGCGTCGCCATTGTGATACTGACATTACATCGGGAATGACTTCATAGTCCAGTGGTCCGACGCGCCGAATGATTTTGTACGGCCCAAAGTATCGACGCAACAACTTTTCACGTAGTCCACGACGACGAATCGGTGTCCAAACCAACACTTGGTCTCCTGGATTGTATTCTGTGTGGCGTCGTCGTAAGTCGTATCGTCCGCTGTCGGTGCACTGTTGGTCTTTAAGACGCAGCTGTGCGAGTCGTCAGGCTTGCTCTGCACGCTGCAGGTAGGCGGCGACGTCAAGGTTGTCCTCGTTGGGTACGTGCGGCAGCATTGCGTCGAGTGTCGTCGAGGGCTCCCTGCCGTACACAAGCTTGAACGGGTCGCTCTGGTCGTCTCCTGGACTGCCGTGCTATACGCGAAGATCACGTACGGCAAGATGGCATCCCAGGTCTTTTGTTCAGCGTTGACGTACATGGCGATCATGTCCACGATCGTTTTGCTTAGGCGCTGCGTAAGACCATTGGTCTGGGGTTGGTACGCAGTTCGTCGATGGCTTGTATTACTGCATTCCAGGATGGCCTGTGTCAACTCTGCCGTAAAAGCCGTTCCCCTGTCCGTGATGAGCACTTCTGGGGCGCCGTGTCGTAAAAGAATTTGTTCGACAAAAATTTGGCGACTTCTGCCGCGGTACCATTTGGTAGTGCTTTTGATTTGGCGTAACGGATAAGGTAGACAGTGGCCACGATGATCCACTTGTTACCCATAGACGAAGCTGAAAAATGCCGAGGAGATCCATCCCAATTTGTTGAAAGAGCAAGTCTGGGGCGGAATCGGGTTTAGTAGTCCTGGTGGTCTGATAGGCGGCGTCTCGCGTCGTTGGCACTCGCGACATGTCTTCACTTAGTGGGCAACTTCGGCAGGCAGTAGCAGCTAGTAGTACTTCTCTTGGATTCGACGCAACGTGCGCACAAATCCGAGATGGCCTGCTGTGGGCGCATCATGTAACGCCTGCAGACTTCCCTGCCGGAGTTATTTAGGCACTACAAGAAGTTGCGCAGTCCTGTTGGGTGCGAAGTTCTTCACGAGGAGGGCAGTGCTTGACACGAACGAAGATAAATGTCTTTTGAACGCACCAGGAGTGGAAGTGGTCTTTCCTTCTAAGTAATAAGGTAGCGCTTTAAGCTCAGGGTCTGATCGCTGTTGTTCTGCGAAACTGCTGGCGCTTACCGGTCCCAAAAAGGCGTTGTCGCCATCGTCCTTCGGGGGAGCGTCGTCGGGAGCGCGTGATAAGCAGTCCGCGTCGGAATACTTCCGGCCCGACTTATAGACTACAGTCAAGTCGAATTCTTGAAGTCGTAGGCTCCATCTGGCAAGACGGCCGGAGGGATCTTTCAAATTAGCCAGCAAGCAGAGCGCGTGATGGTCGCTTACCACCTTGAATGGTCGGCCGTATAGGTATGGATGAAACTTAGAAGTGGCTCAGATGATCGCGAGGCCCTCCTTTTAGGTCGTCGAGTAATTGACTTCGGCTTTTGTGAGGGACCTGCTAGCGTAGGCGATTACTTTCTCCTGTCTGGCACTATTCTGGACAAGAACGGCTCCTAGGTCCACACGGCTTGCGTCGGTGTGAATTTCGGTCTCCGTTTTTTCATCAAAGTGGCCAAGTACAGTAGGACACTGCAGGCGGCGCTTGAGTTTGTCAAAGGCTTCTCCTTGCGGTGATTCCCATTTAAAAGGTACGTCAGCCTTTGTAAGCTGCGTCAGCGGTTCGGCGATGCGCGAAAAGGTTTTGACAAATCGTCTATAATAAGCGCACAACCCAAGGAATCGGCGCACAGCTTTCTTGTCGGCAGGCGGTGGGAATTGTGCGATTGCAGCTGTTTTCTCCGGGTCTGGGCGAATATCATCCTTGGTAATGATGTGACTTAGGAAACACAGTTCTTCGTAGGCGAAATGACACCCCTGCTTTTAGCGTTAGTCCAGATGACTTGATGGCTTCCAGCACTGCCTGCAGTCGTTTTAGGTCGTCGTCATAGTTTGACGAGAAGACAACAACGTCGTCCAAATATACCAAACAAATTTGCCACTTCAAGCCTGCCAGGACTGTGTCCATTACGCGTTGAAATGTGACTGGTGCGGAGCAGAGGCCACATGGCATCACCTTCAACTCAAAAAGACCGTCCGGTGTGATGAATGCGGCCTTCTCGCGATCTCTTTCGTCGACCTCAATTTGTCAATATCCGCTCTTCAGGTCCATCGATGAGAAGTACCTTGCATTGCAGAGCCGGTCGAGAGAGTCGTCGATTCGGGGAAGCGGGTAGACATTCTTCTTAGTAATGCTATTCAAGCGGCGGGAATCAACGCAGAAGCGAAGTGTGCCGTCTTTCTTCACCAAAACGACTGGTGCCGCCCAGGGGCTCTTTGATGGCTGGATTACGTCTACGTCATCACGCAGCATTTCCTCAACTTTATCGCGTATGTTCTGGCGCTCTCACGGCGATACACGATAGAGGCTTTGGCGTAAAGATTGGGCGTGTTCGTGCGTTATAATGCGGTGCTTGGCCAGTGGTGTTTGTCGTACCTTCGATGATGATGAGAAGCACTCCCCGTAGCTTCGAGAAAGACTGAGAATCTGGTCTTTCCTGCTGTGAGTCAATGCCGGGTTAATGTCAAATGTGGTCTGACGGAATTGGTCCGGTGCGACCTCCAGCGTTTGGTCATGGAGGGTGAGTACACCTTTGAGGTCTGCTAATTTTTCGAGGAAAGCAATCGTCATGTACTTGTTGAGATGCCGGTATCATTCGGTGAAGTTTGTTACCAGCTTCTGAGCTTTACCTCTCCAGAATTTCGCAATGCCTCTTGCGATGCCGACACCACGTTCTAAGAGCAACTGGATATTGCCTTCGACGATGCCTTCAGCGGTTTCGATGTTAGCGCTACCTACGCAAACTGCGATGCTTGATCGGGGCGACATGGTCAATTCTCCATCGAGGACTTTTAGAGCGATGTGTTGCGTCGAAGCCGTCGTAGCAGGAATGGCTTTGTCTGCAGAGAGCTTGATAAGTTTGGATCGCAGGTGAATGATAGCCCTATGTTCATTTAGGAAGTCCATGCCTAAAATCACGTCGCGGGAGCACTGCTGCAAGACCACAAAGCTGGTGGGGTAAGTATGCCCATTTACGGTTATTCTTGCAGTACATCGTCCCGATGGAGTAATCAGGTTGCCACCTGCGGTGCGAATAAGCGGGCCATCCCAAACGGTTGTAACATTCCTGAGATGGGAGGCTAACGGTCCACTGATGACTGAATAGTCAGCTCCGGTGTCTACTAGGCCAGTGACTTTGTGATCGTCTACATCAACTTCAAGGTCATTTGTTCGCGTCGTCTCATTGCACGTTGGCCTTGGTGTTCTATCTCGGCTCCATCGTTTCTTCAGGTCATGGCTGGGGCATACCGTTGTTACTTCGCTGGGCGGCGGTGTCGGTTTGCACTCTGGTCATGTTGGCGTCGATGTCGTTGTGTGGAGCGGCGGTGAACTGGCTTTGTCTTCGTTAGTGGGCGTCGGCAGCGGAGGATGTTCGTCTTTTCGCCGTTGAGCAACCTCACCTCCAAAGGTTGCTCTATTTAATTTCCCCTGAGCGGGCTTGGAGACCTTCCACGCACACTTCATCGTAGTTACGGCCTGACGACGCAAAGTGGGCCCTGTACGGCGATGGAGACCTGAACCGACGGCTTAGTGGCGCAATTTTACCGCTATGCAGATAGTAATCAATTTCTTGCGGTCCTTCAGCTGGGCGCGGTCGTGGAGCGTCGACTGCAAATCCGTGGATACCGATTCGTCGGTACGGGCAGTATCGCAGTATGTGGCCGGCCTCACCGCAGTGGAAGCATAATGGCCGGTTGTTTGCTGTCTTCCAGGCGTCGAACTTCCTGGGGCTTGGGGGTCGTTGGTAGGCTTGGCAAGCGGGTGCCAACGGGCGGTTTTCAGCAACAGGACGGTAGCGGCGAGGGCTCGTAAAGTCATCACGTCGGGGCACAGTGCGACGTAATGCAGCAGCGTAGTTCACCGCTGTTGCCTCTTGTGCTGGAACAGTCGCAGCCATCGCTTGAGGAACGCCCAGCGCCTGCTGGACTTCTTCATGGGCGACGTCCGCGGGCGTCGCCACCTGAAGTTGTTGCTATGATGGCATCAATCGGCGGAGCTCCTCTCACTCGATATCCCGTATGAGTTCCCGAAGGTTCTCTCCGCTTGCAGAGGCGCTGGGGTAGTAGCTTGAGTAGTTAAGTTAAATTGGTTCACAGGAAGGGAAAGGCGCAGTAACTGTCACACTTGCTCTGTGGACACCCGAACCGCGCCGTAAGGGAAGGGAGGAAGGTGGGAATGAAAGTGGAAAGAGAGAAAGAGGAGCCGTAGTGAAGGGCTACGGAGTAATTTCGACCACCTGGGGATCTTTAACGTGCGCTGACATCGCACAGCACACGGACGCCACTTCGTTTCGCCTCCATCGAAACGCAGCCGCCGCGGTCGGGTTCGAACCCGGGAACTCCGGCACAGTAGTCGGGCGTCTTACCACTGCACCACCCCGGCGGGGCGAGTAGTCCGGCTGAAGTGGTTTCTTGTAGTTGCGCATCCGGGTGTCCAATGTGTTCTCGATGGTAGATGCTTCCGTTTCAAATTCCGCCACGGGTTTTGGCGGATTTCGGTCAAGATTTGCAAGAAGCGATTCTTTAACGCCTTGCATTAATAATTTGACTCTCTCACCTTCCGTCATGTTAGGGTCGGCGCGGCGAAAGAGGCGCTTCATTTCCTCAACGTATGCCAGGACAGGCTCGTTAGAAAATGGAAGTCTTCACTGAAGGAGGGCCTGGGCTCTTTCCTTTCGGACAACGCTTGAAAAGGCAGTCAAAAACGCTTCCTTGAAAATCACACAATGCTTCATTGCTGCCTCATGATTTTCGAACCAAACTCATGCATGTCCTTGAAGTTTTGCGGCGTCGTTCCAGAAGTTGAATTCTGCCACACGGTCGAAAAGCTCCATCCAGTCTTCCGCATCTTCACTGGGCAATCCGTGGAAGATGGGGGGCTCCCTGGGCTGCGTGAAGATGCCTGGTGCTGTTGATTGGGCCATTTCTAAAGTTGATGCCTTCCGGAGTCGAATGGGGTCACGCAGCAGACCGTGTTCGGGTTGTAGGCTATGAAGTCGGCGGCTGGCTCGGTGACCTGTAGGCTGGTCTTCCAGGGCGACAGGAACAAGGCTGATGTATTCGCTTGAAGGATCAAGGGGAGCCCCTCCACCAGAGGCCATGTAGTGGTGACAAGGCCGTTGACACCAAAAGAAGACACAGGCTTGATGGTACTGAAATGAACTCTTTATTGGGCTGACTTGCACCCACAAAGAACTAAGCAACTCGGCGGCGGCGATAGCAATAAACGTGCTCGTCGATCGTCGATCAAAGAATGTACGTCACACTCGTCAACACTCAATTTAAAGGCTCATCAAAACAATCTAGATAACTTCGCAAACTGGTACTAGTATAGCCTGGAACATTGGCGAAACATACGCAAGTGATCGAAATCTTCGAGACAGATCTCAGCGCATCTGTCGCGACCAAGAAAATTATAACGCGCCGTATCGCGACCACCAGCGTGAATAAACATGGGGTACATAGTTAATACGCGTGCCAGAATCACAGTGATATGGCCGCAAGCCGGCGGCTGTTAAAAAACAACAAGTACAGGATTGAAGGTTTCGCGGATATATATATATATATATATATATATATATATAGTGTTGAATTCAACCAATATACAGAGGGGTGTCAAGCGTTTTCATATATTTATTTGAAAACTCTAGAAATATTGTGACGTCACTGCAGGGTGATTATACAATTGTCTACGTAATATGAATAAATTATTTCATCATTAATTACTCAAACCGAATAAAGAACTCCTTACCTTCTTTTAAGGCTCTAACGTGAAATTCAATACCATCTACTTCAAGGCTTTATACTGGTATACATTTTCTGAATCGGCAATGTGGTCCAAAACATCGTTATAGAAAGAAAGGATTTCAAATATGTTAGTTGATAGTCCCGTAATGCACGCATGCCTCGAATTTCTTGCGCGTCAAATAGAAAAGTCATTTCTGTATTTGACAGCGCTGAAGAAGTTAACTTCATTTTGGAGACGATACCGCAATCAGCAACCCCATAATAATAATATTAGGAAAGAAAGCAACCTTGATGTACTTTAAGATGCATATTTTTAACATCGGACACTCTAAAAGGCGTTGTTGTTATGCAGGATATATAAGGTGTATTTCCGACTACTTCCTTTACTATTTACTACCTTTCCAATTACTTAAACATCTTGCATAATGCAGGATGTAGCAGTAATAGGAAAAGTGCGATGCACTGACGACAGAATGGTTATATAGTAGCCGAAATAGCCAGGACAAGAATGAAATTGGCTGTAATGACTAGGAGAATAAGACTGAGTGCATTTGGCAAGTATTCGCAGACTATGACTAACAGCTTACCGGTATCGCTCAAGAGGAAAGTATACAACAGTTGCATCTTACCTGCACTCACCTATGGCGCTGAAACGTGGAGGCTAACCAAGAGGGTTCTATTTAAGTTGAGGACAACGCGGAGTGCTACGGAACGAAAAATGGTAGGGGTAACATTAGGAGATAGGAAGCGTGCAGAGTGGGTCAGAGAAATAACTCAGCAGGGCTTTTTGACGGGTTAGTTGGTACATGATTTTCATTTATACAGCGCTGAAGGAACACCACAGGAAGAAAGACCCAAAGAAAGTGAATATAAAAGAGTGCCTGGGTTCCTTTTCTGCTCATTAAAGTTGGAAGTTGGCGTTCTGTTCCTTTGTTTCTTTCTTCCTGTGGTGTTTCTTCAGCGCTATAAAAATCAAGAAATAACTCAAGCTCTTGTAATTCTAGTGAAAATAAAGAAGAAATGGGCACGGGCAGGAGATGTAGTGCAAAGAGAGGATAACCGATGGTCGCTTAGGGTAACAAAATGGATTCCAATGGAAGGAAAGCGTAGCAGGGGGCGGCAGAAAGTTAGGTGGGCTGATGAGGTTAAAAAGTTTGCAGGGGTCAAGTGGATGCAGCTAACATAGGACCAAGTTGAGGAGTATTGGAATGGGCTTCGCCCTACAGTGGGCGTAATACGGCTGATGGTATAAATGATGGTCCGGATGATGGAGATTACCGAAATTTAAAACATCTGCTGCTCTACGAAGTTAAAATTGGGATTTCGTAATATTTATTTGGTCTAGCCTTTAGGTGTTAATGCCTTCCGAGATCGAATGGGGTCCGGCAGCAGACCGTGTTCGGGTTGTATGCCTTGGAGTCGGCGGCTCGCTCGGTGACCTGTAGGCTGGTCTTCCAGGGCGACAGGAATATGGCTGAGGTCTTCCCTTGAAGGATCAAGGGGAGCGCCTCCACCAGATGTCACGTGGGGGTGACCAGGGTCGATGGCACAAATGAAGAGTCGGTGATTGCACTGAAGAAACTCTTTATTGGGCTGACTTGCGCCCGCAAAAGAACTAAGCAACTCGGTGGTGACGATCGCCACAAACGTGCTCGTCGATCGTCGAACAAAGAATGCCCGTCGCACTCGTCAACGCTCAATTTAAAGGCTTTTTCAGACAATCTAGATAACGTCGGAATTGCTACCAGTAGAAGCTTAAATATTGTAAAAAGACACACGAGTGGTCGGAATCTTCGAGACAGATCTCGGTGCATCTTGCGCTACAACGAAACTAATAAAGGTGTGACTTGCGGCATCGAGCATTAACAAACAAATAATACGGAACTGATACGCAATCCAGAGTCAGAGTGATAAGGCCGTATGCCGACGATTGTTAAAAAAAAACAACAAATACAGTTTTGAAGGTTTCGCGGAAATATTGAGCTAATTTTATAACTCACAGTGCTTTTTTCATTATTGTTTTCCTATATTTGTATTATGTATTACACGATCCCATGTGCATTTTTGTAACCATTTTTCTTCATATGCACCCCCCCCCCCCCCATATGTAAAGCCCATCTGGGACCCTAGGGTACCTAAATAAAAAATTCGATAAGAATACAATGAAAAGAGACTACTTCTCATCGAATAAGGCAAGTACCCCAAACAAATGTGGATTAAGAGCACTGCCGACCAAATGCTATTTCTGTGCGTCAGTCGAGCTCGAGCATTTAAATGATCTAGCTGGCAGGTGCACTTGAAACAGCACAGCAGCGGCAAATTGAATGGCTTGGCGGGGAATCGAAGAACACGTAGTATATCACCGTATCAGGTGATGTCCAGGCAGCTGACACCTTCACTGGGATTCCTGTGACAAAGTAGACAATGAGGCTATTTCGTGAGGAGAACAAGTTATATCATGGTCGCAGTGAAGATAAACAGCTCAGTCAAGGCCAAGATCAGTGAGGAGTCAACTAGCTTTTGGTCTTTCCTGGACGAAGCATTGGCACCAGATGTAAAATGAACTTCACAGCCAGTTTTGACTACAATAAAAATCAACTACAAATAGTCTCATGGTACCTGTAAGGTACCGAAGGTACTGTCATGGTACTGAAGGTACTGTAAGGTACTGTCATGGTACCGAAGGGCAACTTGTCTGCACTCCGCCATCTACAATATTCTTTTAAAATCCGTGGCGACGTAAAACAGAATGAAAGGACAAGTAATATATAAATCTCTTAAGAAATGCGTTCAAATCTGCTGCAAGCGAGAAGTACGTTCTCGCAGTCGCCGTTTTACAGTTCTCAAACTCATACTGGGAAGTCAGCAAATATGCTCTGTTATCTCGGACGTTCGTTCTATAGTTGTGAAGTATTACCACGCCTGCATTACTGTGGAATTTATTAGCCATAACCCCCCCCCCCCTCAAAATTTCGAATGTTGTCAATATCTAGTCATTTTCTTTGCTGTCCCATTTTGTAGCTCTCACGAAGAGCTGTATTTTGATGCGCTTGTTTCCTTTTCTAGTCGATCTCAACGATAACAGCAGTAATAGAAGTTTGCCCAATATTACCCCGACAGAACATGTGGATTAAGCAGGCATATACCATATACCTACCCCGCCAAGGTGCCCCAGTGGTTACAGCGGTCGCCTGCTGTTCCCAACGACGCGAGATTGAATCCCGGTCTCGGTGATCGCTTTTCGATGGAGGCGAAAAGCAAGGCGCCCGTTTGCTGTGCGGTGTCAGTGCACGTTAAAGAACACCAGTTGGTCGAAATTTCTGGAGTCCTCCGCTACGGCGTCTCTCATAGCCTGAGGCGCTTTGGGACATTAAATCCCAAAAACCAAACCAACCAACCAACAATATACCATACGCCAACTAGTGTTACAAACATGCGAAAGAGGCTGCCATCAGCAAAAGCTGGAACATTTCGTTGCCATTTCTCGCCTGCAGAATGACTCATCGCACCAATGCGGTGTTACCCGAGCATGACGAAGCCGAATCGTTCGAGGAGCGTTCCGAGAAGTACGCGGCTGCCAACGGGACCATAGTGGAAGCGTTCAAGAATGCGTTCGACATCAGCGATGACCAGGAGCAACATCAGTTCATCGACGTTGGATGTGGACCCGACAATTTCACTTTCAAGTATGCTACGATGGAGATGCTGCATGCAGGGAGGTTTGTGCATGGACTGCGCGAGAGAATGAATAAAGAAATAATAGCGGTATTAAATTGGGGTAAAAACGAGCCAACGTATACAAAATTTGTTATCACCGAGCGGCGATTGAATTATTTAAGCAGAATGTCTCGTGATGATGCCGGTAAGAAAAGGCACCGAATGGTTTCGAGCTTAAATTTGAGAACAATCAAAAAACAAGCCCGGGTTGCATTGACAGTGGCGAGAGGACGAGGGACTTGTTCTAGCGCAGTGCTGTCGACGACGTCGATTCAGAAGCTGTCGGTATTCTCAGCGTGAGGCCTACGACCCACCAACCTCCCTTAACAATATTTAGACCTGTATGGCTTAAACGACTCCTTCGATCTTCCATATTGACCTCCGACCATTCCATATACAACTTAGTGGCGCGTATCCTGAGAGGAAAGGTCTAGAATTTAATTATTATCTGCTTTTTGGACTTCCAAAATGCCACTTAAAACGCATGAGCCACATAAAACGAGGTTCTAATTAAAATTTGGTAAATTGCTTAGCAGATGCTCATAGGTCGTATATGTAGTACTACTCTGAAGGTTTTTTAAGCGCATTAGTATCAAAAGACGATTAATTTATGGGATATAATTTTTATTCTACACGCTTTAAACACCTTTTTTCGCCTAGCCTAAACGGAACCAACAGCTTATTGCTACATATATTCATGTGTCCCTGCCCGATAGTAAACCAATTCGCCAAAATTCGTTCTGTCATCTATTTCAATGCTGAAAATGACATCCATTTCTAATGCAGAAATGTTATAGGAAGTAGAGATAATATATGAAGTAGCCGCATTGGAGGTTCTCAGTTTTAAAAACGTTGGCTGTAGTAGGCAATGATGAAATTAAAAGTAGGACTGTGCGGGAAGCAGCATCACGTTGACGATACCTACTATATCGCCAGAGTGCGGTGCTCAGCCTAATTTTCGTACCAAACCAGAGTTCTGACAGTTAATGGTACCCCTTTTTGCAATTCCGTCGAGGCAGCTGTTGCTGCGCCAGGGTTTTATTATGCGCTGAATAGTCAATTTGATACTCCGCCTACCACCTTTTTGTTATGTAACGAACATAACCCTATCTACTCCTGCATCTAGCCTTACGAGCACGATGGGCGTCCACTGAATCATCGATAGCACTGAAGTGCTATCCCGGCTTGCTTGCTTTTCGGTTTGTTATTTTGTTTCCTCGTCTGCTCAGTGAACAATTTTTGGTGGACGTCACACTTCCGGATTACCCAGGTGTTACATTTCCCTGAGATAACGAACAGATTAAGATACAAAGCTAGCAGCGAGACAGTGATAAGTGCAACAGTTATCGAGACCTCTGTAATACCATTTACATACATTGAAAGAAAACTACTGAGTATGTTTTAATGCACTCTTAATCTACCGCAATCCAACTAAATTTGTAATAATCTACGTAGAACCCGCCGCAATCCACCCAAATCCCACGCATATGCCTTCGTTCAACCTAACCCAGTTGTAATTACTTCTTATTTCACACACAAAGCTTGTGTATTCGATCACGTTTCGCACTTAATTTAACACAGTACCAAACAGTCCAGTTGGTTGCGCTGGAGTTGATCATTGCTTTACTTAAATAAATGTAAGCCGCTCTTAATAGAGCGCACACAGTTATGTAACGTAATCTACTGTAATATGTCATGTCACCTGAGTTCATCGTAACGCAATTCAACGCCACGTAATCTAAGTTTAAGCTGCAGCAGTCCGCCACGTTTGATGTTACAGGCAATGCCGTGCCTCCGTCAACCACTGACTTTAGCCACATGATCAATCCTAGTGGGCTACGTTCCGAATACCGGTTCTCACCACAAAAAGTCGGGTGTTTTAGTGTGGCTGCGTTAAATGGTCAAATGCGAATTAAGTGCACTCGCACTTTTATTTTGAGTCGCACAAACCGACTAGTGTTAGTCGTAACCTTCCACAATACATGAGACTACCCTGCATATATACGAAAGCCCATTTCATTAACCAAGCCATTGAACATGTCCGCATGTCTCATGAGCAAAAGTTATCACTCCTTCTCAGAGTCTCGGTGGGTGTTATTATTGTGTTAAAATGCTACACATTGTAAACCACTTCCAAGTCGAAATATGATCCGATATGGATATTTTTCACGAAACAGTACCAACTTGCCTGCATGACTGGGAGTATAAAGCCCTTTTCGCAGAGTAGTACCAACACACCAGCATGGCTAAGAAGCAGCAGCGGTTATGAATGGAAATTCAAGGGTCCCGGTGGGTTCAGTTCTAATTTCAAAACAGAGGCCTAAGTTGGTAGCTCCTACAAATATGGTCTTGAGGTGTAGTTTTGTCAGGCTACCCCAACTGGTGGCACAGACCTGGCCGTGGCGCACTCTAAAGGCGCCGCTCCAATAGTCTGGAGACTTCACGCAATATACAATGCGTCAATGGCGCAGTTCTATACGTTAAGTGCGTCAGTTCTCGATGCAATTTACAAAACTGTTTCTTATGTACGAAGGACTTTTATCGCTGCTATGACACTTTTTTTATAGTCTAGAATTTTGCAGGGTGTTATACGGTAGATATCAGCAATAATGAGAAAATGCCTTTAAAAGGGGTACAGTGGTGGAAGCTGGGACTTAATTCACCCTCCTGGTGCTTTTTGTTCTGTATCAACATTGCACAGTACAGTAGGGGCTTGCGTTTCGCCGCAATCAAATGGCGGCTACTGCTGAGGCGCTGAGCCCACGACATAAGGATCAACAACAGCCTTTAATGGCAATATTGGAAAAAAAAAATAGACCTTTACCTAAGTTTTGTTTTTGAAACTTTAACATGCTGTCATAGATGAAAACCTGCGCCATATACAGTGCAAATTAACCAAACCGCGAAAACGTGCCTGCTTGGTCTATAGCTCTAGCGTTTCTAATTCAGAAAGCAAGGATCCTGTAAGACTGACGCCCGTATTCACAAACGCGCCTCGACTCGACGCTCCACCTCCACTCGTTGGAGCGGAGAATACAGCCGCTACTCCACTCCAGGGCCGATTCGGATTAATGAACGCCCCTCGGCGTCTCCTCCGACAAGTTCTCCTCGAGAATTCCTCCTCCACTCGGAGCAGCGCAAGTGGCATATGGGGACGAGATTAAGATGAACCTTTGGCCCGAAAACTGCGTGCTGAACTGTGTAACATGCTCAGTTTTTCATGTCGTCTTCTAAACAACTTTCGCAACCGACCTCGACGTTAACAGCATAGTGTAACTTGTTTTGTGGGCTGGATGAAAAGGGCGGCTGTGAAAAATGGCTGAAAATGTTTTCGCATCTGGCAACAGTCGCTGCTAGTGACGTAAGCTTCGAGAAATAGTGTGAATACTTCGGTTTATTTTTTGGTGTGAGATCTACGCTCGGCCTTAGCCGCTTTGCCTTTTTTTTTGCCAGGCTTTGACAGACCTTTTTTTATTGACAGGCTTGACTGACTTTTTTTTTTACCAGGCCTTTTTTTATTGCCGGGCGTCAAAATACATTGCAGGAAAAAAAAAGTACAAGCCGCGAACTCCTGCGAGCATGGATCTGGCCTGCTCGGAGGCGAGCTAAACATGCGTGCTGCTTCGCAGCGCTTTGCAGCTCATGCACGCTGAATTGGACCCTCCAGAAGAAAATGCCGCGTGCGGTTTCCAAACAAGTAGGGAGTTCTAATTGAAAACGTGCTTGAAAAGCCATGCTCTTCGTCGGCCGCGAATATCCCTCCGTAGGAGGAGCACACCAACGCGCTCCCTCGACAGCGCCGCGCCGGCCGCGCGTCCGCAGACGTACTACGTACCCTCGGGCGACGGCAAGCCATTTATGTCCGCACAGTCCCACCGCGCCTCCGGTGCTCGCCAGCTTACTGCAAACAACACGCTGTTCCCCCACAAGTTCGGCGCCGTCTGCGGAAGCGCGCGGGGCGAGCCACGGAAAGTGCGTCGCCGCAGCTCGACTCCGGCCGCGGGCGAGCTCACCATTTGGCCAAATCGCGCCTCAACTCTGCACTCGGTGGGCTCCGAAAAGGTTATCCATTTATCCTGTGACGACTTGTGTCCGCGCCACACACGCGCAATGCGACGATGCGACGATCAAACAACACAGACGTCGGTGGCTGATCACAGTTATCCATGTTCGGCTAGAGCGGCAGGGACGGCCGGAGGCTAGCCATGACCACATTCGTAAAACGATAGCGTGCCAGAAGTCCCGGGTCACTGTCACTCTGAGCTGATGCTTTAGCGAAAGGTTCGGTGCATCCTTGTCGTATCTTCTTCCGTGAAACTTTTTGGTACACCGGTAGAACGAATTCCACGCAGCGAGCGAGCGATGCGATGCCGGCCATGTTTACAAGCGGAGTGGCGGTCGAGGAGCGGCCAAGGTAGCGTCGTCGCAGACTCGAGATTCTCGAGAAAACTCAAGTTTTCTCCGCCACTGGAGGAGCGATTCGAGTGGAGATTGCTTTGTGAAACGAAAAACAGGCCTCGAGGGCCGCTTGGAGTAGAAGTTCGAGTGAAGGCGTGTTTGTGAATACGGCGGTGATTGTCATCTCACCTTCCCATCTGAAAGGAGAGACGAATAAAGCAAAATCAGCCATGTCATGTTGTCACGTGGCGTCCGGGAATTCTACGTACAATTAGTGGCAGGCCGTGCCAGCAATACCACCTTCCACTTGTCAGAGCCATACCGCCCCGCCTGGGTGGCGCAGTGATTGCGGCGGATGCGGGATCACCCTGCGTCGGCTGTCGCCTTTTGATGGAGGAAAAAAGCTAGGCGCTCGTGTACTGTGCGATGTCGGTACACGTTAAAGAACCCCAGGTGGTCGAAATTTGCGGATACCTCCACTACTACTTCTCTAATTGCCTGAGTCGCTTTGGGACGTTAAACCTCACAAACCATAAACCAGGCCCGTGATAATCGCTGACAGTGCCACCGCCGAACCATTTTCTGCGGAACTGGAATCTCTAACGCTATCATGTTTAAAGTGTAGCTTATGGCCATCGAAATAATTACTTATTTGCTTTCATGAAAAACGCAACTCCGACGTTCGAGCCACCCCATGGCTGCTGGCATCAAGAATTAGTAGCGATGAATGCATGCAACGGCACAGCTGTGCTTTCGCGTCGTCGTTATAATAAAGGCCTTGATGGGACGAAAGCAGCACTCACGCAGCCAACACCAGGTGTTTTTAAAGCCCGGTCAGAATGAAGGGAGAATCGGAAAGGGTTACGTACCCATTCCGACTCAAGCGGGACGTGGTGTTATAACCTTGTAATTCATATTCCCGAAATACGTCTGGGGGTGGTTAGGTTGTGAAAATAGCACGATTCACGACTAAATGTCCAGAGATTTCTTACTGCGGCTTGATTGCTATAGCAATCGCTTAATTTGTGCACGAATTACATTTACGGCAGGAGCCATCTTTCCATTAGGGCTGACAACGCAAAGCTTAACGTCAGTAAAAATGGCGGGGTTTTAGCATCGATAAAAGGCATTGTTGAGCGAAACCTTTGAAATTTAGCGTGTTTTAGTTTCATTCATTTTGATTTAGCTCAGTAATATTTCATTCGCACAACCGATTAATGTAATTTTAGCAAACCGCGAACTCACAAAGACGAAGCTGTCGCCAGACTTTGTTCAGCTTTTGGCGGAAGGCACGCCAGTTTAGCAGTATTGCTTGAAGCTATTAAGGTCACTGTTGGGAGATTTAGTTATAGTATGTTACGGTGCAAATGCCTAGTGCTCTTTGTAGTAAAAAACGAATGGCCTGCTCAGCTGTCAATGTTTTACTAAAGGACGCTTTTTCAGTGCTAGCGTCCAGTTATGAGCATTCTTGCGAATTTATGCTGCGTTCCCTTTCAGGTACTTGATGCCCTGTCTCCCTCCTTTTCGGCGGCTTGTGGCCACAGACTATTCGGACAATATGCTCAAGCTCGCCGCCAAGAAGTATCCACACCCGAAGATAGAGTACTTGCTACTCGACATTGTGGGAGATGTAGATAGATTCGTGCGGGAGCAGGTCCAGTTCCAGAGGGTGTATTCCTTCTTCATGCTGCAGTGGGTGAGGGACCAACGCTTAGGCATGCAGAACTTCGGAAAACTGATGGCACCTGGAGGAGAGGTTTTTATGATACTTCTAAATACTTCGTACTTCATTGACCTGTACAAGCTTATGACGGAACATCCGCAGTGGGGCAAGTACAGAGAGGTAAGTTGCTACGCACTCTGAAAGTTTAATGAAAACAGGCACTGATGATAGCTGAATGCGATATCTTGAGCAGCCACGCGCACGTCCTCGGGGAACAAAGTGGAAGGCTGTCTACCAGAGGAGCAAAACTGATTGCCGAGTGGTTGCCTAAGCCTGCTGCGCAGAAGAACACCACGGAAGAATTTTGTAGCGAAAGCTACACTGGCGATTTCGCTTTAACCGCACTCCTAGGAGGCCAGAGTCGTTGCCTAGCAAACGCCGCTGCTGGCGGACACCGCGTGCTCGCAGCGCCATCTGGCATGAAGTAACATCGCAGGGCCAGTCTTCTCATGAAAGAAACACACAAACAAAAAACAACGGTGTGACGCCATGCCAGGTGGCCATCTGGCATGACGTCATACCACTGGGCCAGTCTCCTCAGGAAAAAAATTGCCTCGCCAGTAATCGAACCTCCATCCCTCGGATTCGCAGCCGAGCGCTCTACCAAATGCGCCGTGCTGGGTTTTTATATTACTGCAAGGAAATATTTCAAGCCTGGTTTAACGAGGTCGCATCCCGCAATCTTTCGCACCATGATCTATCTCTGAATTGTGCCACGCATAAAACTTCCGGAAGACAGATACGCAAAGGCAACAAGGTTGCAGGTCGATTCTGGGCAGCAAAGACCCCCCGCAACCTAGCACACTGGTCTCTAAACGAAGACTTCGATGAACGGGGTGGCTCTGCGTGGCGATTTGTCATGCGGCTCTTCCACAGGATCAACAGTCCCATGAGCACAAAAAGATCCCATGGAACCTCTAAAGCTCCCATTCTAGGCAAGAAGTTTATAGTATAGGCAGCGATATCAATGTTCATTTTTAAGACTCCGTTGAAGAATGCCTTTAAAAGCACTGCATCACGGCAATACAGAACGCCACCATCTATAGTTTCTGGCTGCTGGCACAGGCGACAGTCCACTGGCACAAAAGTCTCTTTTCCGCGAAGCCACATTGTGGCTGGTAAAGTTAACGTGTGAAGTTCAAAAAAGCAACGCTTTGCTGCTGATATTATATGCATCTTTTGCACTCGCTTTAATAAACTAATTAATGTCTAGAAATGGAAGGTAATGCTGCAATACATCGGGTGCAGGAAATAACATCTCAATCAGAACTCTTGTCATTGACAAGACTATCATGCTTAAATAAGGCAGAAGCACCTCAAATGGCAGTTTCTACAAGAAAAAACACATGCCGGACCGCCCTCCAAGCTAACGCCGCTGTTGCCCGTAATTGACCGGGCCCATAATGACCTCAAGTTTGGGTATGCCAGGCCGGCGCCGGCGGTGTTTCTGCGTGCGCGTCGCTTCAGGGGCTTGAGAGGTCGATTTAAAATGTTATTGGTTATTGGAACAGTGTAAAACATCTCGAACACTTATCGTGCGCGTTCGAGCAACCAGCCGCTCACAAAAAAAACGGCGCTACGAAAGACGCTGTCGAGTACGTCGACTGCGAAAGCAGTCAGCACATTTGCGCGAGTCGGAAAGGGCAAGAGATCGCCCGCTTTAAAAACTGCTCTTTACACACTAAAGCTCGCCTCATTAGCAACAAAAGGAATAGGCATTGCATATGATGCAATCCTAGTCGACAGTGGATTTGTACAACCTTCGAGCATCGCCCAAAAGCGCAACAACAAACATACGCGTACTGCATCTGCTGCCCGTCCTATATATTGTGAGCCTTCCGTGAACGTTCTTTAATTTGTACATGCCATGATCTTCCTCTTTCATTTGTACATACCATCATCATCGTCCCGCGGCGGAACAAAAGAAGGGGGTGATGCTGCGACATGTGCGTAAGTCGATGCTGGGCGGGGTGCAGGAGGGTCGGACACCATAGGCCGAGTGATTGTTGCCAGCTCATCTTTAATGATGTTGCGGAGACCGGCGTCATTAGAAGGTACCGAAGAATGATCGCACCAGTGTCGACAGACAGGCTTGAGGGCTTGGAGCTTCTCCCGGATGATGGCTCGAATCAGTGCCCACAGATCTAGGTCAGCAGAGGTCGGGCCAGTAGCAATGCCGGGCTCCAATCGGGAGGACCGCAGCTGGTCGATATGTTGGCAGGTCGCAATAATGGCGTCAACAGTAGAAGGATTCTGGGCAATCAGGGTGTTATATGCCACTGAATTAATTTCTTTCATGATGTGGTGTACGCGTTCAGGTTCCGGCATGGTGGGACTAATACGCCGGCAAAGTGCAAGTATGGCCTCTATGTAAGACGCGTACGACTCATCGGTACCTTGGAGGCGAAAGGCGAGCTTATTCTTCGCGGCCTCAGTCCGAACTGCTGGGTCCGCAAAATATTGGCGAAACTGCTTTTAATGACCTAAAGCACGCCCTTACATCAGATCCTGTTCTTGGCCACTTCAGTGACAGCGCTCCAACTATCCTGCACACCGATGCCAGTGGTCACGGTCTTGGCGCTGTACTTCTGCAGCGTGATGCAACATCGCGTGAAAAAGTGATTGCCTTTGCCAGTCGGACCTTGACTTCAGCTGAGAAAACTACACCATTACCGAGAAGGAGTGTCTTGCCGTCGTCTGGGCTGTCCGAAAATTTCGCCCTTACCTATACGGTCGGTACTTCACAGTTGTGACCGACCACCATGCTCTTTGCTGGTTGTCTTCACTCAAAATTTTGACAGGCCGACTTGGCCGCTGAATTCTACGCCAGCAAGAATACCATTTTGACGTCACTTATAAATCTGGTCGCCAACACCAAGACGCCGACGCTCTCTCTCGCTGTCCCCTTTCGGAATCAACTTGCTGTTTTTCTTCCCAATGTATTACCACCTCTGACCAGAGCCGACCGTCTCTTTGCCCGACGTATATCACAACCGTTTGTTTTGACGACTCTGAGAACAAGCACGCTCTCCGCTCACAGCAATTAGCCGATGCCTACTGCCGTCCTATCACCGACCGCCTTATCGGCGCTTCGGACCCGCCCAATGCTAGGCTTCGCCGACAGCTTCGCAATTTCAAGCTTGAAGATGGCATCCTACTCCGCTATGTGTATTGCCCTGATGGAACTCGCTGGATCCCAGTCGTGCCGCGTGGGCTTCGCCCACGTATAATGGCGGCTCTCCACGATGACGCTACTGCAGGTCACCTTTTTATGACAAAACCTACGACCACGTGAGAAAACGATTCTTTTTGCCTGGCTTATCTTCCACCGTTGCCAAATACGTCGCATCCTGCCCTCTGTGCCAACGTCGCAAACGGCTGACTTCTTCGCCCGCTGGCCTTCTACAACCTCTTCCTTGTCCTGCCGCGCCATTCGACGTAGTCGGCATCGACTTATATGGTCCCCTACCTCTCTCCGATGGGGGTGACCATTGGATTATAACGGCTGTCGATCACCTCACACGCTACGCTGAGACAGCACCTGTACCGACTGGTTCTGCTGAAGAAGTAGTAAATTTCTTTTTGCGATCAATTCTATTGCGTCATGGCGCTCCTCGGGTGCTCCTAAGTGACCGCGGTACAGCCTTCTTATCGAAAGTCGTTGCCGAAATTCTTCACGCGTCATCCACCCTTCATAAGACAACCTCAAGCTACCACCCCCAGACTAACGGTCTCACTGAACGATTTCATCGTACCTTGTCGGACATGATATCCATGTACCTCACACCAGATCATCGAAATTTGGATACTGTTCTACCATTCGTCACATTCGCCTATAATACAGCAGTACAGCGAACTACCGGTTACTCTCCATTTTTCCTTGTTTATGGCCGTCCTCCCACTACAATTCTCGACGCTTCCTTCTTCTCTACGCCCGACTACTCCACATCAGTACCTGCCCATTTTTGATCTCGTGTGGCCAGATGCCGTCATCTTGCCTGCCTCAACACGGCAGCGTGCCAGGAAGACCGCAAGACTCGCTATGATTCTACACATCGAGTGGTCTCTTTTCGTCCTGGTGACGAAGTACTGCTTTATACACCATTGCGCACCCCTGGCTTTAGTGACAAATTCCACTACCGCTACGTAGGTCCCTATGAGGTCATAAGCCAAACTTCTCCACTTAACTACAAAGTGACGCCTGTTAATCCCCCAGCTGATCGACGCCACCGTGGAACTGAAATTGTTCATGTGTCTCGCTTGAAACCATTTGTGCGCCGCGATGCATCGGTTAGTTAGGAGCGGCCAGGCTGGCCGCTTCCGACCCCCCTGGCAGATTGTGTGAGCCTTCTGTGAACGTTCTTTAATTTGTACATGCCATGATCTTCCTCTTTCATTTGTACATACCATCATCATCGTCCCGTGGCGCCGGCTTCGGCGCGCGCCTGGGTTTTGTCATCGGAGTAAAACGCCAGACACCGCTTCCCTTGCCTTGCCGTCTCGACCTTGCCGTCTCGACCTGGCCTTCTTCCACAATCTTTTTAGCTATTTGGCGCAGTGCGCTGCTCAACGCAACGTCGAAAATGGTTCTGCTTCAGTGGCATCATGAAGTCATACATGTTCACAGCGCTTGCAGTGCCGGATATAGCAAGCTTACCGGAACGGTTCCGGCAGCGACTGCGGCGGACGCGCACTCGGACTAGCGCAGTCCCTGGTCGTCGCTAGGCCTATCGTTTCGCAACGGCAACTATCGTTTCGCATCGCATACTCACGGTAGACGAGGAGAATTATGTGCGTCTGATGATCGCAGGCGTGGTGTAGCTGAAGATCTGAGGGATGGAGGTTTTATTCGGGGTGGAGGCAGCTGTTTTATTTATCGGATGACGTTAGTTTAGGTTTCGGGTCATAAAGTCATTTTATTAACATATATAGGGTTACCGGACGAACGAAAGACGATGGTATAAGCTATTAAAAGCTCTCGCCTTCTGTTACGATCCGAAGCCTAGTTGCGAGGTCCTAAAAATGGTCCTCTAATCCTTAATTTGAAATCAGTTTTTGCACAGCTGAACCTGAGTCAGTCGGTGAGAAATGTGCCTTGATGAATCTATGTCTGATTTTGATTATTCAATGCAGGTGACACTTACAAATCATTTTTTTTTCGTTTTGGATTTCCTTGCAAAATGCCTTTTCCAGTTGAAAGTATCATCTTTCTGGTTTCAACGTGACTACTTATCAATACAGGAAAGGTTGAGTTTCTCTTAGGCTTCTTTTTAGTTACCGTTGCACTTTGTCTAGCTCATACTTTTGAATAGGAATGCTACTTTCAGTATAAAATGTTGCCGATCTCAGTTACTCTTTTCTGCTCCCTTGCATGTTTTACGTACATTGCACCCAAGAGAAAAACACCACTACAGTTGAGGTTCATTTTATTGAAGTCTAAGCTGCAGACTCGTAAATTCCTCCATAAACGTGGTTTTGTTTTTGTTTATTTCACAGTACATTGCGAGCTCAGGAGGTTATATATCCGTATAAAATGGATAAGGAATCTTTGTTTGCTTTAAGGCAGTTCTTAAAACTACGTATACCTATAGAAAGAGTCCACGTCTTAATGCAAACGTGCAACAATGTAGCTGATTTGACACTACGTGACATCGAGAAACCTGTAGATATTCTCTCAGCCGATATAAAATATAGCGATCAGGATGAAATTATATGTGGTTCTCACATGTATCCCGTCTATTTTAGGTACAAATGCAGTTTGTGAATGATCTTACAATCCGCACGTCACCGATAAATCAGCGATACGGGAAGCGGTATGCTCACTCCTCAATCACGTGCCAGAGTTGTGCGCTTTTTGCTGGATGAACTTTATACTGTTCCTATATATCAAGTGCGCTTTATTTTCCAGTCCCCAGGGATAGGGAGTTCATTTCGCCGCCAATTAGAATGTCATTTCGCACTGACACTGTAGCCTGAGTTGTAGAAAGCGCATGCGACATGCAAGTACGTCCTATACAATCTTTTAACTGCACCCATACAAAAATTTCGTATGGTTAGCTATAGAAAATAGTTTGTATGGTCGGCTATAGAAATGTGGCCCTAATATCTATAGCCGCTTCTATGGCTGTCTTTAGGTTTTCTATAGTCTTTTCTATAGAAGTCTTTAGCCTGTTCTATGGATTTGGGGCTCCCTATTTACTGCGGTCTTTAGCATTTTCTATGGGCAGGTATAAACTTTTATGGTCAGCTAAAGAAAATTTTTTGTATTGTCGGCTATAAATATTTGGCACAAAAAGCTATAGCCGTTCTTATGGTAGTCTTTAGGTTTTTTTATAGACTGTTCTATAGAAGTCTTTACCGTATTCTATAGACTTATGGCTCCCTATGTATTGCAGGCTTGAGCATTTTCTATGGTTGCATACAAATGTTTATGGCCAGCTATAGAAAATCCCATGTATGGTCAGCTATAGACGTTTAGCCCAAAAAGTTACAGCTTGCTATAGAAGTTTATAACCTATGGACTAATTCTGGTATCCTAATGTAAGTATTGCGTTTAGTATTTGCTATGGTATGCTATAGAAACACTCGCGTATTCGTGCGTGTGTGTGTGTGTTTGTACATGCGCAAGTGTGTATGTGCATGATATCATGCTCTATATCTTCGGACGTTTATTTTCAATTCGAAGCGGAAACAACTGAGAACCATGATAAGCACCATTCGTCGTGCTAACCTTGTCGAAATAAGATGTTGGACACCTCAAATAAGATGTTGGACACATTAACACCCGCATTAAAACGTTCATGACCACTTCCTTTCGCCTCGGGCTCGGGTCACCTGCACTGAAATCAAACAGTGATTAAAAATACTATAAATTATATCGCGAAATAAAAAGCCTTGAGAAGGGCAGTAGTGACTAAACCATAGCGCACAATTCCTAACCCCAGTACAAAGCAACATAGCATTTGGAATAGACGCTCGTTGGAACTAGTTTCTCGATGAAGTCACCCAGCATCTCTTTCAAAAGCATGGTTTGTTTTTTACTAAGTTATTGTTAAAGAGGCGTGAAAAAATCGTGATTCAAGATGCAACTGTACATTCTAAACACAATTTTTGGGAAGGGTTTTAAGAAATACGTCACTTGCTTCGTTGCATTCACTTCCCCTAATCCTTATGCCTCGCGTGTTTTTTCCGCGCAGACTCTCGAAAAGTTCATGTCTACAATTACTGGAACCAGAGACGTAAGAACTTTGAGGAAGTACGCAAGAGACCTGGTCGAGTATGCGGATCTAATTCCGTTGGCCAGCGAGGTTTTCTCATACCCTCCTACGAAGCGGACGAAAGACGATATGATTCGTGAGTATCACGTCAGCGAATTGCGCAGCGGCTATGCTGTGTTTCTATTCATGGGTCTGTGTACCTTGCACCGCATTTCTCGGTGCTATTATATAGCCCCCTTCCCTACTGAGTACTAATACTTTCAAAATCTTTTGTAGGTAAAAGAGCGGTTTGAGAGGCATTGACCCCAACTTTTTTATTCTGCTGAATAACTTTCTGATATCGCTGATATAGTATAAAGACTTCATTAGGACCGGCCTAGTGTGTGGCGGGCACATACATCAAAAGGAAGGCAGCAGCCTTTTACACCAAGGGAAGCCGAGGATCCTTTTGTGTTAGATAAATTTAAATAGTTGTTTCAAATCGATGAACACCAGAAAACTACGCATTTTTTAGTGTCAGTGACTGTTGACTTCCTTTGCAGCAATATATGCAGTGCTTTTGGAAGCACTTTCAAGATTTCCTAAAGTGTCAAGAGGATACAACGGAAAAAGATGAGAATAAATTCGCTGCCTTTACAAAAATTAATTACCGCCCAAACTCTTCTAACTGCAGGCTGAATTCCCTACAACTTGCTTTTTTATTATTTAAACAAATATACTGAGTGGATCGTACTAATTAAGAGTTCGATGCCGTGGTCAAGAGGTGCCATGCGTGCGTTTTCGACATAAATAATGAGGGATGTTCAAGCTCAGCCTTTAAAGGTATCTCGCGACAGATTTGGCCAGGGTTAATCAAAAGGAGTCCATGAATCGATTATACGATCCGCAC